>NW_019395981.1:1234551-1852836 GCF_000612105.2 Orussus abietinus
GGAGCGTGCTGGCTTGACGCCGAGCTAGCACGCTCGGAAGAAAAATCGAGTTTTTGGATAAAATGGTCGGTGTAAAGAAAAAACGATTACAACACAAAATTAGCACATAATTTGCCCTTGAATTTGGTGTACTTGTTTTTAACTTTTTGTCTTGTTTGAGATGGGAACGTGCTGGCTTGACGTCAAGCTAGCACGGCCACACTGAAATTTCAAATTTCGGAAAAATGGTGGGGGTACAAAATTAATTAATTCAGCACAAAATTAGCACATAATTAGCACATAATTCCTCTGTATTCAGAAATCGTGTACTGGGATGTTGCCGTGCTAGCTTGACGCACCTAGCTCGGCGCGCCATAAACCGCGGCAATTTCCGGTCTGTCAGGCCGCGGCGAAGACCACGCGAATTAGCCGTGCGACGTCCTCGGGCTTACAAATTAGAAAGAGGCCAGTGGCGAGAATTGTCGAGCGGCGCGCCATTTAGCGCCCTCTTTGGCACTCGAGCCCTTAGCCCTGGGCCGCGCCCTCCCGGGGGTGCGTTTGCGGCCCCGCTTAGCCCTCGGTTTTCCCGCTCCGCGGCCGCGACGAATGCGCGGACTTAATGTCGTAATTAAAATGCACACGCGAGTCCCCGCTGCCCCCGTTGTCCGGCGGGGGTGTAACGCGACCATAAGCCGCTTCAGGGTGGCTCGCAGGGGGGCTGTACCCCGCCATTAAGGGGGGTGGAGGGAGCAGGGACCATTTATTCGAGCGAGGGCGCAAAAGTCGAGAGTAACGAGGAGGCGCCATTCCAGAGATCGAGTTTGTCGAATATTTTGGGGAATGTCCCGAAAGGGGGCGGAAAAAAAGGAATTATTCCTCGCTCCGGGGGAATGAAAGAAAGAGAGGAAAAAAGAAAGGAAAATGATAGTGGCTTGAAAGGCGGTTTTTTTCGGGAAGGCGGCCCGTTCGACGTCTAATCCGTCATCTTTGAGAATTCCCCTCCTGGACGCGTGACTCGAATTTAAGGCGACGCCGACCACCGTCGAGCGATCCCTCGGGAAGGCTCGTGTAATTCATCGGGGGCGACTTCCTCCCTTTGTGAATTTATCTTCCTGACGAATCAAAAATCGAGGGTCCTCGCGGTGGAAATTAAACAGGGGCGCGTCCATCTTGGGCGGTTTTCCGGAGCCCCGGGGTGCCGGCAAGTATTTTAATTAACTTGGCTATCTTGGTAATTGCGTTTGTTCTCCCGTGTACGCGGGATCCCAGATTACCCGTTCGGTAATCCTACGCGGTCGGTATTGTTATGGGTTTTTCTATCAGCCCCGTACGCGACACCGCAAGCGCCGATTGCATTCCTTCGCGTTCGTGAAACCGTGGTGAAGGTTGATTAACGGCCGGGACTTATTTTCGTGCCCATTGTAGGGCTGGGACAATGTTCCCACGTGGAAAAATTCTACAAGGGTGATGTATGGCGGACGTTAATCGATACGTGGAATCGGACATCTGGAACGTATGCGGACAATTTTATAGAAATCACGTACGAGGCGGCCTCCCTTCCACCTTGAATTGGAAATTAGAAGTCTCATAGTAATCGGCCGTGGTTTCACGAAGCTTGAATTTCGAGGGATCGGGATGGAGGCCAGAAAGTGGACAAAGGGTTACGGGGAAGACCGGAAGTCCTCGCCCCGGGGCTAACTATTGCGCGCAGCCGCGCGGACACGTATACGTACATCTCACGCACGCGTGGGCATTGAATCGACCGGTGAAAATTGATACTCAATTTGAGCTTCTTATGCAACAGGAAGCATGTACTCATCGCGAGGATGCTCGCCTATTCACGGCCCAGACACGTAGTCTCGAATGGCGTAGCCCTGTGCCACCTTTCCAAGGAGGGGTAGTCTGCAGGTGGAGGAAGGGGTGGCTCTCGCCTAGCGCCTAAAGAAGGGACGAAAATGCAATCGATCTCTGAAGTCAATCGCATTACCGACCGCGTTCGATCGATCGAAGAGTCGGGCGAAGACAACGTCGGCGAGCAGGCCCTCTTCGGGGTCCGCCACCCCCGACGAGCCGAGCGTGACTGGAAACGTGTGAAATTCCCGATTATCGATTACACCCAGGCGCCGGTTCCAAAGCCAATAAATACGTGCGATCGATCGGACGAGGCCAATCGTCTGCGAGCGCCGACGACGGAGGGCCGGTAGGTCTTCAGGGTGCACCGGAAGTCCGCGACTCAATGGCGTCTCCTGCCCTCCACACCCCCTGCTCGTTATCGACTGGATTAACAGCATGTCGGCTTCGTATATCGTGTTTGTACGATGAGATCAAAAAAATCTTTCTTCGGAATGGTGGCAATTTATTTCACCTTACTTGAGTTTATTTCGGGTGAATGATTATTCTTTGAATCGACGAAGTAGTTCGTTGGTTCGGTGAATTTTTTCTTTTCCTCATTTTTCCTTTGTCCGGATTTATCAAAATGCGATGGACTGACAAGGAGTCTGCAATTTTATGGGAGAGACCCCGCTAATCGCATGTGTCGATATTTCTGTAATTTTCCGAGATTCGGAGGCGGAACGTGACCGTCGCCTTCGTTTTCGACGTTTCGAGGGTCGCTTCCGGTATCGAGCGGGCAGGGTCGTTGCGATTCCGCGAGCGAGCCGCGTCGGGACCGCAGCGACACCGCGCCCCCTCGGTCCGCGATCGTCGGGCCCGCTTAACCGCGATTGGCCAGTTACAGCATATCCGAGTAACTCGTATAAAGTTATCCGTGGCTCGGCGGAGAGTGGTTCGCGCGTTTACCGTCCGCTGGCGGCAGTTCCGCGCGGACGTGACGCGTCCCCCAACTTCGTCGCTTCCGGGGCTCGGCCGGCGCCATTTCCGGCGCCCTAGGACGCGCCACCCCATTCCGCACTCAACTCCCACCAAATTGGCGAGGTGCGATCGATGTAGGGCCACGTCATAGGGCTGCCCTAATATCCCGAGGAAATCCCATCCGCTTTCTTTTGGGGAAAAATCCCGATTCGGCCGTCCCACTCGGCGGAAAATCCGCAGTTACTAGACGAGATTTCGCAATAGGACTTAATCCAGGGCACCTCCCGACGAGGCGATAGGGCGAAAAGTTACGGGATTCCGCATAAAAGACCCGGGGGCAGGGGGCGGAAAAGGCCGGGGGGCCCTCCCTATCCCTGTTGGCAGGTTTAGCGAGCCGTACCTGCGGCGCTCGCTGCCGCATGCCCGGAAAAATGCATTTCCCAGCGGTTGGGAAATTTATGGCGGCCGAACAATGGCGCGGCCACTGGTCTCTCCGCATAAGTCTTCACAAAGGTGCGGCCCCTCGGCGCCTTCCATCGTTTTCTGACCCGGTCGTGTCCCCTCGGCCGGTAAACCCCAATAATTTCCATTCTGTATCTGTAAGCAAGGCCGATGCACGGCTTGGCTGACTCCATTCAGGGTCCAACGTCTCAATTTCCTCGGGACTTCCGAGAAAAAGCACCACTTCGAGTCCTTCCGCCAGACCGTGCCGTTCGCCGTACTCCGCTGCCTCCGGCTCGATTTTCCCCCATTTTTTATTTTTATTCCGAGCATTTTTCGTCCCTCGCCTCGTTCTCGCGTTCCACCACCTCGGGGGGCGTTAACGTATCGATGGTTTCTGCCCCGACCGGTCGCTTCGAGTCTGACAATGGATTTATACCGCGAGACGTTGTCGGCTCTTTTCGAGGCCAGCTTCCTCCATGAGTTCCCTAGGGTCAAGAAACTAGGGGCGCGCGTTCCCGCTTTGCATGCCACTTTTAAGAAATCCTCCCAGCCCGGCACCTTTTACACGACATTTAATTTAATGCCACGGGTGAGACGTAATTCCTCGGAGATTTCTTCCACGGTAATGCGCCCCGGTATCTGGGACGATCGACATGCGACTCCAATTTTCTGACAATGCATCATAATTTCGAGTAATACCCTTCCCAACGTACCGGCCGTAGGCAGGTTTGGCGTCGCAATTTCAGCCCGAGCTGTAATAAGTGAATCACGATTTTCAAAGGAAAATTCGACCGATCGCGCGGTCCGATTTCCACGGAACACCCAGGCGACCATTTTAAGCGTCCACCGATTCCGAATTCCCTAGAAAATTTTCAAGTTTCGTTCGAACCTTCCGCCAAGGCATTCTACAAACGCTCTTAAAATTCATCTCCAGCGAGGCAATTTCACCTGGCGTTAAAATCTCCGATTTTCGTCCTTTGGGACAGTTGAAAATATACCTAGGACGACCATGAGCTCTATATTTCAGTCGGGTGTAGTCATCTGTCGATAGGAGGATAACGGAGGGGGCCAGGGCCGATCATCGACGCCGTCGATCGGCCGGGATCGATTAAGGCACTCGATTAAAGCCCGGACGATGTCCTCGGATACAGGACCCCGTAGGAAAAACAGAACGGGAACCGGAGAGGTCATGGCGGCCCTCGTTATTAGGAGCCCTACATGGTCGGCACGTCGCTCCAATGAAAATCCCCTAGTAGGACGTGATAGAGAGAAAGTGCCCCTGCCAAGGGGTCGAAGAGGGGTTGGACGAGACCCTGTTCCGATATCTCGGCTGACGGTCATTACGACTTATTAAATGACCGCGACTCGTTAAAGAACCCTAAAACGTCTCCGGCATGCTCCATAGAATTTCCCATAAAATTATCGATCACGCAAAATAGAGACAGTACTCAAAGAAATACGCATTGCGCTAACAAATCTAGAGGGTCAAATACGTCCTTAGAAGTATCCGAGTAAAAGAAATAAACGCTTAAATCAACGAGGTGAATTTTCCTTCCCAACGAAATAATTGTTTCTCGCGATGATGTATCATTCGGGTGACAATATGTGTGTCAACGGTGTGTATTTTCAGTCAATTGATTTTTTTTTCTTAGCGTAGAACTCTTCCTGATTAAAATGCCGAACTTCGCGAGGGAGAACCCCCGACCCGGGGTACCAGGGCCGGGGGAGAAGGGGTTAAACAGAGGGTGGAATCGGGGCCGCTCAATCCGTCAGGATTGCCAGCCAACAATTATTAGCATTACCGTAGTTCGGCGAGTCGGTACCGGGTCGGCCAACCCTTCTTCATGGTCGGGACGGAAACAGGACCGCGTTTCCTGGTACGGTCCCTCCTCGGACTTTCCACTCCAAGAGTCGTAAAGTTTCCTTCCGCGGCGGAAGTGCGCCAAGGGAAGCGTCCAGGGACTCCGGTAAATGAAACAAACACATTAAACCATCGCTCCGCTCGGGATTGGGATTCGGAGCGGCGCAAACACTGGTTAGGGAGTTATTAGGAGGAACAAGGTGGAGAAAGGGAGGCCATCGGAGAGGAGCGATTCCTTCGATCCAGGGGCGGGGAGAGACGGAAAGGATCTAATGGAATCAAGGGAGGAAATCGGAACATCGCTCTCGAGTCTACTTCAAGGTCTCGAGATCCAGCGACGTCCGAGTGATAATGGACGGGAGATGCGCGAAAGACGCCGATGGACGCCCGGACGAGCGGTCGAAGGAGACGTCGCATCCTTAGGGTCATTACCTCGGGGAATTTCCTGACAGAATTTCCCGGCAGAATTTCCTTGGGAAATCTCCTTATGGAATTTCCCTTGCGGAATTTCCTTGCATCCTGCACATCCCAGGTGTTACGACCATTGGATAACGCCGGAGGCTAGGGCCCGGCGGTTGCCTTACGAGCCCTATGAGGCCAACGGACGGAAAACGGGCAGTAAATAAGAATCAACGATTCTTCGGCAAGGATCGCCTCGGACAAACTACTGTCGATCGTCGTTAAATCATCCCAAGGCGGACCACCCGAGTTTGACCCTTAACGGTGTCCCGGCGACGAGGCGAGGCGAGTCATCGCCGAGAGAGCCTTTCAGCGAGCCTTCCCGACGAGGGCCGCTCGCGGAAACCGTGTGCGATACATCCCGCGGCGACATCGCGACATGGTTCCGCATATGCGGGGATTTGCACGACCCTGTCGGCGGAAGCGTAAACGCAAGGCCAGCCTCGCGGTACCGGGCCCTTACAGCGGGACATATTAGTAGATCCGGGACCAGCATCTTCGTGGACAATGGTCCATGACCACGCGGTCCACGGGCCAAGAACACAGAACGCTCCGTGTCTCCTCGATCTGTCTCTTTCTCTCCCTTTGCCGATTGCGGCGGCGCGGAGAGGACGACGGTCGACCCGGAGGAAAGAACCACACAGACAGGAGGAGCCCCAGGAGATCCAGGATTCCGGAGTCGGAGAAAAGTCCACTCTACTTGCAGAGGTCGCCGACCATAAGTGCGGCATTGTCCAAAATGAACGCTTCGAGTTGGTCGAGGATGAGCCGAGATGCAACCGCGTTGGTCGCGGGCCAACAGAGACCACGGAGAGGTGGAGGGAATCTGGAGTTGCCGGGACGCTAGAGGCACTAGGTGCTGATCAAGAAAAGGCGCTTCTTATCGGGTCCCGGGTTTATGACGTTGACGATTTGCAGGGGGAAATTTCAACCTGGAGAATTTGGTCGCGACAGAAATTTGGAGGCCCATCGGGGAGGCCAGTCCGATAGTACCCCATGGCCCACCGCAATTCCGATGGCCCGTTTTAATTAGTAATCGCGATAATGTCGGCCAGGTCGACGCGGCGGGCAGGATTTCCATTCAGAGCGGAAGGAAATCCAATGGCGGAGACCCGCCAGCGTGAAATGTACCTGACCTATGGTGCGCCGCGTCCGATAGCGCGTATCGGGTGGCCCTAGCTCGAGTCTGTTTGCGCCTAGAGTGTACACCAACGACCGGTACGTATCGAATCGTATCCCCGACGTACCTGCACGACACACGGTTACGTGTGCAGCGTCTACGGCCGCAACGCCGACTATTTGTCATCGTTGTATCGGAGGGGTCCTTCCTCCGTCCGCCAGGGAGAGCGTCGCGACGCTCGGATGCGAAGATTTGCATTACAAATATGCCCGGCACGGTATGACATGTGTGTCAATATGGCGGCGTTTCGTAACGAGGTCGCCTATGTTAGGCTAGGACGGATCGCGAGATGACGCATCCACCGACAGAAGCCAGCTTCGTAGCTGGAGGTTGGAGTCCTGACTTTCTTCATCCTGACGTGTGAAAGTCATTTTGGATGTATAATGATGCTGTTATGGGGAAAGAATCAGGACGGAGTTCAATTTCAGTCCAGGGGTGACGCCTGCGTTGCTCCTGCCCTGGCACCGTCGGGATAGGGCTCGCCATGGCTTGGGGCGCCTCCCGTTTCGTCGGCTAGACTCTTCCTAGCTTGTACGCGAAGAAGGACGTCTTCGTGACACTGACATCGCTTCCATTAGGGTGCCTAAGCTTTTAAGGACATTGCGCCGAGAGATGTATGGGCGAAGAACTCGTGGGCCGGAACCTTAAAAGAGACCCCGTCCCTCCCCTGACGTCGCCGCCGTTCCGACTTATCTCCGTAATGAAGATGCGTATATACGGCACATAGCCGGAGGTACACGGTCGCTTATGTGCCACCACGACCATCCTTACCCCCTGTCCGTGCCTTCATTTCCCAGATTCGCTGATTCCGCGTTCCCAGGACGAACCCTTTGCCACGCGTCCGCGAAGGGAGATGGACACCCCATGCTGCGTGGAATAGTTAAATAAAACGTCAAATTCCCCCGGCTCCCCTATTATCGTTGCACTCTTTAGCAGCCGGGGAATAAAATTCCATCCTTGCCAATGAATTTATTCCGGTAATTTTAAAATACGCAACTAAATCCCAGATGATCAGAAGGTACGCCTTGATTCCCCAGCGTCAATAGTCCTAATCGAAGTACCATGCAGGTCTTTCGAATAAATCCAACAGATCCTCCAAATTTGTCCAGAGCTGCCATCTTGCCATCCAGGTGGTCCCTTGGGCCGTTCGTCTCTCCAGAACCGTCGAGGACGTCGAACGATCCCGTCGCCCGGTAGATTTCCCTGAATACGCGAGATTACATCGTCGCGACACGCTTAGCATATCTTGCGCGGTTCCTCGCTACAAGGAGGACCGTCTGCCGGTAGCGACTCCATCGACCCTGGCGACAGACTCGGCGATGTCGTCGCGCCTTATAGGCCGGTGCCCAAGTTAGCCTTGGCACCGTGGTACCGTCAATGGCGTCGGGGTGTAACGACCCCGGGCCGCTATTCTCGCATGCCACCTCGTGAACGAGCCGACCCCGCCGTTCATCGATCCCGAGGAGAGCCGGGGCTTTCGCGGACCGGAAATCGTGCCGATCTCACCACCGGGTTTGGCCACGAGCCACGAGGGACGACACGCGCGTCACGGCGACGGGGATCGCAAGAAGTAGACCAAATTCGCCGCCTACCCCGCCCCGTTATGCCCTCCGACTCGTCGACGCCGATAAATCGTCCGGGTCGCCGATCGAACGTTATTACGGGGTGCAGCTGCAGCCGGGCCAAGGAATTTCTAAGGAGTTTCGACGGTCCCGCGTCTCGGAAAGAACCTCGGACGAGGGATCGGCCGATAGACCCCTGATAATGGCGCGGTGGCACGGTTGCCTCGAAATACCCCGTTGAATAGTTATGGGTTCGGTGCGTGTCGGGTCCCATGGACCGTGCATCTTGAATTTTTACCTCCAGCGGCCGATGACCCTCGGAGCGATCGACACGGGCCCCAAGAAATCGGGATTCCTGGCAGCATCCCTACGTGCTCTGGATGCGATCTATCAAATCAACGGCGGTTCTAATTGTCCAAGATGTAATCGCAATTTCTATACACCCCATGGTGATCGTACGAGGGTTCTTCGAAGATCATTCAGCAGGGGATTGCCGAGTAAACCGACCTTCGTCCAAACCAACGGATCGTTTCCAGGAGCTCATCCTCGACTGGACCGTCACCCAAGGTGCGAGTTCCCCGCCAAGTTCGACCACCATACATCCTCGTTACGATCTCTCGTTTTGGGATTACGCCTACCCACGGGCGAATGCTTTATTTTCATTTCAATATGCTCCTTCGACGACGTGCTCGTTGTCCCCGGAGTGGCTCGATCCCGGGACATAACAAACGATCCGTCCCTCCCATCCTTCCCCGGCCCTCGGCGTTTTATCTCCATCTTAGCGCTCTTTGTCTCCTCCCCCTCCGAGTGGAGACGACGGATTATTCGCGCGATTTTCCGCGCGATATATCCCCTCCCACCACCCCCCTTCGGGGGCCGTTGTATTAATACCGTCCAAGGCGGCTCACCGTCATTAGTCGCGCCAAGTCCGCGGCACGTGTGGACGGCGCAAAAGAAACGCGCGGCCTCCTCCCAGGATTAAAGAGACAGGTGTCCCGGACGTATTTATACCGGGATGCACCGGCGGCCTCCCCTTCGGAGGGGCAGGGACATCGCCAGGAATTCGCGCGAGTGCCAGCCCCGTCTCTACCGTCTAGCGTTCATTCATTCTGTCGGGGAGGCCTGCCTATGAATAGCGGCTATTTAAAGGATCGCCCGGCGGAGTGCAATGGCTCGTTGTACGATAGTCGCCGATTTTTCCGCCACGCCTCAGAGGCTCCTTTCTTTGCTCCTTTTACCGTTTACACCCAAAGATACAGGGCCTTTCAGCGCGGCCCCCCTTCCTGGTCCCCTGATCCTCGTTCGCGCCAGAGGTGCTAACCGAGGAGAGATGGATCGACGTCTTTCACCTTAGCCTTCTCGGGATTCCAACCGGAGGTGTGGCGGAGTCGAGCTGGTCGTCGTTTCGACGTCCAGCGTCGTCGAGCGGAGACGGAAGGATGGTTGGTTGCCGATGGCGAGATAGGGTGATGGTGGCTCGTGAGTGTCAACCTTTGGACAAGAGCCTTGCCAGGAATTATCAACTCCTTTTCTTGGACGTGTTTCTCTTAGGGGTAGGTTGCCTTTTCCTCTCTAGGGTGAGCTTCGTGGTCTTCCTCTTTCGACACCCCCGAGCGACTCCCTCTGTTTAAGCCCCAATGCCGTTTACTGTCGCCTGCGCTAAGTTTAGGTGACACGGAATCGACACCTTTCAACTTCCGCCCCGACTTAGGTCCCTTCTAGGGGAGGCAGACTAGGAGAAGCTCCCTAGAAATGGGAGAAGTGGGTGCATTTGAGATCCTCCCACAGGCTGTAAGTCTTCGGGACGGGCGAGTTTCGACCGTGCTTCTTTGGACTCTTCTCGTCAACTCGTACATGGGGACGATTTCCATGGTTTAGGGACCGGGACAATCGCTTACACCTCTGGCTGACTAATGGGATGGGCGGGTCACCGCTTCGCCCTGTACATGGCAATTAATTGTTCCCTCTGGAAGAAAGGGTCATTAAGAAGACATCGAGTCGCGCGAAAAACGCCCGGGGAGCACGAGTTCTCGCGGGTTTCTCTAGGTGCTTCGACGTGGAGAGGGAAACACTCCAGGGTGTTTGCCCGAAGTCGCCGACGCGAGCACCCGGTTTGCACCGTAGGTGTTAACTTTGGGCGACGTCTATCAACTTCACGCCCCTTTGCCGGGTCTTCATCGAGGGGAAACGGACAGGCGGAGGAACGCCCCGCGTGGGTGTATCGGAGATTAATCACCGAGTCGTCGCTCTTTTGACATCCCGATGTTGGCCTCGGAGAGAAGACAATTCTTAACGCCTCTCCAAATTGCCTCTTAAAGATGCCTCTTCGGAATTCCTCTCCGGAGGGAATTCGCGCTGGCTTTCCCTGGGCCCATTGTCGACATTTCTTCTGCACCAGGAAACTCGAACCCGCTGCAGCTGCTTCTCGGTTCTTTGGTGGTCCCAGGGGCTCGGAGAGAAATTTTCCATGGGGTTCACGCCAACCCACGACATCGCGCCGTGACCGGCGCCACCGCATTATCCTCCCACGGCGCATAAAATGTGGCGCAGGGAAGACACGATTCACGGGGTCGGGGAAACAATTGGATTCCCCATATAATCGGCCGATGACTCGCGCCGATAACTTATTGGCACCGCGTCGGGAGCGATTTAATGCGCCACGGCGCACTAAGCTTCCGAACAACCGAACATCCTTCGCCTCGAATTCGGAGGAACCTGTTCTCGAGATTTCTGCGCGATGCCTGGCGCACGACTTATGGCCATATCGGTCATCGATGCTTGCAATCACTAGGATCATCGAACGCGGAGTCAACCATGCCAGCCGTCCGATACGTTCGGTTATTTGCTCAAATAATTGCGCCGAGAAAAGTACCGACGATAGTACCTCCACCCAGAATTTCCGACACCTTGATCTCGATGCCCCGTGATAAAAAAAAAAAAATGTCACCGAACCACAGAAATATTTTATTAATTCTAGGAATAATTATCTCCCTCAAACTGAAATGAATTGGCTGCAACGTTCCTTCGAAATTATTTCCTTGATTTTACTCAAGACAATGAACTTTTTTCTATCTCAGGGTTTAATGTTTCTATCGACGTTAAAAATTGATGAAAACGTAAGACCAAGGTTCTGCTCGTCGGCACTCAAAGCCCAACATGACACCAACGAGCACGATCGTCCACGTAGACGGTCTCGTCCCACGCGGATTCATCCCGCGCCCATTCCGCCGCGCAATTATCGCCTCTACGTTTTCCGAGCCGGGTTCATGGCACAGCCTAGGGTACGTCGGTGGAATTATCCGGTGTAGAGTTGCAAGATATGTGCCGATGCCAGGTTCTCCGTTGGTGGGGATTTCAGGGTCGAGACCGCGTAAGCCGATCCGCGTCTAGTCGGGCACGAGACTCGGGCACTTCCTGCCCTATCGCTTCTTTCCCGCGTTACTTCTATTTTATTGTCCGCAACGGTTATCCACGCGGGATGATTAACGCAGGCCCTGCTCGTTTACACGCGGAACCGCAACGGCGACGTCAGAGTAGGTGGAGGATGAGCCGGAGCGGAGCAACTTGTAATCACCGCTGCAAAAGACAAGCCATTGACTCACCGACTTATTGTTCGCTCGCGTGTGCGCCCATCTTCCACATGACCTCACGGAGCCGACTTGGGAGCACGCGCGCGATCATACGCGGTCATACGCGGAGCGTACATACGCTCGAGCGTACCTAGGTACCCGCGGTGCGGCCCCGCAGTTTCGCGTCCACCCACGCGGTGGAAGTTCTCCGGTAATGATCGCTAATTAACGATGACCGTAACGCGCCATTCCGCTCCCCGACGCGTATACGACCTGTCTGCAGGACACCACGGGATTCCACCGCGGTATCATCTAGACCCGGGTGCTCGGTTTCGCGAAAGCGCCTCCTCGGCGGATAAATCCTCGCCCGAGTCATTTCCAACGGCTAAATCATCGCGTTTACGATATCGCGAGGCGGACAAGGAACGGCCATAACCGCGAGTCTCTGCGGAATCGCGACTGCCTGACGTATGGCTGGATTAACCCCGAGTCCCTCGGGATTACGGATGGGATTGACATTCACTAAATTAGCCGCATATTTGGACTTACGGTGTTCATTTTTTCCCCATCATGGAGAATGATGGATCGACCCGACGCTTCGTCGGTTGATTTCTGCCTCCTTGTCCAGGCTAATCACGGGACGATAGGGCCGATGACGATCTCCAGAGTCGATAGTTGAACCATGTCATAGGGTCCAAGGGAAATGGTTCCTGTCACTTTGGTTACCAGAAACTGTGCTTGTAATTAATTCGAGTTCGGCGTGTTTCGCAATTAAGTTCTCGTCGCGTGCACTGATGTATGTAGATACATCGGTGCATACAGTCTCTACCTAGGTATGACGAAGTCTCGCTCATCGTATCCGTTTCTTTATCTGTTCCAGGTACGTACCTATTCCGAAGCCCGACGTTATCACGGTACGAGAGATCGTTCGCCACAGGTAGGAGGGAACGCTCGATACGATATTCCCGCGGCGAGATATCTCGCCCACGGTATAATTCCTACTTTATCGAGGGATCGCGTTCGCGAATAGTCGGGCGAAGGCACGATCCCGATGATAGGGCGAAGGACGATCGTCCCGAGGCTCCTGCAGAAAGTATTCGAAACTAAATAATACCATGGAATCCAGGGGTAGCGGGAGCCCTAGGCCCTGGCTCCAGGGTGCCAGTCCGCCCGCAGGCAGTCCATAAAATTGAGGATTTCGGGCCTCACCGGACTCAGGAGGCCCCAAAAGCCTTCTCCGGGTCCAACCAGGGCCGATCTAGGGCCAGCAGGGGGCGCGGGTTTTCCCGTCCGGTTCGGCCGATCCATCCCGCGCGTCCTCGCCGCGTCTTCCCCGGCGCGGCGTGGCGTCGTGTCGTTTAATCTGCTGGAAGCGGAGGGAACCTCGTTCCTCGAGGTCCCGGCGGTGGATCGGATGCATGTTAGTCCGGGTCTCGTCGATGTTTTGAGAGCGAGGTCCGGGGAAAAGATCGCGGGGCGCCCAGTAGGAGACGCGGGGATTAATGGCACCCAGGAGGCCGTCGTTAAATCTATCGGCCAGAGTCTCAACCTCGACGTGGGTACTCTCTTCCCCGCCCTCCTGGCCCGGAATCTCCCCTCCGCGGTACGTATCTCGACGCGTATCTCCGTCCGGCGTCCCCGACCCCCTGGCGGGCCCAGGACGCTGACTCGTCGAACCGGAAACGCTCATCCGCGCCACCGAGAAGCGCAGGTGTCAGCTGAAATTGGAGCATCTTGTACGTGCCGTATTTGGAGGGCAACGCGTCGGAGATACAAATGGCGCACCCATACCCTGGGATACCCGCGGATCCCTCGGCCTTACGTGTGTGCGGTGCCTGGCAACGCGCCCGACACACCGCGGTCCAGGACTCGACAAGGATGGCCACCTTGGCAGCTCTATTCTACCGAGGAGAGAAGCCAATTCGACAAATCGAGGGACGCTCGGCCGTCCGTTAAGGGCTGGCCCTATCACGGAGATGCCGGTCCGAGAGATTTCAACCCCCCGAGAAAGATGGTCCGGGTCCAGGATTCGATTCTAGCTGAGGATCCTACTGGAGAGGGACCTTAAGGTGTCCGGGATCCGCCCCGGCTGGACCGCCCAGATGCTGGGCGCGCTTCGGGATGAATGGCGTCGGTACCGTTGCTCCAATGACGGAACCGATATCCATGGACTCGTCCGAACGGACCGGTCCATTGGCCTACGCATTGGATGGGTCTATCTCGGGCTTCCGGAACCGGGACCAGCGCTTGTTCTTGTCCCGCAAGCTCTATGAGCCTAGGTTCCAACTGCTCCTTTTCCCGACTCGGTACACGGACCCAACTCGGTATCTAATTAAGAGCCGGTTTTCTGCACCCCTTCCGGTCTCTCGGATCTTGCGCCGTATTTATAGGCGCGATCGATCGCGGAACGTTAAACCAGCCGGATAACGAGCCAAACGGGGAGGGCTCGTCTTCAGGGACGGCGAAAAAAAATCGGAGCATCGGTTTATGCCGAGGTCCTTTCAGCGTTGAAATGCCAAGTTGGATCTGGTTGGACGTTGATCGGTATTTTGCAGTCGGGACCTAGGGCCTGGGTTATGTTATACGGACATGGGACTTATTTGGCACTTTTGGGCCGCGATGTGCAAATGGGCCCTGTGAATGGTAACGGATTTCAGGCCTTCTCTCTTCTTGACGTAACCGGGGGGTTTTGTTATTCCTACTTACCTCTGCGGACGAGTGACTTTGCGGATCGACGGAACGCTTCGGCCCAATTAAACAGCGACATTCCTCCGGGTCTTTAGCTCTCCGCGTGTATGGGCCTCTCGGTGCGGAGCTTTCGGGGCCAGATTTAAAATGGCAGCTCGAGCGGACGCGCAGCTTGCCTTGCATTCCAGGTATGCATGTGCAGTTCGGTGCAGTGACGAGGCGAAAAATAACGCGGTGTAAATCAGCGGTGAGTCAGTGGTGAAACTCGTATCTCTGCTTCACCACTACTTACCGCTTAAACGCCTTCGAGTTTTTCGACTCACGACCACCACGCCATTACCATGCCTCGATTTCACCGCCGAACCGGCGCAGAGCTTGACCCGTGAACTCGGAGGTAGCCCCTGAACATCGGGACCTGAAACGAGGTTGGCGACGGAATCGAGTCACGAGCCCAGTAAGCGACCCAACAAATACGAATCTTGGACCTGTATCCAGAAAAGTGGTCGATCTGAAACCCTGACCATGGAACCACAGGCTGATGAAGTTAGAAATGATCGAAATTTGTCACGCTTCCAAGACCTACATCCAGACAGGTGTCGATTTCTGGTCGGATATCGAAGCTTCGACCCTAGCCCTAGACGGATAGGTAGCCCTATATTGTCCATGGAAGAAGAGGGTACCAAGGATGCTGGAGCGCTTCTTCTATCCTGCCTCGAAGAGGGGGTACCTGCTTCCTCCTCTGCCCCCTCTTCCTCCGGAGATAGGGCCCGGGGGTAATATATCGTAGTAAGGCGGTATTAATCACTTTTATTAGGTTATTATAATACTCGACCGACTGGCTCCGCGGTTAAAGTGCAATTTATCTCTCGGAGGATGCATATTTAACGCGTAGTGCCACTCTTCCTTCGCTATCTTTCACCGACGGCGGGTCCCGCGGCCCCTCCTCGCTATTTACTCGCCCGTGTGCGCGCCTATTTACTCGCCTATGTGCACCTCGCACGCGCACAGGTACCCCGGTACCTGGGCCCCTATCGCTGCCCCGATCTGCATTATTACTACCGTTCCTTAATTTTCTCTCGGCGCCTCTTCGCGATCAACGATTAATTACCAGATACCTCACCTTGGCCGTCATTCTCCTTCGGCGCGCTACTCCGTCTACTCGGCCTGCCCTTTAGTGAGCTCCATCGACACCATCGAGAGGAGCCGGAGACTGGATGCAGGGCCTCCAGGGGAATCGCGTCCCATGGGAACCGGTAATCCCGGTAGCCCTAGGCTAACCCTATAACAGCCCTAGGCTAGCCCTAGGCTAGCCCTATAGCCCTGCATTAACCCTACATTAACCCTATCGCGGTTCCATCCATCATAGGGCCAGATATCTGGATGCCGAGGTCTTTCTCGCGCGCCATTTTCGAAAAACCGGCAGAAACGAAGACGCAGACGATGGCAGGTGGCAAGGGGGAATCTTCGATCTCGTCCATTAAGAGCATTACGACTTCGCCAAGCGCGTAGGTTGGGTAGCCGTGTGACCGCTTACACGGTAGTTACTTTGCGCGCCGCGTGGCGCTCCAGTCGCTCTAGTGAAGACATTTCGCGCGAGTGGCAGCGACAAGCGCGACGGGGATACGGCGAAGAGATGAGCGGCTTGATTACAGCGATTCCCGATAAGTTACTGGAATATGCCGGTCGCCGGTCAATTACCGCTCTGTCGCCCGTACGACATCGCGCCGTGAGATTGCTTACTTATGCTTCCGGTGCACCGGGGGACGTTCCTTTTTTATTTTTCCATCTCGAGGAGACGGGCCGAGAGGCTGGCTAATCGCCGATGTCCGCCGCGGGCGATGCTCTTTTTCGGATTCTCGGAAGGGCTTCGATCAAATGAATACGCCCCTCTGGATCGGGCACCTCGACACCGTTTCGCCAGAAATCCGAACCAATCCGGTGGCAGAGGGCGACGAGGAGAGAGAGGGGCTACTTGCTGGGGGAAACTCAGAAAATGGGGGAAAAAGGACCCCCCACGAGCTCGGAATTCGAGAATTGGCCTTTAGAACGGTTCGATCCCTCGCCCTGGGGATGCGGAACCTTCTATTAAAGCCGCTCCAACTTCGGGGGTAACCGCGAATCTGCTGGGGTGTTAGGTGTCTATTTGCGCGCGACGCACGCGGGCCGAGGCACCGGTCAGGGAATTTCAATTGGCGGATTTAAATATGTAAATGGGCGCATCTACCAAGCGCACGTGCGCGGCCGCCCTCCGTGTCGGGCCTCTCTCCCCCGCTCCCGCCGAATTGGAAAACTAGGGAAATATGGAAAATGCCCCAGGTACAGGACCCGGCACCGGGAATCGAATTGGGAAAGTTCCAGTATACCGGGCGCGATTCCTCGCCCTGCAGGAGAGCTTTCGCGATGCTTACGAGTCCTGAAAACGCATCCAGGATGTTCCTCGGGTTCTTTGCAAAAAAAGCCTGGAACTTTTACGGAAAGCGATGGTGATTATCCGTGCGTGATCTGTATTTTATGGGTTGAGGGTAGATGAATTTTATTTTAATTTACTTATTTTTTGCAATTGCGGTTATTTCGTAAATTAAGGGAAATGGAGGAATGTTGCGAGAGCGGGAAGAGGCATCTTTCTATTAGGGATGTTGGAGGAGTTAAATCTCCTGGAATCTGCATCGCGAAGGTGATTTAGGTCGTCTCTTCCCTGTGGTTACGAGGTGTATGACCATGAAAAGGTCCATTCTCGGGGCTTCATGATTCCAGTTAAGGCTGTAAGGCCTATATTCCCATGACCAAACCATCCGATGCAGTCCTCGCTATAACGGCGTTGTACACCGTTATGCCTCCCAACCACACGTTGCATGATCCAAGTCACCGCATACGCGGACACGAAAGTGCATTGTGTATCGCATCTCTAACCCGCCGCAATCGCGATGCTTCCAGGCTACACGTCCGTTTCGAACGGTACGTTTCCGCGATTCGTTTTCATTTCCGATTTTCCTCCATTTTCCTCCCGGTTGGCCTCGGGAGGGGGTGGACCGTTCCTCCTCCTCCACCCCGACTTCCTGGTTTCCTAACTCGAGACTCCCTCTTCCTCTCCTTCCCTTCCTCCACCCTCCACCTCCACCTTGACCTTACCACCTGATTTATAGTTTTTAATTTGAGTCTCATTTCTCGCAAGGAAGTGGCCGGGCGCAAAAAGAGTCCAGAGCGGACGGAGCGATCTTTCGATCTTAAGTGGCCGCACTTTTGGGGGACGGCGATGTATGTCCCACCCTGGGGACCGCTCACCCTCCCCAAAATGGTCAGGATCGCCCCAATCTGCCGAGGATGTCCATCCCCGGGTCTCACCAGATGAGTGGTCTCAGCTGGTCATAACCAGCACTCCTTCGAGGTAGATGCTCGGGATCTGGACTCGACCAAGACCAGGACTCGAAGATCGGCCGAGCCCCGGTCTTGAAGCTCGATTTTTCTCATCCCCCGTCACCCTCGATTCGACCTGGCACCCTGAAGAACTCGCGTCCTGGTCCTGGTCCCATTTCGGGGTGCAACGAGAGGCGTACAATAGGCATGCCCGCCGAGCGTGACGGTAATCGGTGCACAGAGCCGATTACCGGGATCACGATGATCGGTACCGAGGTGCCACGGGCGTTACACGCGTCAGGACGAGGAGGAACGCGAGGAGGGCTGTTTGCGCCGCGCCGTGAGAAACGCGCATTTGCCGTTCCACCTCGAGGAACCTCCCGCCCTCGACGCGCCCCTCGGACCCGCGGTAGCACCGCCGATGATGATGTCAGGCATTTGTCCAGAGTCACGCGACCGTAAGCGACTGTCATGAAACGCTCCTCGACCGGCCCGGTTCCCTCGACTTTTGCGACCTCGATGACGGGGAAACCGAGGAGAGGACCTCTTTCGACGCCCCCAAGTGTTCATCGGCCTCCCACTCGACGGGGGGATGAAAAAAAAATTACCGGGATGCCTACACGACAAAAGATCCCCACGGATAGTCAACCCTGAACCGGTAGAGAGGAGGGGAAGAATTTTTTTAAGCGGAAGCAGGCGGAATTTAAGCGATCGCCCAGGAAGTTGGACGGTCAGGAAGGACGTTGGAAGAGAAACGGTATTGGCAGAAAGTTGCGGGATCTCGTGGATTTGAGTTTTTCAGCCCGTAAGCCGGAGCTGCAGTCGAGGTACGGTCCATTCCAGCCGGAACGGGAGCGTTTTCGGATGTCGGTGTATAACTAGTTCGCTGAGAATCGTTGCCATTTTTACGAGGCCTTTTCTTCGACTTTATGGGGCTGGGAGCCCAATCGCGCCGGGAAGGGGACTGCAGCGGTCTCTCTCCTTTTATTTTCCCTGACCCTTTAAAAAGTCCTGCGGCGTGGCCGCGGAATCAGCGGCGGGAAAACTCCAGAAGACGGAACGCCGAGCCGGGCCAATCTCGAGCCCGACACGCGCGTGAAATATCGGCGTAAGGGGAAATTACACCCTTGCAGTTCTAGCACGACCTGGGAAATATATTTCGACGCGATTAGGGTGTTAAAACTAATCCTGGGTCTCAAGAGTGGCTTTTTGGGCCTCCTAGACACCCTGGACCGACACTAAACCGGTAATCTAGACAACGCATCGATTGCTCACTATCTCAACAATTTACGAATAAAAAATTCTGTCAATCAACATCTAGTATTCTCTTCTTCGAATCTAGTAAATGAAGAATCCGATTACTCTGCCGTCGATAATCTAAACTCGCTGTCACCGCTTATCGTCATCTCGTTTCGAGGCGTCCAAATATTTACACGAACTCTCTGTCCCGATCATTCGGCGAATCGGTACATCGGACACCTCTCCAGTGACCTAGAACACGCGACATGGAATTCCTCTCATCTCGGCGTGTATAGTCTATGTCTATGAACGGAAGAAGCCGATCTCTGGGAGCAGAGGTGCTCCATGTCGCGGTCTGGGAGCAGCACTCGGGCGCGCCTCCACCAGATCGGGAATCGCGTGTTGCGTGCCTGCGTGCGCGTGAGCATTTAATCGGTTGGAAAGATCCGATGCGACATTAAGCGGCGAAACTTATTCCGGAAACATTTACACGGCCATCCCGCCGGCACGCAGATCCTGAGGGAGGTTCGGGGAGCGATGAGCGGGTTAGCGGAGAGGACATCGCGTGCGCCGCTTCGGGATGATACGAGGTTTAGATAGGCGGCGAAACGAGGGAATGCGCTTCCAGATCCGCGGGTGAAAAATCCTCCCGAGGCGCGTCGAGGAGCTCGTCGTTTTCTGGAAATCGGCGCGGTATCGTTTTCCCTCGGAGAGGGGAAACTGGTCTCGAGGAGGAGGCACAAAGATGGCCCCTGGACCGCAATCGGATTTGCGGGGTCCTCTTCCTGGGCAGAACCTCCTGGGTCCCCCTTCGTCCTGCGTTCCCATCGCGTATAAAAGACATAGAACGTAAATATCAGCTCGTTTGGTCCCCGGGCCCATGAAAATGACTCGTAATGGCCGACGCGCATACTTTACAGGCTACATTCGAAATAAATATTTCGACTTTACGGCCCGAAAGGCGGACTGACGGGCCCCGGGCCCTTACGCGAGCGCGGATATTAAAACACAGGCCCCGAGTCACCTCGTTAGAGAGGTTCCCTATGAAGGATTTCCGGACGCGACCCCACGGCTTCTCCGAGTCGTTCCTCGTTACCTCGGTACACCCGGGGCACCTCCATTGGTAACTTCGTCGTCGGTTCGGAGCGCTTTGAGCTTTGTCCCGGGGGAAAGGCCGGCGAGAAAAAAAGTGGACGCGCGCCATTATGCGGAACTGCCGTTACACCCGCGAAGAATCAAAGCGCCGAAATGCTGCTCCATGGAGTTTGCTCGGCCAAAGGGCGCCCAACCTACATCGTGGACCTACACCGTGTGGGTCGTCCCACAAAGTGGCCAAGTGAAACGGGAACGCGCGTCGACGTGGGTTATCCAATAAGTTGGAGATAGGGCTATGACAAGGGCACGATCCAAAAATATTCACCCTCCACCATAACGATTGGAATCGATGGCCGTAGATCTATCTGCGATCGGAAGGCCGATATCGGTGGTATTTAATTTTCCTTCCCGAATCTGGCGCCCTGGTCGGAACTCCCCTAAATGGGGGTTGGTTCTTTAAGCAGCTAAAGAGCCGCAACAACGTGCGCATTTCTATCAGCTCGACGACACGTTTCTTCCCCCGAAGCAGCTTCTGCGCCACGTGGCGTGGCCCCGTAAAACCGGCGCGTTTCTAATCCAAAATCGATGCCACCGTTGGGTCGACCGAGAATAAGTAAATTTGATAAGGTAACCCGAAGGGAGGGAACCACCCTTGTTTATTTTCGACGCGTGTTGGCTCAGGACGGTCATCCGTGGGGAGCTTCGGGGTCCTCTTCGTCGGCGTCGGCCTTCGCTCCCTCGCCCCTCCGTTGTCCCTTCG
This sequence comes from Orussus abietinus, assembly GCF_000612105.2. Lineage (NCBI taxonomy): Eukaryota > Metazoa > Arthropoda > Insecta > Hymenoptera > Orussidae > Orussus > Orussus abietinus. Next base: position 1,255,553 of record NW_019395981.1, read on the forward strand.
CACATTTTTTACCCGCTATCGCTATTCGCCTCACATAAGACCCTTATCGCGGCCGACCATGCCGACCCGTTAATAATCTTTTTGACACCTTCGTGGGTGAAGATGCATTGAAATTCTTCCGGGACGAATTTGGGTGAACTACCCCCACGTGGCAAGGCTTCGGACCTGGTTGGTCCAGATCTCTGATAACTGAGAGATGCCTTGAATTTTATTAATCAATTGTAGTCTCTCCTGGTTGAGATTGTCGCTCGGTTACCTACTCCGCGTGATTGGCTTCCTTCAAGAAGGTCCCTCCAGGGGTGCGGAGGTAATGAGCCTCTTTGCAGCATCCTCGACAAAGGGCACGAACTACGCGCCTTGCAAGTGCAGAGGGCGAACCAGGAATGATAAGCAAACGCGGAACTACTTTTCTCTTGGGGAGGGGGGATAAATAAATCGCGGGGAAATTGGAAAAATAAAGACACCCTGCAGCCGCGTCTGGGTATGTAGGTCGGGCCCCTTTTCGCGCGACTCCTGGGCGCTTCCACCTACGGACCAAAGGCACCCTGGTAGGGTTTGCGCAAGGCAAATTCTCGCGTGAAAATTTTGTTTCCGGTCGGCCAGGTCGGCAAACGGGATTTCCACCTGGCGCTGTGCTCGCTTTATGACTTTCCACGCGGCGAGGGAGAGGGGACGGGAAATCCGCGCGGGGGAGGGTTCCTAACTGCGCGGAAAATTAGCTTTCCGGTTCCCAAAATCGAAGCCATCACGGGTGTCGTCCGGTGTGCTCGGAAATGGAGAAATTCCGGGAAAAAGTTGATGGAACCCTTTTACGGGGTTTTTCGGCACTCGGGGAGGGTGCGATGAAAATCCCCGGGAATTCGAAACGCCCGTTTGTTACCGCGGTTCGATTCTTCGGGCGGGGCGGAAAACAAAAATCTCCTAGTTTCGCCGGAACGGTCTCGTCTGCTGGAGTTTGCCGGAAAATAAAGGGGATTCGCGCAGTCGGCCTCGTCGCGCTTTGATCGACCTAAGGTCGGGTCCTTTCCGCACCCTCCGCGCACCCCTACGTGTTCGACCTGCTCTGCGCACTTGCGAAAAGCAAACCCCGCCGTAGAAATTCTGTTTCGGAACGGTGAAGGTGTAAACACGAACTCGCGGCGCTTTGCGACAGCCTGGATCCCTCCACTTTATAAGTTCCGCCCCGCCCGGGCGGATAGAAAAGAGACGCGGAGCGGGAATGTAGACCGCCGTAAGTGCGGGGATGCATTTCATTTACAGGGGATCTAATTTGAGCCTGGACCGTTTGTGCGTTCACCTCGCGTCTCATTTTAATTCCTCCCCTGAATGTCTGCCGGCGCTCCGACCAATTGCGTTAACCTACGACGTGACTTCTCGAAAACGATGGCGCGCGTGTAGAAATCGGTGGGGGTAAAGGGTGCCATTTGACTGCCATCGGAGTGCCATCGGATCGGAGAAAGCGTTACCGCTCGATGCGTGTTACCTAAGCGGCCTTTGCCCCAGGAGACCTCGTCATCGAGCACTCGGAAAAGGATCATTCTACTCTCAGCTCGAGCCTAATGATCGGCCATTGTGCGCCGCGACTCCATCGGTGAAACCACGACCATGTCGAGGAACGCCTGAAAAATGGCCTTTTCCTCCGCTCTTTGCCGGCGCGATTTCTGCAAAAGGCTGCCTCCTCTTTGCCGAGGTCTGAAGAGCCTGGCGGTGTGCGAATGCGCGCTTTACGAGGATATTAAATATTATATCATCCAGTCGCCCTTTTTGCCCGGGCTGTCCAGTCGAACGTCCTCGTTCCGAAGCCCCGGCGAGCCCCGTAATAAAAGTTAATAACTCGAACGAATTGACCCTGGGACCCCTGGGAGCTCGACAGACCTTTCGCGAATCGGGGACGATCGTCATCTACGCGTTGTCACTCGACACTTGACGTCAATTTTTGACGAGTCAATGTCGAGGCAGGTTGCCTCCTTGAGTACCTGTTACTCTGATTCACCGGGAAGAAATTTTGGCACTTCTCGTATTTATTCGACGCTGATCAGCTGATGACGAATTGATGATCATCTGTTGCGGGGAATACAAATCTCGTTTTGGCCCAAGTCTTTCCCCGTTAAAACCAAAGTCGGATCTATAAGTCGGGACCATAGTCGGGGTGGTGGGGGTGGCGGGGGTTGTCGGGGGTGTTGGGGGTTGCCGGGGGCTGCCGAGGGTTGGTACCACCGAGGCGAGTGTTGCAACCGACGACGGGAGTTATGTCGGCGGTCATAAATTAGGCAAGTAGCAACGGCAGCCCCCGTAAACACCGCCGCCACCCCCGGCTCGTTCGCCACCCCTGTGCTCGCCCGTCTCGGGGGTGGCGGGTAAAACGAGTGAAAAACGGCAAAGGGTGTTGAGAGTCGGGTTCTCACGATGTTGCGGAAATGTCGGCGGCAGAGCCTCGTGTGTGCCATATATAGGCTGGCTCCCGACCCACCCCAATGTAATTTTGATATAATTAATCGCCACTGTCTATCGCCGTAACTAGTCCGAAATCGTTTCACGCCCTGGCTTAAATGAAAGTTTCAGAGTAAATTAAATATGTCAGATCAATTCCAGGGCCCGATGCTCCGTGTCTCCGTAATCGAACTCCTGAAATAATTCATGTCGAGATGACGGTTCGGGGGTGAGGGTAGGTATTAAACGTCGCCAGTTCGGTATCGATTTCGTTCTTATAAATTATTCATTAGCCAAACCTGGAATATGGTTCCAAAACGGCGCTCGGTTAATGTCGTTAGAAGTACGCCTTTTGCATTATACTCGGCTCGGGAGGGATTTCGAATCATCGTCTTGGACATTCTCGGACGAAAGTGGAAAATTGCAGGGCGGACGTCCTCGCGAGATAAGATCGGGCCCGGATGCAAGTCTCCCCTTCCCATGGGTGTCTCTCGTAAATGCGTTTTTTCCCCATTTCCATGCCTTTTCAAAAATAGTTGCAGCTGCCTAAAAGGCGTCTCCACACCCCTTCGCTCCATTAGCGGACCCTCGGGGAACCGCCCCTTCCCCGGGGGTTCCGTTTTCCTCGGCGCCGATTACCTTAATTTTCCTATCAGCCCCCGCGGAAGCTTTCTCGACAAACTTTCTCCCGATAGGTACAGCTCTCTCTCTCTCCCAATTTTCCCGAAATTCCCCCATTCTCCGGTGATCCACCTCTAACCCGTTAATTATCCCTAGTGGCTAGGGACGAGCAGGAAAACCGATACGTACGCCGAGCATTGGCCGCGCGGATATATCAGTCTGCTCAAATCCCTTTAAATTTGCGGAGGATCCGCTGCGGTTTCGCCGCAACCGACTGAAAATTAAGGGTTCCGTACACGAAAGGCGTAACTCAATTTTCCGCAAGCCGGGACCAACGGGCTGCGGAATGCCGTTGGAATTCGGAGCCGATCCGCAGCGAGGTTCTAATTAATCGTGTCAGTTGAAGGAAATGAGCCGCGATTGGTCCCGGCTTCTTTGCCCGGGAATCCCTGGGAATTTGGTTCCGTTGGATGTGGTGCCGTTCCCCTAGGTGGTACCGACAGTTTCGGGGACGACCGACGTCCAACTCGGTGGACGTCGTCGGGGATTATCCGGTTTATCCGTCGCGCTCCCTCCGCGTCCAGTTTTGACACGGAAGACCGATCGGTTATGAGCCCGAGTAAAGATGGACGAACGTATATACAGAGGTACTACGTCGAGTTATGCTCCTCTCGCGCGTTTCTAGGGATCAGAGGAACGCGTTCCGTTCCGCCTATCATTCCCACGTTCCCCGGCGAGATCTTATCGAGACCGTCATCCGTGCAGAAGCCATCCCGCAAAGCTCACGCCGAGCTAATATCGAGTTAACCACCCAGGGCCAAGAATGACACTCTCCGGCTACCAACGATTTGACCTCCGCCATCGCCTCCAGAGAACGACGTTCGATGATGAGATGCACCGTACGGTGGATACCCGGAGGACACCCATCGACGTTTCGCGTACCAGGATTACGATCGTGCAAAATCAAAACCCCCGTATCGATCCCATACGAAACCATTTCCCGAGATGCATTCTCCCGTCCTAACCGCAGCTCATGCAATTCCAACGTATCGACCGCCGCGACGCGTATGTTATCAGCACCCATTCCATCGAAAGATACCGCGTATAAGGCCCCGAAGAGAACGGGACTCGTAGAAATGGATCATTCGAGAATTTTATCAGGAGGGAATTGATCAGCGATCCCGAGTGAAGGAACTCGATGGATGGTAAATTAGGAGTAGATCCAGATCGGGAGACGCTTCCGGAGGAGAGTTTCCCGGGGACTTCGGAATAGGAGAGCGAGCCGCGTTCCCGGGTCCTTGGATGGGAAGTGTCGGGGGCCCGGGTGCCCCCGAAGCACCGTTCCCGGCATCTCGAGGGGCAAGGGGGGCCCGGCAGCCGCGGAGGAGCAGGCGGGAGGGAAGAAGCGCGGAACGGCGCGAAGAGGCTCGCTAGAACCGGTTCCACGGGCAGCCGAAGCCTCCCCTCCGGTCCCGGTCCCCGCTGGGCCTCTTCGGGCCCACTGGGGCCCCGCCGGGCCCCGAGCGGCGGCTCTCCCGACTCGCCGAGGCAACCGCTCGTCGAACTCGAGCACTCCCTTGCTTCCGTTCCATCCCCGGTTCCTCTCCGATTAGGTCCCCGATTCGACTTCTAAGATTAACCCATGGGCCCGAAATAAGGTCTCGCCCCGGTTCCAGGGGAACCAGGGTGTCGCGTCCGGGACCAGGTCCGGGAATCTCGAACAGGGATCCGGTAGGTGGAACTCGATCGCTAATTGCGGCCCCTCTCCCCTGGTTCTTTGCCCGGAGAAAAACATGGACACCGACTGGAAGCGGCCGCGAGCGCGAGCGGAATTCCGGCCGGTGTCGGGAGGTGGGGTCGTGGTCTGGGCTCGTTCGACCAGAGATTCGGGTGTTTCTTCCGGGCGGACCGCGAGGTCGCCGCGGGCCATCGTCGCCCGAGAGGGGTAAAGACGAGAAAATCCTCCCCTGGACCGTCTCCTCTCTTCGTATCTGTCGGGATCTCCTCCCCTCTCTCCGTGGCCGCGTTCCCGTTCCGACCTCGCTTCCTGCGCGTACCCTCTTTCGGTAACTCGTCGGGTCCTTAAAACGCCTTTCTCTCTCTCTACCTCTCTCCTTCCCTCTTTCTCTTCCCTGTGAGGGTGCCGAGCGAAACGCGGCGTCGTCTCCTCTAGCCACTGCTCGGGATCGCGTTGGAATTTCAAGTGAACCACCGCCGAGGTGGAACCCGATCGTTTATTGCGCGTAACATCCACCCCCTTGTCCCCCTACCCCCCGCGGCGTACCCGCGAACCGCGATCGTCGACTCGCGAGTTCCTCCTTTTTCCCCCCACGAGCCCTCCCTACCCTGTCCTCGCCCTCTCTTCCTTGGAATTATTCAACGCGATGTCCCGCCGCGGAAAATCGCCGCATATCGACGCGTCTGGACTCCCGAAGGAGATCGGGGGGATGTTCCCCCCTCGAGTTATGGCACCCTCTTACGGCAGGAAGGGCACCAGGGCTTCCTCTGAATCCAGTGGGGACATTCTTATGTCCTTTCTGTCCTTATCGTGGAACCTCGGCGATCCAACTCCCTTCAGAGTGGGATTTCCAGGAGCGTTTCCCGCACTCCTGAGGACGTGGAAGATTTCTTTTTTTTTCCCCTTTTTTGGCCGGGAATTAACCGGGACACTCTCGTCGGCGTGGAGTTCGTTGATCGGGTCGTCTCGGTTTATAAGATCGTTCTTCCTCCGCGACGATTCGTTCCATTCGTCCTGCGTCTTCTGGCCCCTTGGCCGTTCGAACGAAAGTCGCCTCTTTCCGCGGGGATATAAATCGTCGTCGAAAACCTTAACCGGTCGGCAGGAGAAGGCCCGGGTATAACGAAAACGTCGGAGCTTTTTCCCTTCCTTTTTTCCCCTGCCTTGCTGTATGTAGGCACCGCCCTGCGTCTCAGCTGACTGGCAACGCGAGCGAAAGCGCATCATATCTCGTTCCCTGCATTTCAGGCGGAGGATAATTTATCCCCAAAAGGTCCATGCCCCGGAGATGGTTCGAACCTCCCGGCCGTAGAATCCCAGGGTCCACTTTCCGTTTCCGAAAATCAATTTGGACCACCGCACGTCGTTCGGGCAAATCCCCCACACGTGTGTTTGCCGCTGTGCGTAAGTCGCGTGCGAGAAGGTGGGGGTGCGAGCACCCCAATGAACCGTAATCCCGGGTTGTCCGGGTGGACTTTTTCGCCACCGGGGGGTGTGGGGGTGCTCGAGCCTTTGGGCGTTTAAAATCGACTCGGGCGTTTTGCGGGCTCGGCTGTTTAATCGAATTTATCACGAGAGACGGGAGTAAGCCGGGGGTGCTAGGGCCACGTCCCGGGAGAGGTGCCACCCCATCGCGTCGCACCCCTTCGGGGTGGGCGGTGTCCGACCGTGAACGATGCGTCACTCTGCCCTGGACCTCCTGGGGGGAAGGATCGCTCCTGGCCGCTCCCCACCTCAAGGGGAGGGTAAGTCGGGGAGGTAAGGTTTTCGCGATTATTTCCCCCTCCGCACCCCTTACTGAGTATGATTACACCATTCGGTGACAATTATCACCGTATTGCGATCGTCTCCGGATTGCAATACAGGTCGAGTGCGCCCTGTACCTGACGGTCGTTGTTGAATTTCCCTGGGAGCGACACAGGGGTAAACCGCTGCCACCCCCTGGGGGAAGACAGAGGGTGAGTCCTTTAGCGTCGGGTCGTTGTCCCTGTTTGTAATAAGGAAGCACCCCTCGTTACTACCCCGTTGATACCCCAGCCCGGAATGCGCCGAATCGGAACGTCAACGATGGCGCTTCCCTGGGATTTTATATCCGCGATATAAAATCGGAGGGCGAGGGGATGTAATTAACGAGTCCCTTCGCGCCTCCGTATCGGCGACAATTATCGCCGTGAATCGCCGCGTCGTATCCAGACAAGGGCGAATATTCGCCCTGGCTGAGCGCCCGTCACCTCCGCGTATACGACGTCGGGGTAAACCGCCGCCACCCCGTCGGGAGGGTGGCGAGCCCTTTAACGGCAAGACTACAGTCCCCAGTTGTAACGAGGAAACGCAAGGGTCGTTACTGCAGATAACTTAAGCCGGAGCGGAATGAGACCGGAATTACTCCGGAGATCCCACCCCTTCGGGGCGTATCTCTCGGTTCGCGAAGAGGAGTTACGTGGCCCTCCAAAATTTTGGATCAAAATTTCTAACCTCGGTTGTGTGCATCCAGAACATCGGCTAAAATCCAGGGTAGAAGGGCTAATCTCGCCATTGCGAAGTTACCACTTCTCTCTCCTCTCTAGAGGGAGGGTCCCCAAGACCCAAGGGATGTACGAAACTCTTTGGCATTACGAGGCGGAGAAGAGTTGACCACTCATCTCTAATAAGCCTCTCTAGATAGCAACGCGACTACCCGTGCGCCCTTAGGAATAATCCCATGGTCCACGAAGCCGTTTTCTCATCGTTGGTCGTTCCCTAGTGGAACATCCCCTCGTCCGAGCCGAAGATCGCTTATTAACGTTATACTTTCCGAGATTGATGGTCCAGCTCGGCGTACTATCTGTCTACAAGCATTCGCACTCCGCTCTCAGAGATACCGGCGAGTGCTCTTCCTCCTTGCTCTCGGTAGTCAGTGGACGAAGCGGCATCTCGAAGCACGGTATCGTGTACCCGCCACCGGTCATGAGAAATCTATCATCCCTCGAATCCCTAGAATCTCTCGAACCCCTGAAACCCTTAACCGAGGCCGAAGCAATGATGAAAGAAAAGATAAAATAGGAATAATTGCATCCTCCGTCGCATTATTCCCAATCGTATTATCAAAGCGTGGACGAAAGTCGTAGCTTTCTCCGGGCCCCGGGGCCCTTTGAGGCTCGGGATTTACGTATTAATAATTATTGTGACATCCGCGCTGGCGCGCGTGAGAGAGTGCGCCGCCCTCTACAGGTGTGCGCAGGAGGATGGCCTGGTGGAGGGGTCCCGAGGGACGTTGAGGGGAGAGGGGCCTGATACCCGGGAGGCTCCTCGGGGCCTCTTTAAAGGGGCCCCGTACCAAGATGGCCTCCTCGCATTCCTACCGGCTTGCGAGCCCTCCCTCTCCCTCGCACTCCGTCCCTCTCGCTCCCTCCGGTCGCCCCGCTCGCACTCGAGGGCCCGTTCTATCCTCGGGCTACACCTAGAGACACCTCTCTCCGTCTCCCTCTCTCCGGCCGTTCTGCCATCCCTCCGTCTCTCTCAGCGACCATACGCAGGGAGAGAGAAAGAGCCGCTCACTAGAAATAACTTCATTTCTATATACTCCCCCTCCGGTACGTCGCGCAGTCTCCGTCTCTTCCGTCTCTTCTTCGGCATCCTCCTCGTCCCCGCCCCCTCCTCTTAATTGCCCACGCACCAGGATCGAACTGGGATCGATCGGTGCGTTTATTGCGTAACGTTCACCTGCCATAGGTGTCTAGAAGTCCTGGCTTCTGATCCCTTCCTTCATCCTACCGTTGGTGCCCATTGGCATCCTGGAAACGGTGCTGGATGATTAAAGGGTCGAATCGAGACCATCCAAGGATTTATCTGCAAGGATCGCAAGGAGAGTTCGACGAGAAATTCGTTTTTTTAGAGGAATTTCCCTGGTACCAAGTCCTTGCTCGGGGTCCAGTCGGGATTGCTCCACTCCGAGGTGGAACCAGCAAGGATGGGCTGATGGCGATCCCTAGTTCCTTGGAATTACCATATCCCAGAGAGAATTTTGACGGCTCCGACCATTAGATGGATCCAGCTGGGCTCGGGACCATCCTGGAGATTCTCTTTGAACGACACGCGTCGTGCCTAATTCTGCCTGATCGGTAATTAAACGAGGACCTAGGGCACAGGGCGCGTTCAATCGGTGCGGTCCGCAGTCTACGACCCTGGCCGATCGTTCGCGATCAAACCCTATTTATGGACCCGTGGCATCTAATAGCGTGTGCAGTTACGATTGGAATCCTTTGAATGGGGTCTCGCCGGGTAATTACAGATAGCCCAAATTCATTTGGCGCGACCCAATTACCGGCGCGCTTCCCACGATTAATGGGCGCTACCGATTTACGGCGGTAATGTTAGGCGCCGCCCAACAAATCGTACACGTTCAATTATCGGGAGCCCGGTGACAAAGGCGTCCGTCTCTCTCGCCCCCCTTGGACGAGCCTCGCCTCGTCCCTCTTCGGCGACCCCTCTAACCCCCCTGACGACGAGCACGTCAGCCAATTTTCTCCCGATGGCATGTATAACCGCGATTGCTCGCACAATCGGCGCTTCCAGGGGCCCTTTGATACCGCCTGATCCATTTCCTTGCAACCCCTTCGCCGTCGTAACGTAAGACACACGGCCTCCTTTGTGGGCGGAAAACCGTACCCGGTGGAGGCGCGCCTCTGGAGTCGGATTGCGCTCGTAAACGGGCGAGGGATTGCGGGGACGCGTCATCGACGATCAGCGGAGGTTTAGACAATCACCAGGAGCCGCCAGTTCCGCGTCGATCCGGCGATTTATAAGAGACGTTTGCCCCCACGTTTCCACCTCACGCACTGTACGCGCGTCCACGTGTCGCTCCATCAGCTCTCGGAGCCCCTTCACCGTCGTGTCTGTTAAGACACGGCCTCCTTTCCTGGGAAACAAAAGCCGAGGAAGGCGCGGCTGAGTAAGCGGAAGTTCCTGAAATTCCGCCACCGCCAGGAAGACGTGGAATCATCAAAAGGAGATCGCGCTATCATCCCCTCGAGGTCCGGAGACTTGAGCTAGACCACGGGTCCGAGGACCTCCGGATCTCTTTGGATGTTCCCAGGATATGACGCAGCGATCCCTGGTATCTGCGACCCATCTCCACCTCCGGATATCCTGGAGGATTTGCGGTTACCCCCAGGACCCCAGGGATGATTTTCCGGCTGGTGATTCGCGGGATCCGCGAGCCTAGATCGCGATGTCGGTGTTGGCGATCATCGGCGTCGGTTAGGGGGGATCTGCTGGCCTGATCGAAGAGGGAATGTTTCAGACGGAGGAGGCGAAGAGCCTATCGAGGAAACGAGGACCTCTCTCTTGACCGACCTGGCTCTATGTGCGCAGACGCGGTAGGTCGTGTGTGTGATGGAGGATACAAAGATCTGGGAGCTGGGCGATGGAAAGAGAGAAGTTGCGAGACGGTCGGCGTCGATGGACGTGCGGCAATAATGAATGTTTTGGTGCGTCGAAAGATGGATCTCCCGGGGTAAAAGGGGCCCCATAAGTGTGCGGATATCGTCCCTCATGGTGCCCCTCTCGGTCATTAACGATCGGCAAGGTGTGCCGCTGGACCATCGGGTCGACCGGGATGCTGCGGAATATTTTTGTTTGTTTCTGTTCGATGTGGTATCGTTCTCTTTAGAAGAATATCGCCACACAGTTTCCAAATGTATGTGCCGTCAGGATTGTGCTACCACTGGTGTTCTGTTTTAAATAGCATCCTTCTCTGCGGAAGAATGTCGCCATGCAGTTCCAAAAATGTTTCTACCATCAGGATGGAGCTACCACCGGTGTTCCATTTTATATGGCATCCTCCTCTTTGGAAGAATATCCCCACGCCGTTTCCAAAAATTCGGCAGCGGGTTGCTCCCAACAGTGTTGATCACCACTCTGCTCAGGCCCGCCCGGTCTCTCGAAAAATGGCGAAAAACCGCAGGGCGAGGGCCGGATTTTTCGCCTCTTTTTCCCGGGCGTCAGCTGCGCGTACCCGACACCGAAAACGCGGAATCGGAGGCGGAAAGAGGGCAGGAAAACCGAGCCGCCGTGTGGCGACGCCTCGCCGTTCGCGATTCTTTTATTCGAGGTCTCGAAACATCGAGTGAAGAGCAAAAGGAACCTCTCCGGCCTCCATCAGAGCTCGGCTCCTGGACGCAAGGCCAAGGCCTTACGGTCAGTTCCCCGTGTCAAAGGGGAATCCTGCTGCAGCATCCCTCGGGATTTTCGAGCGAACTCGGCGATACGGACCGGCGTCCCGGGAATGCGGCAAATTCAAGAAACCCCGGCCTCGGTGTTGGGACCCCCTGCGATCGTCTCGAGACACGAACCCTGGCAGCCGAGAATCGGGGGTGACAATTCCTGGGAATACTGCTCGTGCGGGGGCTCTTCGGGTCGATCCACACACGCAGGGCAATACATTGGCTTTCCTGTGTCGCACATTTCGGGTGTATGGGGTCTGTACCCCGAACCGTATGGGCGGGACTCGACCTCCCACTGGATGTACCGCTATATCAATCTCGTATAGGCCATCTAAACTCTAAACTCCACCACCTGGATTTATCGCTTCCCTCTGTCTCTCCTCCACCCAGACTGGGTCCTTTATTTTCCGGTGAACGTGGACAACATTCAAATAACCAAATTCGGCGTCATAGACGCGAGTGTTCAGGGTTCCTTGAACCTCTCCCTTCAAAATGTAAAGGCGTTTCTTTTTTACTTTTTTTTTCAACTTTTTCTTTTAACCGGTCCCTTTGGTTTTAACCTTTCCCTCCTCGTGGTCCGTTTTGGGCTTCCGCACGTTTACGCACCATTTCCAACAAACTGACTTGACGAATGGGTGTAAACATCCTTCTTGTATACAAAAACTCCGGGAGACGCGCCGAAGCATCCCCGTTTAATAACCAAACCAGATGCCTCCGAGGAAAGCTTAACCCTCCCCGATGTAACGCAAACTGCGCACTCATCCGTATCTGCATCTTGTCACTCGTTAGTTTTAAGCACGTGTCTCTTGTCAAGTAGCGAGGGACCCATCCACTTCGCGGTAGGTCCTTCGGGATTCCAGAGGATCTGGCGCGAGACCATCCTCGTCTTCCCCCTGGTTGCATCGGCTGCATCGACTGCACAAGCCGCTCCCGTTTTAGCTCCACATCTTACACGCCCGGATGAAAAAATTCCGAATTTTAGAGATTTCATCGAAATACCTTGACTGGCGAAAAATCAGATTATTAAAATGAGGATTCCTTTATATTCCCTTGACATGATGAAACCGCCATTTGGAGACTTGGAAGTCCTGCTCTTCTACGTCCTACGCGGCATAATCTCGAAGAAGATGCATAAAATGATTTTTTTAGGATCGCACCCTTTATCCTCGGCTACATCTGCAGCTGCAGTAAAAGCAACCCTAGGAGTCCTTGTGGCGCTTCTTCAGGGACACACCCCCAGTCGGCCGTGTTCGATTGGGACGTATCGCGTAGACAAAGGCTCTTTTTGCAGGCAGAAGCCTTTTTTTTTTTATATCTCCCAGAGATGTGCCCCTCCCGGTACGGGAAGAACCTAAAGTCAATAAATTGCAAAGCCGAGGGGCGCTGCCCTCGCCGTTACGACGGAAGCTTTTACTCGGCGCTCAACGACGATCACCGAAGACAAAGGAGCGCCCACTCGAGTATGTAGTCAATGGAGGCGCGGAGTCAAGAGCGAGGCAAAGCCCAGACAGGGATGGGACCTTCGAGGGAGATCGATGTTATTCAATTTTCGGATTTCGGGGGAAAGAACCCCGATGGTCCCCTCCAACCAGAACCGCATGGACTCTCTTCTGGGTGTTGCCGACGTCCCCGGATAAATGGCGGCGTTTAATATGGAATCTTTCCCGAGGTGTGGTGGCGGGATCGAAGTTGCGATATGGCACTTCCAGACCGGCTTGGGGCAATGTTCGCGGAAGATAATAGGGATTACGATGGGCCGAGGGAATGGATGGAGGGAGAGAGAGAGAGAGAGGTGGACGCTGGAGATGAGTTAAGGACCAGATGCGAGTCGCGGAAGGGATGCTGATGATTTTCCTCCATATACTGTACGAGTCGGGAACTTCTGTCGTGAAAAGTCGCCCATGGGGTGCCATGGGGGTGCGGAGGACTTCTTTGGGATTTTTTTTTAAGACTTTCCCCGCATTTCGCAGCCTCCCGATTTCGGCTCGGGGTGTTAATAATCCGGATTAACGTTAATCCTCGAGTAGGGAGACTCGGGGGTGGCGTCGACCGCGCCAATTTGCAGGGCTGAAAAATAATGAAAAAGTCCTCGCAGCCGGCCCGGCTAATTTACGGGGGGGCAATTCCCAAGATTTCGAGGGGAGAAGCGTGTCACCTCTCTTCTCGCCGGCTCCCCCCGGGTCCTGGAGGAAGGAGGGAATTTCTTCCGGTCCAAGGAGGAAAGGCGAATGTTGGTCCACGCAGGGCTGTAGCAAATTAGCGCGCGGGGGCGGAACAGGGGGCTGCAAAGACTCTCGAGATAAAAGTTTCACGGGCCGAACGACTGCGGGCGCTTTAAACGCCTTGACAAATTGCCCCAATTAATTCGCCTACCGGAGCGATGAATCATTCGCGCGTTTTATTAATCTCGATTCTTTTAATTATCCCGCGAAACCTTCGGCCGCGCCGGCGATAATGCCCGAAGAGTGGGGCCGAGTTCGACGGACCGCTCGACATCCTCCGATAATATTCCATCCCCGCGGCCGGAATGCGCACTCTGCCATCCGAAAACCACCCCATCCAGCCCCAAATTAAATCGCGCGAATTAACGTCGCGGGTCTGAAAAATTTTCACGATCCCCCCGCGTCGCGGACCAGCCGATATTCCGCATACCGCGGGAATCGGACGACCCCGGGAGGCGCGGAAACGATCACCGATGGACGAGGTGGAATGAAACGAGCGGTACTCTTTGGAATATCGTCACCCGACGATAGTCTGTCCTCAATTCCGATATGAAAAAAAAAATGTTTATTCCCCATGGCACTTTAAAAGTTTGTCTGGATCCGGGCGCAAGAGAGCAAGAGATGAACACCTCCGAGTGGAGTGGTTATCACTCACCAGAGGATGTCATCAATTTTTATGCATTTCACTGCAATGAGTTCCTTTCGTTACAGCCTCTGAGGATTGGTCAACTTGGTCGTCGGACTAAAGTGAGAAATAAAAGAGAAAGTCGAGATCTCTGGACTGTTGCGAGTCTCATCCGCATCAATGAACCAGTGGCCATTGAGTCATCGGTTCCACGTCGCGAAACGTTATCAAATCCGATAGGGAGAAACTCAGTCGTCGATTCTAAGGATAGAGACAAGAGCGATCTCTTGTGAAGCCGAAGCTATCACGCTTTCGGCTTCTCGACAACGGAGCAGGCGTCAGGTGGAATAAGTGCCCAGCCTCAAAAGCCTCCGCCTGTCTCGTCGTCTATTACGATCGAGGACGTTGCAGGGTAATTAGCCGTAAAGGAACCCGTGTATGCACGGTGTCACGCGAGGGGACTTTCACTCGAGGAATTTCACACTCATCTCCGTCCATTGGTCGCGGCTTTCACGGAGGCTCAGGGCTTGACTAGGAGCTTTCTTCATCGAGGAATTCCCCTCCCCTGCCCCCCGAATTGCGTCGGACCAATTAGCCACGCCAGGCCCACAAATTGGGCAGCTCGTCGACTTTCCAGCCGACAATTCCCTTACGTCCAAACGTCAGAATCAGCTGATCGGAGCCGACATGGCGAGCCCAAGGGAAAGGTGACGGAAATTTCGCCAACGTCCCCGGAATCCAATTAAACGCCCCGGTGTTTCGGGAGGTCGACAGTGCGGTGCCACTTTAACGCAATTAACCGCCCAGTGGGGAGCAATATTGCATACCTTAAAAAATATCCAGAGGGGGAGAAAAAATGAAGGGCGGTTTTTCCCACCGAAGGGAGGGCGCCGTTGTTTAAGAACCCCGGGCCGCACCTCGATATTCCCGCAAAAACCCCCCGGAAACTATTTTCATTAGGACGCGGTTCCCCTGGAAATTATGCAACTTCATCGGAATAACTTTCCCGTGTGCGGCCCCACCTAGCGGGGCTGGTCGAAGGGCAGGAGGTGCGAGTCCGCGGATGAACGTAATACGCTCGGTATTATATATATATATATATCTGCGATCGCCCCTGAAGTATATAGATGATATATAGGGTCGAGACGGGTCCAGGTTTCCAATTATGCTGCGAATTTCACCCGCGGTCCGAGTCCTGGGCCCGAGGGCCTTTCCGGCCGGGCCCCTGGGGCCCTTTCCGGTGCGAGAACCGAGCCGCTCTTATATCGAGAAACCGAGATCAAACGGGAGCTGGAGAGCGGTAATACCTGGAAATCTAGAAGGCAACCGCCTCCCGTTTTGGCACTTTTCCCAGCGAGCCCCTTGCAGGGGCTCAGTCTTCATCCCTCGCGCTCTCGTCTCCCGGGGACGTCTTTTTGCGGAGGGCCGGAAAGGGAGCGGCGACTCGGGCTCGATATCGAGCCGCAAATTATTCATGCCGGCCCGGACTGCCGTCCGTTCCCTTTTTCGAGGAAGGATATCAAAGATATTCCGCGCCCGAATCCGATTAGCCTACTTCGCGTAAAGGGGCTTCTCTTCCCATAGGCCACCCCACAGGTGCACGCCCTTCGATCGGTATCGACGCCAAGTCGATTCCACGATCCTTGATCGAGGGCGAGGGTCGCGATCGACCTCCTTCGACCTCGTCCTCGACACCCCCGGTGCCGATCTCCTCCTCTTGCACCCAGGTCTACGCGAGCCGGTCATGGCGTGCGGCTTTCGCAATGGAAGATCGCTATTCCCCCCCATTATCGGCGCCGTCCTCGCGTTATCGTGTCTGCTCTCTATTTCCCGTCTAAAAACTGCGAAAGGTACGAGTAACTGCCGGAGCCCGGGAACCGCGGGGCCAGGACGAACGCGAGGCTCGCGTGTTGCGGCCCGTAATGGCCCCGCACATCGGCCGGTAGTTACGGTATCCGCTTTTCGTTGAAGGAGCAAAAGAAGCGCCCCTTCCCGTCCCCCTCGAGGCTCCTGGACCCGAATTCCAGACACTTCGACTTGACTGACACCCCGGGAGAAACCGCGCTCATTTGCTGCCCTCTCTTTTGCTGGGACCGAGACCCTCGTCAGCCGAGGCGCTCCCGTGGACGGCACCTCCTGGGAGCGACCTCCTCGCGGCACCTCATGAGAACTACCTCCTCGCGGCACCCCGGGACCACCGGGACCACGGACGAGAAGGAACGGCCCCGTTACCGAATTACCGAGTTTCCATCTCGTCGACCTACACCGTGACGGGCCAGGTGCCTTTTTCATCTACAAGCAGGGCTTAATTGCTTCGGGCACCTGATCGACGCTCGACTATGTCGAATCCGTGAAAGGGAGCGAAAGCGAGGAGGTCGTTACCTCGAGCCTCAAAGGGGGAAAGAAGGTGAACTTAGGTGAGAGGGCGGCTCGATAGAGAATTTCGGATAATCAAGGCAATGCCTCCTGGAGTTACCGAAATTATCCGTCACGTATATTTGCGTTGCTTTGGATGTTTTTTTTTTTGGTTTTCTTCAAATTAACTATGTCATTTCTAGGGATCGTCTTTGGTATCCTGACCATTAATCCCTACCAGCGGGTCGGGTGATTTTCCGATTATGGTCGATACTTGTCCGTGTTCCCTCGACGAGCGAATATCGACCTTTCCGAGAATTCGATAACACTTGGTTAGGTCCCAACCGGTTCGCGATAGAGATACCCTCGTCGTGGAAGCCAAGAGGAGTTCCAGTCGAGGCTTCATCCTCGGGTCTTCCCTGAAAAATGCCCTCGCAAGTGCGGCCGCCACTTTGAGTTTTGCTCATCGGGAATTATTTTTCCAATCTCCGTTAATTTCGTGGAAATTCAAGGAAATTGAGGAATCCGCCGGTAATTAAGTCTCGGGGTCCCTTCGGGCGAGTGCATTAGCGGCTGGAAATTTCGGGGTGCGATCGCAGGGGTGCAGGGGATTTATTAATCGAGACCGGCCAATTTCGCGGGACGTTCCGCTGGGCGGATATCATAAATCCGCGGTATCCTTATTTTGCAGGACCTCTCTCCCCAACCTCCGGATTAATGGCCGGGGATCCGTTTCCCCGTCCGACCTCGATTTCGGAAACGGGCCCGGTCCCTTTATAATGCTCGGACTTGCGCAAAACCGCCGAATAAGAGTAATATTTCGCGGGGCGCGACTTAATGTCCTCGAAGAAATAAACGGCGCGCTGACGGGCCGACCCCTCGGTCGCCGCCGCGTATACATCAACCGCGAGGACAGACGGTGGAAGTAATATAAATAAGATCAACTGAAAATCCGGCTATTTATCATGCGGCTAAAACGTGCTCCATTAATATCGCGCGGAAGCCCATTTTCGTTTCGTGCGCCTTCACTTAGACCGGCGTCGACGTCGCGTCGTCGCGCCGCCGCCATCTTTCTCCGGCCTTTATCCCCGTTCCTCCTCGTTTACCGTCAATACCCGAGGGAGCGGAGAATTCTTCCCCCGGAAAGAAAGAAATTTCTCGGGAAAACCTGACAAGATGCCGCCGATAAACGATCGAACCGTGTCGACCGAAAAGACTACGCATCGTGTCGGAATGCCTTGGCATAAAAAACGATTGAAAGAAAAATCATAGAAATTCGGGAGTATTTTTAACACCGTGGGAAAAATATTTCGAGGTATCGGAATCGTTATGGGAACGAATCTCGATGGTTCTAGGACCTCTACGAGTTGACGAGCGAAGCGTCGTCGAGGTGGTCGTCCTCGTCGCGGTAATTGGAAGTGTCTTCTCGCGTGTCGAGGGTGCGCTCTTCGGCCACTAGGGATTACGTAAATCCACAAGACCGAGGGGTAGGGTCTAACCTAAACACCTAAACACACACGACGAATGCGTGCCACGCATTCCCGGCTCTAAATCGGTACCCGGGACATATATCTTCCCGGAGATGCGAGTGGGCCGTGTTTATTTCACCCTGTCCGCAAATTATACACTCGAAGGTCCTCTCCACGGGATTTAAGAAAGGTCCCATCTACGAGCACTCGAGGAAAGCGTCCAAGATCCCGGCTCCAAAATTCCGGCACCCATCCGACCCAGATCCCGATCCAATTTCCAGCGACAATTCCGCCGCTTCTTCCCCCGGGGCGCGGAATCGCGGTTCCATTCAATCCCCCTCCCCCAAGTGGAACGGACGAGGGCCCTCGAAAAGGGTGGAGGGCCCAGACAAACCCCGTCGAACCATTTCCCGGGTGTTCTCCACATGGTCCACGGGGTCCATGAGATGACATCTGGCTAAATATTTAGGCGTAGCTACGGGATATGTTTGGAAGTTGCGATGATCTAACTCGGGTGTTTGTCTTTCTGTTCCAGGTAAGTCGACCGGATGAGCGTGGGGCGTCTCTTGGGATGATAGCGCCTTTCCACCGAGATGGCCATCATCCCTGGTCCAGATCGCTGGTCGAGGCGTAAGTTGGAATCCTCTCTCGTCGTCGGGTCGGTCGAGTCTTGAAAAAGGATCGGGGAAAGGGGCAAAAAGTGGCGCATTCGTTAGCCGCTAGTTAGCTTTGCCGAACGACGTCCGCGTCGGGACATCAACGCCTGCGGATGCTTAGGTATGGGTACGGGGACGCGGGGGAACCCGAAGGGGCACGAATGCCCGTGGATGATGAGGCTAATTGCCGCCACCCTGGAGATAGAGCTGAATTCGAAAAATCAACGGACGCTGCCCACTGGTTGGGAAAAAGAGCGCCGAGAGTCCACGTGGACCGTCCAACCAGGGACGGTCTTGACCATGCGAGATGCCCCATGTGCCGACCCGTCACGGATTTATCGCATGTACTGCCGGTTAATTATATATCGATTTCGCAGTTAGCATGTTAACACGTGCATTAGCAGTTAATACGACGAGCCGTTGACTGGGTGGCAATAGGGTCGCTCGCGTGACGACTTCGATGCAAAGTCTGTCCATAAAAAAAGGGGAAAAATGGACAAATGGTTTTTGATCCTCGGTTCGATAGGAGAAAGGATAGCCAGAGGTTCGGGTGCCTGTTCCTCGTCACCTGGGGACCAGGACGCGTCTACGGGTCCTGGTCTGGAGGGTCGTCCTTCCTCGTCGAAAAGACTTGGCCCGGACAATTCGCCGCGCAACCCCTCTCGTTAGCGCGGCCGTGATATTTCTCCGCAGTCATTTCCCGGGGCGATAAAAATTTCTCGCCGCTCGGCAGTTTCGCCGGGAGTAAGGAACGGCAGGGAGAAACGGCAAGGGCAGGGGGAGCGGGCACGTCGAGGGTGCGTGTAAAATTTACATCGCCCCTTTCGCCACGCTCGAGCGTCCTCGTCGAGCAACGCCGCCCTTACCGCGGCGAAAGAGCCCCATCCGGGCGGAATTCCTTCCCGAGGCGGGCGGCCGGCCGGGTGGAATAACTCCCTTTTTTCCCTTTACATCCCCTAAATGGCCGATAAAGCACGAACTTCGGGACACCCGAAGGAAGGGGGGATGGTCGGCTCCTTGGAGAGGCGCGCGGGGCGCATTAGCACAATTCCGTCATCCCTTTCGGGGAAAGTTCGGGGACCACCCCCGGAGCGGTGCGGAGAAACTTTTCGCCCAGGTGAAGATGGCGGACGCCGAGGCGGCAGGGCGACAGAGAGCTTAAGGAAGACCGAGAGAGAGGAAGAAAACGACGCCCGGACCGAAGGGGGCGGCGGTGGAGGGAAGGGGGCAGAGAGGAGCACGAGCAAAGCGGCGCGAGTAGGCGAAGTAATTATTCACGTGCACCCTGGGCTGGGGGATCCGCGCTCGCGAAAAATAAAGGAAACGGACGTAACGTTAGGGAATAAAGCACGGCCGGTAGTTGGCCGGGCGCGGGGGAGGGTCGAGGGGGGGGACTGCCGCCCGGGCGGAAAGAGCGAGGCGGCCGCCCCCGAGAGGCCGCTGCCGCCAGAAGCGAGAGAGACGCCGACTCGACCGGTCGGGAGGGGGAGGCTCCGCGAGATCGCAGCCAGGAGGTGGAAAAGGGCTAAAAGAAGAGGGACCTCGCGGGACTCGTACCGCGGAAGAGCCACGGCCACTTGGGGAAGAGTCCTTCGGCCTTTTCGCGCTGAATTTACTGCGTTAAACGCCCGCCCACCCTCCATGGACGGATACTCGCGGACTGAGCCCTCTGCTCCCCTGCGAGGGTCTATATACCTCACGTCCTGGATCTCTAATTCGAGGACGTCGACCCTATCGACAGGATGAAATGCGCAATCCTAGCGCTCTTAAATGATGATTAATATTTATTTCACTTATTTTGCGAATCGTCGTGGAAAGTGAAATCCTGGAAAGACGGGGAAAGACATGGATTTCTAGGGGAAAGTTCCTATTTTCTTCGCATACTCCGTTATCCGCTTTTCGAAGCCCTCACGAATTGCCTTCGCCGCCTCTTGCCGCTTCCTGGTCGCCGCCCAGGGCGATCCTCGGCTCCGTCCGCACATCCGGTCGCGTCGGCATGAAATTCCGCGGGCGAGATAAATTTTATTTAACCCCCGTTTCGAGGGCTTTTTCCGGGGTCCCCTGGGGCAAGACGGATGCAGAGTCAACTCGCGTTTCCTCGACTCCACCTCTTCGCGACTCCTCGGGGACGTCAGGGCGCGACGCTCCTGCCGGTGGATTCTGGAGCATCGAGTTCCCGCGGGAATGCGTTACCGCCCGTCGTTGGACTCTTAATTCTTCCACCGACCTCGGCTTAGGAAACAATTCCGGTACAAATGCCAGGTGACTCACCTCGTACACTTATCGCGCGGGTAAATGTACGGTTATTCGCTCGGCTGATGTATGGCGCTCGTATGATGTATGTAGGGGATATGTATCCGGGTATATGGCCAGGCGCCGGGCCCTCGCCTCCGTCGGCTATCGGGAAGTCTCGTGCTCCCTTTCCTTCCGCCCCCGTCCTTCCCTCCGCCTCCTGGAGGACGAACGACAGGCGTTATTAATGGAGGAATCGGGCGGCCACCCCGACTCGCCCCCGAGACTCGGCAACGACCCGGCGCCGCCGCCGCGACGCTCTCTCCCACGCTGGACGCGCACGCCTGGAATCGTTAACGGCTTTAATTTTCGGAGTTCATTCAACTTTAGATTGACTTTCCGGAAACGGAGGAGGCGACAACAGGGTGTTAGGGAATGATTAATCGTTCGGGAACCGGCCGAGTCGAGGCGCTAGGGTCTTCACCCTGGGGCCTAGATCTCCTGGAACTTTCCCTAGTTCCTCGAGTTAGAGCCGTCCTCGTGCGATTCGAGCTGACGAGACCAACCTTGTCGACCTAGAACCGCGTCCACCTCGATATCGATGGTGTCGATGATCAACCTCGATTTCAAGGCGGAGGGGCAGATCGCGCGAAATTCCGCGAAAGCTATTCTTCGAGGAGCGGCCAGTTATCATCAGCGATTCCATGGAAATCGCGATCGGGCAGAAATCGCTGGCAGGACGAAGGACGCCCCGAGGAACGCGACAAGGATCGGGGCGGGAGCCTCGCGCCGCGATCGCCGAGAAAGGAGGTGAAACCGGCGCGGCCATTGAGGAAAATAATTTAGCCGTAAATACCCGGCGATCTCGGACTATCCCCAATAAATAAGGGCCCCTCCACCCCGCTCGGAAAGGGTTGCGCGAAGGGAATGCCGAAGGGAGGGCACCCGAGGTGCAGGCCCCTCGATCCTGCCCAGGGCACGATTGTGCGGACGATAATCGGCTCCCGAGATATGCATAAAACGCTCTCCCTCCGACCGCCGGACCAGCCGTGTTGGCCCTCGGTATCTACCGGTGATCTTTCGCGGGAGATGCAAAAACAATTGAAGTAATAACGCCGCCGTGTCTCCGTTGCCTCCGCTCTTGGAGACCCGGGGACCCCGAAGACCCCTGAGACCCAGGGTCCTCGCCTCGCATCCGATCGGCAGGAAGGTGGCACCTCCCTCTATAATATATATCCCCATGTGATAAAAAAATACACCCGACAATAAGATTAAGACTTTAATTACGGAAGTCAACGTCGAAATACGGGAAAATATCGGAAAGTGTCCTCAGATCGAAAATCCTCGCTGTGCATCCGATCGGCAGGGAGAGGGGGCACCTTCCTCTACAAAGGACCATGTCAAAGATCGCCATGCATAGTTCTCACGTGTCAGAAAAATGCATCCGATCAGCGGACCCTATTCCGATGAACGTTGCAATTAAGGGGAGACGCGTCGACGGAATACGGATAGAAGTATCGAAAAGAGCGCGGCGAAAGTTCGGCGGGGCGTTTAGCGCGCGGCCCAAGGAAATTGGAGCTCCTCTCATCCGGAAGCTCGAAAGTGGAGGGCGGCACTAAAACGAAAGTTCATCTTCGTTAAAGGCGGAAGCAAGTCGATCGTAAGCGCGCACTTTAAGGGGCGGCCGCGCACTCGCGGTCGTTCCTTCGAGTACAATGCGGAGGTTCGCGGCGGGCTCGAGAGAAGGAGCGAGGCGGGAAGAGTCAGCGGGAGAGAGAGACAGAAAGAGAGAGACAGGGAGCGGACCCCCCCTTGAAAAGCCGAAGGAGCGACGAGAGAGAGAGAAATACGTCGTTAAACGTTATTAACTTCGAATTTACATAACCGCCGAGCGTGGCCCGCGCCGAGCTCGGGGACGGCGAGCCAGCGCACCCGGGAATCAGTCCCGGAAATTGAGTTGTCCGAAGACGCTCTCTCGGTATACCTTAAAGGAAGTCGACCAGGGAAGAGGGGAGGAAGGATTCCTCCGAAGCGTGGAATCGCGCCGCAGAGGCCACGGGATTCTCTCCCTCGCCGTTTATCCTCAGGGACGAAGGACGGTCGCGTCGCCTGCAAAGGGCAGTTTTCGCCCTGGACGAAAAATCGGGATGAAAAGTAGGAAAATCAATAACTCGCGCCCGTCATCCTCGATTTTTCCCTCTTATACGGTAATTCCGGAAATTCGACGTTACGTTTAATCGGGACCTTCTTTAGTCCTCGTCTTCTTGTAGGTGGGCTCGGTGGAGGCGACGCGACGTTCCCACGTGTAAATCGGGGTATGTAGAAATTATTCCAGGCACGGTATGACAATTGATTGCGCGCGTTCCAGGTCCTCGGTGCGTCGGAAATTTCGTACCTATCTTTCGAATCGATCGGGATCCGCCGCGGTGCGGAGAACCGCGCGGAAGGCGGGCAAAAAGGAAAGCCGAGTGCCCTCTCGTTATGCCCGTAACTCGGGCCCTGAAGACCACGTTGGTGGCGGAGGGGCTCGTTGCGGTAAATCACAAATTTTCGGCATACCAGGGCCTTGTGTCGCGTACGGATTAATTCCGCGGGCGGACCGCTAACGCGGCCCCGGGTGCCGGACCTCCCGACTGGAATGCCCGGACATCGTTGGGTAATTCATTGTCATTTATATTTTCGCGGGATGTACGGTGGCCTGCCGGTTGGTCAACAGCTTCTGGACCAGGTTTCCACGGCTCGGGTGTCGCGATGCATTTGGTACAAGAGCTGCGACACGGTCCAATTTGATATTTCGGGTTAATGGCACGCGCGAAAGGTATTCCTGTGCTTTTGGGAGCGAAGATGGCGAGAGGGTCGCTTCGAGTCATCTTTCCTGGCTCAGAGGAATTTTTCCTGAGTACCTCGATGAGTAGCCCACGAGATACAACACGTAGGTCGATTGGAACTATCGAGCCGAGGCTCCCCGAATTTTTGGAAACCACGTCAACGCCTGGCGATGCCGGGAACAGGTAAAGTGGAGGCTCCAACCGCAGGTCCCTGGGGTTCCCTCGTTGCTCATCGGGAACCGATCGGTATCCTGGAAGTCGCCGACACGTCCCTTCTAATGGGGCGGAGAGATAAGTGCGGATATTGCGGGGAAACGTTTTAAGTGTCTCCAAATCGGAGAATGCTTCCTACCGACCGCAAAGGTCGTCCGGTGGGCAGAAGAAGTTGTCGAGTCCAGTTGTCCCCCACAGGAAGAAGAGGGGCAGGGACCCCGATATACCGCAAATTCCCAGGAAATGTGACGATCTACTGTTGGATCGTGCCATGATCGGCGAAGCCTTGGTAATCGGATGAAATTCCTCGGAATTTCGAATTTATTAGTCATGTCTAGGTTGTACCCTGGTGGACGTGGATACTTTTAACGTGCGCCAACCTCGCTGTATCCTGGATTTTCGTCAAGTGTCGGAAAGCATTCCCTGAATGTGCATTCCGCAACACGGGATGCACCCGTTCGCGCACTCTCGTCACATGGAAATCGAATTACTCCTGCCTTGCGTGCGCTGAAAAAGTTTCCGGTGCCTGCCGTCGTCCTCGGACAACTTTGCGCTTAACGGACCGTGCAATTCGCCTGGAACTTTCCTGGACTTTGGGGTCTTCCGGTTTTCTTCCAGCCAGGATAAAGGACGCCCAGGACTCGTAGGACCCGCATCTCGGTTACGTGCTTTCGGAACTCGCGCCAATCGGACGCCCCTCCACCCTCGACACCTCAAAGGTGTCACATCCGTCGTCGCGACGCGGAGTCGCGCAGTTGGTCGTTAAACGAGACCCGGCGATCCGGATGACTCGCTTAAAAACTTCGATAAGGGTCCTTTTCCACCGAGTTTTATTGCGAGCGGGATAAAGCAAGAACTTCCGGGAGTAAATCTTTTCCAAGACCGGGGCCTTCCTTCTTCAAGGACGCTCCACGACTCCCCGCGATTCCTCTCGTCCCGTTTCATGGAGATCCAAAACCACCCTTTGACTCGTGGAGATCGCACGTGAAATCCTGCCAAAGTTCCAGGAAAAGTTCTTCACTGAGACCGGAAGTCCGATAGTGCTTTCGCGTATTGAACAATTCGAGTCCGATCACGCTAGGGTCCCGGAAATGCAAGGCAATGGATCATCCTGCAAGGAATTTCACGCGTAGGGACACTATACCCGATTCTTGCTCGAAGTCCGGATCCTCCTCTGGGCCCGCAATTTCACCAGGCAAAGCGTTTAAACCGAGACTCAAGTCCTCGCGCGGAAAAAGTCCGCGGAAAATTCCCACACACTTCTCTTGAGGTCCAGCATCCGGAGGACCTCTTCTCTCCCTAAACCTTGTCAGCATCCCTGGCAATGCCGGATCGATGGTATCACCCCGCCGATTTGGAAGCGGTCCTGAAACGGTTCCTGGTCCTCTTCAGGGTATAGGCGCCATCGGGAGCGTTCCCTCGGTCCGAAAGCGGAGCCTGTGGATTTCGGAGCGGAGTTCCCGCTCGCGGGACGGGCCGTTATCCGGAGTCCATGGCAGAGCCGCGAGGTCTATATTGTAGCTAATCTATGTTCCGATTGTATCTGCTCATTGGGCTACGAAGTACCGGGGCCCGGGACCTCGGACATTAACTGCCGTTGTTACCGGCTGCACAGATCGGAGATAGGGTGGTTTCACCGCGTCGAGCCGGTGTCGCGTGTTGTTTGCATGGGAGCGGGTTTCCTGATCGATAGAACGAAATAGATATCCCGGGGAAGAAGATCCCCGAGGTCGACTTTGTCCCTCGAGGGGGGATCGGCACGATTCCCGAGCACGGTGACCCGAAAATCTCGGCGAGCCGATCGACGCGGTGAGAGCGTGACCGGGCTCGGGATTCGCCCCGAGAAAAGGAGGAGCGCGCGCCCGAGACGAACGAGATCGTTTACGAGGGGCTCGCGTCGTCTTTTGTCGCACGACAAATGTCGTAATTGGATTTCAGGCCTTGAGACGATCGTACACTCGTGCGTTCTAGGGCCTCTCTGGAGCGCTCTCGTTTCCAGGCCGGGTTCTTGCTCTGCCGGTCCCTCTCCGCGCGCTCCGCTGAATCGGTGGGAAGTCTCGACCGCCGACCGTCAAGGGCACCTCGTCGTAATTATTTTACGATTAATCGTAAATAAAGGCGAACAAAGGCGCGTCCGCGATGCCGCGAGTGAGAGAGAGAGAAGGGCCCCTCGGAGATTCGTCGCTCGTAAACGCTCGTACGTTTAGGATTTCCTTTAAACGACGAGGCGTCCCGGCGCACCGCGCCCCGGACCCATTACCGCTCTTGTAAAGGCGATAACGTTACCGTGTAATATTACTCCCCCCCGTTCGGGGTTTTACGATTCGCTTTGTAAGGACTCGTTTTTACCGCAGGAAGCTGGAACACCCTGTAATGGTCCGGATTCAATTACCACGGGCTCTCCGGAGATGCTTCAGGGTGGACGGTGGGTCTTGTCCATCGCTGATCATCGTTCCATCCCCCGAATTTCTGCGGTAGTTGCACTTAAATCGTCGTTTCCTGACAGGTGCCAGGTGATGGCATGGGTGGAAGTCGAGGATACCTGGGGGCATGTGCGAGGTGGATGATCCGGGGGAGGGGGCTCTGTGGATGTGGCGACCGTCCAGCATCCGTCTTTTGCTCCCCGTGGTGTCCGGCACATCCAGGGGAGCCCTAAACGTCCCTTCCCTGGTATTAAATCCACATTTCCCAGGTACAACCGGTGGTTACACCCGGCGCAACCCGTCGACGCATCCTGCCTCCCGCGGAACTGCGAATTCACCTCGCTTAACTGCGTCCTCGATATCATCTCCTAACCTCTACCCAGGAAGGAGTCGTTAACAAAACTATCCGCGTAGTCCCGAGCCAGCCCGGTATTTAGAGAAGAGCGGTTAGGATTAATTAGTAGCTCTTATGGTAATGGGTTGTGTCGGGCATCGGCCAGGGTCTGGTCTCCTCTTCCTGGAGTCGGCCGATCGGGTTTACCCGCGAGCGGCAGCGAGCTCGACTTTATTCCGCTTTTATGGCCGTGTCCTAAACGTATTTCTGTGTTTCGATTAATGAGAGTAAGATAACTCGAAGGGCGAGCCCCGGGGCCGGTGGGTCCCCCCGGGCCCCTGGACGAAGGGGCCCCAGGGAAGCCATCCGACCGTGAGAGAGAGACGGATCCACAATGGTAGGTTGCGATCCTGGGGTTAGGTACCGCCTAGGCATTAGCTCCTCGACTACTCGTTGGTATATGTAATTGCAATATCATTAATTAAGTATAGGTCCGCCGTGGTTGGCTGCGACACTTTTTACCCTTGGGCCCGCTCACGGAGCCGCTCCGTTCTCCGGCTCGAAGCTTATCTCAACACGGATTCCTCTGCTTTAATTGCGCTAGTCTGTTAGTCGGGACTCTAACCTAACCTCGGACTCGTTACTTCTGACCATCCACCTGTGGATCGCCCAGAAAAGTGCAAGCCGGAGATCGGTCGGCGACCAACGTCGCGGGATGTGGTACTAGGGCTTGGTGGTCCACGATCTTTGGTGTTGATCATGCAAAAGAGGTTCAAATCGAACCCAAGATCGGTCCAGCGAGGTCTTTTTCGCTCTTCTTCAGGTGCCAGGGTTGGTCGAAGCGTAGTTCGGTTTACTCCTGACCTAAGACTCTTGGCCATCCACCCTCTGAACCCATCGACAGCTCCATCCCTCTGATGGGGTGGTGCTGGGAAACGAATCACCCGATTAAGAGGGGTTCCTCGATAACGAGTCGACCGACTGGAGCGCTACCGATCGCCTTGGCTCGTTCTTCGCACTTCTCTCCTCTAGTCCTCACCTTGCCTCGCCCACATTCCGCACTCAAGACGTACAGTGCGGGGAACGTGCAACGCCGATGCACCGAGTGCAAGGGCGTCGTTCCGCGGCCCACGGTGAACGGTTTGAGGACCTTGGAAAATCCCGCAGACCAAACCTGAGGTAACATCGGTCCTGGCCCACCTACCTTTGGCCACGTTTCCAAGGTACCTCCTCGTGGCCCACCACCCAGAGATTTGCCAGGGCGATACGCATTGCCATAAATCAATGCAAGCTACACCGTCCATCGTAATTTCATTTCTTCCAACGTCCTCGCCGATCAAGACGTATCGGTGGCCGCGTTTCCGATGCGTCATCTCTTGCTTCATCGGAAACACCGGTGATCGGGTCTACCTTGCGAAAAAGCGGGTCCATGCGGTGATTCAGCCGCGATCTCTCGCACGGAATTCACCTCTCGGGCCGGATCCGTGGCCGGGGGCAAATTATGGCGGCGGGGACCAAACCTCGCCCGGCAAAAAATTAACTCGCCTAATAGCCGCCGCATTACGACTGTCGCGTTATCTGGCCATACCTGCATCCCGATGCGGCGTATCGATTATCGACTAGCAGGCTAGAAAGCGACTAATGAGGCCCCGGTACTCTGCGACTTTTTGCTATTAATCACTTAAGCCTCGATTATTGCGGGTGTTCCATTCAAGGAGTCCCTGCGGGAATCGGTGGAGGCGGCCGTCAGAATTTTTTCGAGTTTTTCCCACGATCAGCTGATCATAGACCTAGGAGTTAGGCATTGGAGATCGCTACGAGACGGCGGTTTAAACACTCCGTCTTTGCGTCCAGGTGCACGTGACCGGTGTCCCGGGGTCCTGGAGGCCCCTGCGATCGGTCACTTCCAGCGCATCGGGGGCCCGTTCCGCACGCGGATCGTTAATTTTAACGGGCGGTAAGTGGCGAGTCGCGCGCGGTCTAGACGAGACATATGGTCGGTCAATTCCGCGTTTGATGGTCGCCGGAATTAACGGCGTGGACGTGGAATAGCGCAGATTAGTAGCTCGGAGGGCTGCGGCGCAGCAGAGGAGGTCGCTGCGGATTCGACGCGACGGTGCGGACCGTATCGGACGCGATCTCGCGTCGGCTCGTTACGTCGGGCGCGTAACTCGCGTCCTGGGTGTCAACCTCTCGGGTC
Organism: Orussus abietinus; assembly: GCF_000612105.2. NCBI lineage: Eukaryota > Metazoa > Arthropoda > Insecta > Hymenoptera > Orussidae > Orussus > Orussus abietinus. The sequence continues at coordinate 1,284,102 of NW_019395981.1, forward strand.
GCACCTCCGGGGGCGAGGTAATTCCGCGGGGACGCGAGGCGGGCACCACTTCATTTGGATAAAATATGTCGGCAGGGGCTCCGCGCGCGGAAGATCGCCGCGCGCGGAGCCGCAGCCGGGCGCCGCTCGACCCCCGACCCGGCCGACCCTCCGTGATTGTCCGAGTCGTCAAAAGGGTGTAAAACATACATAATGCATCGGGATATTATACGAAGGCGTGTACCCGGTACGCGCGCCGCCATTACCGATGTACCTATGCAAATGCCCGCGGCCTCAGCGAGGAGAAGAGTGGCGTTCCCCGATATTTAGGAGGGCCAAATATAGAGTTTCGGAGGCGCGTCCTAACGAGTCCTCCAGGTTGCCCTCCGCCCTTCCTCCCGGAATTTCCGCAAGTGCGACGCCGCGGAAAACGGACGCCCATCCGTGGATAATCCCTCGACCGGTTATCTCGATATATCAGATCCATCTCGGGATTTCGTAATCTTGTCTCCATCCAGCGGACCTCTGTCAACGTCCACCAGGTCAAACGTCACCTGGGGCCCTGGTCACGCCTCGGTGAGGACCTCTTCGAGTCCGTTGCTATCGGTTCCAGCGGACGTTGAATTGTGCGGAGAAAAATCCAGACCTGGATGGACCCGATTCCTGGACGTCTCGTTACGCAACCTGGTCGAGACCAGGCCGTCTCCCTCTCTTGGAATCGACTCTTCCTCTCTCTTCTTCTCTAGGGGGCCCAGAGTGGCGTGGTCCAGCGGGTGCTCTCGTACAGACGCTACCCTTGCTGACGTGGTGTGGGGAGCACGCTCAAGTGGTCGCATTTGCGTCTTGCATGGCCGATGTCTCGATGGCGAAGTGCCTGTACGACAAGCGGCGACAAGGTCTCGGCAGAGCTCGTCGTTCTCGACTACCTGGCCGCTTCTTGAGCCCAGGTCGCTGCCACGAGGAAAGGTACCTCCGAGAGGTGGCCAACCTGTTGTCGACTGGTACCGACGCGGTTCCAGGGCCTCCTCGGCTCCGTAGGGGAACCATTAAAGCCCGGCCGGCAAGAAGCCGACTTTTTACCCCGAGCTCGGAGTTATTAATGCCCTCTCGCGCTGCGAGCGTGTAAACCGAAACGCTCCACGTCGCGAGCCGCATAAACCTAGCGCGAGCCGCATCCTCGTCAGCGCTTAATGTCGTAAAGCTCCTCAAGGTACTTCCCGACCGGCGTTTAAGGCTCAGTTTAAGCGTCTAGGTCTGCCCATCCACGTTTGATTCCCCGGACGGCTCCTCTCGGGCCTTTTCCCTCCTTATTTTGCCCCCACTTGCCTCTCGACATGCGAAAGTCGCCCGATGATTTTTCTCACACGCGATTTTTTCCACGCCGAGGAAACCCATCCGCCAGGATGCCTAGAAGAGGAATGCGGCGTAGTGAAATTCAACTCCAGGCGTCATTTTCCCCTGCAGCTTTGACTTTTAATGGATGATATCTTGGCATTATCACCCGGCGTCCGTGTCGTAAACCGCGTAACCAGACGCCACTGCTAATGGCGGGACGGGTTGACTTCCTTTTTTAGGGGACCCCAGATAGCGAATGAGGGAATGGCCGGGTCGTTTTGGAGGATTTTGACGGGTTTTTCTGTATCAGCCTTGACCAGGTGCCAGGTGGAGTGGCCCGATGGTCGGATTTATTAGCGGCGATTTTCAGGTTTTTAGGGCCTCTGTAAATGCCCATTTTTTTTCGGGCAACTTACGCGGGGCATATCTCGAGAACTGTTTACCCTAGACGCATAAAGCTATCCTCTCGTCAGCGAGAAATGTCGTAAAACGTTCCGAGGTTCGGCTCGAGCGAGCGGCTCGCTTAATGGCGCACTCGCGAGGTTGGGTCTGATAGGCGCGACGTCCTGCCCGAACAGGTTTCTCGGTTTTTGCAGAATCGGACCGTGCATAACCGGGGTTGAAATTTGAGAAACGTCCGAATCAAGGACGGAGACTGTATGGAAAATCCCTCGGAGCGGTAATCAACGGGCGATGGGCATTTCACGGATAAAAGGTCGGAGACGGAAGGAAAGAAAATTGGTAAAAATTGGCTTAAGGTCGATTTCTTAATTTTTCTATTCATTTTCTTTCTTTTTTTTTTTTTTGTTTGGAGTGCTTGGAACTCCGGCCAGCGTTGGCCTTTTTCGCTTGCCCGTCAAACTCCACTCCGAGTGCCTAGGGACGAGGAGGCGCATTTAAATCGCGGCCGATCTCCTGGTGGTTTTGTTGGCAGAAATCCTACACTCGTGGCCCCCCAAGGACGCGGCAATTATGTTGTACCGGGAGAACACTTAAATTGGACGGGGGGAAACGCAAGTTGTTAAGTCGCTGTCCGATACGTGCGTTCATTAGGAGCCGGTTGTTTCATCTCTCGACAGATTTATCTGCCACACGGCCAGATTAAAGGGCGATTGGTCAAATGCTCTTGTCGTGGCGCGCGGCCGCTCGGCTCGGCTTATCGCCAAATGCCGTTCGTAAAACCGGGCATCGGGTATCGGTTTCGGGTGCACTCCTTTGAAGGTCTGGGGGCTGATCCAATTCGGGGGATTTCGACGGTGATTAACCTGGAAATCCTGGACGGAGTCGAGTCCTCCGTCGATCCCGATTCGAGGTCTCCCTCCGATCGCCCTCGACTTGGACGCGACGTTTCCCCCGATTGCGTCGACTCCATTTAGCAATTACCGGGCGCACTTTCTCGACGAGGTAAACCCCGGTACTCGAATCGGTGTCGAAGGACCCTCCGGTGCCCCGACCCAGAATCCGTTCGCGTGCATCAAAGTGCAACCCATGCACCCGGGACAAAAAGGCCGTCAAACCGCTAACCGGTCAAATCGGGCGACGCCGGTGTTTTCACGAGTCGGGCTAAAAGGAATCGGTAACCCGCGCCCACCAGGCCGTACATATATTAGCTGTTGCAGGGGATTTATTTACAGTCCGTTTGACGCGGAGAACATGAAAGCGAGGCTCGCCGTCAGCTTACTTATAAACTCTTCAACCGGATGATGAACGGAGTACACACTTTTCTCGTTCACCCGTGCCGTTTCCGCTCGGTTAATCACTTGACCAGCCGACGTCGCAAGAGGCTTCATAATCGTCGACGGTCGGCAGGCGCCGCGGATTCCTCGATGGACGCTCGAAGAAGCCAAGTGCGCTCCCTTCGGCCCGATAACTCGAGATCCCCGACGAAAATCGAACGTCGACTCGAATTTACTCCTCTCCGCAGTGGAGGGATCGCGACCGACCACCGGGGCCATTTTTTTTTATCCCCACAACCTCTACTCGAATATCCATCATCTCCTCAATATTAATTCCCGTAAATTTCTACAAATAAGAAAAGAAATTCTCATAAATTTCTCTTTTGTTCCAGGTGAGTCCTCGCAAGGTTGCGACCTCCTACTAAGCGAATCGAGCTATCGTAAGGCACCCAGCTCTTTGGTAACGTACTCACCCCCTAGCCCGAAGAAAAAAAATTAGTTGACTGAAACAATATCATTGGCATATATATATAATTACCTAGTTCATACATAATTGCAAGAGACAATTATATCGTTGGGAAAAGTTAAGGTGGATTTTTTTTTCTCGTCGCAATGTATATTTCTTTGAGTTGAGCAGCTTTTTCTTTTTCTCAGGGTACCTATCTCCTTGGGGGTATTAGATTGGTTATTATCCACCGAGTAATTTTTATATCACCGTTTTTTTTTTATTTTATCTCAAATTCGAAGTACCTGCCACCTTTTACCGGATCCCGCGGGCTCGGATCGACATCGCGAGGGAGACCAGGCGCGATTAGCCTCAGCCTCGCGCTATGATTACGGAAAAGAGAGGGCAGGCGAGGGGTGTGCCGGGAAACACGGAAGACGTTATGGGCCCGCCGCATGCACGTTGATTCGATCTGGCGCCGCACCTTGGCACGAACTAATAATTAGACACCTCTGTGCAATTCCGCATGGCCCGGCCGGCATCGCTCCTCCGCCCCGGCGGTCCCGCGATCCGGCGATTCGCTAATCGATATCTAATCCTGGCCCCCCTTTGTGCCGCACCGCATCGATCGCCGAAAGGGTTGATCAAGGGATCGCGCGATTATCCGACAGCACGCGCCACCCGATCGGTGCACTCGGTCTGCCAAGAAAACGACCGCCTTTCCGCTAACAAGACCGCTCTTTAACGCCAAGAGATTTCCGCAAGGCGCCAGATTGGGCGATTAACGAACTTCGGTTTCCGCGAGTTTCCCGCCGTTGTTAAGGCTCGTTAATTATGCGACTCCTTCCCTGGGGTTCCTTTGAACGCGAATCGAGTTTCGCGACGGGGGGCGTTTCGTCCGGCATTTTTGAGACTTTTTCACTCCTGCCGGTTTTGACATTTTTCCCCAGTTTTGTCCCAATTACCGGACTAGTGGATTAGTTTCCACGGGTAATCTGCCGTATCGGCAGCGTTGTTCGACACCTCTGGCGGTATCTCAAAATTCGGGCCGTCCATCCGGGATTCGTATTGACGAGTCCGGCCCTATCTGTTACGAGACAATGACCGAGATAAATTACTCCATCGCGATTGGTCGCATCAAGTGCTCCGGAGCCATCTACATAATTGCTTCGACAACTTCATTCGCCGATACTCGCCGCCCTCCGCCAAATCCATTACGGGTCGCAGCGAATAACAAGAAACCCATCGGGCCGGCCTGATGAATGATTTTGCGCGGCTCGATTTATCGCGGCGAGTTGCGGAATTTCAAATGAATCCGCCGAGCGCGTACCGCTGCTTTATTAAATACTCCGACTCCCGTGGACGCGTAACCGAGTCGAAATTCGACTCGACCGCTCGAATTACCGATCGATTAGGGCAAATGTTGCGATTAACCGCGCAACGCCCTGACCCGTCGACGTCGCGGTTCGACAAGCGCGTTACGTCTTTATGTCCGGAATCCATTGCGATTTAATGGCACGGAATGGTCGGTTAATCCGCCCTCTCGAGGTGCCCTAAAAATCCCGTCAAAGGTAGCTCTCGACCGGGCCGTTTCAACCCTGGCCTCCGATAACGTCGCAATTGCACCTTGATGTCCAAATCGCATGACCGTCCTTCCGATACGCACACGACGCCGGGGTGTACGTTCGCCGCGCGATACGTCAAATGCACATACGATACACATTAACGGTATATTACTCCAATCTATGCGGATTGTGGACCTGATGCAGGAATGGCACGAAATGTCCCGCAACGTATGTACGGACGCGGGTGGCATGACGTATGCCTAAGTGTACCTTGGAGGACATGAAACGTGTCGGAAAACAAGAGATTGGGAGGGGTAGTAATTGCAAGGGGTGTTTGAAATTATGCACCTTGGAAAATTCGGAAATTTCAGTTCGACGAGGTATCGGGTGCGGGGACTTTTAAGGACTTCTTGGAGTCCTTTAATCTAGACTTCAAAAAATAACCTTAATACAAGGAGGTCCCGGGATGTTGATGCTCGGGTTGCAGGAAGTCCGCGCAACTTCCGGGTTCCTTGGGAGAGCCATTGAACGAGCGCGACTTCAGGGTCCTCTTCCGCTCGGCCGGGAGGAGCTGGGAGCGTGGAAGGGAAGTTGACGGGGTAAAAGTCGAAGTCGAAGCAGAGGAGGAAGAAAAACAGGGAGAAGAATGGGAACGAGAGGAGGCAGTCGAGGTGCGCCAGGCTCGAAGACGACTCGCGACCGACGTGGGCTAGGCAGAGTTGCCTTTGCCGCATAATGGATGACTTCCTAACGACACTTTAAGATAGTTCTCACCCGGCTTCAACCAGTGTTTCTTCTCCGGTGTAACTCCCCCTTGGCCGCTAAAACCCGCGAGATGGAAAGCGAGAAATAATGGATTTCGGCGACGCGCCGTTTGGACCGGAGCGCCGAACCGAAGGATGAACCCATGGAAGGACCTCGATCCGGATGCTGTGTCCATCCGTCCTAGGATCTGGATTTAATCGTGATCTAACGACGCCATTGAGATGGATCAGACTTGAATGCCCATCAAAGTCCAGCTCCAGGGTGCACCCACTTCCCAGTCGCTGCAATGGTCTTCGGGTACCATGGGCACCGTTACTCCTCATCGCTTCTTCATCCGACTCCACCATTGGTACCGGTAGAGACAAGTCCAACCATGGACGTTTCCCAGACATACAAATCCAGACTCTGGTCCCAGGTCCTTTTATCACGGGAGCGATATCCTTGGTCCAGCGTCGACTCGAATTACGAGGTTTGAGGTCTCCGAGGTTTCCCTCCTGGTCGAGGACTCGCTCCTGGCGAACCTCCTGGACCCGCGTCGTCGGACCCCGGTGCCAGAGGAAGACATCCCGGAGGCGCGTCCCGGTCCTTTAATAATTGACTAGCCAAGAGGAGGCGTCTGCATGTCGCGTTAATTATTCGCCGATTCCCGGCATCCCGACATGGCCGCCCTGGGACCGTTCCTGGGCGTTCCCGTCGGCGCACCAATCTCGCGTCCACCCCCGAAACTTCTGTTCCGGGTTCCCCGGCAGATCCGAAGTCACCGCACGAGTCCCGGCCCTGCCCCCCGGGGTCCGGGGGGATTCGTGGCCCGGGCTCTCGTTTCGTTATCCCGGGTCCCCGATCGATCTTCTCGGACCGATCGGATTCCGGTATGCACGGCACGTCGGGAGGACATCGCACAAGACGTTCCTTGAGGAGCGACGGAGACGCCGAGGGACTCGGCCGAGGACCTCGAGATTACGGCCTGCACGCGCTCCGAGACTCTGCGAATCGCGTGCCCTGCGATGCATTTTTTCACCGAGATATATCATGTGACCGACGGGTCCTTGCATTCGAGTGAGTTGCATGGGTTTCCCTTCCTGAAGACGACTCCAATCCCGTCACTCCTCAAGGAAACTCGATGCAAGTCACGATATTGGCTGGCGTCATTCTTAGATAGTCCAGGCTCGGTATAGGATCTCCTGAATGCAGGAGCCGAGATCCTGCAATGAATTTTGTCATCGGGATGTATTAAAGTGATGCGAAAGTGGCATCAAAGAGACGCCACGTAACTTATCTCCCAAGTGGGTGTACCGAATCGTTTTAAACCTTACAATGTATAGAGGCTACAAGGAATGAAATTTCATTTTTAAGACAACGTGTTTATGGGTATTTTCAAGAGTTTATATAAAAAATTAAATTTCGCGAGTTTCAGGACCTACCTTAGTCTCCTTCTTCACGTGATAAAATTTAAAACAAATTCATTCAATTCAAGGAGTACTTTCACGAACGATTGACTCCTCGGATGCTACTTTCATATCCTCTTAAGTGGTCAATAGCGTTTCAAGCATTTGAGTGAATTGCATGGGTAAAGGGAACTCGATTGGACTTTCATCGCTCCAGGAAGGAAATCAATGAACTCGCGATGACATTGCCTGGAGTCATTCTCAGATGGTCGAGGATCGGTAATGCATCCTGGATATAGGAGTGCCACGAGCCGCGAGTCCCGGTTGCCCGGGGACCGGGGCGCAATTCGGTAAATGGAGAGTGTCCGGGGTCGAGTCTTTCCCCGAAACTCCTTCGAGGGGAAGAGTGCCATCGAGAGGAGAGGCCCTCGAGGGCGAGACAAAGAACCGAGGTCCTGGAAAGTTGAGTCGTTCGAAGACCGAGGACGGGGCTTCGTACACGCCGGCAACAAGGACCTCGCCGCGTCCGGGAGGAGATTGCACGTAGGTAACATCCGGTCCCCGATCCTCGGGGACGCGGAATGGCAAAGAGAGGCGACGGAAGGGTCGCCGTTATACGGGGAAACCCGCGATGGAGTCGTCTCGGGACGCCGACGACACCAGGTGTTGTAACCCGGCTATGGAGAACCACTAGGAGACGAAGTGCCTCCGGGCGAAGCGAGCTCTTCAAGGACTCGCGATGCAACGCGCGATGGGTCCGCCTCCTGAAGAACGCATCTGCATCGCCGGAATCTGCGACGTGGGCGCTAGACTCGAGAATAAAATGGATGCCCCTTGATAAGGCGTATCTAGTTCCCGGACGCGAGATGCTCGATTAACGTCTCCCCGTTGCTCCAGGACGAGCCACTTTCGGACGCGGTGATCTCGTCCTGGCAGATTTCGGAGAAGATATATCCGACCAGGGGATGGAAGAGCAGAGAGGTCTTCCCTCTTATGAAGGAATCTACGGAAGAGGTGGGTTTTACAGGACCCTGAAGAGAGCGAAACCATCTCCCCTAACATGGAGAACACCTCGATGGAGGCGTTCAGGACACCAAGAGACCCTAGCTCTTCGAAGACCCCGCCAACTAGAGGGACCTCGGCGTTGCAGTCGCATCTGCATCTGGATGCGCGACCCAGAAGAGGACAACGCGGATCTGGGTTAGGTGTCGGGGTTGGGACGTGGTGGGAGCCTCCGCCCTCGCCCTGCGCGGATAACGGACGGAACCATTGGCGGGCTTACTTCGTGGTTGGTTGCCTTTTACGAGTTGGCCGGCATTTGCGTATTTCACGGGGACCGTTACGCGACTGCGGTCGCCGGAGACGAGAGAACGGAGACCTCTCTTATCCGCGACGAGATCGCCTGGGTCCTGGTGGATCCTGCCTGGCGAACCTGGCACCAGTCGAGATGCGCCCCCCGGCAATTGTCTCGCGCCTGGATACGGATGCTGGGCATTCGGCTTGACTCGACACCCCGAGTCCTCTTCCATCCTCCGGAGCCTGACTCCATCCTCTGGAGCCTGACTCCATCCTCTGGAGCCTGACATCCTCTGGACCGCCGTTGCTGGAACGGCGCTGCTTCACGAATTTACAAGGCCTCCCTCCGTCTTCGACAAGGAAGCTCCTCCTCCTCGACCCTCTTCGAGATATCCAAGGCGCCCATGCCGGGGCAGGGTCCCGGGGAGTCCGATTAAGTGGGAATCAATTTATTACGAGCAAATCCCGCGCCAGTTGGCACTTACACCCGGCTAAGTCGTGCCCGATTGTATCCATGTAGTTCGCCGATTCTTACGCGCCCTATGTAAGGCTAGAGCTGATATATTGCGCCCGTCGTGGCTAATCCACGACACGTTTGAGTGGGTGAGCTTAAGAGGGATTCTCCTACGGTTATTCGTCATCTTGGCTTAGCTACGATTCGATGTATCATTTATAAAGTCTGAGAAGCTGCGGCGTATAAACTCACCAGGAGAGCTTTGCGAACCCCTCGGCGAGGCGTTTCCAACGTTTTCGCCCGTGTCGGCGCTAACGTCGATCTTTGAAATCGCGGTGCACGTACCTGTATGCAACGACCCACTTGCACCCTCCGGGGCTGGTGTAATTGCACACGCTGACCCGCTTTGCCGGGCTCGTCGTCGAATGCGCCCGCAAAGTTTGGCAAACCTCATTAAAACGATGCATTTACGCACGGTACGATTTGCAAAACGCACTCCGGCCGCGCGAGTCGGCTTTTCGCGGACGCGGTGGCCCAGTTTCGAGGTCTCGAATCCCACCACGATGTCCTTTAATCCTTATAAAAGACCTTCCATTGTCAAAGAAAAACCCTTCGAGACGATTTCGAAAATGGGAAAAAATGGAGAGGCAATCTTTAGTGTCCTTTAATCTCCTTAGACCTTCCATTGTAGAAGCAAACCCGAGAATCGAGACGAGTTTTCTGAAATTCCGAAAATTAAGAAAGGTCATTTTCTGGTGTCTTTTAATTTCCTTAGAAAAGACAATTTTTTGGTGCCCCGATCCTTGGATAAGAATTTTGAGATAAGTCTACTGAAATACAGAAAAATTAGGAAAGGCAATTTTTTCCCTTTTCAAAGCATGCTCTCTCTGTGTATCGGTACCTTCGTCGTGTACTTGTATAGTACTTGCTCTTCTCTCCTGGATTGAAACGAGCGACGTGCCCGCGAACGGCCGAGTTGTCCGGCATAATTCTCGTCGTATCGGCGCGCCGACGTAACTCAGCAATACGTAAAGTCCAGAGAGCGTGCATTAGGTATTACGTTACGCGAATCGTTACTTTCTTACGGGGAGCACCGCTGGCTCGGTTAAGCGAGTACGGGAACGCCGGTTACCCGATAGCGGAAGACGATTCATTAGGCAGGAATTCAGATGTACGTGACCGTGTTCGCCGGCGATCAGAAATGGTTTCCGTGTGAAGTTGGGCGCGAAACCACGGCCAGCCAGTGGTGCTCGATGGCGCCATAGAACGAAGCGACTCTAATTTCGGCTCGAATGCATTTTGAGTGCACGCCAAGTGGAATGCGCTCTGCATGCGCCAGATTCGAAGAAACCGGAGCCCATGAGCATTTAAACGCGTCTGCCGACGTCGGACTTTTGACAGTTCCTCGTGATAGGGCGAGTTTTCCATCCTAACGTGCACTCAGATTTGCGCTATCTGGTCTCGCGATTTTTTTTCTTTTTTTTTTCCAGCCCCTGGAGACGCCGAAATCGTGTTTAGGGGTAATGAACATTTATTTTCTGGGCAGTCTCGAGATTTGAAGTGGGCATTTCCTGGGGCATTCTTCGAAATCGGGCATGATCTTCGGCTTTGGTTGGACGCGAACATGTATGCATCAGGGCCCCTCCGAAACGAGAATCGTAGCACCTCATGAATTTCAAGGGATCGCAGAGACGGAGGTGAACATTGACTCGGTCCGGCATTATCGGCATAGCCTGGTCTAACCCTCGAAGCAAACGTCTAATGCCTAGTCCAGATACCTAATCGCCATATGCAAATTCGCCGGGTGGTTCCGGGTACATCCGTATAATCGGCCCTCGGACGCGGATCGATGTCGACATCGATGCTGGCTTCTCGAGATATTTCTCAACCGCTTCCACGAGCGACGCCTTCTCTTAACGAGACGCGCCTTTACCATGGATCACTGTCAATTGACAACGTCCCGGTCGGCGCGTAACGAGAAATTTGTACGAGCGTCTCCTGCCTCGACTACCAACGAAGAGATTCCCTTTCTAAGAGGGCGCCATTTTCCCCGGAAACTCTAGAAATTACCTTAGACTCTTTTCAGGATCGTCCATGAAATTGGATAAAAATTCGAAGATTATGAAATTCTGGAGATTTTCGAAATTTAAGAGGATCCCTGAAATTCCCCCGCAGGGGTGGATGGAGGGACGAAAGATAAAGAAATTATGGGGTTATCTCGACAATTCCGGGGAACGAGGTGGAAGTAAGCTCTGTTTTGCGGACAGGCACTGGAAGGTGTCCTGGCAGGGTCGTACTTGCAGGGTTGACAGTAAAAGAGACGGTATGACTCGAGCAGGAGCACAGGAAGAGTAGCCAATTCCCGAGTGCCATGAAACCTGGGAAGGGTTTTTGACTATTGTTTCTTTCAATGCCAGATGATCGCCGGCTTTCATTGCAAGGCGTTTCCGTATCTCGTCGACAAAGTGTCCCTTCAGGGCGGTAACGTCGCCAGTACTTTGTAAGAAGGTGAATTCTCGCCCAAGAGTACCAAAAAGGGTGAATTACGGCATTCAGCGGGTCCATTTTTCAAGAAACTCTGGGAACTACTGAAAAGGGCACCGATGAAATTTAATCCTAGGCTAATTATTATATCACCCTATCGCACCCTATCTTCCCCTACCCTATCGAGCGCGCACCTTCGATCCCATTATCGGGATCTTGCACTTTTCGCAAGACGAAGACCACAAGACCAAGACGGATTTCGCTCGTCACTACCTAAGGGGCCCCACCGAGAGGCGTGTAAGGTGTATAAGGTCGATCGAAGAGTCCGAGAACTCCTTCAGGAGTCGCTCTCGAAGTCGGTCGAGATAAGTCGAGGCCCGTATCGATCGGAGATAGGGAAACGGAGGGAGAAAGGGAGAGAGCGAGAAGGGAGCGCGAAAGAGAGGCGGAGGAAGACTCGGGGAGAGGAAGGGGGGTCCCGGTGTACATGTCGGCTCTTCACCTCGCTGCATGGGAAATCGAGCCTCCTTCGACTCGGCTCGAATCGAGGGATAAAAGGAAAAACGGTAACCCGGCTCTCTACGTGGCCGGATTGGCCGCTCGCGTGTACACGCGCGGCGCGCGCGTTCCACACACGCGCGGCGAGCGAGATTCACGACGGACGTAAACTTAAATCGCAGAAGGACAATGAAGGAGGGACGTTAAGGTGGCCGTCGCATTAAACGGCCACGGCTCTTCCCGCTGCTCGGGAGAAATGGATTCCGCGGCCGCGTCTGCGGCCCGCATACGGAAACGCTCCCGCGTGTACCAGGCCGGACCGCACAAACGGCCGGGCGAACCCCCCGAGCGGCGCCGCGATTTATACACGAGGGCATTAAAAAAGGGCAAGGAAGGGAAAGGAAATAAAAGAAAAGATAAAGACATAAAGGAACAAAGAAACACCTAAGAAACCCGAATTTCGTTCGATAAAGCCCGATTTCCACCAGAGGACGCAGGGCAATAACGCGCTGATTTACTTTTACATCCGATCCTTAAGGGTGGGATTTTTCTTTCTTCCACACCTTTGTACCTTACGACCGCCGAAACGTCCCCGGGCGAGATTCACGTCCCCGGCGTGGATGTAAAGTTAAATCGAGGACAATGAAGGAGGGACGTTAAGATGGCCGCCACGTTAAACGGCCAGGGCGCCTCCACTCGCCGAAAAGGAACCGCTCCTCGAGGAACGGTAACCGCGGAGCTCGACTGCGGAATTGAATAATTAAACGCCGAGAGGGTTCCTTCCCGACTCCTGCCGCGTGCGTGCCCGGCCTCTTTTTCTCCAGGGTACTTTTTCGCGCCGGCACGAACGACCGAGGTTCCTCTCCTGGAAGGCTCGCGCCTACCCCGGGATACTTAATAATTACTCTTCGATTACACGTGGAATATCCTGCGGCTCGATTTTGCCTGCATCGTGCATCCGCTCCCAGGGACCGCCTCGCATGGGAACGGGTCCGTCTCGGAAGGAACTCCTTTTTTAAGATCCTCTCTCCCCGGAGGATCCACCCCCTCGATACGCGATCCCCTGGATGGTCTACTATTTTTTTAAATTCGGATAAATAATAATGGAAAAGCACTCGGCAGTTCTCTATGGCGACACTTTCGGCAACTCGGTGTCGGGACTCGCCCGGTGCACGAGAGCCGCCCTCTGAGTTTTTCTCACATACTCGACTCAGACCTCGACAAGTGCAATTACGAACAGGTGCCGGGCCAGAATTGCGCCGGAAATAATCTAATCCGAGGAAATACTGTGTTATTCACGAGCGGCATAACGAACGACAGGCACTTCGGCCTCTTTCGGCGCTTAACTTGGCGCCACTCGTGCGCGATATATATTCCGGGACTTAATACCCGATAAAAGCGGCGCCGAGAGCACTTGGGTACTCGAGTACCCGAATACCGAGGTCCTGCACGTCGAGATCGATGCCGGATCGATCGCCGCTTCCCTTGAGCGGGCCGATGAGCGATCGATCGATCGATCGGCAGATCCGGCTCCGCTGTTATTCGCTCGGCAAAGTCGGGAACACCGGGGCGTATTTTCGTGACAACGTTAATTGCGACCGAATGTGAAAAACGCTCAAAGGCCTCGGTGATATCGCCGGGATGTGCCCTCCTTAAAGGACTTCGCAACTTCGTCGAAGTCGGCTTCTATTAATTACCGGGCTCGAAGTTGATCACCGGAAGCCTCGATCGGCCGCCATAACCCGATAGTCTCCTCGGCGATGCCCCAATTCTGATAAACCGGGTCTTTGGAAGTCTTCCGCCGGTAATTGCGGAGGCTCGGTTTACGGGGAATGTGCCGTTTCGTAATTAGCATATTTGGATCCTACGGAGTAACTCGAGCCAAGGTGATCCGCGATTCATCGGACGCAAAGGAAGCGAGGGCCAGAGATTCGAGTTCTCCTTCGCCCTCTTTCCGGAAGGTCCTCTTTTTTTTTCCCCCCCGCAGGAATTATTTCCTCCCCGTGGAGGCACGAGCAAAGGAGCATTTCCCGGGGAGTTCACTTTACCGTCCCCCGCGCCGCGTTTTAAGTCTTGGGCAATCCCCGTCCCGGAAATCCGGGTTAATTAATCCCGGAAGAACGGTGTCATCCCCCGGGAAATCCGGGGAGGTAAAGATTCCCCGATTTACACCCTGGTTCGGGCTCGTCGCTCTGTTCCACCAGCTGGTCCTTCCTTGGATCCTCCTAGAAGAGGAGTCCGGGTCGAGCGCTTCGAGGTCGAGGTCCAACCTCGGAGCTTGGAAAACGGAGGGCCCGGGCGAAAATTAATTAAGAGGGCCGCGCGAGGCTCGTCGAAGATTTTTCAGCTTCGGCCAGAGGCGTCCTGGAGAGGTACGGACGATGGACCGAAAAGAGATGGAGAGACCGAAGGCGAGCCGGTTATCGGGGTCATTAGTTACGGATGTCCCATCCGAACCACTCTCGTCTCGATAACCGCGCAGCCGGAAAAAAGCGCAAATAATAATTATAACCCGGGTAATATAACGGTCACCGCGGCGGCTATCAGCGTCTTTTAAAGTGCAGTGCGTTGTTCGTGAGATAGGCCCAGACGTCCGTCTCTTTTTCGTCGGCCCTCGCCCTCGCCGGGCCGCTTTCCGAGTCCGCTCGAAATCGTGGAACCGGTGTCGAAAGCAGACCCCTCGATTAACGCGCGGCTGAGCGCGCCCATGAGTCGGACCGGACAGCGCCGATAGGGGCGAGTGGTCCCGGAACGCGGTCGAGTTCCACTATTGATGAGCAAATTATTGACCAGCGATGAGCGATCGAAAAAAAATTCACGGTCGCGACAAGAAACTTCACTTCGACAAATGTGAACGCGTGAAAAACGACCTGCAAAATTTTTATCCAGAAACATTTGTTGCACTCGGCCCTAAGAAACGAATACTATATAGAGGCCCCTCGATTTTAACAAACATTTTTGCCGTTGGTACAATTATTCCCGAAATAAGAGAGAAAAATTGATAGGCAATATCATCCTGTGCTGGAAGTGGAAATCTCATTTTTTCCGTGCACGGTTAGGAATTGGCCTTAGATTTGAATTTGCAATTTTTGCGCGTCCACGGCGGATTTTTCTCGTTTCTTTCCCATCGATCGGTTCCAAGGCTCGTTCCCTGATATCGGAGTTCGCGGCTTGGGCCCTCGGTCCCGGCCAAGACCCGTGGGAACCCCTGGAAGCGGATTCGCCAGGCCGGGGACCGACCTCGCAAATGGAGGACGAGGGAACGCAGAACGCGGATCAGACGTCGGGCCCGTGGTAATCGGATGAGGGGCCCGTCCCTCAAACCTCGGCTTCGCGTCGCAAACGCGTAAATAACGAGCGGAACGGTATGCGGCGAGTTCGACGGGACGTCCGTCGCGTTATCGCGGAACGGTGTCCTGCACGAGGAGTTGAACGGAGCTGGCAAGAAATCGCGGCCATAGGGCCCGAATGAATGGATAGGACCCAAGAGGCGTCTCCTGGCGTCTCCACTAAGGGTTTAGGTTAGGTTAAGAAGGGACAGGTTGGGCTAGGACGAGATGGGGCGAGCTCCCTCGCCCCCAGGAGGAAGCTGGACCGGACGTCGCGTGGCGAGGCTGGAAAACGAAGAGTAACTCGACACTCGGCAAGTGTCGAGGTGTTATCTCGGACTGAAACGCCTTGAAGTGCATCCTTTCCGCCGCAAAGTGGGATTCTTCTGAATGTCCCTTTGTGGTACCAGTGACGTCACGAAGTAGCCATGTACCATTTCCGCGCCCTGAAAAGCCCTCAAACGAGGAAGGCTCTGGTACATAAGTAAACGGGTGAAGAGCCCGGTGAATAAATGGTAAAGAACGGGGAAAGGAGAGGCTCCTCGGGAAACGCCACGAGTTCTGGGCTTATTTTCACGAAGTGCGTCGCGTTTCGCTGCCTTTTGGATTTCCGAATCAGCCGACCATCCCGCAGGGATTTAACGACGGAGAGATTACGAGGTAGGGTTAATAGGGCTCCATTTCCTGCTCTAGGCAACCCTATTTCGAGGAACGGTCGCGACGATCGGCGAAAATCCCGAAGGACATCTTCGATGAGCGGAGGCACCCCTTCCTTTCTCTCTCGGAGGGAAGAGGAAGATCGCTGGAGGAAAGGTGAAGTAATTCGCGGGAAATGAGGGAAAATAAACGGAACCATCCCCGGCGTTCCGTTCTCAGGGTCCAGCTTCCATCGCGTTTTACGTCCGTGCGAGGGACGAGGATCGACCGATCGGGCGAAATCGAATCGAGAAATCGAGAGAACGATCATCTTGCGCCTCTGCGACTTTCTCTCGGTCGGTGGCGGAAAATGGACGGAGGTTTAGGTACCGTTTTTCCGATCCGCGTCCTAGTCGGCGCCGATCAGCGACGCTGGACCGGTCGCGAGCGACGGTGTGCAACAAGTGCATAAGTTGCAGGCGGCCTTGATGCAGCCGGAGAGTCGCGAATTGCGCGCCTACGCAAAAAAGGGGCTTCCAATTACGCGGGAAACCTGGCGGCAACGCGCGGGGCTCACGCCTCGTCTTTCTCCCTCTCTCTGGCCCGTCTTTCTCGTGCCCTCGCTCCGGTCTCCGCCTCGCTCTCGCCCGGCTCATCTCCTTAACCGTCTCTCTTCCTCCGACAACCCTGTCGCTTCTTCCCGACGCCCCTTCGGCCCGGCAAAACCCGTTCTCGCGGTCGAAATTACGCGGGCTCCCCAGCGCCTCGAGGAGTTACGACGAAACGCGCGAAACATCCTCGGGCCTTCGATTCGACCTCCTTCCCTTGCATAAAAGTCGAACCCGGGTTGGCTCCGAACGGTTCTGCACCGCCACCAAAAAGGACCATTGAGATTGGATAGACAGAATGAGAGAATAGAAATAAAGTACCCCTAATGAACGTTCCTCTGCTCGATCGACCCTTCCCAGGAAGGGTTGCCAAGAATAATTACATTTTACCATAGACTTGGAATTTTTAATAACGGAATTTTTCACACACGGTGGGATTTCTCGGAACCGGGAAATCGCGTCGACCGTCGTCCTCCCGGTGTCCTATCGGCCATACGATCGCGTATCCGCATCCGGAGGTTACATGGGAAAAGTTGAACGACTTCGATATGGCGTTCTCCAATCCGGCTGTTCCAGGAGCCAAGTCGTGGAGAGGTCGTTGAAGACCTCGGATGGCAGCCCCGGCGAGGTCCAGAGAAGGGTCCCGAAAATATAGGGGGAGCGCAATTCCGGGAATGGTACCAGGGCGGGTCTTCCGGTGTCGCGGAGCGCTCCAAGGGTGGGGTGGCCAGGGTGGGCGGAAAGTTTCGGGCTCCTCGACAGGAGGAGCGGAAAGGGTGTATTCCCGGGAATATAGCGGCGGTTAGGTGGCGTGGCGCGGTCATATTTTAAAACTCGTGCGAGTCGGTTGCGGGCGCAGCGTTCCCGGCGGTGGAGAACGGAGAACCAAGTTGCGCGCCCTGAAGAGGGAACCAGGAGGGCGTGCCCGGTGTTATCTTGCTTGTTCTCCGGGTGAAATATCGGCCAGCGGTTTCAGGCCTCCTTCCTTCCTTCTCGTCTCGCCTCCTCCCTCTGACGTGCCCTCTTCCGCACTTCTGCCGGATCCCTCGCGTCATCCGCGAGGTCTCCTCCAAGAGTGAGAAGCTGAAGCGAACTTCAGGTGCACCGTTCCCCGGACCCGGAGTCTACAGTTTCCCTGGAGCCCATAGACTCCCGAGCCCCCCATTCCGGACTGAACATCCCGGGCGATCACCAGTAGGTCGAAGAACGACGCCGCGACTCATGGCGACCATGTAGCGCCCCTAAATGGGCTTGCAAACGAACCGGTAGTCCGGGACCACCATGGTCTTCTCTTTTTCCCTCACCTAGTAGAGAAAAACCGGGGCTGGAAGAGCCTTGGAACGACACGCCGATGCAGCCCATTGACGGGGATTCCTTAGCCATGGATGGAGCCTTCCACTGGAGGTCCAAGGATCCCTACCCTATCTACCTAGGGGGGACTTTTCCGTCCTTGGCTCGGGTTTTTCTAGGCGCGTAGACGCATTCCATGGCGGTTAATGTCTACCAGCAGCAGAGTAGGTCGGAGGAGCAGTTCTCGGTGCATTACCGCCTCGTTGCACCCATCTATCACCGTTGAGTGCCGCGCGTAAACGAGCGGCCGCGGGAGAAGGCGAAGGGCGAGGGCGGAAGGTAGAAAAAAAAAATCGCCAGGCAGATTACGCGTGTCCGTCCTTCCCTGGGAGGGTTTCCCGGGACCGGGGGGCCAGGAGATGGCGAATGTTAACGATTCGGCGAGGTGCAACCGGGCAAGCCGGGTCCTGATCGCGGTCTCTTCGTCCCCGGTCGGGACTCCGGACGATGGACGCCGGGGCAAGGGTCAACGGCTACCGGCGACGGCGACGACGTCCAAGAGGCAATCGAATTAGCCGGCGCCGACGTCGGTAACCCCGCGGGGAGCGGCGGAACCGGCGCTGCCAGACGGCGACCGGGCCGAAGAAGGGTCCTCCAAGGATTCCCCGTAGCGGTACGCACCGGTATTCCCATACCGGAGGCCTCGGCGTCATTAACGGAGGGTAATTAATAATCGACGCGGGTGACCGGTCTCCGACCCCTGCCCCTCCATCTGCCCTAGCTGCTTGGACCAACTACGAGCGGAATCCACCTAATGACTCCGCGTCGTGGACGCCGACGAATTGCCCCCGACGCACACGAGGCCGCGCGCCGCGACGCACACCGGCGACGCCGCAGAATCCGGATCCCATCGGCTGCGCGAAAAAGAGCGGCCGGCATCTCCGTCTCGCTCCGAATGGCCCTGGGCCCGAGAAAAAGGAACCTCCGGCCCGGGCGACCCCGAACGTAAACAAGAGCCGTCGGGGCGAAGAAGGGCGATACTTTTTCGCCAATCATTTGTTACGCGCCCCTACCCAGATAGGGCCGAGGGAACGCGTCGGGTAATTAGGGCCGATCGGACCTCGCTCGGAGGTCTCCTTTCCGCAAACGAATACCGATTTCCGCTGAGTGGTACCGCGTCAAAGTCGCCCCCGAGACTTTCTCCCCGGTCACATTGACCGCGGCGCGTCGACGCGTCGGGGATGAAAAATGTCAAAAAACTGCGCTTAACCCTGTCACTTTCATTGCGAGGAAGTGACTGTGAAAGAAAATCTACCGAACAAGAAATTGGTTTTTCATCCTTGATAATTTGACGCGCCGCGCTCGGTACGACCCTCGACGCGCGCGGAAGGTCGACATCTGTCTGTCTCCGGTCACTCTGAAGGCCGTCTTTGTGGCTTAGGAGCGAATCAATCGGCTCGCCTTATTAAGCCTCCCGCGGACCTCATCGCGCGCGGTTTATTCACGCTGCGGTGTGTCCGAGGTGGTCGCTCGCGATGTTCCGCGCGGATCCGACGCGGGCGGAGCGTTCGTCGGTGTTCGACTCTCCCTATAGGCGCTTATACCCTATTAAGGGAGTGCGAGAACACACGTGGATGTCCCTTCCAACGTGTGAGTGTCCGTCTGGGTGCATCCACCGCAGTCATGTGCAAGTGCAGCGCACAAAGGCGCGCGCCCGCGCGCGCACTCTTGGCCGCGTTACCGGGGGAAAGATCGTACGCGCGGGTAAGAGGCATCGATCTGCGAAATACCCTGCTAGCCTTAGGTGCGCACCATTGTGCTAGGCTGGATTTAGTATTGCAGGCAGCTATCGGGTCGTGCCAGGGCGGGAGGAGATAGAAATAGACACCGGAGAGGCGGGGGCTGGCGAACGCCGGAGTAGCCCAAGAGGGCTACTAGGGGGCTTATAGGGTTTCTAGGGCATTTATAGGGTTTCTAGGGCTATTATAGGGTTTCTAGGGCGCTCATAGGGCTACCGGCACCGATAGGGCTGTCAGGGATCCCAGAGCTAGGGCTTTCAGGGGATCCGTAAGAGCCGCACGAAGATCTCCGGTGACAATGCGATCTTCCCTTGGATACGGAATTGTCACCGCAGGTGGACGTAAACTTCCCAGGACTTTGGGTCTCGCTATCTTCGTGATTAACTCGTCTCGTGGAACCGAGTCTAGGAACTCGGCACGAGCCTGTCGAGGTAGGTGCAAGGACTCGATATGGTCACGCGGTGATGGGAGATTTGCACCAACCGTCCCGGTCGTTGATCATCGGGGGAAGGAGTCGATGGAACAACGGCGCGCCGATGACTCGTCTCGAGTGATGGAGGTCCTCGGAACGCGGCCAGTCCTGCGACTCGCCGGTTCGTCCTGGCGCGTGATATAGGGCCTGCCTCGAGTGCTCAAGACCGGGAACGCTCTCCTTAAACTGGCCTCCGTGTTCGCAGCCGGAGAAACGTCGAAGATGTAAGGCGGAAAGTTATTTCGAGCAAGGCAGACCAGTTCCACCCGGCTCGGTCGTCTTCCTCGGCGGGATCGCCGGTTTATCCCGGCATCCGCCAGGACCTCCGCGAGTCCGACTTATCGGGCCGAGCCAGGACTCTCCCAGAGGGTTATTTCCCCCGATTCCTCGGACCGGCGTCACCGGTGCGTCCCGGGTTTATTGGGTTTTCCGCCATCCATTTCCACGGCTCGCTGTCGCGCGAAAAGAATGTCACGATCGAGCGACCCCCGGCGACCTCCTGCATCCCGAAGGACCCGAAGTCGCGGGTGAAAATCCCCCACAGGACTCCCCTGGGGTCGCGAAAAATCTCCATCCAAGATTCCGACCCCTCCCTTCGCTCTTTCCTATCCTCCAACGTTCTCGTCACCTTCGCGGTTTATCGACTCCTTGCGCAGAGATCGTATGGAATATTTCCAAGCGTTTTCCCTACAAGTTTCGAGAAACGATTCTCTGGACCCCCACCTTTCTGCTCGCCCGGGTTATCGCCCAAACCCCTCGTTAGTACTTTCGAATGAAGGATTAACCGCAGACGACGAGAGCAGCAATTGGAACGCGGGAACTGTACGGCTCGCTAATGTAATCCGCCGGCACAACCGTGGCGAACAAGTTCGTCGGTTTCCGAACCGGAAATCGGTTGGAGCACCACTTCGTCGAGTTCGGTGGTTTCGGAACCATCGAGCCTCGCGTTGGACGAATCCAGGTACCCCTTTCTCATTGTTCGGTCTATTAGCTGATGAAAAATCGAGGGCGACCGAATATGCCGTTCCGAGGACGTCTCATCCGGAGAGGTTCTGGATACCTTCGGGCGCTCTCCCGAAAAATGCCGAGAAAAATCTTACGACCCTATATACCGAAGGGGCGCGGAGCGTTGCCCCTTAAACCGGCGTAATCCCTTAAAGCGAATCCGTCATCGCTTAAGTATACCCCGAGGGGTGGTCCCGTGGGATTTCGATCCGCCGAGTGCGCAGGGGTGCGTCCCGAGGGAGGATTCGAGTGGCACCGCCGGCATTCGCTCCAGCTCCGTCTCCTAATTCTTCCCGGAGCCCGTCGAACGCGTAATTCCATTTCGATCCGAAGTTTAGCGCGCCTCGCGCTCGAAAACCCGTTTCCACCCGGCCGGGAAATGAATATTTAAGAAGTCCCCACGCCCACCCTCCCCTGGGACCCCGCCGCCACCCGGAGAGCTCTGTACGTAGCCGACCTCGAAGAGGGTGGTGCCAGGATTCTGCGAGGTTGCAGCAGACCACGGAAGCACCTCCACCTGTGAAGTGTCCGAGGTCTCCCAATAAATGTCCCAGTGATGAGTAAAATCGATCTTGGTCTTAAGGGGATGTGAAAATTGCTCCTTAGTGATCAGTCATCATCAAACTTTTCTCCTATCTGGGCGTACCGACTCGTTTTAAATTCTACACCGCGAATATCAATGAAAATAAGAAAAAGCTCCGATCCCCATGAAATTTAATTTCTCGTACAGTTTTAAAACTGTCCCTGAAATTTTCTCAATACACCATTATTAGGTCATCTTAAGTCTTGCATTTTCGCAAGATCAAGTTCGTCGGTAAAGTCCGCGAAAGTGGTGGAATTCTTGTTACGGTGGAGGTGAAAAATGGGAGTGACGTTAGGAGCACCACGGTAATCGCAGAGTCCGTAGAATGAGATTTCGGGGGTTTGGGGTACTTCGAATGGGGGGAACAGGAGCCGGGTGGTGATGGTCCAGCTGCAGCATCCCCCCCGTCCCTGTCGTTCTCCAAGTTGACGCGACTGGTCCCTGCAAAATTGACAACTCCGGGAAGGTATTACCCGGCATGTCCGGTCGTGGCGGATCACCGGCTCGCCGGATTTCGAGTTAAAAGCTGGAGGACCAGGGCCCAAGGATCGGAGATCGGAGGTCCTTGATCCAACGTGGGTGGAGAGGGTCGAAACCAGGGTGTGAGTCGAGTTTTCGGGCGGTTCCCTCCGCCCTCGCGTTCTCACCCCGGAGGGAGAGGAAAAGGACGAGAGAGGGAAGATCCTTCGTTGCTTTTCGTTTCGGCTTACTGAAATAAGCGAAACATTCGGGTCCACGACGGTTCGTGCGGATCCAATAAAAATGTCCGTCCGGAATCTCGGCCGAGGTAAATTGATCGGTATCGATGCGTCGAGTCCACTCGATTCGTCCACTACTGATCGGACCTCGGACCAGACTCGTACTCTCGAGCGAAATAAAATTTTCCAGCTCGGCAGGTGCGTTCGGTGTATCCAACGAATCTCTCTCCCCGTAGAGGATTTCCGCGATGGCGCAATATCTCCCCCGGCAGACATTTTGAGTCCGGTTCCTTCCGAGACTCTGCGCAACCCGTGGCGGTACACTAACCGCGAAACACGCGAACATCCATGCGTGAAACCCCGAGTGGTCGGCCAATACTCATCCCTATGGAATTTCAGCCTTCTCGGCGAGAAACGGCTCGCAGGAGAAATAAGCGGCATGCCCGAGAGAGGGAAATCTACAGGATGACTCAGAATCGCCGGAATCCAGAATACTGGCATCCTGCCACATTGTAATCCTTGCCCAAATTCGTAACCACCTGGATATCGAAAGTATCCTTTAAGAGATTCCCAGGATTCGAGAGACTGGTCGAACCTACATTGTCGTCCGAGGCCAGCTATGGACGTCCTGAATTATCCCTCAGCCGGTAGCTCGGGGAATCCTTCGAATTTGACGGAAAATTGATGTCGCCTCTTGTACCTTGGCATGTGTTTAGAATTAATTTTACACGCGGCAGAAGGAGGAGGGGGAAAAAAATGAAGAGAATTCGTGCGAGCCTATACCGCCGGCGTAGGACTTCTTCACCTGGCAGGCCGAAAAATAAAAGAGGACCACCTGAGACCTTCGCACTGGCAGGCCGAAAAAAAGCACCTGTCGTTCCGTAGAACACGCGACGTACAACGCGTTACACGCGTAGATGGCTCGCATTTAAATTCGACAAAAAACCCGAGGATTTGCATATACTCATCGGCGTCCGCTCGTTTGGATTTACGGTGACCCGGGTTCTCTCCAACAATGCCGCTAACTAATGCGAGGAAATGAAAAAAAAAATTCCGTCAGTACGAGTCACTCCAAACGGACGTCCATGAATAGAGGACGATCCTCCCGTCGACTGGGTCCCTGGGGGCCCTCCGGTGTTTACAACTGCACTACTTGAAAGGAGGAACTAAATATTGGGTGCAGAAATATCCTAGGCTTGGGAATTATTTTCTTAGGGAAAAAGGGGGGAACGAGATTCGGCTCGGGAGAGGGGGGCCGACGAGGAGAGGTCCTTTCTTTTCTCCCGAGAGGGCAAGTTTTATAGTCTAGCGTGATTCGTCGAACACCTTGGGCCCGACTAAAGTGTTTCTTCGACGCGCTCGCCGGGCTACCGACACGATTCGGCATCCCTAGCCTAATTACAAGGTACGCCACCGAAGGCCCGGCACCTGCATCTCCCATTTCGTTCCGTTTCGGACGGCATCGTCCACCTCGAGCCAGCCGGTCCACGAGAGAGCCGAAGGCACGTAAGTCGATCCCTGCATTTTTCTCACGAACCTACGGCAGAGCCCAGCCTGCCTTCGAGGCAGAACCTCCGTGGTAACAATCCCTCGATCGACTTTCGAGGTTATGTCCCCGAAGTGTAGGCCCAGCTCCTGATTTATCCCCGCGTATCATCGAAAAACCACCCGGGAATTTCCTTCGATAAGTGAGTGACATTTAAAATGGGTCTTGGTGTTGGTCCATTAGAAAATGTTAAAGTGGCGTCAGAGAGTTTTCATTCGTGAGACTTTTCTCCAAACTGGGTTTACCGAATCGATCTAAAATTTACAATATAAATTTACAAAAATGAAGGGTACAAGGAAGGTCTTGAAACTCGTGAAATTTCAATTTTTTCAAAATTTGTTTATAGATACTTTTGATATTGTTTATGAAATATGGTATTTCATGAGTGTCAGAACCTTCCTTGTAGCCTCCACATTTACGGGGCAAAGTTTGAAACGATTCGGTACACCCAGGTAGGAGAAAAGTTTCATGAACGATTGACTCATCGGATGCCACTTTCACATCCCCTTAAGCCCAAGTCTTGCATTTGCTTATCACCGGCATCGAGCCAACGTCTTCGGGGATGTTGCGGGGATTTGGGGACACGCGCTAGGGGATCCAGACGGCGAGATAATGGGAAAGTTGGAGGAATTACACGGGGTCCAGAGTTCGCAGAGGCCTTGTAAAGTGGACGGCACGCCCGAAGCAAGATTCCCGATTTTCCTCCCTCATGTCGAGCCTTATCCTCGGGATTTCCAGGAGCCCTTCCATCCGTCCACCTATCTCCTGCAGCCTATCACTTGGCACCCATGACGTCGGTCCCCAGAACCGAAGGACGCGCCGCGATCGGTGCTCGTGGGAAAGGGTCTGGACGATGTAAAAAGAAGACGTCCATTACGACATCTGTTTGCCAAGAGACAGAGAGAGAGATAGAGAGAAAGGCCGGTGGTAAAATTCCGGTAGGTTTATCTCTTTCCGGAATGCCGAAGGAATGCTCTCCAGCGCTGGTCCCTCTCCTGTTCCGCTTCCACGAGTCGACCACGCGCGAATCCGAATCTTCGACTATTCTATTCCGATAGAGTTGCTCTATCCGGGGCTCGGCAAAGGGCGAAAAGTAGGAAAAAGGGGAAAACAGGGTAGCCGCGATGATTTGGCTCGGCGGACTTTTTCGTCTCTGCAAACCCCTTCTGTCCGGTGGAACCTAACCGAGCCTAACCAGCCTAACCCAACCGGACGCACGTAACCCGCCGCTGGTAAATAGTCCTGCAAACAGGACACAGAGTTGAACCCACGATTCCGAGTCGTCCGTTCAAAGCGTTTAATTAAAAGGAACACATCACCCTGCCGCATTTTCCGCCGGGGACAGGTTGGCCCGGACAAGGTACCATAGCGAGCGAAACGGACTTCCGGTTCGCCGGACTGCGTCCTGGCGAGGCGCGGTTGGCTTTGGTCCCGATTCGTTTCGATTTCGGTTAATGGGTTGGGTACATAAAGGCCAGTGTCAAGGCTGCGTTTAATCAAAGCATGGCCCTGGACCGAAATCCGGGGGTCGTTTATTAATTCACGTGGACCATTCGCCCCGCTGGGACCGACCGAGTCGAGCGACCGGATCAGCTGACGAGGTTCCGGTTCGGATATAAAGCTGTAGGATTCAGGACACAGCTATTTAAATCTAGGCGTCGCTTTCATCGGACCACTCTTTACTATCCCCAGCCTTGTTGGACGTTTTCCTACGCGGGGAAATGGCTCCCTCGAGGTTCCCCGGAGTCAGGGTGGAGGGCAAGGGAGAACTTCCGGTCGACCGTGTTCCGGCCGCCGATGAAGCGTGGCTCACTTTGGAGCCGATTAGTTTCGGTCTCGGCTAATGGATTGGCACACAGAGGCCCTGCTGGCTAAGGTCGCGAGCGTTAAAAAAAATTCCGGGAAATGTGTGCGGAAGAGACCGAGCGTTTGTGCGGTGCTCCATGGAAACGGCGAGTCCACCTCGGCGGAGCCGGTCTCCTCTTATTTATTAAAACAATACCGGCGCGTCCAATGAATATGCAATCGGCTCATTAAAACGATCATACGCGTCCTTTCCTTCTGCGGCCTCCGACCCTTCTGCGTCCTTTCAGACCCGACGCTCGATCCGATTAAGAAAAACTCCCAGGACGCGCGTCCTGGCTCGGACCCAACGCGTCGCGTCTATTGTTGGACTCGTCATAAATAAGACCACTCGTCTCGATAACGCTTAATCTGCGCGAGATCGGGTCCATTCGCGACTCGACGGTCGGGAACCGGGCAAAGACAAAAGGCGATCCCTTGGGGACGTCAAAACCCGGCCCTCTGCATCCGAGGCTTCCTTCCTTCCCCTCGACGTCGGCGCCCTCTCTTTGTCGCCGATTATCCACGCAGGGCCCTCCTTTTCTCCCGATTCCCCGGTAACGACGCACTAAATTGCCCTGGCCCAGGACTCGAGGACCTCGCGGTCGTTGAATCATAAATGTCGGGGACGTGGGTTCACGATCTAGTCGGCGACATCGAGTGGAAACCGAGGAGGCACCCCTTAATTAACCCTTGGGCCCTCCTCGTTCGACTTCCCCGCGTGTCAAAGGGCACCCTCGAGCCCTGCCGGAAAGTTCCGGCGATGTCCTCGTAAAGATCGGGAGCCGGTGAATTAATTCCTGGGGTAAAATCCCTAGATGAAAAAATTAAGGAAAAGTGCCATAAATAGGAGTGCCCCCGTTTCGCCGGATTTTGGGGTAGCGAGAGGGTGGGCTCTTATTTTTCTAAAATTTTGAATTTGTCGAATGAAATCGGGTAATCTCATAGGTGGATCCTTTGAGGTATCTTGGGTATAGAAGGGAATTTTCGGGGCGACTGGATTTTGGGGTTCGAATAGGGGAAAGAATTCGGAAAGTTTGCCGTCCAAAATAAATGCGGGGGAGAGGTTAGGTACCCATGGGGTCGCGCTCATCTTGGGAGGCAGGGTGCAATCAAAAGTTTCGCCGGGCCAAAGGATCTGGTCTGGTGAAAAAAAAAAAGAGAGAGAGAGAGAGAGAAGAAGAAGAAAAAGTGAGGATATCCGGTCAGCGTCCCGTTTCAATGGCGTTCCGGGCTTAATAATTCGTTTCCCGGGGCGGCAGGCTCGGGCGGAAGAATGCTCGATAAATTCTTCGATGCTTCTTCTTCCTCTCGACGTCTCGACTGTCAAAGAGCGAGTCGAGTGGCCTGGCGGCGGATCCAGGAAAAAGGATCCAGGAAAAAGGATCCAAGAAAAGGATACCGTGGAACCGGGCTGGAAGAGCGACACCCACCGATCCCCAAGTTTCCCGGGATCGTCGCTCGACTATTGACCCGGCCAAGAAGAAGGTCCTGCGAAGGACCCTTTTCGCCCTACGGACTGATAACGAGCGATCCTGGTCACGCGAGGACCCTCGTGCAATAAATCGCAGATCACGCTTTTGATCGTCAACGCGACGGTCGATCTCGCAAACCGTAGTCGAGAAGATCCGCCGGCGCGTTTCCGCAAGCGGACGAACGTCACTCGTCGGCGCGTCGACGATCGATGCACCTCAGTCCCAGGCGCTAGTACCGCGGCAGCGTAAATTTTTAATTGCACGATATTTACTCAATGAATTAACCCGCTGGGCTGCTTTAATGGATCCCGCGAAGCGTCACGCATTGCTCCGGACAGGTGTCAATTAACCCGAAAAACGCGAATTTCGACTGGCTCGCGGAACGCGCTCGATACGCTCGACCTCGGACGGGATCGTTAGCGGGCGTTAAAGCGCGGCCCGTTAAAACGCGGCCAACTTGCGGGATTTCGGCAGGGCCGCGCGTTATCGGAGTGCCAGTTCGCGACACTTTCGACTTTCCTATCTCCAAGGGCCCAGAGATCATCCCCGAAGATTGGTCCCCGATCGATGTCGCAAAATAAGCGATCAACCAGGATGCGCTCCTCCGAAATCTAGACGATCGACTCCCCGGTGCACCTTCCCGCAAGGTGGAGTCGACCCAGGGCGAATCTCGACCATTTCGAGATGCCGATCAAACCCCGCCAATGAAACCCGGAATTAAAACCAGTCTGCAAAGGGAGGGGCCGTCGGGGGTAACTAATGCGGCCTCACCCCCGGGTCACCCTCGACTTCACACTTTGGGTGAATTAAAATTTTCATCGGGGGTGGTTAGTCCCCCGGTAATTAAAATGCATCCACGGGCGGATCGGAATATGCGCGGTCACCCCCAAGCGTGTTCGCCGCTTCCAAGGGTTTGTTGGTCGTCGGCAAATGTTGTAAGTGCAGGGAAGGAAGGAATCGGCCGAATCGGATATAACCCGGGTTTTAATTCATTTTAACCCTTCCGGAGCCTCGATGGACCCCGGGTCCCGCGGGCCCTGATTTATGCGTCCCAGGAGCGCTTCACGGACCGCGCCCGACCGGAGAGATTCCAAAGATGCATGGTTCCCCGTCCGCGGAACGATGCTCCTATATATGTATACATATATATAGGCGTTCCGGATGAATCGATACCGAATGAATATCTCCGCTCCCCGGGCCCGCCAAGTCGTGGCCGGCCATTTCACGCCCGGCCCGAGTTTCCACGTCTCTCTGTATGAATTGCAAATGACTCGGCCGCCAGATGTACTTCTTGACCGGCGTTCCTAACCACCATTATCCCTCCGATATGCCCTGTAATTATAGCGTCGCGGAGGGCCGAGAATACCTGCCCATGTTCTCGTCTATCCATCCACAGTCCCGTATCCATTACATATTCA
Source organism: Orussus abietinus (assembly GCF_000612105.2). Taxonomy (NCBI): domain Eukaryota; kingdom Metazoa; phylum Arthropoda; class Insecta; order Hymenoptera; family Orussidae; genus Orussus; species Orussus abietinus. The sequence goes on from NW_019395981.1 coordinate 1,312,685, forward strand.
TTCCTTCGGCCCTGCGACGCGTTTGCCTTGCATCGCTGCGTTCCCGTTCCTTTTGCACTTCGGGATCGAACCGCGTGTGCTCAATTTTTTTATGTCAATTTTTCCCCCGCGTTTATTTTCAATTTCTTTTTTTTTTTTCAAGATACCCAGTCTTAAGCAGTCCTGTCGATAGTCATTTCCCTTCCTCCTGGAAGTCCCGTCAGTCGGTTAATTTTCAAAGAAGCGATATCTATCCGAGGATTCGACGCGACCCGAGTCGACGGCCGCGTTGCGTCCGGCGACCTCCGAATCCGACGTGGGCGCCGCGCCCGTCCCAGAAGAAGCGTATTCTCCTTTAAGGTTATCCACAAATACCGGTATGTCCACCTCGGCGGCAAATAGTCCGCGGAGGACGGCTCCCTTTCTCTCTCTCTCTCACTCTCCTCCTCTTTCTCTCTCTCCTCGAGGGAGCATCGCGGAGCTGACGACATCCCGCTGTTCGGGCTAGCCCTTTCATGTCGGGCCGCCGCGTCAGCGGGAGGCACGGCCCGCCGAGGCTCCGATATATTATTACCCGAAGTCATTAATGGTAAACTGCAATTCCCCCCCCCCCCCCTCCCCGGGACGGGCCCGACCGGGACGGAGCCTTTCCTGTCCCCGGGGCCGAGCACCGATGGCTCGGAACGCAAGCGATACACGGCACCGGAATAGACCCGGTGGTCATAGGCCATTGGTACGCGTCTATTCCGCCGCGTGTCCGACGCGTCATGCCCCAGGGACCCGATCCTCTTCCCCAGGAACGGGATCGACCGACGTCATCCTTCACCTCCTGGACAAAGTCTCCACGACTTCTCTTAAAGCCTTTCGAAAGTGGCGTCAAAGAGCTCTATGAAACTTCTCTCCAAACTGGGTGCACCGAATCTCTTGCAAACCTCACAACCTGAACATGGAGGCAAAGAATAAAAGTCACTCGAAAAATTTCAAGTTTTTGTTTTTCTTTCAATTTATTTATATACATCTCCAGAATTTTTTTTATAAGTTTTGAAACTTCATGGGTGTCAGGACCTCCTTTATAAAATACCGCTTTCAAACGATGCACCAGGACTTCTTCGACTCCAGCTAAATTTCTACGTCCTTTGTCGCCTTAAAATCGCCCGGTTCTTTTTTCCTTTCTTTCTTTTTATTTTTTTATATATGTGTAAAAAAATTAATAGAAAGGATCTAATCCCGATTCTGGATGGTTCACCGAGTGAGGGCCACGTGACCGACTCACCAGTTTGATCGGGCGTCGTCACTTGGTACCATTTATCGTGCCACGAGGAACCCCCTCTCCAGGGGCAGAACCCCGGGGCGTAATCCCCCCGTCGCGACATATTGCAATGTTCGATCTTGCTCTCCCACTCGCAGGAGATAATTCGGACGCGGGCACGCGATGCGATGCGGTTCCGGAGGCGGAGGGATGCGGACTTGGCCCGATCCGTGCGGTGGGTCTCGCCCAGGGGACGTCTCGCTCTCGTCCTCCTCGGTTAGCGATGTCGGCTAACACGGGATTTCGCGGAGTGCACCGGCTACAAGGCGATGTAGCACATTCCGGCGTTTGGGCTAGCCCCTGGAACGAGAGGGCGAAGGGGCAGGGAGCCTTGTACATTGCGCAGCTACGTCCCGTGTACGGCCCACTCGAGCCGGTGGTTCGCCTCCGGCCGCAAGACCCCGAGGTGTTATCCTCGCGTCGCGACGTATTGCGACGCCCGATCACGCTCCGACGGGCGTCCCCCACGGCGACTCCGTTCGGATAATCCGAATGCGGGTCAACCGCTCCCCCAGGAGGAATAGGTCCTCCCTCCACCCGGAGGCCGCCACGCCCCGAGGACTGCGCCTCAGGACCGAATCTTGCATTCTTTGAGGCCAAATCGGGAGAAATCGAGACCTCGGGAATTGCATTCGAGGGAAATTGACGAACCCAAAGGACGCGTATATAAGATGCAGCCGATAATCCAAATGCACCCGGGAACGAGACCAACCGGCTCTGGATCCTTCGCTCCTGTGAAAGCCCCCTAAACCCCCCCCGGCGCACCCCATGCGCTCGGGCAGTCGGAGGGGACAAAAGTAAAATGCACCGAGGCGCATCTTCCTGCTCCAGCGGGCAAAGATTCTCCTCCGCTGGTCGGTCGGGCGTCAAACGTTAATTGCGAGGGGGCGAAAGCCTCGCGAAGACCTCGCCTGCTGCGCGGCTCCCAGCGGTCTCGTGTCGGGACCGATTCGCGAGATCTTGCAAAAATACTCAGCGAAAGGTGGACCGAGGTATCTCGGTGCTTATCCAGGAGGTGGTATTGTTTCCGCGTCGCCGATGATCCGGGTTTAGTCCTTGTTCTCCAAGAGGGAGGCCAGGGCTGCGCCGCTGCGCCCACGATTAGACCGGCCATATTGTCCATGCGTGAGCTGTGGTTTCCGGCTCCTCGCGCGTGCCTCCATGCACGGGACCCGATCCCTGTCCTACGGTTAATTCCCGCGACGACGTTAATCGAAGCCCCGGCGACCGAATCGCAATTATCCCGATGGGCAGGGGTGATTCGTCCCTGCGAGTGCTCGGGTCATGGCGCTCGAAGGAGGCTGGTCCAGTCCTGGATCTTCCTCGTGTCTTCCCTGATTCGATCTTATCACGTCGGGGGTAATTCGATCTTGTCACGTCGAGATGTGATGCCCTTTATTCTTAATTACTCGTGTTCAAGGTATGTGGTCCACGGTCCAGGTTCGAGGCGCTTCCTCGCAGCAACGCCGGGATCCGCCGTCGATGGCGCGACCATCGCGCGATGCGCCAAAATTCAAATAATTGTTATTCATTTAATCTTCGAGAGTTTTTCATCTTGCTGTTTTGAGAGTGTTTCAACCTGCCATGTCGAGATTATTCGATTTCATCGCACCGAGGGTAACCTTCGACGCCGGGTCGGGGGTCCTCGTCCACTACACTCGGAGAAGTCCTAACCGCGCACTAAAACGGCATTGTAGCGCGTCGGTATGGAACTAATGAACTCACGACCGACGGGGCTTTCACGGACAGAGTTATTACAGCCCCTTCCTTCTCGCCCTTCCTCTCGTCCCGACCTCTTCCCGTCGGTGTCCGAGAGTTCGTCCGCGCCTCGCCCCTCTCCGGCGCGCCGACTCCTTTATTCCTTCCTCTCGTCCTTCCTCTCGCCCTTCCTCGTTTCTTCCGGCGTTACTTCGCGAAAATAAGCCGGACCTAGTTTTACGAGCCGACGGTCTCCCGACGACCCCTCTGGATCGCTCCAAGTTTTTGAACACCCTTCCTTTGTGATCTCACTGGGCGCTCCATCTTTGTGATATCACTGGACACCCGATCCTTATGATATCACTGGACACCCGAGCTTCGTTATATCCCGTGGATGTATACACGGATTAAACACGAGACTTTGTAATCATAGGCCTCCTAATCTTTACGAGTCTTTGGCACGGTCTATTTCAGGGACCGTCCAGCGAGGAAATTAAGTGCGTTTGATTTCCTTCGAGTACGGCAATAATTCGAATTATTCGGCCTCCACTTTCGATTAAACGCTGTTTTCCCGTCGTTAAGCGAATTCAATGCAGATGGGAACCGCGCTCCTGGCAGGCCAATCGGCGTCGTCCACGGGTAATTACAGCACGCAGGCTAATGCAAACTTAGCTGAAAGATTTTATTACCGGCGGGAGGAAGTAATTAATTAGGCGTTTCAGCGCGTCCAGTAAACAGTAGACACCTCCATTGTTGGGCAATTATCCACGATGCATTTAACCGGCGCAGTGCCTACGCACATGGCAAAACTGCGCGCAATTTCGATGCCTTTAAATTGCCCGTTCGCACGTACGCGCTAACTATGTGAACGTCGGCCGATCGTTGAATTATCCGAAACTGCGGGAAATCCGAGGATTTCCTCGCGTTTCGGAACCCCCTGCAAGGGAGAGTGCATTTTCCGAGGGATGCATTCGCGCGAGCAATTCGATCGCATATGGGAACACTTAATTCGTCCATTTCCGATTTTTTCTTTTACCCACGAGCCGGACGAAAATTTGTCTCTCAGCCGCCAGAATTCCGCAAAATGTCGGGGGTTAAAATTAATTACGGAGGTCACGAGTATTTTCAATTAATTCCTCGACAATTCTGCATTATGTCGGGACGAACGCTCGAGTTTTCGTCGGGTTTCACTCTGAAGAATCGCGCGGGCGACGAGGGCAGCAGGATGCAGCAGGACCTCTCCTCGGGAACCGCCACAATGCGATCTCCTGAATCGCATTACTGGAGGTTCAAGTTTGAATGACGGAACTTCCCGGTGGGGAAGGTTCGCACCAACGTCAAGGAACGTCTCCGGTCGAACCCGATCTCGAGATTTCCGAGCGACGAAGAAAAGCGACGGTATCGCTTCGTCCCCGAGGAACAAAACCGTTCCTAAGGACGCGGGATGCGGTTTCGCGGCGTGACATTAGCCGAGTTTGAATAAATCCCGCGCACGGGGTGAAGGAAGCGTCGGGGGACCCGGCACCATTCCTCCGGAGGTTCCGCGGCGGGTTCCGCATTGTTCCTGGCGGACGCTTTCCGCGAGGACGCGCATCAGCTCTGCGTAAATTCGCTAATTTTCATTTTAAAAGGACTCTCCCCTTTGCCCCCGGGCCGGCGGTCTTTAAGCAGGGCTCTCAGGCCGGATGAATTCCGCCGGAATCGACAAAGCCGCGGGAGAGCCGCTCCGTTTTCGGGGTCGGCCAACTACCGACCCTCGTCCCGGCTCTCATTGTCTCTTGACAATCTCGCGGAATCCGGAGGATTCTCCGCCTTAATTCCATTAGGTTTTACGGAACGACCGAGCTCTCTGCTCCCGGAGTAACTTCTCGAGCCCGGGCGTCGCGGCTTCGTTATCCGCAGTTTCGCGCGTCGTCTTGGCGGTTTCCGGTTCCGCTTCTGGTCTTTGACTCTACTCTCGCGTCGGTATATGATAGGATCGAGCGATTCGCGTCGAGGATCGATGCCGGGATTTATTAAATGCCCGCCAATATGGCTGCCCTCCCCTTTGTAGTCCTTATCAATGCTGGGGCGATGAATGGCTATTCACTCGGAAATCAGTAGAAACGATTTCCTTCTTTTAGATCCGATTACCTTTGATTTCGTATGATAAATATCAATGTGATTCGATGACAATGACGTTCGGCCTCAAAATTGGGACAATGTTTCGGAGGTTTCCAACAATTTTCAGCTGATTTCCACGTGATCGAGAGCATTAAAATTCATGATTGAATGGGGGATTAATCCCGCGAATGGAATCGATGATTCCGATCGCGGATCATTACTCATCGTTTTGACCCTGACTCTTCGGTTCAGTCCTGTACAGAAGACACTTCGATGATTTACCTAATGCTTATGGGAGTATTGAGGTATTCTTCTTTTTAATCCGAATTTATTTTGAATTTTCAGAGAGGTATGCCACGGTGTACGCTTGCGAGGGGAAGACGCTGGAGATCCAGTGCAACCAGGGCGAGCTGATACACCTGATAAGGGCGAACTACGGCAGGTTTTCGATCACCATATGCAACGAGCATGGGGACACCGAGTGGAGTGTCGACTGCATGTCGCCCAAGTCCTTCAGGGTCCTCTACAACGAGTAAGTCATTTTCTGGGAGCATCCGTTTCGATGTTAGCTCCTTAAGTAGACCTGGTGAAGGCATCAGCTGATTCCGTCGGAAAATGGTAGCCGAAGTTGATGCAAAGATCCATTGTACCGCTTTCTCTTAGAGATCGACGTTCTATTTAAGAAAGTAAAATGGTCCAGCAGCTGATGCCTTCGTGCTTCCTTAGGAAGATGACCAGGTCAGAGTTACCACTTCACCCTGTCAAAGTCCTAAGAAGTTCCCGTAGTCGTAAGTAGACTAGTGAACGCAATTTGAAGCTCGGTCGGCGGCACTTTGATGGCTCGACGAACTGGCCAATCGCGGGCCATCAAAGCGCAAAATGGCTGCAGATCGGTGTCGAAAGAAGTGCCACGATGTTGAATCACGGCGACACTTCGTCTTCACCGATCGGCTCCAGAGGACGACCCGAGGCTTCGCAAACCTTGGATTAGTTCCCTCCAAATCCTGGTTTCCTGCGCCCGGAAATCTGCGCGTAAGCAGCTCTACTTCCTCCCTGCTCTTTGTCAACAAATCTTCAGTTATTTCCCTTTCCCCCCCCCCTTTTTTTTTCTGCGGATTTCGTCGAGGAGAGTGCGGAATATCCGGGATAAACGTGGATTTTCCGGATCACGTACATTTATGCATAAGCTCGCGAGATTTGCGTTGAAGGGCTGAAGAGGGAACATGCGGATTGCGAGTTCTTGCGAGGATAGCGGAACCAGTGATGGGTGATCTCTCGACGGATCTAGATAAATGCATCTCCGACAGGAAATTCAATTCTCCCCGTCATCATCATTTTTAATAACCGCGTATCGCTCGGATCTTCAGGAGCTCGCTGAATGAATGGAAGACCCGTTAATCGATAATCTGTTTATAATCGCACGCGAGGTAAAAACACCTCGAGCGTGAAGAATAAATACCTAGTATTTGCTCGCTGCAAAAAAAAAAGAAAATAACTTCCCCGGTATCTCTAGAACTGCCCCAAGATGCATTTATCACCCACCCGTCACAGTCTGCGGGACTTTCGCAGCCATCGCGTGTAACGGCAAGGTGGAGAACAAAAGGAAAAAAAAATTACGAAAGAAATTCCTGGGCCCTCTGAAGGGATGATTGAAGGTACGATTTTTGACATTTTGGGGCGGGGGATTCCGTGAATATTTTGCTTTTTTACCGTACCTCCTTCCTCGGGCAAGTTTACTTTAATTCGTAACGTTAATTCAGAGGGCCCTTTGGTGGCTTCGAAATATTTTCCGACCGGGCGGAATCGCGGCGCTCTCGGGGCTCGCCCTCCCTCGGGGGTGGTCGATACACCGTCGAGGACTTAGTCTCTTTTCCGCCCTCCCCGGTTCCGGCGGTTCTACACCAGCAGTCCAGAACGGTGCAGAACGGAGGACCATTTAAACTTGTAAAACTACGCCGCGAAAGTATGTTTTTCGAGGAGGAACGCGAGAGGGTGGAAAAGAGAGGGACGCGTTTAAAGTTCGAACGGTTCTCGCACCGAGTCACGAAAAAGCCGGGGCCAACTTTGAGATTGGCTTCGGCTTTGGGGCCGAAGAAGTTTCGTTTCCCCGTTGTGTCCGCCCGCTCGTAAAGGTACGAATTCTCCCGCGGAGAGCTCGCCGCTGCGTTCCCTCTTCCGCCACGCCTTATCCTTTTATCTTGTTATCATTTCGATTCCGGGCTTTATTTCTTCCCGAGTTTTCCGATCAGTCGGCGGGACTCCGGAAAGAAAAACGAACCCGAGGACGTTGCGAAGGGTGCAACGATACCGCGGAAAAAGAGGCGCTAGACGCGGAAAGGGAGGCGGAAAAACGCCCACGGAAAGGACACGGCCGAGGTAGACTGCACTTGCCCTGGACTTGCAGTTTCCATCTGTCCGTAATCGGATAAAAATCCCTTTGAAATACCGACGATAAAGTTCGATTTTCATTTTGCATATCGTTTATCGCTATTCAGGAAACCGGGAAATATCGCGATTTCGCTGTATTACGAGAACCCTTAATCACGGAATCGCGCGGGATCTTTCTGAATTCCTCATTGCCGGAAATAACTGCAGTTTCGCGTGCAGTGCAGAAATTCAGTCGCGCTCGTTTCCTTGGAACGCCGATCCGACACCTTTCTCCTCGCGCCGATACTTCTGCGTTTCCAGCACCTCGGCCAGGATAATTGCACCCTGCGCTGGGATTTACGTTACGGTCATTCATAATCGCAATTCGCGAGTCTGTTGTTTTTTTTTTTATTTCTTCCTTCGCCGCTCAGGAATTACGTTCGCGCGTTACGTGTTGACGCTAACGACGGAGCCATCTAACGCACCTGCGCCATTAATCAAGGATGGTTTATGTGGTTTTCTGCGTTCAACTGTAATCGCAATCTTTGGGGCTTGGTGTTCTTTACGAGTTCGTCCTGCTTATACGAAAGAGGGTCCTTTGGCTCGTCGGCGATACCGAGAGGTCATGAAAAATCGCTAAAATTGCAAGAAATTCAATATCGCCGACGAGGTGGATAATTCCCTTTTCCACCGTGCAAGTCACCCGTCCAAGCATTGCGTGCATCCTAAAACGCTTCCCTACCTTGATCCCGCGCATTGCCTTCGCATAATTCACCTGTGGGTTTACCTGGTCTCCCTGCATGCGTTCGCGCAGTGCGTCTCAGACATCCCGTAATTACGCGTGCCCGTGCATGAATGCGTTCTCGCACGGTCGTACGTGCAAGTACCGGGGTACATACACGCACTCGACTTTCCGCGTCTATCCATCAGCCGTCACGCTCCGTCTTGTATTCTCATAATTTCCCCGCTACCCTGGAGCAACCCGCTCGGAAGAGAGGTGCGGATAAAAAAGAAAAAGAAAGAAAGATAAAGACATCCCCGGGAGTATCCGACCTTACTAGTCCGCGTTAGGTTTACGCGGCTTCAATTTCCCATATATATTGCTTACCGAGGGGTCCATTATTGCCAATTTCGTTGCGTACTTCCGGCCTCGAAGGGGTAAGAACTCTCGGCGCGTCGCCGACGTACCAGATTCTAGAAGGAAAACCACTCGTCGAGATTTCCAAAGGAAATATTGCAAACTCGGTACACCCCGTAAAGGTCGCTCTAAATTTGACGAGATGCATCCGGAAAGTCAAAAAAGCCTCCTTCTGAATTCCAACTCATAAGACCACAATCCTCGCGCCTCGTGTATTAAAGTCGGGAAAAAATGGGAAAATAAAAGATTCATAAAAGTGTTAAATTAATGTTCCACCCATGGAAGTGCGAAAATCCCGGGGAGGGAATTTATCGCGGGCGATCGTGTAAAGAAAATTCACTGTTTAATGTTCCACCGCGCATCGTCTCGGCCGAGCCTCGTAAACGTCAGCCGAAACAAAGATGTTCCGGTGCTGGGCCGTGGATGCACGTTCAACTAGTGTTTTGTGGTATCCTGCCGAGATTGCATCTCGCAGCGTCATCAGATGGAGATTTTTTAACGAGCCTCGGCGAGCGCGTGAATCCTCGACTCGCGCTCGCTTCCTTCGAAAATTCGCACGACTCTCCTCGCGCTTTGCTCGTTTCGCGGTTCCGCGTCAGCGGGCGATCTTTCCGCGTCTATCCACCGAGAAGATCCGGAGATATTTTCGATACGGTGGCGAAAAGAGATTATAAATAAAGAGAAATAAAAAATACGAGCGAATCCCCGCGTCCCATCGATTTGGCGCCGAGGTCGAGTGCAATTCCGATTTTCGAGTAATTAAAAAGCACACCCATAGCATATCGTTACCGCCACGCATTCCCCGGTAAATTCCCCACTTTTGATAGGAGTCCAAAACTCGTGGACGGTTTGACGTTTATTCGTATTTTTTTTTATTTTATTTTTTTTTTTCCTTAAATCCAGGCGACCTCATAGAAATGCATCGGGACGTTGCACTCGAGGGTGTTCGCTAAAGTTCGGGATGAGAACGGAAGGGGAGAATCGGCGAGGTTTTCTTCGTCCCCGTAATTTCTTTGCCGAGTCCGTGCTCGACGAGAACACGAGTAGAGATCGCGAGCTCGAATCTCGCGTCGAGGCCTTTTTCGAGTGGTCGAATCGCCGTCCGAGGCAAGAAGCTCCATCCTCGGCGTATCGATCCCACCAGCGTCTCGTAATTTCATTCGATCCTACTTCTCGGGCCCGGCTTTTAATAAGAAGGTATCCATCCACGAGTTCCCGGGGTATATCCTCCTCCAGGGATACAGGGGATACCCGGGCTGCCGGATAAAACTCGCTCTAATCCCCCGACCCGCCGGGATTAAGAGAAAGATACTTCGTAACTTGTGCGGACTTAAAGTATTCCAATCGGGAATATGCAGAACGGGGGAATACTTAAGCGCCGTCCTTTGCGAGGAGACCTGGAGATACTTAACGAACGCGCACTCGCCGAGAACTGCATCGGGTTCGGCCCTTGCAAGTTCTACCTATACAAATGGGATGCACTTGGACTGCATCGACCAGGAACCTCGACTCCAAAAGATCCGACGGTTAAGTTGGATTTTCTGGAGTCGTCCTATGACGGAAACTCGTGGTCGGTTATATCGGAAGGTTTTAGGGGGATTTGCAAAATTTGTGAAATCTGCATGAATCCTGGGAAACGCACTCGCGAATTGCAACAGATTAGCGTTCACCTTTCCGGTTTGTTTTCATTTTATCGCCCCGTTTACCGGTCATCGCGAATCCCCGACATCCGTTCCCCTTCCCTGTACCAGGAACTGCATTCAAATTGCATGCTTACGACATAGTTTTGCGAAGTCGCCGGGCTAGTTACGATTCGTCCGATGACTCGGGACACGCGGCCATTGTGGGGCTTTTCGTCGGCCAGTCGGCGAATTCGTCACAATGGCCGTATATGCGCCCGAAATGCGATGATTACACCCAGCGGGGACGGTAACGCGGATCGTAACTGCTCGGCTCCTATGTACGCGCGTACATAGACGGCGCATGTCATGCGTATGTGCGCGCGGACTGACATATATTAGCTACACGAGTTTAATCGTGGAACGTGTACCACGTGCCGTGTGTATTGCCATGGATTGTTTTGGAATGCCAGGTCGAGGCTTCGTCGGTCTCTCTGTGTACATTTGTGTGAAGTGTCCTCCACTCTGTTGCATCCACCTGCAAAAGACACGGCTCCCAGGGAGACTCCCGAAAATTGGGGGAGAAGCGCCATTTCGCGTCTGGATTACAATTGCCCGATAGGCCCTGAAAGCTCGGAACGCTCCTAATGCGTCCTCGATTGGCTGGGAACTCCAAAGCTCGCATTCGTCCGGTTTTTGAGGAGAAAAAAAATGTCCCCGTCATTAATTACGCGTGAAATATTAATCGGAGGAGGTAAACATGCAAGAAGGGAAACATGGATAGCCAGGGTTACATCCAAGTCGATTATTTAGAAACGTCCGAATTTTTTTTGGCAGCCATCCGAGCGCATCTTTGCTCCTAACTCTAAATCGCCTCCCTGCACGGCGACATCGGCTTCCGGTATTTTCGGCCGCGTTTAGTCCGAAGTTTACGTCGAAGCGTTGGTTGTCGAAGCCGAAGTCCAAACACGACAGTTCCATCGTCCTCGTAGGCTAAGCGCCGGTCGCGTCCGAAACTCAGGGCTTCCGAGAGAGGAGTTAGCCGCGGAATTAAGTCTGGACTTTGTGAGCAAATCCGCCGAAGCAAGGACCCGAAAGATGGGAGGTGCATCAGGGAACCCTTCGGGAATTTGCCGAATTTTCCTTGCCACTTAAGTCGGCCCTGAAAAAGAGCCGCCCTTAGGACGGCTCTTCGCGATCGAACGTCGATTCCGCGTCGATATTCGCCCTCTTCGTTCCTGACCCACCGGAAGCTTTCATCCGCCCGGGTGGCGGAATATTGCTCGCCGAGGATTCGCGAAATCCGGAACGACGCGCTTACTGCACCCCGCAGATGTCTCTCCCCTAAGGAATCTCTCATTGCTCCGGGTACGACCGATCTTACGACGTTGTAACGTGCACCGAACCGTGGCTGGGGTAACCGGTGCGCAATTATGGCACCCAGTACCATTACCCTGCTCGAGCTTTCGGTGCTTCCCTGCCCTGCCCCACGTATGCAACGCAGTCGCACGTGCGAATTACCCCCACGTGGACGCGAAGGAATGGTCCCTTCAGGACTGTCCTGGGAATTGCCGCCTCATGAGAGGGGCCATTTTTACGGCGACATCGGGTCGAGAAAAGCGTACAACCGTTTCTCACCGGAACGAGCTTGACGCCTCTTCATGGCCGCGTAATGGACACTTGGACGTGATTTTTGAGTGATCCAAATTCCCACGGATCGGATTTTCTGTTCCCGTGATCCTCGCGACGCAGGATTAAGCATCAAAATCGCGTCACGGGATCTTCGGTTAGTCCCTTGTACCGCGGTAACGGAATAAGGAAAGGGCCCTCCCGCGTATATCGCGGCCATGAAACACGCGTTTCTCGCGCAAACGCGTTTTAGGACTCGCTTAATCCCCGCGGCACCTCGTACCTACCTTGCTCGTGAACGATAACGCCGCGGACGTATACATGTGTACATGCTTCGGTAGTTAGACGGGACGCCCGTGTATACACGAAGATACACGGTTAACGCACGTGACAGTGCGACATGAAGCGGCGGCCCGTATACTTGTATTTGCGTTAATGGCCTTTCTCATCAAGATAGGGAGACGGCGTACATCCCGCCCTGGGACCGTCCTCCGGTACTCCGAAAAGCTCCCGGTTTAAGAATCGCGATTCCCTGACCCACGATTAAGTCCGACACGGGGACACCCGGCCAAAAGGGAAAGCGGCGCGAGATAAAAAGTAAAAGTCACCCTGCAAACTCACGTGATTTCGCTCGCTCTGGAGAGGCTTATCACTCAATCGTCACGGAAACGTCGCGGCTCGAGCCGGCGATTATTCACGTTTCTCTGGGACCGAGTCATGGTGGACGGTGGCGTAAGAGCGGTACTGGGAGAATCGTTCATGGAACCATTTAAAATTTGTTATCCCTTTATTTCTCTTCTGGAGGTCGTCACCCGGTAAACGACGGTTCCCCCTGTGGAACGCGGGGTTCGTGAAATTTTCCTTTTTTTTTTTTATTTAACAATAATTCCTCCCTGGAACCCTATCTTGACGAACCGAACCTTCCGATTTTCTCCGAGGCGCGCAAAAATGCCGCGCGGATTTCCCCGGCTTTTCCACCCCGAAAGGGCGATATTGCGTTTCCTCCCCGAGTCCCCCAGCCCGTCAATTATAATACCGGGCGTTATTTCGCGATGCTTAATAAGCGCGCATAATGACGTTCGCGCAATTAAACGCGAAATTGTGACACGTTTCAGCGGGCGGGGCTAGCGTCGTCGCATATTTATCGCCCCGCGCCGCGAATTCGATTCGTTTTACCGAACGTGACGAGGCGGCCGCCACCCCTCGGCCCATTAACTATCGATTATCGAGCCGGCCCGGCTGAGCCGAAGATTCGATACCGATTTGCGGATCGCTAGGCTCCCCCTTTGTAACGATATCGCCTGTACGTTATTGCGAGTTTTCCCGATCCGGGGGTCTACTTTGCGCGTACGTGGACGCCATTGGGACGCGAGACGAGTATATCTCTTAAAAAAACGTAGCTCTTGGAAAATCCCGATTTGGGCCACCTAGGAAACTCCGTTCCAGGGATTATCGGTCCGTGAAATCAAATCGAAGCCAAGAACTGGGGGGAGCGATTGTCCGGAACCCCGGAGGAAATTCGGATGATTTTTTGCCTACCAAAAAGCGAACGAGGGAACTGGGAGTTTATTTGGAAATTAAAGGCCTCTAGTTTTCGAATTTTTATCGTTATATCTGGATTTTTGGGATATTCGGATACTTCGAATTGGGAATCCTCTATACAATCCCTCCCTTGCTAACGACGGTGCCCTGGTTTATTAGTGAAAATGTGCTTCTCGTGCCGTTGTTCCCGTTCTGCTTCCTTTCTTTCTCGTTTTCTCTCTTCCGTGTTTCCCTGCCGCGCGGGATTTTTCCAAAAATACAATAAAAATGTTCACTCCGGACGAACCGAGTGGTCGTTTTCGCTCCGAATGCTCGGTTTTTATATATCAACGTGGCCGGAGAAAGAGCGAGAGAGATGGTTCCAGTTTCCTGCCGCGCCGTATGAATCCGTAGATCCTGGCGAAACTGAAATAATTTTTAATTGGTCTTCCTCCCGACGGGGCCTTTTATTTCGAGCCGAATGCCCTTTTAGAAAACGAGACAAATCCGCGATAATGCGCCGGCGCATTCAAGTATTTATTACGCGGTGCGCCGAGGAACGCCGTGCATTTTTCACTCTTCGCCCGTGCATTTGCGGGTAAACATTTTCCCTGGAAAACGCGAATGCCCGGTGGGAATTTTTAACGGGCCAGATCTTCTAGAAACGAAATTTCGAGCCCTCCGATTTTAGAAATCTGGATAATGGCCCCCGGTGTCGCGACGAGCTAAAACGAATCGCCATCAATTTCGTGACGACTGGAATAAATTATTAATGAATATTCGGCGCGGATGGTAAATATGTCGCTTTTGTGCCAGTGGGTATTAACCACTCCATGCAGGGTGGGATAGCAAATCGATATTTTATAATGTTATCCGAGCCGATTTGGACGGAAAAGGCGAAAGAAAAGGGCAAATTTGGCCCATGGAACGTTTCAAACTGCACTCGCGTATCGTTTTGGTTTTTTCACGAACGAGGGAATTCCCGGGCGATTCATCGATTAAAATTGGAATGACGAAATGAAAATAATTTCAACTCGAAAGCTTGTAATTCGAGACCCCTTTGGAAGAATGCGCAAAATCCAGGATACGTGGGCGAAGCGATTCGAAAGCGGCAGGGTGGCGGATAAAACGAAATATTTCATTTTTTCGACATAACATTTCAACGTAATGAGGGGGATAATTCCCGCTGTTTCTATGGAACGCAATTAGTCGCGTTCGATTAGTAGTCGGTACCGGCAATGCATGAATACCTGGAATACTCATGTCGACGGAAAAAAAGAAAAAAGATAAAAATAGAATTTCCCGCTCCGAAACATGAGACAGTATTCGACGGGTCGGTGATAACGAATTTCGCTAACGAGTACTCGGAATTTTCGGCGAACTTAATACCAAAACTGAAAACCCGCGGAGATTTCCCTCCCGGGTTAAAAACAGCGGAAAAGCTGGAAGTTTCCATATAGCCGGTGAAAAATCGAGTGGCGGAATAAAAATAATTAAAACCCCTTCGCCCTTCAGGCCGACTCGATAGGATGCAGAAGAGCTCTCGAAAATCCCCGATGACAAGCGCAAACGTTCCCCGTGAAAAATGCACGGCCTGGCCTTGGGTGCGTGTTTTCCGCGCGGACACCCCGCGGCGGGTCCCCCGCACGCGCGTGTACGCGCCGGCCAATTTAAATAGACAGCAATCCATGAATACTCGACGTCTCGCGACGAAAGTGCAATTTGGCGGGCGCAAACAGGCTACAATATTTGATAATGCTCCGATAACACCGCGCATCGGTCCGGCTTCGCGGGGGGCCGCAGCGACCAGCTGGCCGATCGGCAAATAAAAATCGGGCCGAAAAGCGCGGCCGAATTGTTTGCCAGCGCGGTCCAACTGCAGCCGTTCGTTAAATATTTACGGAGCAGGAATTATGCGTCGCGGCTGCGCTCCGAAATTCATTCGGCACCCCCTCGGAACGCGCCCTCCTCCGCGATGCACGCGTTTTGCATAATCCAGGCGAATCGGCCCCTCGAACGAGAGAGAGTCCGAGAACGATGAGATACCTCTGCATGACTTTCTGGGGTTGACGTGTGAATCCGTTGGCCGAGCCTCCCCGAACCTCCCTTTTTATCATTAACAAACTGGCTCGGTGTGCTCCATCGCGTATACTAAACCCTCTGCGCTTCGGTCCGTCCGGGCGGAAATTCTCTCTCATTAACCCAGCATCCCTAACCGGTGCGGCTCCGCGTCGAATTTTCGTCATCCTCTTCGGGTGCGACCTCTGTTTCGAGTCCTTCCTGGTCTTAAGGTGTCGGTAAAGGGCAGATTTCTTCTACAATCGCAAGGGGGCTTCCTTCGACTCCGGGGTCACCTCGGATGGTGGTTGGTGCACCGGCTTGGGCGTAGGTGCGCGCATTGTGCGGCCGAGGCAAACCGTGTCCGAGAATGTACCCACTGCCGTGTAAGTGGTCTGCCTGTGGGCATGTACACGGAATCGCCATCGCCGATGGTCCTGTAAAGACTGCCAGCTATGGGCGCAGTATTATGGAACGCTAAGTGGGCGCGATAGGCAGCGCGTAAGGTACCTAATACGCACGGATGATCCTCGTGTAATGGAGTACAGAGGGAGGGTACTCGGTAGCATGAGTCACGGGCAATTCGAGATTTGCTCCAGAGGATGCATCAAAATCAAACTACCGTGACCGTACCTCCAGTTACCCTGCAAACGACAATGATCATCCTGGAGCGGATCTCGAAGGGCCCAAACATGCGACCTGGATTTCAGTCCTCCACCTTGAGCCCGATATTCTCAGGAAAATTCAGAAGTACTCGGTCCATGATCACGCAACTAGGGGCGGTAAAGTAGCTTCGAGATACCCCGACGGTCTATGTAGAGAATTTTCGCAAATCGTCACTTGGAAAGCTGCCCGTCCGTGTAATTCCACCGTGGGGGAATTCGGTAGCTCGGCCGTGGAGGTGCATCGGTAGCAGCCACCTCAAAATGTCCACATCGCGAAGAGACCCAAGACAAAGAGGCCGTGATCCCTCCACTCCGACGCCTTTCCTCGGCAAATCGCGCCCCCACGTACGATTAGCATAATTCGAAGGTCCCCGAGGCGTCTCCCTCTTACACGTGACGATTGCAGGTGCAACGAACGTCGTTCTTGCTCGGTGGATGTGCACAGCGGGATTTTCGAGGAGGACCCCTGTCCCGGAACGAGAAAGTACGTCGAAGCGCAGTATTATTGCCTAGGTTGGTTGGTTTTCATTTTTTTCATTTAGCCTTATGACCAGCGCCGAAACCGTCGATCCGCCAGTCGCGAAAATCGCGCTGGAAATTCCGAATGCACTGGAAGAGGGCATATCGGGTATAGGAGAGGTGCAAAAAGAGAAAATCGGTTAGGTAGGGTATATGTAGTCGAGTCAGGGCCCCCCCAACCATGAGCGACCGTCACGCGATGGTCAGTGGACGTCACCGGAGGTGCCGATGAACGGAGGGACGACCACCGAGGGGTTCAAATCCATCCAAAAGACCTTTTGGATAACGATCCATGGCAGTACACACGGTCCACTTAGCGCAATCGATTGGTAAAACCTTGCCGTTCCGGCACTGATTCCGTCCAGGTGCGATCACCAACAGAACTGCAGCATCGTTGCATCGACCGTACAATTTGGCGACCCGTGTCCAAACACGGTGAAGTACCTCGAGGCGCATTACATTTGTGGATCCGGTAAGTACAAGCATTCTATTTCGTCTCCGTTCCATTGCAAACGCGTATTTGCCGACGCCCAGAGCACCGGCAACGTTTCCACTGCGTACGAGACCGGTAACGGAGCCAATAAAGATCGCCGTTTCGATGAAGCCTCCGAGATCAAAGCTGGATCTGACGCGAAGACGCGCTCCCCGCGTCTCCCCGGATTTCCAGGCAAACTTTTATCATGCCAGTGACGGCAAAGAGCCTCGCCAAAGCACCGCGACTTCGGAACTTTGCGGCAACGAGATGCTCCCAAGGATCACCCATTCGGGAAGTGATGGTCGCGCTTATCGGGAATCATGAGTCCCGTTTCTTCGTCGCTCCCAAACGAGGAGTCCGAGAAATCATACCCGAGTAACGTTCAACGTCCCGTTGACGGTCGAATCTTCGGACTTGGAGTCCGTCGCTGGACCCGAGTGGTCCAGCGTCTTCCGCGCCGATTAGCTATTCCAGGGAAGTAGCCTCTGAAATGAAGTCGTCGATTCCCGGCGAAAGAAGAGGGCCCTTTCCAGCATCCTAATAGGGTGCGGAGAGGGTGAACCTCGAGCCTTAGCCGGGACTATCTGGGCGCGCATCGACGGTCCTGTATTTCACCTTATCGCGGCCCTCTTCGACCAATAAAGATGACCCCTATAGAGATAGCCTGGCGAAATACGCGGACAATCCCATTCCCGGATTAACTGGCGCCGCCATCTCGAGGTTAAAGATCGGCGTGCCTGGGAGTTGCGCGGTCACGATATACCGGTCGCGAAGCCAATCTGCGTTCGGCACGGAGGATCCCCGGGGAATCATCATAGCCTTCCCCTCTCCTAGCCGGGGAAGAATATGCCCGGAAAAGAATGGGGGATTTGCAAAGCTGAATAATGCAAAGCTGAAAGGTTTCGCGAGGAGCCGGGGGGCGGGGAGGGGCGAGAGGCGGAGGAGAGGGCGCGCGGGACGGGCCCGAGTCCTGGTCTTACAGATCTATTGTACGATCTTCGAGGAAGATTCTCCACCCCCTCCGACGCATCCTCGGCCGATCGTTACTCATCAGCTTTGCCCCGCCGGTGGAACCGGGCTCGCCGTCCCCGGAAAGCTCCCGCGGGGGCAGGGCTTCCCTTCCGCCTCCACTTTTGATTTCGTTAAATATTTACAGCCGCCACGACGACGACGTCGCGCCCCAGTCCGCCATGGCTGATAACGTCCCAGCCCAGTGTTTGGAGCACGGCTAAGCCGACCGTCAGGCCTCCCTCGAGGATTACCACGCCACCGGCCCAGCCTCCACCACCACCCCCCACGTCCACCCTGGCACAACCTGCGACCACCTTGCCAAGGTCAGTTTTCGGTCCATTCTCCTCTCGGTCCGAGTATGGCGACAGTAGCGCCTCCGAGGGTTGACCTAACTTGATCTCTTGCAGCGTGACGTCCACTAAGGTCGCCGTCGAGCCCGAAGGCGGTGACGGAGATGACGCCTCTTCAGGGAACCGACACGGTCCGCCAGTGCCGCCCGTTATGCCCGACACCACGCAGTCCACCACCACGTCCACCGTCCCACCGTGGAAAACCACGAGGAAGACCATCGGTATGCCATGGGACTTTGTCTTGCTTTTTTTGATGGACTTAAGTTTGCATCCTAACGGGACCGTGGCTAGGTCGTTACGCACGGCCAGAATTTCTGATACCTCGGGGACGATGTTGACGGGAGCAATGGTGATCGTTTCAGTGCCCAGCACCCAATATCCGGAGTCCAGCTCCATCGGACAGAGGTTCGACTATGGCAGGCAGGTCTGTCCTCCCACGAGGGCCAGGAACCTCTTCTGGAACGTGACACGCGCTGGCGAGGTCGCTGTCCAAAGCTGTCCCGATGGGGGCAATGGCTTGGCTAGGTGGAGGTGCGTCCTACGGGGAGATATGGCCACCTGGTATCTGGAGACCCCTGACCTCAGCGAGTGCAGGTCCGCCTGGTTGACTTCTTTGGAGAAACGCGTGAACAACGGCGACACTATACTCAGCGTTAGCAGCGAGTTGTCCCAAGTCACCAACAACAGCCAGATGCTCTACGGGGGCGACATGATGACCACCACGACGATCATTAAGAACATGGCTGAGAAAATGGCCGAGTCTATCAAAACTTACCAAGATCCCCGTCAGAAGGAGGTCAGCGTCTCGGAGTTGCTGGAGGGCGTCGTGATAACTGGGAGCAATTTGCTGGACAAGTCGCAAATGGCCTCGTGGAAGGATCTGAGTCACCAGGAACAGATGAGAGTTGCCACTTCCTTGCTGATCGGCTTGGAAGAGAACGCATTCCTCTTGGCCGACACCTTCACTTACGCGAGGAAGATCATTCATACGGGGAAAAATATACGTAAGTATTTTCCTACCAGGTGGATGATTATCCAGGGTGTACACTTACCTAGGTACCTCTTGACACGGAAATGTTCGTTCTCTTTTAATAACCGAGTTATTTCGGAATCCCCCCTATTTTCTATCATCATTGCTCGGAGATAGATTCCCTAGGAGGAGGAGAGTGGAGTACCATCCGAGCTCAAGGCGACTTTTAAACGGTGATCTATTGTTTTTCCAGTGATGGAGGTGCGCGTCCTCGATACGCGTAATCTGGACAATGACCTGGAGGTCTTCTCGACGGCATCTCAGCAGAAATGGACGGCCTCGAACGACCATGTGGAGCTGACCACGACGGCTCTTCTGGAAAACAGCGAAGGCGGCATCGTTAGGCTCGTCTTCATGGCGTTCGACAGGCTGGAGGAAATTCTGCAACCCCAAATGGAGACCTCGCCGTTTTCCACGAACGACGACCCCGAGTTTCGGCCAAAACGTAACGTCACTAGGATACTGAACAGCAAGGTGATATCCGCTTCCCTAGGCGGAGGAAGGCACATCCAGTTGACGGAACCAGTCAGGGTTTACTTCAAGCACTTGACCGCTGATAACGTCAGTAATCCCACGTGCGTCTTCTGGGATTATATCATGAGGTACGTCTCGGGCACGCAACTGCTTCTTCAGTGAACCACTTCAGGGATAATTAGACCTTGTCGAGCTCCAGAGAAAATGCATACTTGGAAGTAATTCATTCCCTTCTTGTCCTTAATTCACAGCGCGTGGTCCGAAGAGGGATGTCACCTACATAGGTCCAACGCCACGCACACCGTGTGCCAGTGCAATCACCTTACGAACTTTGCGGTCCTGATGGACGTTCATGCGGTGAAATTGGACATCGCTCATCAAGTCGCTCTCCAAATCATCACGTACACGGGATGCATCATCTCGGTCGTCTGCCTCGTTCTTGCCATCCTTACGTTCCAGCTGTTCCGAGGATTGAAGGTAGCTGCAATTCCGTATTAGTAAATTAGCCAATTTCGCCGAAATCAGCTGGCGACGCGGAAGTTACACGAAAGGACGGTTTCCTGGATAACGTTTGATACACCTCTTGTAACGTCTCTTTCTCGATTCCAGTCCGACAGAACGACGATTCACAAGAACCTGTGCGTCTGTCTGCTGATCGCCGAAGTCCTCTTCGTATGTGGCATCGGACAGACGAATCAAAGGATACTATGTGGCGTTGTCGCCGGACTCCTGCACTTCTTCTTCCTCTGTGCCTTCGCCTGGATGTTCCTCGAAGGTAACGGTCTCTTCCAAACGTCTGTCGACTTATCGAGAAAGGATTTTTAGTTGGGTCCCTAGGATCGCTCATAGTCACCTATCTCTGACGGTTCCATTCCTATTTAGGATTCCAGTTGTACGTCATGCTGATCGAAGTCTTCGAAGCGGAAAAGTCAAGGCTACGGTGGTACTATTTGGTGGCTTATGGTGCCCCTCTCCTTGTCGTCGCCATTTCCTGCGTAATCGATCCCCTCAGCTACGGTACCGATCGGTACTGCTGGTTGCGAGCGGACAACTACTTCATCTTCAGCTTCGTGGGACCTGTGATACTCGTTATTTTGGTAATTCCTCAATAAAAAAAATTTCTAATTAGTGATTACACTCTTGGTAGTCGGCTTCTCACCTTTCAATTCCACCGAACTTATCTTCGACCTCGTCTTCCAGGCTAACTTGGTGTTCCTGTCCATGGCGATCTACATGATGTGTCGACACGCCAACACAACGGTCTCCATGAAGAGTAAGGAACACTCTCGATTGGCGAGTGCAAGGTAAATCACCATTCTTCTTCCGTCAATGTACCTGCAACGGTGCAAGTTATAAATAAGAGTAATAAGTTCGGATAGACCCGATCGGCACAAGTGAAACGAATCGGTCGTACTTTAAGATAGCTTCGAGACTTTTGTTGATGCTTTCGCCTCACGTGCGCCGGCTTTTACTGGCTTACATGACCTCACAAAAGTATTACGTCTCCCATACATCACATACGTAGTAGTTTTCAGTTTACATACTTTGTTGGAATGATTTTCAAGTCCCATGCGTTACGATACACGACCACGTATATCCGAATTCAATCGCAGCACTTGTGACCCCAAATTCGCTGTAAATTGATATTTTCCATTAACTTCCAAATCTTTATTCAAAGTAAGAATCACGATCCCTCTCGTTACAGTAGCGCAATTGCGTAAAGGAGCGTCGTCCGTTTCGTTTTTTTTTCCCCCGGATAATTAATTTCTGATATTTTTCGAGACTTATGGAAAAGTGATCTCAGTACTCGGTGATGTTTTACCGTCGAATGTTCTTTCTGAGTGAAGTCGGACGTTTCGGTCAGAATCCAGATCGGTTTCGTGCTATTGAATTTCGTTGCATATTAATATTAGAATACTGGTGGTGGTAGGAAAGTATACCGCAATCTCGATGCGAATTACTGTTGGCCTGGAGTTGCCCCACACGCGAAGTCGAATATTAAGGTCGATAAATCAAATAAAAGAAATTCCCTCCTGTCACGTGCCGAGCTCGAGAAACGATGCGATGCCGGCGATGCCTTAAGAAATCTAACCAGTTTCTTGTCCATATGAGATTAAATTGCAAATGATACGTGTGGCCGCCGCACCGGCCAGAGACACCAGTAATGCGGATCGAGCGTTACAATGACAGGAAATTATTTAATTAATGGTGCCGGAACAATCACCTAACTGCTGTCTTGTTTCATTTTTGTATTAAACCTCCTACCCACTTCTGTCTACACTGTTCTACATTCTTCTGCATGGCGTGGTTGGTTGGTAGTGGAAAGGAAGAGAATGCTCTTCCCAACAAATTGCAAGCGCACTTGTAAGATATTTACGATTTTTATTATTACTCCTCTCTATGTACCCCTTCTCTGCGTCTCTCGACGTTACTAATCATTTAACACGTTCCCCTTCGTTTCGTAACTTAGTTCCTCGTTAGAGTAGTGGTAGAATAGACTGATCAACACAACGCCGCGCAGTCGCGCCGAAAAATGATGGAAACCAGTAAATTCACCTTCCCTCTGTCTATAGTGCTCATGAATTAACATATAGCATCAACGTCTCCTACGTTGCCTCCGGATAACCTGAATTTTGTCATCGTTCATCACGAATCAGTAGTCACACACTCATGTGCATCGTTCACCTTTTCTTTGCTCCGAGTTAAATGCGAGATTTTACTGCATGCCGTTTTGCATCTCCTAGTGTCGATTGAATCACCGCTGAGGTACGAATTCGCTGGGCTGACAAGGCCTAGAAACCTGCAGGAACGTTTTCTAAGAACGTCTGGGAAGTTTCTACGCTTTAGTCGCGGTTAATTAAAATTAATCGTGGAAGTTGATTTGTCGACTCCTAACCATGCTTTTGTGGTTCCATCAGGGCTTGGCTGAGAGGAGCCATCGTGTTGGTGTTCTTACTGGGGCTCACGTGGACTTTTGGGCTGCTCTACCTGAACCAGGAGTCCGTGGTGATGGCGTACATCTTCACCGTTTTAAACAGTCTTCAGGGTCTCTTCATCTTCGTGTTCCACTGCGTGCAGAATGAAAAGGTAAGGTCGTGATCCAAATCATGGTTGTTCGATCCTACCGTCCATGGTCCTATCGCCAGACTCGTTATAGAGAATCCTGGAGTCCTTGAAGGAACATCTCCAGCACGAGTTGGTCACAGGCTCCCCTAAAATGTCCTCCGGGACCTCGTCCGTTTCTCGTTCCAGGTCCGAAAAGAGTACCGCAAGTTCATCCGACGTCATTCCTGGCTGCCGAAGTGCTTGAGGTGTTCGAAGACGATGACCGGAAGTTCGGGAGGGTCTTCGGGCACTTCGGGGGGTCCTGCGGGGGCCAACGGCGGAAAGGACTTCCCGTCCCACAACACATCCTCAAATGCGTCCGCCCCGACGACCGACAGCTCAGGACTCTCCTTGCACGCCCCTGCCAATGTGGGTACCTCACCGAACAATCACAGCAACCTGGCAGCAGCCTGTAACAATACGAATCTTTCGATAAACATGAACCTGAGCAATTTGTCGCTGAGGTCGCCGGTCGGGGCACACCAGATGCACATGATGGCACCTAGCAACCACAATAGGCATCCCGCCCAGCAAGGTATCCAAATACCGCTTATACACCAAACCAGGACACCCGCTCGTGGTCTTTCGCTTTCTCTGCCAGTAACTAATAATCCACCTGGATCCAGGGATTCGAGCCCACGTCGGCGAGTCTTCCATCACCTCGGGAACCACTGGATATGAGAAATCCAGTGAATTCCGAGTGGTGGAGGAAGCTGACGAGCGTGGGTCGAAACCGCTCCAGACACCGCCGTTGTTAAACAACTCTCGTAGGCTCTCCACCGAAGAAATTGGCCCTGATTACGCGATGGTACCGATAGCTAGATTTGTTTCAAACACGCAAAATGGGCTACCACCTACGTCCCACCTCAGGGTGTATCGCGTGGAACCGGTAGCGTGCGGTCGTATCGTACAGCATTAGAGCCCTCACTCAAGGGGGAAGCGATTAGAATTCGCGAGCGATAGACACACCTCGAGTGCTCGGAATTAGTCATCTCGGCTCCGGAACGACGTTCGGGGAAATTATTCGGCTGTCGATGACGCTCCGTGGAATTGAAACTCGGGCTGATTGCATGGCGGAGAAGTCGGGCGAGGGTGCACGTAGAAGAGTTTTAATTGTGCGCGTTTAAGGGCCTCTTCAATGCTGGGCAACTAGGCGACGTGCGGTACCTTGATAAATTTTATTCTTTCAATGCATCCTCATGAGGTATTCACCGCGGGAGTTTCCGGGCTCGAGGGGAAAGTACGGATGGGAGGAAACTAGGACGTCCAGCTCGTCTTTGGACCGACTCGAGCGAATTCTCAATCGATTCGAAGATCGAAGTAGCATGAATCGACTCACCGGAGGGATCCCGTCCTGATAACGTTGCTGGAACAGTTTCGGTAGAAAGTAACTACCGGCGATAGGGTTGCATAGAAATGTAGGAAGCGCGTAGTCGGGCCATTCCGTCGGTGGAGAAGTTAAAGTTTCCATTGACCCCTAACGCAGATCTCTCGCAAGCATGCCGTAGGTCGTCCTCGTTGCGAGGAGTAGCGCCGAGAAAGGTCGACTTCTCGAAGACCCTAATCGATCGCACCCTTAGAGAGAGCTACGGAACCCTTTACTAACGCTGGTGATTCTTTACGCTTACTCTTTCTGGCGGGGTTTGGTGTACGCGGTTGCCGGCTACTTTGCCCACTCTGTGTCATCCGAGTTCCCACCGTCTCTGCATGGTTTCTCGTTGATCTCGGACACTCGCCTCTTCGTTTCTATCTCTGTACCTCGAACCTACCTCCGACGATCGGCACAGATAGCGAGGCAAGGTCGGCTCGAGTGTCGGACCGACCTTGCAGTTGCGAGTCCGTTTCCGAGCCCTCCAGGGTACGGAGAAACGAGAGCTCGTCCAAGCGAACGGACTCGTTGCAGTTCGGTTCCTGGAATCGAACTTGATGGCGAACGTCGAGCGAATCCTAGGTCCACTTACCATGAAACTCGAGGAAAACAAAACCGTATTGACTTGAGTTTCACCCCAGAGGCTGGGAGCGAGAGCGAAACAGAGACAGTGGGCAAGCTGCGGAAGAGAGCGCGATACTCGAAAGATTCGTAATGTGCAGGCGACTGGATGTACCTTAGGCCTAGATTTTAAGTCCGAAGAATCTCGCACCCACGTCCTTAAACGCAATGCCTCGCGAGTTTGCTGCTACCGCATCACCACGTCCCACCGCGCCTCCTGCGACTCTCGCACGCACGAAATTCGGCGATCCTTGTGCACTCCTTTGGCGAAGCGGAAACCTTCCTCGAGGTCGATCGCTTCCTGAAAAGCGCTAGAACCGAGGGCCTCGTCCGCTGCACGGCCGCAGCGCGCGAAGCCCCTGCCCAAGTACCACCCGAGAACGAGTCCCAAACCCACCAACCCATCCTTCCAGATCCTTTGGACGAGCCCATGACGCGCTTCCTCCCAGGTAATCACGTGTCTACCTGGAATCCGCAATTGGGGAAAGGCATAGTTCGCGTGATTCACTTTTGCACCCGGTAAGTAGTTCCCATCCGAGCCTAGGGGGCCTAGGTATCGACTGGGGGCCGCGAACCTCGGGGATCCTTTTGCGTGACTTCTCCCAATATGTGGCTGACGTCCCTACGTGTAACGCCCTCGACACGCACGGCTTGGAAGCGTGCATGCAAACGTCACGGGCTTCAACCTGAATCGACGCACGTTTCCGAGACAGGCCGAACCGTTTCGTCCTGGATCAAGCGGAAGGATCACCCGAGTCGTCGGGTACCTAACGAAAGTTCCTGTCGCGTACCTACGACGGAGAATGAGGGGACGATGACGAGGACCAACGTTTTGTGGTAAAGTACCGATGGGAGGGGATTCGACGGTAGACTATCCTGACGATCCCGAAGACGATCCCAAAACCCATACCTCAGATGCCGTCCAGCGTGCGCAGCTGTAGGACGAGATGTAGTAAAGCTCTAGAAGTACTCGAGCGCAAAGTGGACCAGGTAAAGAGAGTCTGGTTTAAACGTTGGTTTGCAGTATTTGGCGTCCGTCCGAGGTTGGCCAACTAGCGAGGGGCAGCCGGCAGTGCCGGCAACAGCAGTCGCTGTGCCCCGAGAACCCTCGTCAGAGATTCGTATCGTGGAGACGCTGCCCTACGTCCGACTCGCTTTCCCCTCAGCTCCCCATAATATCCCGAAATCTGCCACCGCAACCTGGGGGTTCTTTAACAAAAATATCGCGTGGAAGGTAACTAATTCACGGCTAACGCGCCTCGCTACTAACTTAGTGATCTCGAGAAGCCGAGGACCCAGCTCTGCCGCAGTTCCAAGTTGAGATGGCGACCAAGTCTGGCATTATGGAGCCATAGGAACCCTCACGAAGAGGTGCATCACCAGGTCCTACGACCCCGATGGACCTAATGGGAGCAGGGTCTTCGGCTGAAATTTCTTCTCTCTCGTGCATGACCTGCATACACCCTTTTATTCCGATACACGCGACTGCTCCCAGAGTACTCGCGTGTAACGCGAATAACGCTTGTGAATCTACACTCTAGTTGGATCAGTTCCGTTTCTACCGGTTCGCGCCTGGACGGAACCCTTTGCGGTTCGGAGTACTTTTCATCCTACCGGTTCGAAGCAATTTTCTTACATTGCCCATTTTCAAATTCCGAGTATAACCGCCCCGCAACCCTCGGGTCGAGCAAACTACCTCGCGAATCCGATGAAACACCGAATATCAAGGACTAGGGTTCTCTTCGTTCATCATCTCGGAGACCGATCCACGTAGACCGCGCGACCCTGCGACCCTCCGCGATCTACCACCATGTAACCCAATCTCTGGTTTCTCCCTACAGAACATTTCTTTTAAGTCGTACTCCCGTGACTCGGGGCACGGTGGATCGGAGCAAGAGGACTCGCCCAGAACCCACGGCTCGATGACCCTGGGCCACTCGGGTCGAGCCAGGGACCGGAAGGCGATGGTGGAGGGGGCGGCCGAGGCGGCGAACGGGGTCAGCATGGGAGGCAGCATGGGAGTCAACATGGGGGGCGGCATCACGGTGGCCGGCATGAAGACGAGCACCGGCCGGAGGGCGGCGTCGCCCTACAACCACACCTATACGGAGATCAGGGACGGCCGTGGGGCGCACCACCCGATGCACGTGGCCCACCACCACGTGCACCTATCCAGGGGCCCAATGGGCGAGGACGACCCGGTCTACGAGGAGATCGAGCGCGGCGCCGAGGTCCAGGTCTCGGACATGTCCGACGAGGACGTCAGGCGGCAGAGCGACATGAGCAGGCAGTCGTCGCGCAGCTACGGCGACCACCGACCTCTGATCCCGTACTCGCCGGCCAACGACCGCGGCCTGGGCCACTACGGTCAGACCCTGGACCGCAACGCCATCCACTACGACGCCTCCCAGTACAGCCCGGCCCAAGAGCGGACGTTCAACGCCTGCTGGGAGAAGTTCAGGCGGCAACAGCCCAAGTACGAGCTGGACGAGCTGCCGCGACTGCCGACAGGGTACGGCGCGCCGCCGCAGGACCACGGCCGGACCGTCGCCGTGCTGAACGGCCACAAGGTGGTCTGCCACCTGCAGCCGCAAACCGACGTCTACGGGGGCCGCAACGTCCCGCCGCCCTCCTACAGCGAGTGTTAAGCCCGGCGTCGACGCGCAGGGCGCGATCGACCTCGGCCACCGGTCGCCTGGGACGCTCCTCCTCCGAGGTGACCGACCTCGCGGCCGCCACCTCCGGGGCCCACGTCCTCCTGGACGTGGACTCGGCTCTTCCACCCCTTCGACTTCAGGGTCGCCAGTGGGGAGCGGAAAACCCACCCGAGCGACTTGCCCTGCTCGGGCCTCCGCAGTCCACGACTCCACGAGGGACGAACTTCGCGGTTGACGCGCATGGAACGATCGGAAGTTCCGGGAAGAGCTGGACCCTGAAAATCCCTCCTCGGCGACGCGTCGAGGGATCCTCCAGCTGGCCTTTCGCGACCGGCGACCTCGAAGAGTCCTGGCCGGCTCCTTGAGGCATCGCGGGGATGGACGCGTGTGCGCGATAGGAGCGAGCGAGTGGACGAGCGCGTCCGACCGAAGCGAGAACGACGCAGTCCCCGTCGACGGAACTCGGATATCGGGAAATCCGAAAATCCTCACACATGTCGCCGAACCGTCGACGGACCGCGACGTCAGGGACTCGCCGGAGGGACAACCAATGGAGCGGACAAATCATAGGTACTGTCGATATATCATTAAGCGTTAAGGTTTAAGATTAGGGTACCGTCGAAGTCTCAGTGACGACCTATTTGTCGCGAGTCCAGACCCGACGATCGCGAGCCGGGACGCTGGTCAGCGGGACCAGCGTCCGGCGACTCGGAAACGAACTCCTATCGTCCTGCCAGATTTGCGCCGATCTTCGGCGTTCGGGAATCGCCACGCTTTCTCGCTCGCTGCCGAATGACCAAACTCGGTGACGAAACCGACGCTCGGTGGCCGCGAAACGCTGCAACGTCGCTGCGTCCTTTGACTCCAAACCACTTCGTGGTGCAAATTGTAAAGTCGTTTACCAGTACGGCTCTTCGCTTGGAAAGCGTCCAGGGCTAGGTTCTAGATAAGAATGCCTAGTTTTGTTTTTTTTTTTTTTGTTAAATATAGGGAGGTAACGTTTACCTCCACCCTGTGCACGGAGGGTAGGTGATCGTCTTGCATCGTAGCGATTTTTTTTTTCTTATTCGTGATAAATCAGGGTTTATGGAAATACAGTGGAAGGGCTGCAGCGACGCTACAGAGCTGATTCTGTACTTCCACCTGAATTCGCAAGGATTTCTTTCCCTGCGGATTTTTTTTTCTTTTTAATTAGAACACGGTATTACAATTTACTCTAATGGCGCAAGCTCATCCTGCATGGATGTTTGGCGAACGTTTCGTTTCTTCGAGGGTTCGTAGAACTTGGAAGGAACCTTGGGCCATTAGAGCACTCAAATGTCATGGCGTCTTTACGATCTTGCAGGAAGATCGCGGTAACGTTGTAACCATTGTAACTGGGGTGTTTACGTTGTAAAGATGGGGTATCGTCGTTAACGTCGTAGCGAGTGACGGTCCCTTAAACCACCGTGTAAACGCGGAGTAACAGCGATGTCAGGTTTTCCTGCAAGACCTTCCGATGTACCAAAGGCTGTAACGAGGACTCCGCAGCGGTACATCGATCGGAACGTATTTGCCGGATGTATTTCCCATTCTGCAAAATCAGCGCTCGCGTGGAACCCCGAAACCCAGTGCTCCGGGGGTCCTTCAGTTTTTCTTTTTCCCTTTTTATCCCGGTCCGTTTTCGAACGATCCGGAATTATTGAACGCGTCCCAATTTCCGGACGTCGGGACGAGAGCGCACTTCGGCAAAGTGCACGCGGGAACAAGTCTCGGGATTTAAACCACGAAGCAAAAGAGTACCCCCGCGGGTGGAAATGAAATTTCCCCTTAAATCGAAGGCGCGTATCGAAAAGCTCGGCGCAGGTCCTGGCAAAAACGCGAGAGACTCGAAAATTCCTTCACCGATCGCGTCCTGCGATCCTCCCCTCCCGCCCCGATCTCCCTTCTCTGTAAATTGCTTTCGAACGTTATGTTTTTGTCTTCAAAATGTTATTTTTATAAATATCTCTATAAATATATATATGTATATGTATATGTACACAGTAATAATTACACTAACAAGGCGAAGCAAAAGTAGGAAGTGCAGGCGTAGCGATATGCGATTTTTTTTTTCTTCCGAATGAAGCGTCGTTCGAGACTTAGTCACTGTTCATTTTTTGATTTTTTCCTTTCTTCCTTTCGTTCCCCTCTCTGCTGATTCAAAATGAAAACGAGACGGTATATCGTATGCGTATCTAAGGTGTAACTACGAGAGATCCCGCGCGCTATTTATTTTTTATCAATCGTGAATGTTAATAACGATTAATTAATCGGCCAGCGACGACGGAGCGACGTCGCGTTATTGTGATCGATCGATCGTCGCGATAATCGCCAATCGTTGTCTTCCAGGCGTCGAAGTCTCCGCCGTCGTGCGTGCCCGAGCGGACGCACTTGCGTCGGGAAACGCAATTTTCTTCGTCAACGATGCGTTGTATGAAAAAATGTTCCGGACGAAAGTTGTCCCTCGCTTAATGGTCGACAACTTTCTTACGGCACGTTTTTCTCCTACTGAACTCCGTTAAGCAGAAAATTGCATCCAATTGGTAGAGGTGCAGCTGCGACCGCTCGCCTCGACATGGTGGCGTTGCCAGAATGGAGGATATTTCCTTCCGAAAAAGAAACTATTCAATTTGGTAATTTGATACGACTGAATCGAAGGGAATTTCCTGCACTTTGGTGATGATTTGTATGGTGGTTAGATGTCAACGAATGGCGACGACGACGACCGCTTTGCGGAGAGCGCTCGGGTGATGCGAAAGCGGTGCACGATTTGACCCTTTCTGGGTGGCAAGTGTTGACCATTTATTTATTCGAAAACCGCCGCCGAATCGTGCATTCCTTTTCCCGTACACCCGGAGTCTATGATGATAATACACGTGTAGGCAATTGTAATAGAAATAACCGTATTAATGGTACTGCTGTGTTAAGTGTATAAGTGTTCCCTGGTTTCCCCGCAGTTAAATTGTAATCGCTCCTCGTAGCAGGGTGAAAATTCGCTCGCGGATTCTACATTGACAATTACGACCGCGAATCGCGTGTAACTCGCGACATTCGGCCTCATATTCATTTAACGATCGCGTCCAAGAATGATTTTACTACCAAAGTCAAAACCACGGTCGCATTTTTCGCTCTTGTCGAAGTGTCGCCTTATCGGGCCGATGGCATTAATTTCCATTGTTCGCTACCTTTTTATTTATGACTACCGTCGAAGGAGGACATCCTTCCGTAACCTCCTTAAGCATATTTCAAATTATTCTTGCAAGTTGACAACGTAAGGAAAAGATGAAGTTTCAAATCGGTCAACTTTTTTACGATCTTCGACCACTTAGAAACGACCTCGACAAGAGTCTCGACGCGAGCGTGTCGCTTAAGATATACGAGAAATTAGAATTGTCTTATCAATCAGGACGTTCATTGTAACAATTGGGTTTGCTCAATATTTTACACCAAGGGACCGGCGAATTTTGCTTTACAACGGAACCGTCAACGCACCGCGTCGACCGCCCTGTAAATTAAGAGTTACACCGTTGTAAGATTATCCCGTAATTGACTGCATTCTCGGAAAAGACAAACGAACAAAGAAAACTATCGAAATTCGTGACGGAAGATTGGTGGAAGTGAAGTAACTACCGAATGCTTATCGCAGGAAAATTTATTCTTCGTTAATAATTAAGAAAACCGATGTAAGAGCGTAACGAAAATGCGTTCGCAACAATAGCGAGGATCAGTGGCTGTCGCATTTTCCCTAATTACATGTCAAGTGCCGTATCAGCATGAGTCATATAATCGAGTCACGCAATGCAATTGCTTAGAAAGACTTCGTTCCTACTTCTTCCAACGTACTTCTAACGAATGGAATGGCACCATTGCAGAGCAATACACTTCTATGTAAATAATACAAATAACCGAATAGTCCAAAGTAAGCGAATCTTCGTGTTCTTTTAATCGCAACGGCGAAGAGTAAAAATATTTTCTAACCAAGTGGAAAACGATAACGACGCGTTGTCTAAAAATCATTCGACAGTTGGTGATCTTCGTTAGAAGGTGGAGGCTCGCTTAAAGGGCCCGGATATTAGACGATTCCTTATACGTCGTGCACTTTTCTTCTTTCTATCTTGCACAATGTTACGTCACGAAACGCGTAATCTCAGGTAATCGTAAAGATGACTCACATTCCATCCGATACAACTAGGGTCAGGATTAGGGAACGGCGAGGGAATTCGCGACGATATATCATTTACAGGGAACCGGCATCGCGTCAGAGCGTTTACGTTATTACGGTAATTAGTTACGTACATCGCATTAAGTAACGTACAATGTAAATAGTGTAAATAGGGCTTTGTACATGTTGAATACTTGTAATGTAAATGAGAGCGAAGAGACATCAACGCTGGACAATGAATGAAATGACCGAGCGAAAGCAGGTGAATGAGGAAGAGATCTAAATAAAAGGAAAAAAAACTTACTAGTAAATAGTAACGAAAGACGAACGACTAACGTGAGACGAAAATGGCGGACGCGTAAGTTTAACTTAAGACCCTAAACATAATAGGTATGTAAATAAATTAATTGAAGAAATTAAAGTATCGAAGCCCAAGTAATCATTGGATATTTATAACGCGAACTCCAACTAAAGTAGGGAAAACGAATGAAGGATGGACTCAAGCACGCGAAACCGTGCATCGATCGAGCGTAACTTTAAACATATGCAGCATTTATCGGATGGACAGATATACAATGCATGTTTTATCCTTAGCCGTTTTATAAAGTAATCTTCCCTCCTGTATCATCTCGAGAATCAGACCGTAACGCTGTATCTCGCATCGTCACACTTGTCTATACTGTCCAGTCGAGATGTTCCTTTGTTGAGTTATCGTTTCAGTTGTCCATTATACAATTGCGCACTATATTTGCACGCGAATACCAGGCCAAAATTTTCCGACTTCGAGGATCTTTTCCGTTCCCTTTTGTACAGAACTTTCACTTATACGGTGCTGGCATAGAAGTCGTGCTCGGCGGAGGAATCATGTACGTTTCTTACGGTTAATAGAGATTTTCAGATAATAGACTTCTTTTGTATGATACATTTACCAGGACTCCGGAGTCCAATGTCCTTTGGTATTTGCGAGCAAGCAGCGCGCATTCGTACTTCATCGCCTACTTGTGCATTTCCAAAACTCAAAGCAACAAGAACGTAAGACAGATATTTTTCAACTCGCGAGAGCGCCTCGTTTCTTGATTTTGTATGCTTCTCTAAGACTGTCTGATAAAGAAACTGAATAAATAAATGTGTACCAATCTCTGAATACAACAGTCTGAATTTATTCAAAGTGTCTATCGTTCCCTTTCTTCCTATATCTAGTTTTCACCATGAAGAAAGGA
The DNA here is from genome assembly GCF_000612105.2 of Orussus abietinus. Lineage (NCBI taxonomy): Eukaryota > Metazoa > Arthropoda > Insecta > Hymenoptera > Orussidae > Orussus > Orussus abietinus. The sequence goes on from NW_019395981.1 coordinate 1,345,785, forward strand.
CATCTATCTGTTTGCTCCAAATTTGAGCAATAAATTAACGACATCTTCCTGTTTGCTTCTACGTGCCACAGTAAGAGGTGTCATGTTAAAGTGTGCCTCAACATTAACTGGAATTAAATTATTTCTTAAAATATAGTCTATGGCTTCGATGTTTCCCACTAATGCAGCAACGTGTAAGATAGTCTGTCCAATAACGTCAACAGATGTAACATCGGCACCTAGTTTCAGCAGAAGTTTCATTGCATTTGATGATCCACTTTTTACAGATTCATGTAGCGGAGTAGATCCAGAAGAATCACGACAGTTTAACAGATTTACGTTCTTAGCTACCAGAATACTGATCGTGCTCTCGCAATCATGGAATGCTGAAAGGACGATATATTGTTTTGAATTAAACTTATGAGTGCGACGATAGAATTAAAAAAGTGCTTGTGCTAATAAATGTACAGGTTGCAAAAAAAATATGCGTAACCACTAAATAGTCATATTCACCAGCAATATGTAAAACACTACGGCCATTATTACTCCTAGTATCGATACTCTCAGGAAAGCGATCCAGTAGCAATTTAATGACCTCTACATCACCGGTTCGACAAGCTAGAGATAACGGTGTCCAACCATCTTTATTGCGAATAAATGGGTTCGCATTTGCTTTCAATAAGGCATCGACGCATTCACGTGCTTTCGTGTTTTTCTTTGTACATGCCAGCATAAGTGGCGTCCAATCCCCCCGTTTCAACGAATCTACATAAGCACCTTCAAAAAGAATATCACCCTTTCGTAACGTTTTTCACTCCATAATGAAAGAAAGAGAATTAAGAACAATTTTATAAAGACTCACGTATAACGGAATCAACCTGCAAGAGTGTACACCGAAGTATGACTTAAGTACCAACCTTGCTGAATTAGGTACTTCAATATATCGCTTCTAGAAAATTGTGCTGCATCGTGCAATGGCCTTTTCATATCATTATTTGTGACATCGACTCTGTAAGATGGTCTACTCCATCCTTCGCAAAGGTGCTTAACGACATGCAAATGACCTTCTCGAGCAGCTAAATGCAGTGGGGTGTCATCAGAAACGACCTGCCGATGAACGGTCCAATTGTTAACGCTAAATTCAACAGTAAGTGCTTTAATTCTTAGCAGATCACCGGCTTGACATGCCTGGAGAAATTCTCGAGAGAGGTTAGGTTTGGCTGACATGAGTTCACTCCCTAGATTACGCAGTTTAATTGGTTCACTTCTCTTTTAATGACTATCTCGTAGTCAATACAAATTTAAAATTCTTATAATATAGTAAAACAGGTTTCATCGCCAATCCTGGTACACATTCTTTAAAAAGTCAATTTCATGAAAGCTTCTCAGAGTCTTGTTCAGTCTTGTTTGCAGAGATGAGTTGGGAGATTGCTTACGGGCAGGATCGTGCAATCGCATCCTGTGCTGCCCTCTGGTTTCGTACGTCAGCTTTCACCGTTTTTTGCCCCTAAGGGCGGGCAACGAATTTCTGGTAGGGGCTCGCGCACTCGCGATGCCGTCACACTCGCATGGTATTACCATCACGAGTATGTGAGCTGTCAACGGTTACTGGTAGATGACACCGCCATCGCGAGTGCGCGAGCCCCTACCATAAATTCGTTGCGCCGCCCTTGGGGGCAAAAAACGGTGAAAGCTAACATACGAAACCAGAGGGCAGCACAGGATGCGATCGTGTGGGGATTGTCAAATATATTTCACCACTTTATTTATAGTTATTGCTTTATTTTCATAGCAAAAGGAGCGGATTTCCACATGCGCTCTAGAATTGGTCACAAAGTCTTCTCATCGATTTTCAACCGTTTAGTAAACATTTTCCGACGTAGTCGTCTTTTGGTTCGAGGTAAGTAAAGTAATGTGCACGCGGGGTAACGCAGTTTACTCCGTCCTGATCGCATCGCGCTCGACGCACGCTACGCCCCAGGTGGTCGATGGCCGGACTTCGTCCCGGGCCCGCCACAATCGCGCGACCCTGCCCGTGAGCAATGTCCCAACTCATCTCTGCAGGGGTCCTCTTATCTTTGAGTTGGGCCGCCACTGGAGGGTATCAAATGGCAAGTATGTCCATTCTCCACCGTTGGACGGCACAGAACGCGATCGTGGGACCTAGCCCGTCAGTAATTTCTTTACCATCTGGGAGTATGTTCGGTTTTAAACAGAGCACAGAAGATTCATTATCGACGGATTGCCAGTTTGTGCCCTATCGATAGTACGATTAACTACCGCGGGTAACGTGACAGGTAATGCGTCTTACTCCGTGAATCTTAATGTTTCTAGGTTAGGCCGTCTTGACCAACTCTGCGCATTAAGACGAACCTTGGAAGGTTCCTCGCCAGAGATCGCGAAGTGCATCGAAAACGTGAACGAAACTTCAGATGCCAAGCAACTAGTATTGTTTACGTTTCCAAAGGGAAAATAATTTCGTTCCGTTAATGTTAAAATGATACCAACAGTATTATGTTAAAATATACATTTATTTATCCTTTTGCAATTTCCTTTCTTACGTTTCTTTTTACCACGAGGATACAGAGTTCTTACAAATGACGAAATCGATAAGCTTGTTTTATCGAATTTTGCCGCTTTGTTTGTTTAAAATAAGTATGAGCAAGTTCTATCCCTTTTTAATGTTACGCTCTGCTTTGATAGTTTCCACCCTATCCTGGTTTGTTTTGTTTGTGACCGTGGAGTTACCTCCTTCAAAAACCCACGTGAATTGGTTAACTTTGACCAACCGAAACGAAGCGAGACTCCAAAAGTGAATATTATAAACTTTTATGCTCTCCAGCTCCGGGTAATTCAATTAGTACGTCCTGAGTTCGTATAAAGTTAGTGCTTATGCTACAATTTATATCACGGTTGCACATGTGCATGGAGTAAACAGGGCGGCAGTAATAAAAGAAGGTGAAGGGTGCACGAATGTCCGAATATTGCGCATTATGTTAATTATTCCTTGCATGTTTTTGTTACACCTTCGGAAAGGAATAAGAGATAAAGTGCCTACTAGCATAAATAGAGATACAGGATTTTGTACGAAATGGCAAGCGAAAGATCACGGATATTAAACGACTTTTATAATGAGTTGGCGCTTTTATAAAGGTCTCGTCTCTTGTCTGATTAGACATTACGTGCATTACGCACCTCGTTTATATGTGCTTCCCACGATGCACTAGATGCACAGCAATTAAATATTTTACACGTCTATTAACTTTAACTGCAAAGGAGAGTTTATCGTATTGATGAAGCGGCTCTTGATTTGCAGCGGTCCTCTGTCCCATTCTAACTTGAAATTTCGTATTACCTAAAAGAAGATGGAAGATAGAAATTTGCGGACAATAGTTTTAGGGGAACGTTTTGGACTAACCTTCATCGCTAGTGTTTCTATTTCCAACTCGGCAAATCTCCTACCGATGCACATGCGAGGGCCGAAGCCGAATGGCATGTACGCGAAAGGGTGAGCCGTTTTTGCCGATAATCCGCTGGCATTATCTCGGAGCCATCTTTCCGGGATAAACATTTCTGGATTTGGGAAGTACCTTTCATCTCGCGACAACGTCGAGTGACAGGCCAACACGTCGACCTGGAAAGGAGATGTTCGATATTAATTTCGCTGTTAAAAGTATAGCGTTGCATTGGTCCAGATAAATCTGATCCTGCTGATCGATGAAATCTGATCCTGTGAATCGATGCGCGGTGTAGATCGTTTTTTCTTTTTTCGCCTTTTTTATCAAAACGATCGTACAGGCGTTCGATATATTTTACAGCGGACTCACTCCTTTCGGAATTTGGCATCCACCGATGACAACGTCATTTTGCATCGTCCTTAGACTTCCTATCGCAATGGGCATTATCCTGAGCGACTCTTTCAGACAAGCCTTAAGGTATGTAGTCTCGGTCAACGCCTTAAACGTCACCGGACTCGACTTTTCTGGCAAAACAGTGCAAATTTCATCTCGCAGCTTTTCCTGCACTTCCGGGTTCGTCGCCATGTGGTAGAGCAATATCCCTGCCATGTTGCTCGTCTATTTGTGGGTTTAAAAAACATGTAAAACTTAAGTAGAGGAAAGAACATGAAAGGGGTCCGGGTAGTTACCGTGTCGATGCCAGCTAATAGCATGTCCATGACCATTACGTATGCCGTTTGTTCGTCGATGCTCAAAAGTCTCTGCAACATGCTGAGATTTTGTTTGTCCTCTACCGAAGAATTCCGAAGTCGTTCACTTGCAGCATTTACGTGTCTGATGATGATTCTATTCGGGATCGGTATCGTTATATGCAAAATACAATTCATATTGAGCAGCTGTCCGAGGTTGCACCCACCGGTTGATGTTATCGAGAGTGCTGAACAATTTCTTCAAATTCGGGGTCCGGTACACTTTCCATAAGGAAGGGAGGACTTCTAGTTTATAGAACAGGTCGAACATTGTGTGCACATCATCTATCATTTGTTGAGGCTCCGAGTGTGGAGATAGATTGGATTCGAGACATCCCATGCGATGCTCCAATGCGATCACACACATGGCTGTGGATCAAGATTTGCATATATGTAAACGGCATAGTTTAATTAAGGAGAGGAAATATTCTTCCTAGTACTTCGTACGTACACTCGAGGGCCCACTTGTACAATTCGTTGTTGAACGTCTCGGGCAGTTCCATAGTGGTTTTGTCCCTCAGTTTGTTAATCTTAACCAGAAAGTCATCGGCCACGTAGTTTACTTGGTCCACGTGTGGTTTGATCGTGCGAGGTTGCATCATGTGTTGATTTACCCTCGAGCGAAATTTATGCCAGTCCTCACCCTGGCTGAAAAATAAATCATTGGATGAGTACTGGTGGAAGAGGAAAAATTCGTTATTTGGGTTAGAAGCGTCATTAATTGTTGATTTACTCGTTGCCGAGACGAACCTTACGGCCAAGCCAAAATGGCCTTTATAAGTCTCGCTCCGCTCCTTCCTATATTGCGTCAACGTTTCCATAGCTATTCGCAATGGCCATTGTCCTTCGATTCTGTACATCTTTTCGCAGAGATCGGCGTCGAATAGTAACACTACGTCTCGTCTGTTACCAATCCCCTCCAATTTAACGATATTTCCGAATTGGCGATGCATCGTATCCAGCTGATCCGAGAGCGACAAATCGCCATATTCACCTGTAAATTGCAAAGAACCGCTTAAAAATGAAAATAATAATCATTTCGATAAAACATATTCGAATAAAAACATTTTTTTTTTTCCCTTCAAATTTGTACAATTTTCTTGCAAGTGCAAAGAGCCGCTTATAAAATGTCACGATTTTCTGGGAAATCATTTTTTTAGTCAACCTTGTACAGTTCTCGACGTCGATGGACTACGAGTCTTAGATGATAAGACGTTAGAGAACGTATTAAAAATTCGTAAATCATGCAATACCAATGTAAGGGATGAACTTCAAGACGTTGCCAATCACAGGGAGGGATCTCGGTCCAGGGATCTCCGTGTAGGGTCGTGCGTTATTCCATGTTAAATTGATGTCATCTTTCCGGTCCATACTGACGGGAAAAGTTGCGAATGTTTTGCATCGTGCAGTACACCTCGCGGCTTTGGGATTTATGAGCGAAAGTACAGGGCGCATTTTCTCTCCAGAATACCCTCCACGTGTGCTACTGAAAAATGACGTGCATATATTGCCAAGTATTTTGATTTACGCGAGCGAAAGAATTGCTCCATTCGAGTGATATTAAAAGCAATGCCGATTAATGAAAACGCGGATCGATCTAGCGGAATCTCCTCGATCGCGAGTACCTGATTATTATTTCGCCTTGTTCTCACCGCACGAAAATTACGACTCGCTTTTATTTTTATTGTTAATATAAAATGTAACACTTCGGATGTACAAACAATCGTTTGCATAGTTCCTTGTACAATTATAATTATTAGAGGAACATCGGCGATCGATTCTACTCGGACACTATTGCGCCGGTGAAGCTGGCGCTCAACTGATTTGACATAGAACCTGCAAATTGGAAACTATTCGCGCGCAAACTCGTAATCATGACTCAGGGACCTTGAAAGTACGTCGAGTTCCTTGCACAAAGGAATCGTCGCGAAATACAAAGTGCAGACTGCAGGGAAACAGAGAAGGAGAACCGATGACGTCTCTAAAACTCCTTATAAAAATGCAGTAGAAATGCGCCATATTTCCCCTCAAGCATAATTTACAACGCATCATATCGAAAATAAAATTGGCGATACATATTTATCTCCTCTTATCTCCTTCACCAAACGATACCCTCATTTTTCCTTTCAATCACTGCACTTAAATGTCGTCACTATCTAGCTGCAAGTTAAAGTTAAAGTGTAACTCTCACCACGAGGAGATATTACGCACGCGTGTGTATATAGACGTTCGAGGACGTTGATTCTTTGTTATCGAAGACAACGAGGTTAACAATATCCGGAGTGACAAGGTCCCGATGCAGTTTCCCACTACGATTGGAGTTCATCGAACAAGTGCTATCAAATGTGCTAGTTTCTTTTGATATCCGCGAATCGTCTCTCCTAATTTTCGTTCGCCGTATTCGAGGGACGCGTTTCGAAGTGAATTAGTAACTCGCTCGATCGCGCTTCCAAGCTTCCATAAGGGATGTGACGAGGCCGGCATTTATAGAGGAAGAGCAAAGGCCTACGCGCCCTCGGGCTTCCCCTAAGGGCTCAGAGCTGGCCGAGTATGCATGGCATTAACCCTAACGTGGTGGCGTTGAATCCCGCCAGTGGACGATAAATGGACCTAGCTGTCCATGGGATTCGTGCTAACGACCTTCCTCGGTCCAGAGTCCTGTGAGGTGTCCTGCGATTGTCATCGTCGTCGTCACTCCATCATCGACGCGACATCTGACAATCGGAGGCCCGAGCCACCCCTGTACGGTTACATTATTAATCTAGGGTTACATTATTAATCTAGGGTTACATAATCGGGGACGCGTCGAAACCGAGAGGCCATCGGCTTGGAAATAAGTGAAAACCGTTCCATCTTTAAGAACCAATTACCTTCGATTTCATCCGATAACCACCAACCTGCCGTCCGGCCTGACAATATTTCGACAATTTCCAGCGATTTTCACGTATTTTCGAGCATTAAATTCCGCGACCTCCTGAGAGAATAACCCGAATATTTAATTCAATTCAATTTTATTGTAATATGAATTTATCAAGCATTCGACTCGTCGCGTCGTTAAAGCCAAGAGGACTCCTCGCCCCGCAGAGATTCAATCTCGAGTGAACTCTCCCCCCACTCGCGGGGTCCGATTGGGAGAAATGAAAAGTGAGGTCAGGGTAGGTTAGGCATCAAAGTTTAGCCGATTTTTCAGACGGGACGAATCGCACGCGTTGCCGCGTTATCACGATTGGAAAATTCCTTGTCGAAATCCGGGGCGAAAACGCGTTTAGGGGCGCGGGAAAGCGTTGATCCCGAGTTTGACGGCGGGGAGAGGGTGGAGGAAGTAAATTGCCACTGCCAGGTGGTCGGTGACCCATTGAACGAGAATGTACAACCCTCTGTGACAAGTAGGGCGGCCGGCATTAGGTGCTCCGGCTGGCGGAGCCGGCAGAGCGTCCCAAATTAGTTCCATTTCTCCTCTTTTAATGTCACTTTTCCTCGGGAAACTCGTGACGGATCCATTCCGGCCCGTCCCGCGGCAACTTCTGTTGTTGGCGACATTGCGGCAATAACTTCGAGCCGGGGTGTTCGATACGTACGCGCCTTCGAGGGGATTCCGTTCGCTTTATCGATTTCTTTTCGTAGCCGTTAATGTCGGGTTCAATTAGAACTCTCAATTACCAGCTAAGTTGCCGTCTGCGAGCAATATAGCTGCCAAAGGGAGGCGTACTCTTTGGGGAACGGCGGTACTATAGACTTTATCCCGTTGCCTATTGCTTCGGCATTCAGCGATTCACGCGATTGATCTTTTAATTAGAAGAGTTCGCTGATTTGGCCGGAGGTCTCGTTTCCCGGGGATTCACACGATTAGTTTTCACTACGGAAGACGCCGAGTTGTTTGAACGTGGGCCATTGGGTCGACGAGTGAGGTCTTCGAGATCTTGAAAAATCGCACCGGCGCTGTTTGCCAATTATAAGGGACTAATTACTTCTCGATAAGCCCCTCGAAAGTGGGACAGCGCACCGTCGATCTCCGATTCATTAAGGAATGGAAATTAAATGCCACGACGAGGACTGCGTGACGATTCTTCGTTCCAGCCGTTCTCGACGAGGGGAATTTCACTTCAACGTCGACTCGAATCGATGTAGCCCACCGAAACGCATCTGGACAAGTGTCAGTCAAGATTGGCCGGGAAAACGTCGAGATTTTCGAGTCGATCGTAAATCCTGGAGTGGCGAAACGTACCGATGATCCATCGTTACTTCATTGGAGTGCGCGTAAAGAATGAATCCCGGTCGGAGGCGATCCGGGGACACCTTCGACGGAATCCGGAGGTCTAAGAAGACTGGGAAATAAAAGGAGGAAACTGATAACGCGCTCTTTTACGGACGCGAGAGGTACCTCGTGCGCGAATATCGCGTGTTTGTCGGATCGGGGTTTCGGCAATCCTTTCAATTATGCCGTTTACGATGCAAAATGAAACGTCAACGTCGTTGACTTAAGTAATGGCTCTCGAATAGGAGTCAAGGATCTTCCTTTGGGATCTTTTAAGGTGTACTCGCCGTAGAAATTAATTGTACCTCGTTCCCGGTGAGACGTGCCCGGAGGACAGTGCGCAAGGTCGGCATTTTTTTGGTAATCGGGAGCAAGTGAAAGTCGAGGGATATTTCTGGTTGCGATCTTGAAAGCTGTCTCGCGTGGTCATGGGCGATCGCGAGAGGGGAAAAATCCGGCTCGATCGGGCAGACTTTCTGAAACGTCCGTTTAAACGCCCCTTTGAATAGCGCCGAATCGAACGCTCGCGGAAAGTGCACGGGGGACCTCGGTTTTCTCGTTAACGCGCGGAGCGGTCTTTCGCTTTCCCAGCCGGTAGGGCGTTCTTCCTGGGCACTATGCCGAGGTGGAAGTCGATCCACCCATGCACCAACCACCAAGCAAAAAGTTTTAATCGCTCGTCTCCGCCGGATAAAGCCGACAAATTGAAAGGCAAACTGCAAAGTTTGCACTCGGAACCGGTTACGTGGAAGTTTGCTGTTGCGGCCGCCGCCGCCGCCTCGAAAGCGATGCGTCGACAGTCGTTTATACATCCGGGGATTAATTTCCACCCGAAGTAATTGAGTGGCTACTTAATCGATCGCTGGCTCTGATTAGTCGAATGCTACCTCTGGATGCGCAGGAAACGGAACGGGGCCCCTTGGCGATGCGGTCGGAAGATGAAACGCGAACGTCTCTTCGGCTGCTAGAAACTTTGGCCGGAAATTCGGAAACGTCGGAAGGTCGGCGAGCTCCATGTGCGTTTGCTTTTATTCCTGGTTACGGATAGCTAATTGGCCGGATCGACCCGGTCGGACTCGAGTTTGAGACTAAACCCGATGAGGTCGAGGACGATAAACCGAACGCCGAGGAAATCTATAACCAGGGACTTGCACCTACGTTATACCTCTCGATGGCTGTAAACGGATAGTTTGTTACGAGGCTAGCCGGGGAAGTTACGGACACGGAATCGTCGAAGTGAATAAACGCAGTTACGTAATGATATAACGTTTACGTCGGTTATGGACATTTACGAGCCCCCCCTCTAGTCCTAAGGCGAGGCGAAGCTCAAGTTCAATGTCGAGTTAACGTCGAGAATAAGACGGCGCTCGATATGCGCCTTCGGGTCTTCTCTGACTATTTTTCCTTCTCTTATTTTCTTTTTTTTTTTCTTTTCCCTTAGTCGAGTTTGCCGGGAATTTTCGGGATGAAACTTTTAATGCGAGAAACGGGGAGCGTTAAGGCCGTCTTAAATTCCCCGGCTCCTTATCGGTCACCTGTCGGACGAGGGAAGTCAGGGTGAAGAAGCTCGCCAGAAATGCCGAGTTTGGGGTGAATATTCGCGGGGGTGGTGATCAATAATTAAAGGCGATATTTCAAGCAGGGACCGGCATTCGGTTTACCCCCAACGGTCGAAGATTAAGAGGATTCAAGCTGCAGATTTGGACGCGTTCGTTACAATATCCCGAGGTCGACTAAATCCGTTTAACGGGGACACGCCGACCAGGTGTGCCGGATCGAGATAACATTATCAAACACGCGGGAGATATTCCGGATAACGGTTTGCACGTTTTGTTAATGAGTTATTGCCACTTTTGACGCAAAGGGTTATCGATCGTAAACATTGAATAACTCGACTGTTATCTTGGATCGGAGGAAGACATGGTCTTGCTTCCGATCGGGAAGCTCCGACTTGGAGTGGGTGGAGATACGAAAGCGTGGAATTTTAGAGATCCATACCAAAGTGCAGGTTGGGTCTTCTTAAGATGCCGCGGGCTGCAACGAGACTGCCAGATATTTGTCTCTTGCAAATATACGTATCAGCGCTGCCAACCGCTGACGCGATCACGGTCTCTCACGTATGTGCTCCTCGCGGTGGCTGACAATTAAGGGATGCTTGAAGACGCACCTGTTGCCAACTTATTGCAAACACGAGGTCTCGAGTCTCGTGCACCAACAATGAACGTCTTGCCAACGGATCCCCAAGAAACGCCGAAACGTCGACGTCGACGTCCTCGTAGTTCCTTTAACCAGCGCGATCACTTCCGTCACCTCTTTCGCATTTCCCTCGCTCCTTATCCAGCGTCCGTTAAACGCTCTCGAAGAAGCGACGACTCGTTTTTTCGGAGGGATCTCGTTAAATCACCGGAGCACGCCGTGGATTTAGATGGAAGGCATTGCTGGATTAAATTAGGGCCCGAGTGCCGCGTTGACTGAACGGAGGATCCGCTTTATAGGCATCTGCTTAAAAATGCATTGAAGTCTTAACTTGCTACACCGGGGGCTTCAATCGGAGCGCGTAGGTACTTACAATGCGAAAGCCGAATCGAATATTGAAATCTCCTCTCTTAAACGTATTGGAGCATTGATCCTTCCTTACAGGGCGAAAACGGAGGATTCTCGCGTGGTCCGACTGCGATGACGAGTGCATTTCGAGAGCGCTCGGAACGATTTTTAAAAGTGCATATACTTATCTGCCCGAGAAGGGAAAAGCTTGAGGAGATCAAAGCTCTCCTACCTATATTGATTTATTTTTTCCAATAAATGCACGCCTAGGTTCGGAACAAAGACGAGCTAGAATGAATTAGGTTAGGCTACGTACCTATTTTTCCTTTTTTTTCGATGCACCTAGCTGCACTCGCACGGTTGCAGGGCACTTTTCACCGACGCACTGGATCTTTAACGGGTCTCACTTGCGTGGAATATATATATCTCTATTCGTTGTTAGGAGTTTCGCTGCCAAACCGAGTGTAAGCTGTCGCAACGCGGACGTTGGTCACTGACGGCCATCGTCGGATGCAGTATAGTGCAAGCCAGAACGCTCGTCTCGAATTGGCCTTGTGATCGTAGATGAGCATGAAGGCACTTGGTCTCGGTGCATTTAACGTTTCTAGGGGCTATTGTCACTGGTTAGAATTAACTTTGAATTTCTTCGTACGGTTTCGGAACTACTTATGGTGGAAATATCTCCCCGGCCGCGTTTGAAAATCCCGGGGATATTATTTGCTTGAGTGTTGATTATTCACGGTAAACGCGATCGACTCCGAGTCAACTCCGACTGTAGGTGTCGTAATGCGGATACCGGTCATCGGCGACCTCCACGTCATTAATCGCGTTTAAGTGCACCCGTACTTGTGGGTATCGTGCGTCCGTAGAGAGAGAGAGAGAGAGAGAGAGAGAGAGAGAGAGAGAGAGAGAGAGAGAGCGAGGACATGCGCACAGAGAGTCGCATTCGGTGCACCGGTTGCATTTACTTCTTGGACTCGACGCCCTCAATGTACGCCGTGCCAATTTTTCCCGTTTGTCGTCCCCTGCCGAAACGCTCGTTTTGACAGGCTTCGATACAGGAATCGGTTTTCATGTTTACAGGCATGTTAATCGCTGCTGAAAACTCCTGAAATTGCTCGGAAAAATTCAAGGGAAAAAGAGGCGGCCGTTCCCAAAATTCGGCACCGCGGATATCTGCGTCGGATTTCCCATATCGCTCGATCATCGATGTCGCAGAGCTCGGTTATCGAAATTTTACTTTGCCCCACTTTCTGCCATTTAGGAGTAGGAATTAATTATCCAGGAATTTGTCAGAATTTTTATCGAATTCCTGTTGCGACTTCGAGAAGCTTCAGGTTATTCTTTTTTCGGGCTTCGTTATTTCGAGGTTAGAACTTTGACTTTGCCTCACTTTTTATCGTTTCGGGGTATAAATTAAATCTCTAGGATTTTTGGAGGATGTTTAAGGAGTCCCTGTCGCGATTTTTATACCCGCGAGGTATTTATCGGAAACCGGACTCCGAGAATCGAGGTTCGGTATTCGAGTTCCGAATACCTATCTTCCGAACGGTCCGGTGATTCGGCCAGTTCTAAATGAAATTCCTTTCACAGGGGATCGAGTTTCTCCTATTAGCACATAATGCTTTGGATGCGTTGTTATACCGTCTCCGTCGTGCAATCCCGGAACGAAATGTCTCTAAATGCCCCTGTTACATTTCTGGAGCACAACGGAGACGGATTCTTAATGAAGCTCGAGTATTGCTCGCCTCGTCCTGGCATCTCTCTCGACACTTCCTGGTGAGCAGTGATCACAGGAGGCCGGCTCCCGAAAAATCGCATCAGCTGTTTCTGCTATTAAAGTCCTCGAATTTCGACATTCCGACGTCGGAGGGGAGACGCAGAAATTAGAGGCGTGCGCGGATTCGCTCCCCGGGGAAGAGATTTTCTGCCTCGTCGACGCCGCTTGCGCAACCTCGAAGAGTCCGTCGGCTCTTCGGCGATTTAGTTGGCAAAATGACTGGTAAAGTGCCGCGGGACGAAACGAGTCCTAACGACAAAGGTATTGCCTCACGATTCCGCCACGCGGCAGGGCCATAACCGGAGATGTGCCGGACGTTTAATCGAAGAAAGGCATTCCTCGGGGCGACGCAGGGTGGGAGCTCCTCCGGTGAATTTCCAGAGTCAAGGGTCTGACGAAATGGAGCACCGAAGATCTCTAGGATGGGCAAGATAGGCTCGGCCGTTCGGTTGCGTCGCGTCGCGCCGGGTTGCGTTAAGTCGGCCTTGCTCTCGATATTACAGTTCGCATTGCGAAATTCGCCGGCCGACGGTGCTCATCGCTCATCGAGATGAATAATCTCTCAATTGGTCCAGCCGTTAGAAAGTCGGCACCGCGACACGTGGATTTAGCGAAGGAGAGGCTTCCGATCCGACGCGGCGAGCCGCGTTAACTTACACCTGATTACGAGGTCGGCAGTTTGCCGGTGTCGTTTCGAAGGCGGCGAGGCTCTCGTTATAAAGCCATTTTCGGCCTCGTTTGCGGATCTCCTCTCAAAAGGCCCGATAGAGGCGGAATAATTGGCCCTGTTTCGACGCCGGCTAATTGTGACGGCTTCTCGACAAGGGGCGTCCTCCGCCTACGGCGCGTCGCCGCTCCCGCGTTCGGCCGGGAACTCTGTAATCATTTTTCTATATTTATGGAAAACTTGCGCGATAACAAGTAGCGGACAATTTGCTTACGTCTAGCAAGTTAAAGGACGTGAACAATTTGCGTCTGCGTGATGGACGTAAGCAAATAGGTTGCTCCGGAGAGCTTCGGGGAGTTTATAACTTCGGAGAAGCTCCGGCTCACCGGGAGATGTGTGTCCGCACTTTGTGACACTTTGCGGGTAATTCGCCCGTTGATGCGCGACGCGACCCGAGATAATCGCTAGAGAATGAAACACGGATTAATAAACCCGCGCCCGAGTTTGTCGGTTAAAGTAATCCTGGAAACTGGTCTGCCGGAAGCGACATTTAATCGGGGCATAATGTACGACCGGTCAGATTCGGGGACTCGAATTCGGCTCGCGCGGACGACCATCGGTGAATTATGGATTGTTTTTAATGAAGCGGAACCCTGGACCCACCGCATCCGGAAATCCGATGCGATAAAAGTAAATAAAGTTACTCAAAAAGCAACGCGCGGGACAATACATTAAACCGCAACGTCGATAAACGACGACTGTATTACCCGTGAGCGCTGTGCGCTACTTTCCGAATATGCATGCCGTACATCGCGGTTTATTGAACCCATTTTTTAAATGCACCCGGGGGCGCACCGGCGCACATCTAGGTATTAGTAGCCATTGTTAACGTCCGAGCGCAGTGCGCCCCCCCCTTTCTCGTGAAACTTTGCTCCGATAAATAATAGTAGCGGATTTAGTCGGGCAAATGCTTCCGAATCGGAGCCGAAGATAAAGCGTGGCAAAATCTTGAAACGATACCAAGAAAAACTTAGAATCAAAGTGGATTTTAACCGCAAGTCAGGGGGCAGGGGCAATGAAAAAACGTTAAATATGTTCACGTATACTTGTATTATAAAATATGACATGACGGATTCGCTCGATTCTCAGGTGACGCGTCAGTCATGCTCGTGTTGCGCGTGGCGCAGGTGCAATATATTATATATGTATAATATGGAGCGGCGCGGTACAATATATTATATTTTAATCACACGTATATGAGCGTAATGAGCTATGTTACAGAGCGGACGGTAGAAAGTTTAGTCGTAACCTTTGATCGCGACGTGCGTTTTCCCTAAACCTCGTGTGCGGATACTCGGGGCACAAGGGAGGCTGGGGCATCCGAGCGATAATGGCGATGGTCGTTAACGTCGGCTCGGCAGTTCCCTTGGTCACCGTGGAGCGCACTTTGTGTCATGGGCAATGGCACGAGTCACGGAAACCTAGAGATTTTCATTAAGTAACCCGGTTCCTATCCGACGCAATCCTAAATGAGTGAAAGCGTGAAACGGAGATCTTCAGTGGGAATGTCGGCTCACGATTGCAAGTATGAGAGAGAAGTATCCTAGCCGTTACCAAATCCTAGTAACGGTAGCCACTGCCTCCGCTGGGATAACCACCAGCATTCCCGTTTCCGACTCCGGGACCCTCCTGGGTGTACGTAACCTTCGGCCTGTACCCATCCTGGTCGGCCTCGTATTCCACCGTCTGTCTGCGACCATCGGGAAGCAGCACGTAGTAGACACCCTTCGCGAAATCTCCCTCTCGACTCTCCTTATGTCCGAAATCATTTCCAGACTCGACATCCTTCACCGTGTACTCGAATTCGTACTTGGCAGGTACCTGAGTAAAAAAATCCAAATTCAAGCCACCCACGATCTGCACTCCAATCACCATCCACATCAGGGTCCATGTCATCAAGTTGAGTTTTCACTAGCTACCGGATCCTTCAGGGAATCCGTCAGAGATTCCTAGAGCCCGGAATTCGAGGTTGGGAAGACCGCAAAACTTACGTTACTGGAGTCGCCGTCGTATTTTCCGCCTCCGGTGCCAGGTGGACCGTATTGCTGGGAGGGTGGGCCGTATTGCTGGTTGGGTGGCAGGTACTTATTGAATCCCTGTCCACCGGGTCCGGACGGAGCCAGAGGGCTCTGACCAAAGGGGCCGCGCCCGCCCGTGGAGCCTCCTGGTTGCGGTGGTCCGTATTGCGGATTGGGTGCCGGTGGTGGGTATTGCTGGTTGGGTGGCAAGTACTGGCTCACCGGTGGCTCCGGCCTCGCCGAAACGGCCGCCACGACGAGGGCCAGCGTCACTGCGAACGTTTGCTGCTGAAAAAGGGTTACGGAAAGGTTTAGGACCGAGTCGACGGAGATATCGCGGACCGTGCTCTGTTTCGAGACGGGGTACGCGAGATGAAGCAACGGGGTCGCGGTGTTGGTCAACCAGTCGAGAACGGGTAATGCGTATCGAGATCGGTAACGAGGATCTCCTTAGCCTGGTGATTCGACCGGGATGACACCATCGAGATGCCCCGGCTGACTCTTCTCCTTCGCTCTAGAGTCTTCGATAATAATTAGCTTTCCCGCGCGTCCGTCTGAGATATGGTCGAGTCATGGCTACCGATCGGAGCTGCGGTCCGAGAGTTGATCCAGAACCAACGTGGTCTTGCTTGCAAGCGTGATGCGAGACCGATGCGAGAGCAACGCGGTTGCGCAACTACTTTACGCATCTTCGCCAGCCGCGTTGCTGGACGCAACAGGCGATTCGGAAAGCCTCTTCTGCTCGACTAATGGTCGAGAGAAAGGACGACCACGGCTCGAGGCGAGTCCTGGAGCCGCTGCTCGCGATTTCCTTCAGAATTTTCCGCCGCGGACTCGCGACGTCGCCGGGGAAAAACTTGATCATTCCGACGATATGACTGAATTTCATTTTCCACCGCGTGGAAGTACCGAATTCGGGATCAGCGAGGTCTTGGGACCGACGGTGATCCTCGGATGTTCTTGGACGTTATCGAGGAATTTTTTAGTCAAGTAAGATCGACCATTTTTTCCGATTTTTATTCCGATTGTACGTACCCTCATGACTTCGGTGTAATACGCTCTTAGAGACGCTGTAGGACAATGTCGAAGATGGCCGATGTCGTCGAATCGAGCAGAAGAGACGACGAGATGATTCCCCAGGATACGAGGTTCCGATACGCCGATGGTCCCTGTGTCTTTATGGGAGATGGCTATGGTGCAGAATGCGAGGTGGCATCTGCCTTGGACGGGTTTTATACTTTCGCGGGAGCGAGGATCATCCTCCGTTCTCCGATATGTAACATTACGAGCAAGGCCGTTGCGCCACCGATTCCTCCGCAACTGGACAACGGCGGATCTTTTAGGGTGGGTTAGGCAGTTGGATCGAGTCACGTTGGAATCTTGTATTGCCCGTTGGCGCAATATTAGGGAATGACGTTTCATACGCCACGACGCGTCTTCTGTTCCTCCTATTTATCGAGTTATCGCGATTTTCCAGAAGAAGGACGTTTTGGCACTACGTGTTCACACATTGCCATATTCGAACGATTAGATCGATCGGAGGACGCTTTCGACATCCTCGAGATTGCGGAAAAGAATCGCGGATGCTGGAAAAAAAAATCTAGCCTAGAAGTACATCCACGACGATCCTTCATTCATCATCCATGACGATCTTTCTTTCTTAATTCAATGGTCGTCTTCCGTTTATCTAATTAAAGGACAATTTTCAACGCGTCGGAAATGGAAATTACGGAATTGGAATTTGGAAATCCTTGGATAATTTTTTTTTTTGGTTTCATTTCATGAGTTTTCGAGAGAGGTTGCGAGGTCCTTTGCAACGAGATCCGGCAAATTCCAGTTTTTCCTCTCGGTGCGATCTTGACACCAGGGACTCTGAGCTTTCACTTTTGACGCCCCACTGTAACCATTGTAATTAACGGTGCGATGTCAATTTTAATTTCTGCATTAAAAGGATGCAACGTTCGATCGAACGCGTTTCCTTTTAAAGGAAAGCTTTGCACGGTGCAAAAGTGCCGGGTCTAAGGTGCGTAACGCGACTCGGGTTTAGTTTAGCACTTGAGAAAGCTGCTTAGTCGAAGTACCTATTCACGTTTAATAAGCAGCTTTTAACACGGGGGACGTTTTATCGTGGGTCACGAGGGGTCACGGTACGTGCGTGAACTGCGGTTGCAGTGCTACCTATATTAACGTGTGTGCAACCGTAACGTGGAGAACGACATGATCCTCGACACGACTGATTGTCATCGATCCTGCAAAATTCGCAAAATTTTGTACCAATCGATCATTTTTATCAACAACGGAAGAAGTCGTCATCGTCGTGGCATTCATACCAAGTCATCTTTCCGCTTCGATAACGCGGAAAGTATATAAATCGGAGAGGCTATATCACGGCGTTACTAAGTAAACTAGTATCCAATCTCGTTATATCATGTACCATAAGTACCACCTGAAAGGTCGATCCGTTATAAGTTTTCACTTGCAATACGCAGCACTCTCCTCGAGGCATCTATCACGAAAGGTCGTGAGGGGTCGCGTTACGCACGCGGCGTCATTGCGGCGTCATTGCGGCACATCTTCCACCGGTGCATCAATTTCGGGTGCGAGGCGCCATCGCATCATCGAGGAGCATCCTCCGCGTGAGAGCGTCCCGATATCGGTGTCAAGAACACCGAGGGCCGTCTTCCATGACCAGATTTACCTCCATTAGGTCTTAAACTTATCGGCGAAAATCCCAAAGGTACGTTCAATCGCTGCACGACGCGGGCAATTACCGAAAGTGTGTCGAAGGCCGCCGCGAGCTGATGCACCCGCGAAAACGTACGTGGGTCCTCTCCTCGTCAATTAGAAGCGCTCAAGAAGAAGAAGAAGAAGAAAGGAACCCGTAAGCATTGCCATTATTTACCGGTCACCTCATGCGTGGAGTTAAAATTGCAGCTGCATGAGAGTTCTTCTCCGATGCACCCGCGTCATAACTAGAGTATCGCACCTAATAGTCGTTGTGAATAGAAACGTCACACGGCTGAAATTGGTAGGTGGCCGCTGTTGCGTTAATCCGCTCTGGCTTAACTCAGCTTCCGCTAGCAAACCGTCGCGAATTACTGAGAATGCATAACAAATGCGACCAGTTATTGGCATTCGCAGCGGTGCATTTGCGGTCCTCCGGAGATTATGATGCCTGGGTTTCGAGTGCATTTTCGCGGGCGCTCGCGACCACCTCGTGAAAGTGCCGACAAATGAGCCGCGCACCTGTGAGATATTAATCCCACGTTTCGATTGGACGTTTCGATGGATGGATGTCGCGATCGGGATTAATTCGACTCTGGAACTGGCAAACCTTTGGGGGAGGCGAAAAAAGTCCTTCGGGTGGAAACTGCAGCCGCGCCTTGCTAGATTCTCCACCCTGGTCGGGCTCGTGACGCACTTAACGCGTTAACGAAGTGACATCCCGAGGCGTTTGGTCTCTTGATGTGACGCGACGCGGAAATTCCGACCGCGGAGGGGAATTAAATAACCTTTAATATGCAGAAAGTCAGACAAGTAATTAGCAGCGAGCTCAAAGTCGCGATAGTCGCGAGGCGCGCCGAGCGTCCTACGCCGCGACGCCGGCATTAGGCAGCCACCCGGATATTAAGATAGTTCATATAATGTGACGTGCATGCAAGTTGAAGGCAACATTGTGCCTTCAACGTGCCGTACGGAACGGCGTTTGCCTCGTGGAATAATAAATGAATATTGTGCGCACACGTTATCATTCGTGCGACGCTGAAGCACGAGCTAGGGCGGTTGTGAAAATCGCGCTTTTTCCCTAGCCGCTTGGGGATGGACCAAAATTTTCCTCAGAAAAAGTCCTCGGGAGAATGCGTGAAATTTCCGGGAGGGCTTATCGGCGGGATCCTCTCGTCCTATTTCGGTGTTTCCTCGGGAAAAGTAAGGGAGGAAATTCACGGTAAGCAGTCGAGTACGCTCGCGCGCGTAACTGGTCTAAGCGCCTCGCGGCTTGGCGCTCGTAATCGAGTTTCTCCGGGATCGATTTGGCTTAATTAAATCGAGATCATTTAGCAGGACCCTCCCGGGAGTATCATGAGTTTAATCACGCATTCAGCGTCAGATGGAAACTTTTAATTATCCCGTAAGTCTATTGGCGGGATCGTGAGTACGCGGCAAACAGGCGCGGCAGCTTTTTACGGCCGCTCGGGGGAAGTAGAGGCGATCGTTGCGAGCTCTTTCGCGCTCGGCATTACCCCCCCATTACCCCCATTTTACCCGCCACTCCCCCCCTTGTTTTTTTTCCCCGGCATCTCGAGTTAACTCGAGATCAAGAGCCCTGCGCTTTATCAACTTATTCATTTAGAATTCCAATGCTCCAATTATACGCATTGCATTACTTCCGTCCGGCCGGAGTTAACGCTACGTTAAAGGCTCGAAGCGAACTTTCGAGCCTTCTCCTTGGTCGACCTGGCGGCGATTCGATCCCTTCTTCGCCCTCCTTATTTTGAGGGTCTTTCGCCGGACCGCACTCTACATTTTCTTCCCCTGGCCGGTAACTTTCCTACTAGTTTGCCGGGGTGCAATTTTCTTGTTGCGAAAGGGGGTTGACGAGATCGACTCGCTTCTCGACATGGCGCTCGAGAATCGGTTTTACTGAACGGGTGTTTGTAAATTTGTCGCGAGTGCAAGGCAATGCGACCTATGCATTTCAGGCTGATATATGGTGAGAGGCTCCTGGCAAAGAGATTTATACTTATCCCTCTTCAATGTCGTCCTTCGACTCGGTGCATGCATTCGTTTTCTCTGGAATTACACAATCAATGCGATGCATTCATTCGCGCCTTCGTTTTGTCGTTCAAAGGGCGAAGACTTTTGACTCGGGGTTGAGGAATCGTGTCCGTCGGTCCCGATGAAAAATTTCTCACAGGATGGATCGTTATCATACATGACCGTATCCAAGTAATGCGGGATGTATGCACATCCTGGAGCCTCTGTAAACCGAGTCGTTCAAAGAGGACAAGGAGGTCTCGGCTCATATGTCGGGAAACAAGGGCGGCTGCAGCTTGATATTGCACCAACGACTCGTCTCGAAAGAAGCTATAAGCGCTCCTTTCCTGAAAACCCCTCAAAGATCTCCGACTCCGATGTAGAAGCGCCGTTAAAGCGTGAAAGCTGCAAGTGGGGTAAGATAACGACGTTACGGCCCACCCACTCGTGCCCGTAAATTTTCGATGATGACTTTCATCTTTTGCCGCGACTTTTCCTTTCCTCTTGCGACACTCTGCACGGCCAAGGACGGCGATGGATAATTTAGGAGGGAATAAAACGTTTCGCAAGCTCATCGCGATCGCGCCCGATCGGGCGAGTGGGATATTCGCTCGGGAAAGTGGATGAAATGAATTCGGGTCGAGCCGTCTAACAAAGTTTGATGCAACAAGGTTATATCGGCTCGATTCAACTTTGGTTGCCCGACTTTCTTGCCCCGATAGTTCCTGGGCGAAAGCAAGAGCGTAGGAAATCCTTGGTCGCTTTCGTCGGGGCCAGACAATGACGTCTGCACGACATCATCGTCCCGGTCTCGGGCCGACACTTCAATCTAAACCTAACCTAATTTCTCGCGCATTATTCGATACTTCTCTAGACGTGGTGGATGAGATTTATTATATAAGGTCGAATAGTCCGGATCTCGCATGCGCGGTAGTAGTCCGAGAGTCGCGGCCCTTGGCTGCACGCAAAGTCCTGTATCGATTCTATATCGATCCCATATCAAGCCTCCAATCGAAACCCGTACATGCTATTTTATAACGATACCGTGTTGGATGTCTATTAAAAAATTAAATAAAATCGCAGCCACAGGGAATCAGCTCCAAGGCCTGTTTAGGAATATCTAAAGGAAATATGTACCGTGATTCTTTGCAACGTTTCCACGGCAAATGTTCCGATTTTTCTTCCTTTCCCGGAAAATAGACGAGAGTCGTCGGGAGACGCGAAAATGTAAAGTCAGCAGTTTGGGGGATTTCCCGTTCGGTGAGGAAGACCGACTCGCATATGCGTGATGCTTTGGGAACGTAAAATAAAATGTTGGCATAAGGTACTCTTGGAACGTAGCCACGCGACAGGGCACAATGGTGGAATGATATCGTAATCGCGGTGTTTCCTTTCCCCGCAAGAAACGCTCTCAAAGCGGGCCAATAAATCGCGCAGATAGAAATCTGCAGATCGAGTGGAGAAATTTCGGATTCCAGCGTGATCTTGAATCGCGACCGACTGCGCAGGCTCTAGGAAGCTACTCCATCCGCGAAACGGGAGAGCGGTAAATAAGTAAAGTGGACGTAAGGCGGTAGAGGTGCACGTGACTCTACTCTCGCCTCCGTTTTACCAGCGTCCGCGACTCGCAAGTTGGAGGGGCGCCATTTCGTTTCCATTTCGTTTCCATTTCGGTTCCATTTCGGTTCCATTTCGGTTCCATTTCGGTTCCATTTCGGTAGGCAAGCCCTCCGAAAATCGAAACTCCGCGTTCGAAAACCGAATGGTTCCTCACGGCCTCGAAAACGAGATCGCATCGCTCCGCTTGCTCGCGACCTAACCCAACGTTTCGTGATTAATTTACGCATATTCATGGAATATTCACGCCGAATGTTTTATCAGCGTCCGCGACTCGCAAGTTGGAGGCGCCATTTCGTTTCCATTTCAGCCCCATTTCGGTGGGGAAGCCCTCCGAAAATCGGAACTCCCGTTCGATAATCGAATGGAACGTGGTTTCTCACGGTGCCTCAAAAATGAGGCCGCGTCGATGCGACCTAACCTAACTTTCGTGATTAATTTACGCATATTCATGGAATATTCACGGCGAACCGGTCGGCGCATTTTCCGGGCGCGCGCGGAAAGTGAAACGGGAAAACGGTAATGGCACTTTTTTCCGGGGGGTGTAGTTTTTTAGCCATAAAGCGTAGAGCCAGCCCCGGCAATCTGGCGCGACATTTCATCGGTGACGGTGCTCGGTGGACATCCGAACTCTCGAGTTCGCCAAAATGTCGCGGCCGATTGGACGCGCGTTCTGCGTGGCCGCGGTTTTGTGGTCGGGGTCCAAGATGGGAGGATTTTGCGAAACTGGATCACGGGGTCCGAACCGAAGGCGTTGCGCCTATCTACGGCTGACTACCGATTTCTTATTTCGAGCAGGCAAGAGAGAAAGAGAGTGCATGCTCGTTCTGACGTAACCGCACGAACCTAGGAGCTGTCGGTTAATTCGAAGCGCACTCCCCCGAGGATCTCGCGCTGACGTAACTGCTTTCTTTGATCTACGTTCTGCCCGGACGCATAGTGGAGCAGCACCAGTTATTGCGTCATATTACGATGATCGTTAATCGGGACACGAGCACGTACCGAGATCAGGAGTAAATGTTTCGAGGGAGATTTATGCGCGTCGGGAGGCTCTTTGGTGTCAGGAGTTCGATCGTCGCCGAGGGCCAGGGGTTGATCCCACTCCGCCGCCATTTTGGTCTCCCCTCGCAGACGCCGCGATTTAGTGGCATTATGAACGACCGAGATCTTTTCGAGTTCCTGAATTTTGCCCAGGATGCTCGAAAAACGATATCGATTTTCTCTGTCGCCCCTAACTAATCCATACAAGGACGAGGACAAGGAGATGACCCGACTCCGCCGCCATTTTGGTCCCCCTCGGAGACACCACGATTTAGCGTCCTTATGAACGACCGAGATCTTTTTGAATTCCTAAGTTTTTCCCAGGATGCTCGAAAAACGATATCGAGTTTCTCTGTCACCCCTAACTATTCCATACGCGGACGAGGACTAGGAGATGACTCCGCCACCATTTTGGCCCCCCTCAGAGACCATTGGGAGCGACCGAGATTTTTTTGAGTTCCTGAATTTTGTCCAGGATGCTCGAAAAACAATATCGAGCTTCTCTTTTGCCCCCAACTTTCCCCTACGCGGACCTAAGGGAGATCCACGGGAACTTTGGCCACCGAGTTTGAGTCCTTTGAGGAGAAACTACGGTTTTGATGGCTCTTACTTCTTTGTTTTACCTCCCCCGGGAGGGTGGGCAAGTTTGATTCTTTGTCTGGCGCTTGGCTTCATTTACAAATAAAGCGTGAGACGGAATATCCGCTGCTGAAAGAAGTTGCCGAGGAGATCTTGATTAAAAGGGTTTATCCTGAAAGAGAGGAGCATTATGTCAGTCAACAGAGAGAGAGAGAGAGAGAGAGAGAGAGGGAGAGGGAGGACGCTTTTCAAGGCAATTGAAGGGCTCGTTTTCATCCGAGGCCGAGATAACTGGGTGTTATTCTGACCGTTCCAATTGTGCACGGAGTACTAAATGGATAAGTGGGTATCAACCGGTGAAGGACCTACGGAACTGTCTACTAAGAGAAATTTTACTCATTGTTACTGCTAATTGCAAGTGCAATTGAGGAGCTTAGAACGGCACTTAGCGATCTCGCCCGTGATTAACTAAAGACGTTTGAATTCAACCAGGCCGAAGAAAGTTACCTCGCAGGGTCGGAATCCTCTCAGTCGGTCCTTTTCGGTTAAATATAAAGTTTAATGAATTTTCTATTTTTCTTATACGATGTCCTCGCGTAGTTCAATAGAGTCTTGACTGCGAATAAAGTTTTTTCGTTTTTCTCCACCGTAGCGTGTTTGGCGTACCGGGTTTTTCTTGCACCAAGAGAGGACAATGCATATCGGCATTAGGTGCGCGATGCAGCTAGCATTTTACGTCGACCCAAATTAGCCTCTCTTGGCCAAAGTAATTACGGTTAAGTCTACCGAAAGCACCAGCTAAGTGGTAAAAACGCGAACTTACTGCTATTAAGAAAGCACCTTCAAGGGAAACGTCCATTCTCGGTGCTCGAGGTGGTATTCTCCCTCGCCCTTGTTCGTTCCTCTTTTCCATTTTTCTCTTAGACATTGTCTAGGTACCATTCCTATCGCGATATAAAAACTCCCCAGGGTGTTCCTTCAGAAAGATGTACTTATTACGAGAAATCAATTTGGGAATCTCAGCGAAACCACCGATGAAATCGCATTTGGGTCGAGGAACGAGCTCGCCTTGCGCGGACGATAATCCGCGCCGATTTTTTCCCATAAAAAGAAAAAGACCAGGAATCGTGCACCATCTACCTCGGTGCATCCCAATTAACAGGTGGATTTCATTGACCGAGATCATCCATCCCTGCGGCGTGCCATTGAGAGGTCGACCGTCAATGGTATCTTTCGGCCGCCATCGACCGATTTGGCGGAAGGTGAATCGGTTCCCGAGATAATGGTCACGCCTGCCCGTTCTCATTAGCCGAGCCTTCGCTTTAAATAAGAAAAATCGATGCGCAATGGCCAAGGTAATCGGGCCACTTTGTCTTACTTTCGGCTGCGGTCACCTTGTCGCGAGTTTTAGGGTACCTCGAGGTGCCCTCGAGCCCACGAGTCCGCGTGAAAAACAAGACCGTACTTTCTGCCGCACTTATTTATTTGCCAGGTTTAACGGCCCCCTTTTCGCCGTGACAAATTTGGAAATGATGGGGCCGTTTTACCTTCCCATAGGTGTACAGCGAGAACAGGTAACGGGACGTTCAATGTCGCGCATGACCCGAGTATATGCGCCAAGATTGGACGACCCGTTTCGAAATTGTTCTGCCGAGCATTATGGGAACAATTATGGCGTTTACTTTGACACTCCGATACCTTAGAATTATGCAGGCAGTAATGGCGCCGTAAGTGCCGCCTGTAAGGGGCGTAATTTTGAATAACTTAACCTAACAACGGAGATATATATATATATATACATCGCGCGTGGGTGGAAATCGTCGCATAAAATGCCGAAGGAACGAGCTCTGTGTTCGTTTCTTTTATTTTGCGGAGAGTGCCTCTTTACAAACTGTTCCGTTAACGCTAACGAATTATGTAAGCCATTAAAACGAAGTAGCCGATCAAGCCGACGACGACCTGAAATCACAGAGGAAAGAGAAATTATCAAAAGACGCCCAGCGTGCACCATGGTGCTTATTGGATAAATTTCGAGGATATTACGTTTATTCACCGTTTTCAGTAATCTGCAATCAACGTAACAGCAATTGCAAGCGGTGAACCGAAAATCCTTGAGAAATAGCTGCCAAGAAATCGCCCTCATCTGCGACAGGATATCGGAAGATAAGATAATCGACATAAAGGTTATGATTTTATGGGTGTAAATATTCGAAAAATGATGGGCCGACATGATCGTAGGGATCGCATTCCCCCATATATGGAATGAGGATATGGGAACTTTACCGACCACTCGCCCAAACTCTTGGGATAAAGATCACTTGACTAACTGACTCGCTTGCGTTACCTCTCCTTGAAAGGTGCGTTTATCAGGATCGTTCCAAACTTCCCACATCTCCCGAGACACCTTGGCCTATAATCAAACGTTTCCATGAGCCGAGAAGCATAACATCCGTCTTCGGATATTCGACGTCTCCTATTCCTCAAGAACCCCCTACGTAATCTCTACCAGCCGTAATCAGAGCAGATATGGGGAATCACCTGAGCCTCGACAGCCTGGCAGGCTCGAATGACGTAAACGAACTTCCCAATATAGAAGCAGATACTGAAAAGATCGCCCAAAGTGTCTACCAGGTTGTTCTCGACGTTGAATTTCGTGTAGAGGAGGTTCAGGTGAGCGCAGGCATTCCCAAAGTAGACGATGAAGTTCACCAGGATCTGGAAGCCATAAGCGTCGCCCACCAGGAGCGCAATTCTGCAGAGTTTTCTGTGGTTCTGGCGCAGCGATCGTAACCTGAAAGCTAGCGGAATGATTTTATGGGGCCCTCGATCAAAGTCCCAGGGATGGACGTTGTAGCGGGTTCGATCGTTACCGTCATTTATGGCCGTCGAAGGCGTCACCGCGGCGTCCTCGACGGCATCCATCAGCGGCTCGAGACTCCCATTGATCGCCAGGAGTCTCAGGCGAACCTTCGACAGGAAGATCACGAAGGAGCACATGGAGACCCCATTGAGCACTTCCGGGAGCTGGTTGAAGACACAGGCAGCCTCGAACGCGGAGGTCGTCTGCTCATCCACTAGCCTGCTGCTTTCGAGGACCCCGAAGAACGTGGTAAGGAAGACCACCGCACACGCGTGCACCACCTCGCGCCTCATGTTTCGAGTGTAACGAAAATACAAGTTGACGAATTGTAGACTCTTGTCTACTTCACTTAGCGCTAAGTACGCCTCGCTGGCTTTCCGGCCGCATCGGATGGAGGAACAGATCATGAGAGGCATCAGGAGGAGGTTCGCATAGTTCTGTCTGAGACGATGGATGGTAACGCTCGTCACTTTAGAGAGTCTCTCGAAATCAGGGGCGGCAGTGTTCTTGATGCCGAAGAAGAAGCAGAAGTAGAGGGCTATCAGAAGCAGCATGTAAAGGTAGCCGGGCCACGGGGTCCCGAGGACCCTCACAGGACGCAGACCTGAGAAAATGGGTCAAGAGGCGTTTAATTCCGGTCCAATTGCGCGGCTCATTGTTTTTTTTAACCTGGATCTTCGGATCTGAGTTACCTAAAAATCCGGTCAGCACGAGTATGAACCAGCTCTCTTGCACGACGTCTTCAGGGTGCAGAATCGACATGGTACTGGGTTCTGGATAATGTTATCTACGTACCGCTGACCGTGAAAACCGCGCACGTAATGTACGATTATGTTATGCAGATTCGTTTTTATATCGTCCGTGTTCTACTCGCATGCAAATACGTAATACATACGTAATTAGGTCAATATGCATAAAATAGAATAACGGTGGCGTGCAATCGAGGGAGGACGCGTACTGCCGGTTCAACTTGTCCACTTTAGTGGGTACAAATGCAGCTATCTATTACAGGAGGCGGAGAATGGAGCACTATGCATTTTCAAAGTTTCACGTCGGGTCTTCTTTTCACGCGCCATTTGCGGATAATGGAGGACAATATTCACGACCGCTTTTTCCGAAAGTTCGCCGTCTGTTTCACGCGATGTCGGGGCAAAGTATAGGCCCCCCGATTTCTGTGGGACACGCAGAAATTATAAGAGTCCATTTTTACGAATCCGATGATGTTATCAGCAGGAAGGTGATATCGAGCGAATGGTCTTCGGACCGTAAAGTGGAACGACTCGCGTGAGCCAATTGCCGCGGGAATTACTCGAATTTAGTGGGCGTAAATTCGGTCCCATTACTTTCCCAATTGAAGGTCTCTCCAGACATCCTAGGATTAGACATCTAGATGACGTTTTCAATGCCACGGTTTGTCTGGCCTATCATGGATCTTCCTGGACGCAAAATTAATCTCATGTTTCGACTGGCCGCGTTCCTTCCACTCGCAATTCGCTTCAAGACGATTTCAACTCTCGGTAGTGAATTATCGTTCGAGGGGGGTAATAATAGCGATTAATTCTCTTATAGGCTAATGAATGCCTTCGATGTTCTTTTTTTTCGTCATACGTGTCCATCGACCGGCTGACAGAGATGTTGATCGCCCGAGTGACATTTTATTTCTACGAATCGATTTTAATTGCATGTAATCAATCGAGCAAGTACCTCGAGTCGAAAGGATGACCTTTCACGGCGGCGAGTGAAAGTGCCTCCCGATAAGCCGAACAATTTTGTTGGTATTGTTCCGAGTGGGTTTCTGTGCCGATACCGGTGTTCGCGCAGCGCCCGTTCTTACCGACTCCTCTTGCAGAGGAGCTTCAACACTTTCCCATGGGGGCCGCCTCGTTCCGTGAATTTCTGCTCGCATGCGAGGCCGAACCTTGCGAGACACTCGTGTGAAAGGCATAACGTGTCGATATCTAGTGGTATAAAGAGGAATCCTTTAAGGCGCGATCGATATACCCCGTTTGTGCACCCGGAAGGACTCGGGGTAATTTTTTTTTGGGGGGATGCACCACCTCACTTCATGGCGAGAAATATTTGACAGTGGGACAGAAATTGTATTTTCGGCATATCCGCTACACGTAACAAGGACCGAAGGCAATATCACCGGTCTTGAGAAGTAACTCGACGACGACCTATTTGTTCGGAAAAACGAAACTGCGTTACTCCGAAATTGGAGCAATATCCGTTCACTCGAAGCGCTTGACTCCTCCACCAAGAGTGGATAGGAAAAGCCTCGCAAACCCGGCAGGAGTATTATTTAAAAGCCGCACGTGCTCCGTCGCTAAATCGGCACTTATCTGCCCCTTATTAATTTGCAAAAAAAGTAGGAGTCTTGACATTTATTAAATATGAGATTTACGTGCCGCAGAGATGTATGCGTGACGCGTGATCGAGGTCAGCGAGTTTTCTCCGCACTAAAATCTGCAAAAAGACCTCAATTAAGGTCCTAACTGTGTACGGGGTAATCGCGGACTTTCATATAACTCTTCCGAGTTCGACGCAGCTCCGCGGATAAGTGAACGGGTCGGTTAATTCATAACAAAAATTTATATTTCACATTTTTCAATCTCGCTTGCGGTTTCCCTTGACTTTTCAGGTAAGAGGAGACCTCGACGAAGTTCATTAAACGGACGGACGGGATGAGAAGAATGGCCTCGTGGAGTCTCCAATTTGTCGGGTCGATTCGAAGGACTCTTCGAGTACGATCCAATTCTTTCTAAGCTACGAAAGTCTTCAGCGATAACAGAAAATAGAATTCGCTACGAATTCGGCCTCGACGCTTGAGACGAAATTTCGAAGACGGGTCCTCGCAAGGGGGAATAAAGGTGCGAATCGATAGTCGTAGGGCGAATTACTCGTAGGTGCAAACCGGATTAGTGTCCGTATTAGTATCTGTATCCCTCGGAGCCTCCGGGTGACGAGGCAGGATACGTCGCGGTTCCTTCGTATCGAACCATAGGGCGATACCCTCCGGCGTCGGCGACGTAGTCGACTATTTGCTTTCTCCCATCCGGCAGAAGTACGTGGTAGCTTCCGGTAGCCTCGTCGTCCTTCCGCATTTCTCGATGACCGAAATCCAGCCCGGCCCCTGAGTCCTGGACCTCGTAGGAGAACTCGTAGTTGACAGGGTCCTGCGAACCGGAAGTGCACCGTCGATAAACGCGAATTCCCACTTTTCTTGAGAATGCATCGAGTACCGAAGCGATAACACTTTCAATCTATTGTTGAATTTCTACTGTTTCTAAAAAATCGGCGATTAAGGTACATATCCCATTATTAATCAGGATGTCCATTATTAATCGTCGGTAATATTTCTATTCGCTGGTTGAACTTTTACTATTTTTAAAATACTTCTGTTCACTGATTGAATTTCTGAGATTTTTAAAATAATGGAAATGAAGGTACATACCCCTGCCCATTCGTCAGGATGTCCATTACTTGCAGGACGTCCACCTGGTGGAAGGTAGGCCTGCCCTTGCGGCTCGCTCCTAATTCCTGCCAACATCGTCGTCAAGAGCAGGGCCTGGGGAGGGAAAAAACGCGAAACATGTGAGATCGAAACTCGAGATGTGACCGATGGGGCCGAGGAAATTCGAGAACTTCTCCGACTGTGGTAATAAGTGCGTTAAACAGAAGGTGTGCCGAGGTAGACGTGTCGCGAGGTGTCGGCCGAAATGGCGTCGCGGCCTTCCATTTACATAATGAAATCGTATATCGGCATGAAATTTACCACCGCACTACGCGCGGCGTTACGACTTTATGTATAGCAATACGTGAGGAGAATTCCGGAGCGTTTCCGAGGATGCCGTTGACGTGCCCGATCGCCCCACGCGGCCCGAATCGACATTAACGTGCATCTCGTCGGTCCGCCGAGCTCGATAGACACAGACACTATAGGAACACCCTTTGGATCAGGGATTCCAACTCGGGCAGGAATAGTTTCGAATTTCGCCCTCTCGACAGCAGCAACGTCGACCGAACGGGTAGACGATGAAAGAAGATGCACAAATATCGGAAGAGGGTCAGACGGAGGAAACGTTTGGCATGTTTTTGGCTAGGAAGATCGATCATTTCATCCCATTCCGAGGGCGTTCATTGGGTTAAGCTGGAGCATTGTTGACGACCATCCCTCTTTGTTATCCCGATGTCGAACTCGGTTAATTGGTGTGTAAATCTTTCCACTGGCTGTTCAAACGCGCGACAACTGCAATAGTTTCAGGCTCTCGGCGATACAGTGGATTGGTACAACAATCCGTAAATTGCAAAGTGATCGAACCTCGCACAACCTAACCAAGGGACCTAGTGTTGCTGCCTTTCAGCTAAAGAGCTTAAGGAAAGCCCGCGCAAACGCGTTGTTAATGGAATGCTCGACGAATGAAGGGCGATTTTGTTAGGGGGTTGGGTTTCGATGCCAAATGTTGGGAATTGTTGCGAATTACGCGTCGATGTTCGGGGTAGATAAATCGATTTTCAGATTTTAGGTGTTCGACTGGACTTGGGAATAGATGGGTTTTAGGGATACTTCTTGATGCTGATATATTTACCTTCGGTATCATGGGCGATTCGGCGCGGCTCTGGTGAGATTGACAAAACTGAAATGCACCAACAATACGCCGCTTGGTTTTATACCTTGTTCCTGGTTGGCATCGTGATGAAATAGAGATGGAAATAGAGTCATTTGTCAGACACAGAATGCAAATGTATACCTGGCTGTAATTATACTTCATAATAAAACCGCAGCTTTGTGGCGGCTATTGCTGTAGACATTTGTCTCGTACAGCCAGTTCCTGATTCCCCGCGATTTCTATCAGAAGCGTCCCCTTCTGTTTAATTTGTTCGTTGTTTCGTTGTTGGTGGGCACTTTGCACCTTTCATTTTAGCCTTCCATCGCTTTGACGTATTTCCTCCGATTTCTGTAATTATTCCCTCGCGATGGTTGCATTTTGATCGCTCAAAGCTGTTTAAATGGCTGCGAAATAGCCGGAATAGGTGCGTCTTGTGAGCACGTATAATGAAATAGTCGAGTTGTGAGCGCAGTTGCTTAAATTTTACACGCGAGCAGAGAAGTAACATCCCGGCTAACTCGTTTTGTTCTTAACTTTCGGAATGTAATATTCCAAAGTACTTAAACTACTTACGCGGGGTAGTGCGTTGCAGAGTACACCATATACTCTCTATGATCATACAGGATGTAATGTAGGAATTCGGACAAGGGTGCTGGCGAGTTGAATTAGACAATCGTGATATCTTGCACATATTATCATTTATTTTCAATGGAATGAACAACTTGATACGGCGGAACCCATTCCATTTATGTCTAGGGGTCGTTTAATATAAGAGTACCAGACGATAGCGTGATATAATGATATACCTAACTTGCGGATGTACCGAACTATCAACTATGGCGGATGATGCAAAAAGCTGCTGGAGATCGGAGCCCTTACGTCTACTTGTACGGATACAATAATAAATATGGGGTTCTTCTACTTTAAAACATTATTTTAAACGACGTACCGGCAACTTGCGACGAGGATAAAAGCATAAAGTTTAACCAGTTAAATTTATACTCGTTATATAATTAACGCTGGACGAAATTCTGCATAATTCCAGGACTGACACATAGCTTCCCTACTGAAAAAAAAAAAAAAAATGTACCAACACGCGTTCCTATAAGAGCTCAAAATAGTATTAATAACCTGTGATATTTTAAGCCTCGGCGTATTTATCTTTGACCTCTGAATACTTACTCGGCTGGGGAATTAGTATTAAGATCAAGATAATTACTGTAAATACTGATAAAACGTCATGCGATGAACGCCTACGAATAATCCGCACTCGCGCGGATGGTATGAACTTATTTATAGTACTCGTGGTAATTGAACTTAAGAGAACCCTCGGAACTCGTCAATGGGTTTCTGCTAAATACTTTATCGAATATCTTGTACATCGCATCTACTCGTTCGAGCATATTATTAATATTGATATCCTCCATTAGCTTCCGCATCGCCTCCGCTTCCGGAAGGATATCCGCCGTTACTGCCAGCTCCGTTTCTTCCAGATCCATTACCGGCATTGGGTCTTCCAGAAGAGTATCCGCCGTTTCCGCCATTTCCGCCATTTCCGCCGAATCCACCATTACCTCCACTTGGGCCACCCGAGGGATACCCACCGGAACTGCCTCCACCACCATTGCCTCCACCACCATTGCCTCCGAAACCGTTTCCACCGGGACCACCAGAGGGATATCCGCCGGCTCCACTTCCGTTCCCACCAAATCCATTTCCACTAGGACCACCAGCTCCACCTCCATTGCCACCAAATCCATTTCCACCGGTCCCACCTCCATTGCCGCCAAATCCGTTTCCACCGGGCCCGCCGGATGGATATCCGCCACCCTGACCACCAGACCCTCTTTGTCCACCATTGCCGCCAAAACCATTTCCACCGGGTCCGCCAGAGGGATATCCTCCGCCGCCACCATTGTTGCCACCACCGTTACCCCCAAACCCGCCGTTTCCACCACCGGCAGGTCCACCCGATGGGTACCCTTCATCACCTCCCGGACCTCCAGATCCATATCCACCACCGTTGGCTTCTCCCTCGTATCTAATCTGTGGTTTGAAGCCCTCTTGATCGGCTTCGTACTCCACGATTTGTTTCCTTCCATCTGGCAGCAAAACGTTAAACTCTCCTTGAGCTCGATCGCCATCTCGGTTTTCCGTGTGACTAAACTCGGTTCCAGTCTGATCGTCTTTTACTTCATACGAGAACTCGTACTTCGCAGGCTCCTAGAATTGCAAGCATGCCGTTAATATGTGTCTCGTTTAGCACTATGAAAGGGTGTGTTCAACCAGGATGTGATGAAATTGTGTCTTTGGATAGTGTACGAACGATTATTTATAGTGAACCGAAACGTTCTTACATTACTGCCATCTTCGTCTCCGCCGTATCCTCCTCCACCGTTGCCGTTGCCGTTGCCGTTGCCGTTGCCGTTGCCGTTGCCGTTGCCGTTGCCGTTGCCGTTGCCGTTCCCACCTGGACCACCGGACGGATATCCATTTCCATTGCCGCCTCCGTTTCCAGCTGCGGGAGGACCGTAGCTGCTGGATGGGGATCCGCCTCCAAATCCTCCATTACCACTAAATCCATTTCCGCCACCACCAGCTCCCCCACCGGGTGGTCCGTAACTGCTGCTGGGTCTCCCATTTCCGTTTCCACCATTACCACCACCATTACCACCGGCACCGGGCGCTCCATAGCTGCTGCTCGGTCTTCCGTTTCCCCCAAATCCATTACCACCAGCTCCGTTTCCACCGAATCCATTACCACCGCCCCCTGGAGCTCCGTAAGAGCCGCTTGGTCTTCCACCACCGCCGCCATTTCCGAATCCACCGTTTCCTCCACCAAATCCACCCCCGTTACCACCTCCTACTCCAGGTGGTCCATAACTACTGCTAGGTCTTCCGTTACCACCGCCAGTACCACCAAATCCATTTCCACCTCGATTTCCTCCGGCAATTCCATTGCCGCCACCACCCGGAGGTCCATAGCTGCTTCCTGGTGCTCTACTTCCGCCACCTCCGCCGAACCCATTCCCGCCTTCATTTCCTCCTCCGAATCCGTTCGCACCGCCACCCGGGGGTCCGTAGCTGCTGCTTGGACGACCGTTTCCACCGCCCCCTCCGAAACCACCAGCGCCGTTGCTTCCGCCGTTGTTTCCCCCAAAGCCACTCCCGTTTCCGGGTGGTCCGTATCCAGAGCTTGGTCTCCCGGATGTTCCGCCACCTGGAGCACCTCCGTTTCTGCCGAATCCACCACCACCAGCTCCTGGAGCGCCGTAGTTGCTGCTGGGTCCTCCTTGACCACCACCCCCGCCACCTCCAAATCCTCCTGTGTCGGTAGTTTTTAGTCAATACCCTTTTTTTGATAAATATTATCTTACCAGTTTACTATTCACTATTCTTTTAGTACACGCTTTTTTTACAATACGTGTTAAGAAGCTCACGTGGTTCTTGGATACAGGGATTATCGGTTTGAGTGAGATCAGAATTTGCTTTAACCTTTTCTTCTATTTTTCACCCGTGTCAAACACCATCGGGCCGAACATTGCGGCCAAATGGCACGTGTCCTTACCTCCACCTACGGCTCCACTAGTGCCTCCACCCCCAGCTCCGGGAACACCATATGAGCTGGATGGTTTCCCTCCGTTTATTCTACCTCCATCGAAACCACTGCCTCCACCCGGTCTGCCGCCTCCAGCATCCGGTGGACCATATTGGTTGGATACGCCACCCTCGCCGCCTCCACCAGGGCCGTTTCTTCCGGGCGGTAAATAGGAATTGATCGGAGGCTCCGGCCTCGCCAAGGCGAGCGCAAGAATGGTGCTTCCTAGCATGAACTGAAAACACCAAAAATGTGGAAAAATAATCGAAATGTCGTCCCGCCACCCTCTGTACGCGTCATGCAACTAGACCGAGAGGAAGTTCCTATCCATGCTTCTAAGTGTTCCCGACAAAGCGATCTGTACCGTGAACATCTTCACGGAAGGGTGTTATTCCGTGAACTCGTAGATAACGTCCCATAATTTAACGCGGAAAATCAAATGCGATTAGAGGATCTAACGGAAGAACAAGCACGTTTATAGAAAATTGTGGGGAAAATCTATCCACTCGTGTTGCACCCAGCGAGGGATGTCGGGTATCGGTAGTATCGTCGCCTTACCTTGAACATGGTGCTCGAGTTAGTAGTTCTTGTTAAGTTTCGGACTTTATGTCGCCGATGGGATAGGGTTCAGAGCAAAACACGAAGCCAGGGCTCCGTGGTGGCAGCGGAGGCCGGTTTTTGGACGACTCGGCCTCTGCTCGGGAGTCTCGTGTGGAGCGAATGTCAGCCCGTGTGGTTTAATCCGCTTTATATATCCCGAAGTCTGTCCGCGATTCTAGATCATGGATTTAGTGCAATCGGGAGGATTTATAACGAAGATCGGTAAAACTGTGTCACGATGGTGTACTCATCGGTGATGGCAACCAGGTGAGGCGGAGAGGGGCCAGGAGCCGAAGCGACGAACTCTCTTCAGGATCCGTGCCGCATCCTGCAGATAACGTCTTCCATGCACATCGCTCTAATTCGCCTTAGGCTGATTTAGCATAGGTATTGCGTTGCAATGCAAATCAACGGCTCCCGTGCTTCGCGATCTGTCAAGGATCCTGACGACACGGGATCATCCCTCGGCCGAGCTTCGTTATTATTCACTTTCCTTGAGAAACCAAGTCTGCCTTCTCCGAGACCGAGCTTCGCGAGTCTTTCGCATCGCGCATCCGGATGCAGGATGCACTCACTGGATTTCGGTGCGACGTTCCGATACGATTTAAAAAAAAAATGTTCTGAGAAAAATCATCCGGACATCGAAGCACGATCGACATGCCCTTGGGCATCATGCCCCGAGTTTGTTCGCTTCGAAATATTTACCGGAAAATTCGAAAACATCCCTCCATCAGATTATTAAAACAAGATATTTCGTGACATGCACTCGCGAAAGGATTCGTTATAATCCGTTAAATATTGGGGATGGGAAAATAATTAGCGAGAGGAAAATGAGGCGCCCTTTTCGAGAATTCCCAGGATCCGATTGAAAATGAGGTAAAATGTCCAATCCATAAATTCGTGGTATCGATTTGGTTTTACGGGACCAATGGCTATAATAGCCATCTGCGTTAGGACGAGGTCAATTAGCTCAATTCATTAAACAAAATGATTTCGTCGGTGCGGTTCTTTCAGCGTATTTTACCCAGGTTCAAAGTGGAAGGAATTCAATTAGCGCCGAGTATTTTTTGATTCGTTACAACGCCGAGCCATCCGCGATGCTAATGAAACGTCGAAAAACATGTTTCATATTTGCACCCAGGGATTTCTATCAAGGTAGAGTTTCTACGGCCAGGGAGAAAAACGACCGGCTGAGGAGCAGTTGGCTAATCCTGCTCACCTGATCTAATTTAATGCTTCCACATCGATATACAACTGTCTCGGTGAATTGCAACATCCTGCAACATTGCGACGCAATCAATGTGCCGCATCGTTCAGCCTGGAGATGCATCCTGTAGCCAAATATGAAAGTACAGATACGCTTCCTCGTTCGCTCGTAGCTCGCTCCTCGTGTCAACGTTTTCCAGTACAAGTGAGCCCTTTTGTCGGGATTTAATAAGCCAGTAAAATTTATTGCCCTAATCGCCATCCATGCCTTTAATTGCTTCATTTCTACTCCAGGAAATGCATCGCTGTTCGTTGCACAGGCAACGAAACAAATTTGACTCCCCAAGCGGAATTCTTTCATAACCCTGAAATTAATTGCCCCTCGATTGTCCATTAATAGAACATCCTCCCGGTGTAACAATAGATTTGACAGTTTTCCAATTTACAGTTCGACGGAGCCAGAGAAAGGGTACTCAAAAATTCGGAAAGACTTTTTAGGAGCGAGACGGGACGCGAAGTGGAAGATTGCTCGAAAGGGTTTTCGCATTCATCCGTTTCGCAGGTACTGATCTAATATAAGTTAGAAAAGTGATAAGGCTCGAGTCGTCGGGTCCTCCATCAAGGGAAATCTTAATATCCAACGCCGGTTGCTTCTTCGGTTCTTCGGGGCCAGTTATTGGAAAAGTCGGGGTAAAAACAATTCCTCTATCCCGCCCGTAAAGACTACACCCTTAAACTCTTATTGCCGGGACGATTAAACGGTATCTTATTAAAGCGCAAACGCGTTGCACTTAGAAGTTTTAATTACCGGCCGACCTCCGCTTCGGCCCTATAGATTTCGGATGGGTTTCGGTTAAATCTGAGCGGGGTAAACGGGCAGATTTGCGAAATCGGTTTACGTAACGCGCGGAGCGAGGCGAGGATTCGCTCGTTTCTTCTCGCTTGGAAAAAGAAGGGGTTAAACCGAGCCACGAGTCATGGCAGCTATTAGCGATTTACCTACATTTCCTTGTCTTGTATCGGGTACCTTCGCGAAGGGGAGGAGAGGGATAAGCCATCCTTTCTTCTGCACTAATACGGTCGGAAACGTTGTCCGAATAAATAAGGGAAATTGGAAATCTTCGTTTTCGCGGCTCGGGCCGGGAATGAAGCCCGC
The DNA here is from genome assembly GCF_000612105.2 of Orussus abietinus. Lineage (NCBI taxonomy): Eukaryota > Metazoa > Arthropoda > Insecta > Hymenoptera > Orussidae > Orussus > Orussus abietinus. The sequence continues at coordinate 1,383,317 of NW_019395981.1, forward strand.
TACCCGAATTCTAAATGCATTTCCACCAGCGGGCCAATTTCCACGGCAGGGTCGCTTCCTTTGCATTCCCACCTCAAGTTGACCGGTGAATAAACTGGTCAGATTGCCAAACGAATTCCGTTCAATCTCTCGAATTGCAGTCGCGCGTCGAGGTGCACTTGACCCTCCCGTGTTATTCCTCGTGCAATCCAAAGCGCAGGGCGTTTCCCCGGAGAGGATGGTTATTATTCACCGACATGCCGTATTAATACATATATATGCATCATCGACCGAGCACCGCGGATGGATCGCTGTCTGCTCTCCTAGCAATGCAGATCTCCCCCGCTCCGCCGCTATATCGGCCAAGATGCGGTAACGCATCGCGTTTGTTAATCTCGGCAAATGAGCTCTCCGAGGGATCCGATTTTATTTTTTCCACGATCTTAAGCCTCGTCGAGTCGATCTCCACGCTCTGGTCCGTTTTTCCGTCCCAGGTGAAAAGTTCGGCGACCGAAATGGCGTCCCCCCGAATGCATCGGTTGTCCGCGCTCGCGTAACGTACGGTGCATTCACTTTCCGTTTGTCCCCGCTACAAGCAATGCCACTCAGCTTCACGTCGACCCAGTAGTCGTAAAGTTCTTCCCGGATAGTTAGTTACGAGCTACGTCTCTCAATTCGTATTCCTCGCGTCCCTCGAACTCCTGGTTGCCATTTCGAGGCGGTCTCCATTTTCGCCCGGACGCCGTCTTGCCTCTTCGGCCATCGAGGGTGATGAAGGAACGTCCCTGCGGAAGAGGACAAATCACGTCGACTCGTTAATCGTAATTATTACGTACCGGAGGTTCCATCGAAGAGCACCGATGATGATTTAGTGGTTATCATGGTATTCGGTGATAAGAAATGCAACGTAAAGCAACCGCTGAGGGAGGTGGACCTCGTTGCATCTCGCAGTTCGGTCACCGGTGCATCGTCGACGGCGGGGACCGCATATCCGCAGATTAGAGGGTGGATTATACGTTTTTCACATGCCCGCACTTGCCGAGTCAGTTGCGCTCGTGAATAGCCAACCAGGGAAACATTTACGAGGTAGTTTTAAACCTCTTGCATCGTCCCGTGTACGTATGTGTATGCATAAACTTTGCCATAATATTGATGGGTCTTCTTCGCCCTTCTAGGTCCTCCAGGTACTATAAAATTCCGCAACTTTCCACCCGGAACTCGTCGACGGACTTCCTCGATGGCATAATATCTATGGCCCTACCCTTGAGCCGGTAATATTGCGATCTGCGGCTCGACGACGGAAAACGGTTATCGAGTTTTGGAAGACATTGTTGCAAACGGTCGGGCCTATCATTTTCGGCGATACTCTGAAATCCGGAGCAACTCCTTGATAACGATGAAGCCGGTGCCGCGCACGTGATTTTTCCGAAATCTCAGGTATTCGTAATGACCAACGAAGCCCAATTCGTCCGGTAAAAAAGTTGCAAAATTGTCGCGCTAATTTATGATCGAGTTCATAACCCATGAATTTAACAAGTCACACTTGCGCGCAGAAATGGCGTTTCCTGACTTTAATTGCATCGTTTATGAGCAATAAAAGCCACGCTGACAGGCAACGCCACATCTGCTAAAAAGTAACGAAATTGTTACGTAGTTTTGCAACGGAGCTCACGCGATGAGTCGCGCATAAATGGCAGTTCGGGATAGAAATTACCTCTCGGCGATAATCCCACTGATTAGGATAACGAAAAGCCACGCAAAAGGTGATCCTCGATATTTACCGAGCAAGTTGTTATAGCTAAGCCGATTCGTCCACAATCTAGTTATTATTTTCCCGTAATTAAAATCGGTAATAAACCGGAGCTTTTACAGGGCCGTTCGAAAGCTCGCGTACAATATTGGCTACGGAGGAGTAAAAATTTAACGAGCGGGTTTACCAAAATGTAAAAAATAAAAAAGACGCCACTCTCCGGGGAGACCCGCGCACGATACAACCGAGAGATGCCGGGGAACCTTTAGTTACCGAGGATTATCCTCTTATTAATGACCTGAAAAATGATGAAACGTTACGTTTAAGGGGATAAATAATAATCGCGCCGAGATAGAGTTTACAAATCGTCTGATTTATAATTAACTGCACGCCGAACCGTGCCATTCAATACAAGAAGCAAACGTGCTATCCTCGGTATGGCGATTTAATGACTGGGAGATAAAATAAAGAAGTACGGCCGGCAGTATTTTAAATCGCTCGGCGAAAGAGTACCAGCAGTAGGGAATAAATTATGCGGTGATTACGCCGGCAATTAAACCTTGCAACGAGTCTCCGAAACAGACGCGTACCTACGTTTGCCGATAAACCTTATCCGTTGCTCAACCCTGGCCATCCGTTAGGAATGGCCGCGATGGAATCATACGGAGCTGAATTAATTGGATTGCTATAAACTATTTACACGGGTCAATCAAGTTTAATGGTGCAATGCTCGCTATTAATGTTTAGAGTCTCGTCGTCGATCTCGGCCGCCTTTGCTTGCTATTATACGGTAATAGCCATTGCCACTTTCTAACCAGAGATTCTGCTTCTCCGCAGGACCCTCTTCTCACGGCGATTGTACGTCAGAGTGCAACGTTATATCATTGGCGCAGTTTTTTCGAGGGATGCAGGTTAGACGGAAGTAACGGGTAGAGCAAGGTGCAAGAAGACGCGTTCTCTAGGGAATTATGCAACGCCGCTAGATAAATACTCGAGCACCGGCTAGAATACTTGCTACTTTTCTAACGACTGCCTGCAAGAAGACCTCCACCACCGCCAACTATTGGTATACCGAGGTTCATTCGTTTTGTTGTAACCATTTTCCGACCGCTTCGACGAACGCATTTCCTCGGAGATCCCGCATGCCAATGGATCGCAAAGAAACGCTTCGCCTTCCATGAGCATCAGGAGACTACTGCATCCGTTTCTGTCCCAAGGAAGTATATAGGTCTTTTATTTTCTTCGCGAGAAGATCGTATAAGTAGGTAAGAGGGTTCCTTAAGGGTGTAAGGGTGGATACACCCCGTTTTACCGCGGGAAAGGTACTCGCGTAAAATGATAACGCGATGCCGAATGAAGCATAAGTGAATGGCAGGGCTCCCATAATGCTCTTTCTAGGGATAGTTAAGGTTTTATCGGTGCATTCCGCGGTCCCCTGTCTTATGGCTAAATGGATCTTAACCGTTTTAGAAACCGATCTTTCCCTTTTGGCTCCGACTCTACTGCCTTCCTTTAATAATGACTGGGGGGGATGATACTCGAAGAAACTTTTGTATCTAAGGTACGTGTTGCAGGGTACAGTTTTTGTTGTTCGAGCACTTTGCACTCTCGCGGTTGAGTACCTGGAACTTGTAAGAAGTCGCCGGTACTCTTCTCTTTTCTTTTTTTTTTTCTTCCAAACAAGACGCGCGTATAAGAAACGTTGCACAGTCTTCGTGGAGGCTGTGGAAACGCGAAACGGTGAAATTTTATGGAAGAAAAATAATAATCTGGCTCGCGACTCTCGACGGTTCGCTTCGAAATAAGCTCCATTAGCGACCTCGCATTGGTATGCGGGGATATTCGCGATGATGGAATTTCTGGGAATAATTTCTCGCAGCACGAAATAGGTGTCCCGAGAGGATGAAATATAGGGAAACTTGATGCCGCGAAAGGTGGGTGGCAGAGCAGCTCCTTCTGGGACGAGTTAGGCAAACTCCATCGGCGGTCACTCTCCTTAATGATCGAGAGAGTCCGAGAACATTAAGTTAAATCGAACGGAATCCAGAGCAGTATCAAATATGATGACCCAATCAGAAGTTATCCTAAGTCCATGAGTGCAAAACTAAACTTGCCACTCGGCCCGTTCCAGATGGCACGCTTTGGAGCTAGCCAAGAGGATTTACTCCCCCATTACGTGTATATGTACATACACGACCCAGGACATGTATTATGTACACGTACACCCTCATATTTATATACGATCCCGAAGATGTGTAGCAAGATGTGGAGATGCTCGTCGGATCACCTCATTACCTACGTGACTCCCACACCGTTACGCAACCGCGATACAGAGATTCTCAAACTGGGTCAAGACGCTGGTGTAAACGCTGGTGTACTCGAGATGGACATTGTCGAATTTCCGGAAGAATTCCAATATGTAGATTGCTCGCTGAATTCGGCTAATTCCCGAGGAAGCTGAGCAGCGTCCGTCGTCTCGGGCGGTCACGCTTCACGTCCATTGTGCGGTAATGGAAACCGCTGCGAGCGGTAAGTTGCCATTTCCGTTGGTACGAGTACCCTCTGCATTCATTATGCATAGTACGAGGGTGGTATAATATAAACCCGGATTATTTTTTCAGATTGACGAGCTTTTTACTGTGCACCACGCGATGCGCCACACGATGCACCATACATAAAACGCAGTTACTCGGCGAACAGGGGGTGCAAAACGAGGAGTGCGCGATTTTTATAGAAATGCTGTAAAAATTCCTTTTTGCATTTTTGCATTTTTGCATTTTTAGGGGCATCCGGAAGTTCCCGCGGAATTTTTAAGGAGCAAAGTCACGGGTAGGCCGAAGTGCCGTTGATTTAATTCCTCGGGACATCAGTCGGACATTTGTCATTTTATTGCTCCGCACAACCGGCGGAAACATGTTTTGCGCGTAATACCTAATGAGGGATTGTATGTAAAACGTACAAGCTCTCATTATTTTCTGCGTAATTCATTACTGCCGGACGTATCGTATTTTCCTGGACTGTCCAGCCTGCCGCTGGGAGAGTTATGTTCCGTAAGCCGTTGACATTTTTCCGCTCGTTAAAAGAACTGTCGTGTGTGTACGAAAATGTGGAGATACTTTCACGGATGTATTTCAGGTAATGTGCTGTTTTCTAAGATTTATCGTTAACCGCATCGCAACTTTAACCGCACCAAATGATCGCGGCGGAATAATCCAAATATTCCTCGGCTGGAAAATCTAAGGGTTTATTTTGGAGAGGCGGAAATGACTATTTTATTTTTCCACCTCGTTATTTCTGCAGCTGAGAAGCGGTAATTGAATTTCCATTCATTTTCCCTGAAAGCACAATCCGCATTCTTCGTTTTTTCTTTCAGTTTTCACTGGGAGTATACCACACCAACGTGAACTGTTTCCCTCGTGAAACTAATTGTTGGGCGTAATGGCGTTTTAATTAACACAGCCGTAATACTTGTACGTGTTTGCTTATCTAAAGTAATCGTAAATCCCAATTCTTTCAATCGGTGTCCCTAAGCGGATTTCATGATGACGTATCGTGCGTGAGCCCGAAGGTCCAATTATTTCCCAGAGCTCGTTCCACCCTTTGCGATACATTTATTTTATATAAATACAGATCCGTACAGTAAACTAAAGAATTTAAGTAGATAGAGGACATATCGGCTTCTTATTCGAGGGTCGTCGAAACGTAATGGCGAACAGTGAATTAGGGTACAACGAGCTGCAAATAATATTCGAGGAGGTCTCATTCATATTCGACTCCAGAGCGAGAATTGTCAAAGGGGCCCAAAACGAGATTACCATCAGGCCTTTCATGCTTTATCCGATGTCTTTTCACGCAGACTCCACTGCGAACGAATGCACTTCCTTTATACGATCGGCGTACATGCACTCGCACTATTTCACCCATTTCGCTCGGGGTTCCATTCAATCTCTGGGCAATTGTTGATACAAGGTCGGCTTCCGTGAATTCTAATTCACATTTCGATTCGCCCCGAGGAAAAAAAAAAATCAACCCGGAAATCACCGAATTGCACTTGCGGTACTCACTTTCGCGGAGTTTAATTAATCCGGAAGCACTTAGAGACGCGATCGCGTTTCGGTACGGACAATGGAGTCGAACGAGGGATTATACACAGTTCTAAAAAATTGGAGATCTTTGACACAATTTCGAGAAAAAGTTTACTCGATTTGGAAAGTCGAGTCAAGAGTGCGCCACTCGCCAACGCGCGCCCGATCGTAATCAGGGGCGCGCGTCGTTATCGGCACGATGACGAGTGTCTTTTCGCGACGGTCCAATCAAGATTTTAAGATGTCCTTAAAGCGATGATCGACGAGGTCGTTTCCAAAAGCATGAAACACAGAACGGTGCCACGCGTCATCGCGTGCAACGTAACGATCGGCCGATAACTCGTTATCGGCGGCACCACTCCTTAACGGGCGGTCTTGGCGATACAATTGAGAATATCGTCTAAATGCCAGCGTCTCGACGGCTCATGACCCCAGAAGAGCAAGCTGGACGGTAATCGGTGGAGTCATGTAGCATGGTGTTGAAAAACAAGCGATGTCCACCGGTAACGGAGATAAGCGACCGCGCCGAGCCCCGCGGTCGATCGTAAAGCCATAAAGCAGCGAATCGGCAAGGAAGGCATTTAACCTGCAGGCTAATGGAGCAGTCGATTTAGCTGGCATTTCAGCGAACAAAGCGGAATAAGTCATGCGAGACACCGTGGTCCGATAGAGCGAAAACGAACAGGGAATAGGGGGTGCGCGCCGAGGATACGTGCGAGCGGCCAAGTCGGGGAAAATGGCTGGTAGTCCTGGTAAATGGATCAAAGTATCGACGCGTGCCTTCAAACTCGCGCGAGTCTGCCTTCTCTCGGGGGAAAGCAGGGGAAACCGCCGCGGATTCGCCGCGGACTCTCGTTAGCGAGCTACGCGACGAATCGGTGACGGACGACGCGATATCGGCGCGGAAATTGTGTCCTGTCGATGTTCGCAACGGATAACGCTGGAAAGTTTGGTTAGGTGCGCCTCCTCCGGGAGAGCGAGCTCGAGTCGACGCCGGACGTGGCGCGACCTTTACGGGGCGACTGGCAGGCCGATACTGAGCCCTTGAAAGTTCGCTCGTTACTTCGCGACGGGTCCGCGCTTCCGGGACGTACGTGCACGGCCGAGCACCCGCGGACTTTGGTCCACGCGGCGGGCGTCATCGTCTGAAAAAGTTCTTGAGTTTAATTTAGCACGTTCCTCGCGCCGAGACGGGCCGAGAAATTACCTCGCTCCGTCCGCGCCATATTTCGTGCATGGAAAGAACGCCCCGGCGAGTCGGAAACGCCCGACGGTCGTAATTAAAAATCGTATGTCATCACCGGGAGAGCGTGCGACAAAGCTTACAAAGCTAATGACGGCGTAATGGTAGTATCAAGGCGTCTCCTTCTCGCCTCTGGTAGGAGCGACAGTAATTAAAACCCTGCGACCTCCTGCGTCTCTCGAACGAATCTCATCGCGCTGTTTTGCATGACAATGTACGTCACGCGCCGCTCCGTCGGCCTTTCCGGCCGTTCGATGTCAACCGTCGAGAGCGACGACATGGCCAAACGGGTTTTCAATTTATTACGATCGTTAGACCGGAGATTTGCGACCCGGCCATTTAGCGCTCGACCGAAGCCCTCGATTCGGATACGCGAGTCATTTTTTAAGTTCACCGCCTTGCGGAATCCGCTCGATTTACTCCGCGACTCGAAGTCGAAGACTTCCAGGTTCGTCCTTCGGCCCTCATCCTTCCACTCGTCCTCCAGTAAAAATCCGTTCGATGATCGGGGCGTCTCGATCTTCCGCGAGGTCGCTCGAATTTCTAGCTGCGTAGGATGCATGCAAACGTGACGGAATTGCGCTTTTTTATGAGGTTAGCCCCGAAACCGCGATCGGCGGCCCGGAGGCCTTCGGCTCGGCCTAAATGCTCGAGGAGCATAGTAATAGGTGGCCATAATCTGGCCGATAAGCATCGTCAATTGACGTCGGGCAGAATCGTTGAGTTCGCAGGCCTCGAGGGTGGTGCAACCAGGTGAGGTCGATTGCGCCATCTTGGATCGGTGGAAGTCGGCGGAACACACCGTGCGTAAGCCAGTGGCGGAAACGTGAGAAGAGAGTCGTGACGGAATGAAAACCCCTGTAATCGAGGAGGATTTGATCTTCCCACGGAGCAGTGAAAGTGAGTTCTGCCGAGATTAGTTCACGTGTCGGCCATCGCGTTTGCCTTTGCTTTTGCTTTTGTGCAGCCTCCGCTACATCCTCGTTCGAACGGCCCCGTCTTCAAGGTAACCCATTGTTTCGTTGGAATTGAACCGTTGCAACCTACTGAATGATAACTATTAGTCGTTGTCTTTAAAGGTCGTGAGAGGTTGGATATCTGGCAATGAAATGCCCCCGGCAGGTTTCGGGTCACGGGGTGAGTCACTCCTAATGGTGAGAAATTTTCGTCACCCGGAGAGTCCTTGAGTCGCGCCCTGTCCGCCATTTTTTCTTTGGTCTCTCGGACACGGCTGCGATTAATAAGCAGGAACCGTGCAAAGTATACCACCGCGGCTGCAAAACTTCGCCGGGGAACTTCGCCTCTGTGCGGTGGTGCTTCGCAGTTAATTTGGGTCTGCGAATTACGATTCTTAATTCAGACGGTAAATAAGAGCAAAAACACCCGCCGCGGCTGATGTTAATTTCAGATGCAGTCGCCGCCACCCTTCCCACCTTCGTTCGACTTGTGACCGTTTCGTTACGTGATTTAAATTTCAAATACTTTACCGCGCGATTTTTCGCCAAATCCATTTATGGCTGCGATCGCCCTTTGGCGCTTTTGCGCCAACGTGGCCGCGTGCGACGGGGCTTTTCGGATTTAATTTAAAATGCAGAAACTTACGTCTATCTCGTTTACCTCGGCTTTTCGTAAACGAATTGTCACGTGTCTCTGCCGCGTCCTTTCCGCATTTGGCGAGAAAATCTCGAGAGACGAGGCACTCGCGGCTCGAGATTAGACATTCTTTCGAGGATCCTCGGGTTGCAAGAGATGCATTTCATGGTCCGAGCTGCGGAGAGATCCTTTTACGCGGAGGAAAAGTGTCCGTTCGTTAGCGGATTTGCAGGGAGAAAATTCTCGAGGAAATTTTGAACCGTGATGAGGTCGTAATCAAAACCGCCCGCCCGAAAAGGCAAAGAGGTGTACCGCACTTATACAACAATTATTGCACCCAGTGCCACTGCCGTTCGTTACGGCCACAGTCGGCAACCTTTATCGTTCGCTAATGAATTTAAACGACTTCGGCGTCGCATACCTCTTTTGATTAGCTAAGCATAAGGTTTATGAACATAAAGCCTGGAATCATCTACCACGTCGGCTCACGGTGAGACGCCAAGTATCCTTAATTATAGCATATAGTCGCCAGGACTTTTCTCTCTTACCGTTTTCTCACGGCTAATGCAAAAACCGTCGTTTTACGAGCTTTACAACAGATTGCATCGTCCTTTTTTTGATTTAATTTCCCAGTTTAGTACCGTACATTAGGCATGTACACGTGATAAAGTAACCCCGGTGGATGGAGTAACCTCGGACAAGAAACGATGCTCGCTAAAATGCCACCGTAATGGTATTATACAATGACATGTCGTACGTTAGGGCCATTGAGACGGTCCTGCGAGTACCTTGTAACCAAATGACTTTTAAAAGTTCACTAAGTAGCAACTCGCGAGACCGTTGAATCGTTGATTAACTTTTATAGCCCATGTTATTAGGAGTGAATTATGACAATTAACGTAATTGTAATAGTTATGTAAATGAACGATTTACCGACTAGATGATTTCTTGCGACCCTCTCACACCGTGGCCGGGTGTAAAAGTTTTCTTTGCGTGCGAGTTTCTCCCGATTGATTTACGAGAGACAGCCGGTGCTTTACCGATAGGTAAAAGTTGGGCCATAATACTTATCGGCTTTTCAATACAGTTATTCCTTACGTTTATTTTTAAGCTTTCGGAATTCCGGTATAAACACTGCTGATATACGCGATAACGTAGTTCGGTCATGCATAGAATGGATATTTTGGTGAGATTATTTTTTCTTCAAAGATGCTTAACTATGCGATGGCCCTAATCGGTTGTAATCTCTATCGTAGATACTCGTTATAAATACGGAACGTCTCTTTGATATACTCTATTGTATGTCTGCACAGCAGCAGTAGTTTACGCATGCGTACATGCATCAAAGACCCTGCCGACAACTTACAATCTACTTTCGCTAAGAAATTTCCACAAAATCATTTTCAACGCCTTTGAGGGTAATTACACCATGCACGATGAGGTATTTAATAGCAGCTTATTCGCTGTCTAAGCGGTAATGAATTCGAGTGAGCCAGGTTGCCTTTAGCGTTTCTCTTCCTCCTGGGAGGAAATGAAAAATATACAAAATTCGCCATCCCTTTGCCAGATATTAATTAACTTAAGTTAGCTAATGCCGTTACAAGGGAATCCCAGCCTACGTCGTACAAGATAAGATGCAAAATTGAGTACAAGAATTATAGTAGCAGCACTATACTCGCATTTTACGAAGACGAAGCGATCCTTCCTCGCGTTTCGGTTAGACGATTATCCGTGATAATCTCGGACGAAATGAAATGCCCGCGAAGAAGGACGTTCATCTTCTCGTTCCCTCGTTTTCATATCTCCAAGCCCATGAATTAACGCCCTTTCATAATCGTTCAATCGAATTCAGCCACCGTCACATCGAGGGCACGCGGCAAAATTTCATACAACTATCGTACAAGAAATAGCAGCGTATCTTAAAAGACAAAATGCGTATAAAAATATAAGCTTCACCGTGGACTGGACCCGGATGCGCGGATCGTTCATGGAGGTAGCACGAACGAAATTTGTCGCAAGCAAACGTCGTTGTTCTTTCGATCGATCGATCGATCAACCAATCAGAAATCGGGGCGTGGGAATGTCAAGGGTTGCGATTGACCCTTTTTCGGAAACAAAATCTTTCGCATCTCGATCTTCCTGCCGATGTACTCGTTGATGCATCTTTGAGATGGCTTCCACCAAGAATCTGTGCGTCCAAAAGTCATGGTACCCTTCGAGTGCAACTATCCATGGCCTGGTCTAATAGCCTTGGTTAAAGTTTCCGCCGGGCAGATCGAAGCGCGGGACTCCCTCGTAAGATACTTGAGCGTTAAATCCATTCTTCCAGTCGGCTGTATAACGGACGATCTGCAAACGACCATCCGGCAATTGAACTCGATACTCTCCTCGAACAATGTCTCCGTCGCTGATAGCATTGTGGGAGTAGTCGTTCCCGAAGGCGTCCTCTTTTACGGCATAGTTGAAGTCAAAGGGCATGCCGGGCTCGTGATGATGATGATCGTGTGGCTGGAACAAACGGAACGATTACGTATTATTTCAAAGTTTCGCGACTACTTTCTCGATATCGATCCTCGGAGTTCCGCAGGAAACCGTCCTGGTGGCCGAAATTTTTGACAGGACCTTGGCTCCGCTCAATTGCCATAATTAGTCACGACATCGGCTCAAATAATTTCGGTGGAAACTGTACGGGAAAGGGTAGGAATGACTTTTGCGCATTGTTCCCAAAGGCCATGATAGGCCTATGGCGGTAATCACCGTAGCTGAAACAGAGACAATAATTGTACGTCTGTCGTCTGTTAATTTATCACCGTTCTGAGGATTAATTTATCGGCGCGCATCCTTGGGGTACATCCGTTGAGGCGCGTTTAACCGAATTGCGTTAAAATATTCCACGATCTTTGCATTTGCTTTGCGATTACTCAATTTCGGACGCAACGAGACGGGAGTTCTTTTTATAAGAGACGTAGTACATACTATGTAGGAAAATATCCGACTAATCGAAGCCGATCGGTGGGCGATGTTTTCCATTGAACTGGCATTAGCGTGCAATGCTCGCGATCAGCTCTCGGCTTTGAGAAGTGGCTGGTGCATCTCAAGTTTTCCTAAGCGTTTTAACCTGAATACTTCTCAGGTAACGTTACGTAAAAAGGACGACTCTTACACACGTCCACGCAGACGCAATTGAAACCGCAATAACAGTTGGATGCTGCGAAAGCAACGAGAACTGTAGTGAAATAGAGTTCACCGAGGAACATCGAGCAGCTAAAGTTCAAGTCGCTTGGCGTCGAGCTCTTTGACACTGGGAAGATATGTGATAGTTAGATCGCGGTAATGCGATTTGCCCACGGACTGACTTCTCCACTTATTCGGAACGACAAGAGATAACAGCTTTACGGCACTCGCGGCGTACGAGTCTCTCCCGATCGCTCCTTCGATAGTTGTGATCCTTCGGGACGAGTCATTAGGTGATTCCTTTTATTTTCAAAAATCGGAGGATTGGCTCCAGCGAGATTTCAGATACCGAGGCGTTAAAGGTTTACGGCGTTAACGTCGCGTGCGCCCTGATCGGTGACGATGGTTTCGATTATTTTATAAATATCATTGGAAAGGACTTTTTCCGACACTTGCCGTTATTGTTTCAAGGAAGTGGAGCTGGGCCGCGTTAACCGGGGAAATAATTAGAAATCAGTTTAGATGCTCGTTAAACGGCACAGCGCAAAGTCTGCCGGAGGCGTTGGAGGTGTAAAAAAAAAGGGAATCGTTGCGCCAAAGGAATCGACTCGAGCTCTCTGCGGCTATGTACATCTCCAATACGTTTTCGAATAATAACCGAGTATTAGTCTCGCCGAGCAGAAAATGCCGATCAGGAGGGTCCGTGCACGACTTAGGATTAACTCTAACCACCGATACTTCTAATTAAATGATGAGGCATCAACCCGATGCTGCCCTCGCACATTACAACGTCAGACATGCAACCGAAGAGGAGCCACTAACGGCATAATCGACTTGGCGTAGGTGAGCATCCGAATGCGTTAATACGTACTATTAGCGACTCGTCATCCGATCGGTACAATGCATTCTCCGTCACTCAATGCGTCATTTTGACAAATAATTTCTGTCCGTTAACGCGTTCGCTTATCTCGCGGGAGTACACCCTCGTAATAAGATCGGATGCACGCATGCGTGTTTTGGAAATTCAATGCCGTATCTTTATTTATTTTGTTTGTTCTAACTCGAGGTAACGATATTTTCGAAATCCAGTGCCTCGTGTAAAGAAATATTTGTAGAAATAATCACACCACTTTAGTCCAAGCTCTATACCGAGAAAAAGAATTCAATTGTCATAAATCCGGATAAACGTTGCATCTGATTTATTCGAGTTCATTCCAGTCAAATAATTACTCCGTAAATTATAGAAATATTTCTCTGGATGCAAGGAAATACTTCTCTGAAATTGTTGAATGAATCCTTTTTCTTTTTCTGAAGATAGACAGCAATATTTTCTAATTCGAGTGAACCGTGCGAATAAAATATTCGACTCGTCACTCCACCTTGGGCGAATACTTACGCCAGGGCCGATGGTGTTCCCATTGTGTCCGGTGGGCTGTCCAGGATAGTCCGGAAATCCGGGAGTGGGCCTGGGTCCGGGAGTGGGGTATCCTGTGGGGGGCCTGGGGGGGCCAGTCGGGAAGGTGGGAGTCGGCCTCGTGGGCCCCACCGGGAAGGTCGGAGTGGGACGTCCCGGGAATGTCGGCGTGGGACTCGGGAACGGCACCGGAGGCTTGTTGTACGTGTATCCTTTCGTGGGCTCAGGTGGTAGGTACGTATTGCGTCTCGTCCCTGGTGGCAAGTCGCAGAGAACGTTCCCCAGCAAGAGGGACAGCACCGCCACCTGGAAAAAGGGACGAAAGGGATCGAAACCTGGATATGAGCACCCTCCTTCAAAGCTATGCGCCATGACGGTCCATCCTTACAGCGACAAGGTGGCTACACGGCGCGTTATGCACGCCGTTTATGCACGCCGTTACGATTTTCTAAGGAAGAGCTCCCGACGTCCCGGCAACGCGGCGGAACGACTGCTGCAACTTTCCCATTACTTCTTTCATCCGATTAAAATGCAACGCGGGGGGGCAAGGGGGAATTTTCGGCTCGATCTCGATCGAGTCGACTTCACCTTATTGGATCGAGATGGATTTTTATATCAGAATGCAATTAGTTCCGCCGGGTCGGAAGAATTCGGCCGAGTTGACGGAGGCGATTGAATTTATTCCTTCCGAAGCGTGAAAATGACGTCTGGGAGAGGTCAATCGCCGTGAGATTGGATTGCTCTTGGTAGTACCGAAATAAAGGGAGTTTATCGAGCCTCGAACGGCTCGACAAGGAGAAAGAATCTTAGTCGAGTGTCGCAAGAGCTGCACCGGTGGAGACGCTGGGGCAACTGCTATTGATCTGCACGAGATCGCCGGATAGCTTTGCTACGCTGACCTCTCCAGGGTTCAACCAAGGATTCGTTCGCCACGGTGGATTAACTGGAACACCGAGAAAGATACGCATTCCTCCCGAATTCTCCACAGAGAGGGTCAAAATGGTACTAGACGTTGCCGACCCATTCTCTCCGGCGTCGGCGGCAGGAGTTAAGGAATTAAGCAAGAAGCGCCACCGAGGAAGATATCGAAAATGGAGTACGATAACGTGCAACGACCCCTGCTCTTTTTACTTTTCGGTAACTGCTTTTCAATTCCATCGGACAGAATGGGATTGAATTAGCTAATCGGCCGCATGGCACCGTTCCGTTGCATTAGCTCGCCTTCTGCCCGCAATTAAAAAATTCACTAGGTTCAAGTGCACTTCGATTAAGTCGGGGACTCTGGGTCGGTTTTGCAAGAGCATCGGTTTTGAGATATCCAACGACCGTTAGAGAGAAACGTAGACTTGGGTCGAGGTGGGGGACGTAATTATTTCTTGTACAGCGAGGTTTTTCATTATCTAATTTATGAATGGGTTGTTCCGTAGTTATATGCGTCATCGCTTAAATTACCGCGAGTCTCGTTCATTTTGCAATTTCCTGTTGGGGAACATGGGACGCGACATCGTGGGAGGAATTCGTCGCGACGACGTGACACGGTTCGCCAATAAACGCGATTCCGCTGGTCGAAGCTTTTAGGACGGCTCGATTACGTTTCTGACGACCGAGTTTATACTTTCCTGGATTTTTTCTGCCCGGCAGTTTTTTTTTCCCCTTTCGAATAACGCCGCGTTTCAAGGAGACGTCTAATAATCCCCGAGAGAAACGATCGCTTCTTTGCCCGTCTGTCCGCGTGACGGAAATCTTTCCGCGAGGCGCGTTGTTTATACGGCGGCTCGTTAATACGCGGATATTGTGCCTCGGGACTAGTAACCCTGAGTAATTATCAGCTGGAAAACTGGCGAGCAAAGAAACCTCCGTATGAATCAACGTTGCCGGGGACATGAATGGCCGTGCACCGAGAAGCTGCAGTTGGCGCGGGTGCAACAATGCATGTCTTGGTTGCACCTACACGCGCGATTGCGCAAGCCTGCGATTGTGCTGGTTCAGGAGTCACTGACCTATATATACCGAACTGCACAATATATATACATATATATCTTTCTTTAACCCTTCGTGCTCACACGTTAGGGTATCGGAAATTATGCACTGCCTGGTGCACTACAAGCTGTAGCATCCACAAATTTGCTCCGACCACTGTATATCTTGTTATTTACCCCCGTCGCGTTTCTCCACTCCGAATCATCGTTTTCTCTATAAATACGATTAATCGCGCGCGCAAATAGAATATTTGCCATTGTCGGGAATTCAGGATATGTATCCGGATGAACGAAACTCGATTTCCCGGGCCTCCGAAAATTTCTGCCGAGGCGAAATGAATTTCGGTGGCTTTGAAATTTGATAAATGACGAGTGGGAATTATTAACCGTAAATTTCGGGGAGACATGCCTAGGGACATCAATCGGGAATGTATTACCAGCAAGCAAATCCGATACTCGGTGCACGTACCCTGTGAAACGGTGATACTAATTGTAATCATCGCGCGCCTGTAACGCGCACAGGAGTCAAGTGAGTCCCATCGTTTCATCTCTAATCGCATATTAATCGTTCTGTTGCAACCGACGATAGAAATGTCCGATACGGCAAGTACATGACCGGTGCATTTCGATGGGATCATCGCGGCGTGGAAACGATGCCTCGCCCACTGGATGAAGATCCTATTCGGAACATTTTTATGGATTTACTTAGCACTTTTTGCTCGAACGTCCGATTTACTCCGATTCGGGCCCATTGTTTATCCGCGCTTCCAATCGGCTAAAAGGACGCGCTTCAAAAGTCAATCATGTATCCCCAACGAATGCAATTCACAGAGAAGGTAGCTCGAGGATGCAGCCCGCTCCTTGCGTACAGTACTTTAGAATTCTTCGGAATAGCGATTTCAAGCAACCACCTTTCATCAGGCAGTCCTCACGAGTCAAGATTCCAGGACGGCTCACTGCGACGTGACCTATGATTTGCTCCATGGAGCCACTCGCGCGCGACATATTCGACAACAAGTAACGCCGGGGAACCCACTCGTCCAGGAACATTTTTGCATTTTATTTTCCTCCCCCCTAGTTCCGGATCGCTTTACGTGCCGGAAGAGCGGAGCACTTAAGCGGGAATTCTTGGAGACGAAAAATGAGCACGTCATCGACTCGTACAATATTTTACTCGACGGTAGTTTCGAGACAACAGCTGCGAGGCGTCCATCCTCACCGTCACCGATTTACCCGAGAGGCTATTCACTCGGAAATCACTGAAAACGATTTCCTTCTTTGAGAGCCGATTGCTTTTCAGTTCATATGACAAACGACAACGCGATTCGGTAACTAGGGACGCTCGGTCTTAAAATCCTGACAGTGTTTCGGCGATTCCCAACGATTTCCAGGGTTTACCCTGGTACCACTTTCCTTTAACGAGCCCGAAACTAAAAATGAAGAGCAATGACAATTCGATCGGTGAAAGTGGACGTCGTATCTTTCACTCGTCGCGAGTACTCGATGCACTTTTCGGGAAGGACTCGGTAGACCGATTTTTTTCAGGGTTTTTCGGGGGCACAGGGTGGAGTAGCGGCTTAGGTATCAACGTACCTGCACCGGAAGAAAATCGACGGGAGTCATTTCGATGCCAGGACTCGCTCGGTACGATTTGGTCGCACCTCGGGGCGTTTCGCCTCCTCGTTAGGGGGTGGCTCCACTTGGGGAAGAATGTGCGCGCGTTACCGGGGAGGGTGGCCTGTCGGTAGGGAACTTTGCACGTAATATGAATATGCATGTACCGGCCCGGCAGTTGGTACAGTCGGTACGTAACTGCTCACCATCCCGCCTTGTTGTGTTTATATAGCACAAGCCTAATAAGACGATCCTTCGGTACGCAGGGGAGAGAAGAGCGGCGTACGGAAGAGGGGCTACTATGCTCCCTTGCCTTGCTCACCTGACTTACCTTACTCACCTGAGCTGGCTCTCCTGCCTCACCTTGCGCACACCTAACTCACCTTCCTTACCGTGCTTACCGTCGCTCTTTGACGCTTCGAGGCTGAGGTCGGCTTAGGAGGTCCTCGAAAGACCCAACGAACGATGCTACGAGCACTCGTCGATTATGTAGATCCTCCTGAGACCGTAAACCCGAAATGGCTTACTCGAAGAGTACCAAAGAACTCGCACGAAACTCACGGTGCCTTGTATGGGGAATTTTTCTACTTCTAGGGACTTCTTCTCGAAGACTCGATTTACGGGACTCGATTCTCGTTGTTGTCTCGAATCGATCCCAGAGACGCGGCCGTAACGCCGACTTCGGGACTGAATTATTCCGAGCCGATGTCGAGGGCAGATATTTACTGTCAAAATATGAGAAGTCAGAAAGTTTGAGCTCCTCCTGGCATAGAAGTTTCGGCGCAAACGCGGTCGGACTCTTGGACGTACTTTTATTTCATCCGTACACAACCGACACCGAAGCCGGAAAGTTTCCTTCTTATTCTTGACTCTACTTTTCCTTCCAGCCGCGGTCTCGTTACGTGTGATTTATGAAGATTGACCTAAACCCGTAAACTGCTGAAAAGTGATATGTCGGTCTTGGAGCTACCGGTTTGCGAGTGGAAAGCGGAACTCGGTATTTTGCATAGTCACAGAGGGACGTTAAGCTGCGTGGATTTCATTTTATGTGCTTATCGAACAAATCCGAACCGGCATTTCAGTTTCATCTTCAACTTTGGTTAAAGATGTTGCAGCAAAAATGGGACAATTAAATTCGGAGTGCATTCCCTAGAAGATGGCTATTCTTGAGGATAATGGGTTTGGGACGTGCGATCGCGGTGGTCCGATAGTAAGTCACCGTTCTCTCTTAAGTAGACTTCCGATCTCGATACGGTTTGTCGATGGATATCGGCATCACGGCTGAAAAGCTTTATCGCCGAAACGTCGGCGAACGGAGATACTTCCACCGATATTCATCGACTGTCGGATGCGCGGTAGTTGGAGCTCCTCCTGATTTCCGATCCCGCGTCTCGATTTTATGGAGCTGCATCTTCCCGTACGTTCCATTATAAATTCCATTTCGATAATTAGCCCGCCCACGTTAGAGACTTGAGTGCCGCCCGTCGAAATGCAGGAATTCCTTGGCCAGATTCTTGGAGGGTAAAGTCCGCGACCTACGTCCACCGTTCCCAGGTTGGTTGCCAGGCATTGTTCTCGTCGCTTTCTGCGCAGTATGACTCTCGCAAAGAGCGAACGATGAACGAAAGACTCGGATCCCTGGATGCGGTTTCGAAAAGATCAAAATCGGAGCCCCGATCCACGAGGAGCGCCAAATCCGATTCCGATAAGCGCTTACATTGAAAAAAAAAAAAAAAGAATCGTCATTGACCCAGAGGAATATTTTATCAATTAAAAGAATAATTTATCTGACTAAAATAAAATCCAACAAATCGGATGCGACATACTTATTCCAGTCAAATAATTATCCTTTGAATTAAAAATACATTTCTCGCGAAATACCATCGAAAGAGCATGGGGAACCAGCAGGACGAAGGATCGAGTCCTCGAAGTCAAAATCGGCGAGACTCCTTCTCAAGCTTCCTTGAAATAATTAATCGATCCTCTGGCACTCTGGCCAGCCGGGTCGACGGCATTGTCGACTCAACGATACTCTCGACAAGGTCAATATTGTGCCTCGCACTTTCCTCCGATCGTTCTTGCCCGTTTTTGCGATCGGTGGCATCGCCAATCACGGGGTCGCCAATATTTGCCAATCTAAGGATCGGCGGGCTACGGTTTGGAGGAGCGCGACGCGATGCGATGCGCCGATACCGAACTGGGTATTGCGCTCGAACGTGCTGACATTTGCCATGGTAGTACCTTTCGGTCGCGTTAGGGCATTTGGTTATGGTCGTTGCACCGAGAGACTGGCGAGAATCGAGCCGAGAGGGAGGGTACCTAATCGCGATGAAACAGAGTCGATCCGGCGTTGAGGATCCCGACTTGAAATTCCGCGATTACGCGATTATCCCTGAAATCGCGCGTTGAACGTCGGCCACGGTCCCTCCTCTTGCTAGAAGAGAGAAAAGATTTCCTCGAGGTTGCAGGGGAAGAGGAGGATGCGACGCCGGGTCGATCGGTATAACGCGATCGATCGAATCTCGCCTCGCGTCCGCGGTCGACCTCGGAATCGGGTCGAATTATGACACGCCGATCGAATCGCCCGGAGTCATCGAGAGGGAACGCCGTAGTTTCGTACAACTCGGTTGCTCAATCGGGATTAACCGCGACGATCCTCGTTTTCGACCCGACACCCTCGAGAGTGGCCCGAGGTTTCCGACAGTCGAAAAGGAGAGTCCGTTCCTCATCGACGCTTGCGATACCGACGTTAACAGCACATTGTGTACGGCCTATCTTACGAAGTCCACCGTCCGTGTATCCACTTTTCCCGACAATAGGTGTCCCGTGTCCGTGAGTCCTTCCGATGCATCTACCAATTGGCATTCCTTTCTTCTTTCGACCTAAAATACGAAGGAGGGAGATTATACCCGGCGAACGCATAAGCCAGGTTGCATCAGGGACTAATGGGAGTAGTAATGGGTCCGCAAGGGTGTTGGGCTCAGGTTCGAGTAACCTTGGCTCGTAGAATGCCGCCGGTAACCCGAGAATACTCCCGGCAGAATCGACGTTCACTTTGAACTCGCTCCGGCCCGTTCTACTCCGGCGTCTCTTGAACGAAATCGAGCATCCGCCGTGTCTCGTTAGGACCTTAGGGAGAAAATGGCTGCCGCACCTTTTTCCAACTCTTTTCTCCGGCGGAGAACATTTTGCCGTTCGATGGCTCGTTGCCACCGGGGTCGGAGGTCGAATGTGGAACGGCGAATTCGCACGCGCCTTGAATCCTAGGGAAGGTTAGGAGGATCGGGTCTTCTTTCGAAGCAGTGCGTCACGGTTAGTTGCCTACTGGCTTTGTCCGATGCGCTCGTGGGTAGACATTCCCTCGGCCAAGATGAAAGTGAAAACTCGGTTCTGGTCGCAGATGACCTACTGCCTGCCGGGAATCTAGGTGCTCCGCTGCAGCGACGCCAAGCCAAGAGCGTGGCGCCATCGCGCGCAATCGGCCCGGTCGAAAACGACTTTTTTTCAAATTTTTCCAAAATGCCGGAACAAAATTGGGAAAATGTCCAACCTAATTAATTTCATTTCCTCCGCCGACGCTTCTCATCCCGGCAGAGGGTTCGCCTTTGGAAGCGTTCGCCACTCGGGTGTCCGTGCAGGACTATTTTTTTCTCTCTCACGTTTCAATATCGTGACGTCCTCGAGAGGCCGATTTTCGCATCGATAGGTCGCATGGGAAATGCTCATTATTCGTTTCCTATCCTCGGCCGGTATTGTGCCACGTGCAGCGGCATTTCGTAAGAATATTAAACGCTGGAGTCTCCTCGGAAACGAGAACGCTTTGCGCCACGATGCGAGGAAACCGGCGGAACGCATCTCGGGCGAGGAATTCGCAATTCGCGATTCGCTATTCGGAATAGGGCGATATCGATCGCGCATGATAATTAGTTTTCGGATGAAGGGGTCCGATGGCGCAAGGCGTGTTTTCGCGGCTTCGTTGGCCCCGCCGTTGTGCGTTAAGGCCATTTACTCCCCGACTCGCCCAACGTGGAATTCTTCCGAGATTTATGATAATAGGTCTACACAATGCCCGAGCTCTCCCACCGCCTTTCCCTCCGCCGAGCGAATCTCCTTTAAGATGATGGATCGTGGTCTTAATATTCGGCCATCTTTGGATTAATGCCTAACTGCTGTTTAGGGATCGCTTAGAGGTCCTGCTCGGTGAAGAAGCGGCGAAGCGCTCCTCTTTTTTCGCGACGTTGATTTGCACAATATAGCGGCCTTGAGGTGCTTATTATATAATTTAATTAACGAAAAGGAAGTGTATCAAAAAAATGTCTTCTGGAAGAAGGCCGCGAAGAACCATTCCTCTCCGCAATGTTGCAACGCGCGAGGACGTAGGGAACGATTTGCACAATATGGCGGCCTTGAGGAGCTCGTTTTCGAGTAATTCGGAAAGGAAGTGCATGAAATAAATTTCTGCCCATCAACGCGACCATCGGAACATGGTTCGAGGACGCGATGGAATTACAAGGAATTTCGGCCGAATTATCGACGCTCTAATGACGGCAGATGCACTCGCGATGCACGGCAATGGCTGCGAGCCACGCGCTTATTGTCACCCGATCGCGTAGGCTCGTTTTACGAGCATAATGGGTATAATACACGAAATAGCGATTTCGCGTACAATGGCGAGCGCTGCGGACAAAATGTGGATAAAGCGGAAGGCGACGAGGTATCGAGTAGGTACCGACAATTCCGGGACGCGCTGCGGCATTTTCACGTGAATCCGTTTGAGGAATTTCGTCTGGCACCGACGAGCTCCTCTTCGAGCATCCGAGTCGAAACTATCGATCTCCCTTGAACCTCCAAATCCTCTATTTTTTTCATCACCTGGTCGCCGCGAAGAATTTCACCCCCACTAATTGTAAGACCGAAATATCTGAATCCACCAAGGTACCCCAAGATTCAATTTGCTGGCTAAAACCACCGCATCCACAAAAAGTAGAATCCCAGATATCTAAAACAGGACATTCCTATTCATATTCATAATTTATATAAAACTATTCCAGGAGTCAATGAATATTATATAATGAATATCCGATAATTCAGGTTCCCGAGGTTGAAACCAACTCTTGGGACCTCAACTCTATATTTCAGATTCGTTATTTCATATACGGTGAATTCGTCGTCTCCCTTAAGTCGCTCGTTGCATTTGAATGTCTGGAACTCCCTTAAGCGTTAGCGTTTGGCTTATGCGAGATGGAAATGTTTGAAATTGGCCGGGAACGCGTCGATTCCGCAGAACGAGTAAATTGGGGGAGGCGTCTTGGATCGATCGATCGATCGATCGACCAACTGTCGCAATAGGCAGTCGCTCGGGTTGACACTCTGGAGCTCCTCGGCGGCGCTCGCTCGTTCTTCGGCCTTATGCAAATCATCGGCCTACAACGCTCCGCGGCTGGAATGACGGCTGGCTTCGTAAGGTCAACGGAGAGGAAGATTAGACCGAGCGAGGTTGCCTCCAATGGAAGGCACTGGAAGGAACACCATTACCGTGGTCGTAGCCGTTGCCGTGGTCGTAGCCGGTGCTCCCGGTCCGACGTTTGCGTGCGAGCGCCAACGGGACCGATCCAAGAGGCTTTGGGTGTGCCTCCTTAATGTCACGGGAGGAGCATGCAGTCGACTCCAGGCACGAATCGCCCGATTATCGAACAAATTGCGCCCCGCGACGCGAGAGGCATCCCGACAAAGAATGTCAATGTTAATTCCCCCGACCCCACCCTCCTTGATTAGCCGCCGAATAACGAGCCTGGAATTCGCGAAAGCCCGATCGCGCGGAATTTCTTTTCCGCCTCCAAGGAGCGTCGAGATCGAGGCAGATCGCGTCCCGAGTTCGGTTATGCAAGCAATTACCTACTGGAAGGGTGGAAGAGGGAAAGAATGGAATCGCGAGTCCGGAGGGCCATGAGGAGCCGCGCCTCGACGATCGACTCGACAAGAATGTCCTTTGTGGGTGGATGCCTGTTGTGTTACGCGGAGCATCCGTGTCGTTCACGATCGAGAATGCGTCGATATAGACTCTGGATTTTCTCAAACTTCTTGACCGTGGGAATGACTTCTTTTTTACTTGATGAACGACCAGGGATCTTCCAGTTCGTACGGATTTTTCTCCCATGCAAATGGATCAGCACGAAAAATGTTCGCATTGTTGCGAAGTCGCGTCATTGGTTAAGGTTTAAATCTCGTGGACGAAACTGTCAATTTCACGGGCGAATGTTGATAGGACGAACTCGAGAATTGGATCCCTGCATTTGGGACGAGGTCTTGCACTTTTTCGCAACACTGGAAAACCTGAGTCGATTTTGCTCGCCGATAATCAAGATACGGTGTTGGTCTTATCGTAGTCATCGAGAGCGGATCCGCGCATCATTTTTATCTTGGGATATTTTTTTCTATGGAAAATCAACGGATGTATTTAGGTTAAGGGATTATTATGCTAATCGAAGTCGCTGAAAGGCGTCTCGTGGACAGCTTGATTAATGACGGAGGATGGAAACGGTAATCATTTGTAATGCTCCTTCGACGCATCCCGTCGAGCAACAATAGGTGTCGCTACAGTGGTAGGCTTCCGAGCTGCGGTAATTAGATCTCCGTCGTCCTACTTGTACGAAGCGTTGTACCGAGTCGAGAGGGCTGTCGTACTTGCACGTCTATGCAAACGCTCGCAATTTCTGGTTATCCAAGACCGAGACAATTTCTCACGATGACGACGCTTGGGTGGACTTTTCGTTCCTAAGGTGTTTCGTTTCCCGGTTTAATTTCCACGGGTTATTACCGCGGTACATGTGTTACGTATGCCAAATTAGTGAATGGATCTTGCGGATTGAATACTCATGTTGGTACGCGAGTAATCCCATAATCAGCCACGCTAAATCACGCTGCATCACGGGAGCATCTCTATCGTTCCTGGAGACGTAATGTCTCATGTGTCGATACCTTCTAATCCACGGCTACATGCAATTGACATTCAATTTCCGGGTTGCATTTCAGACTGTACGAAACCCATTAGCTGTGAATTATGCCCCGTAAAGGATGCGAGCGTTTCCTGATATCCGACAACTTTCCAACTGTCCCACGGTCATCCCAAACGTGTCATCTGAGTGACTCGAAATTGTGCCACTACTTTTATCTAGTGACAAGTTACTAGCACTTATGACAAAGGTAGCGGAATCGCGTTGATTGCGAGTCATTTAAAAACCTTTATGTGGGATATGTCGCGTAGATTACTCGAAAGCGCTATCGCGAGTGCTTTTTTACCCGGGGGTTTGGCTCTAGGGTTGAACCAGCTCGTCCAGTATTTCTTTAGATATAAGCAGCTGCATCGAGTCGAGGGCATTTTCCCTCTGGATGCATCGATCGCTTTCGCAAACGATGAAAGCTGCTGGCACGTCGCCCGGCGAACTTATGCGCGTATCGATAAGTCCGCGTCAGCCTTTCTACGGTGATAAGAATTCATTACCCAAAGGAGTATCAATATTTCACGAAGAATATCGAGCAGCTCTGGATAACGTAACGACCCGAGTAGCTTATCCCAGTCACCGACATATCAGGCCTCGCAAAAGGTTTTTCAACCGAGTTTATTTATCTCGATGGTTCGCGACTGGGCAGATCGCTCCGATATTTTTGGAAATTATTTTCCACGGCAAAATTGACCATATCATGGAATAACTCGCTATCGCCCATGGACTAAGATGTCTGTTTTTGCCACTTTATAAAAAAATGGGTTGAGCCGTTTCACGGGAAAAGGGGAGCAGCTGTAATTTGGGAATTTCGAGTCTCTTCAGTCGGATCTCAAGGAAATCACGAACGGTTCGATTCCGGAATCGGCCAGAACATGCGGAAATTTCCGAGGAACCGAGTTAATTTCGGGATTCGCTCGAGTTGAGGCACGCGAAAGTGAAATCGTTTCAAGTTTCGTTAGGGCGCTACACGGGGAACTAGTTTGTCCTGGTTTGGGCAGGATCGCAATTTCGGGGGCTATTTAGAATTTGGCCGAAGCCTTGCCTCGCAGTTGGCCAGGTAAAACATCATCTGACCGACTAATAGCATCAATCGGACATGTCAAAACCGTTGGGACCCACTTGTGACCAGCCTTACTCACACATTCCATTTGCAGCGCATCGGTTTACAAGCCATCCGCTCGACATTTACTTTACATCGAAACGGAATGCGGGAGTATGCTCGCCATGTTTGTCCGCATGAAAATCAACCCAAGCATCGGATCGGACCATGTGTACATGGGATCTGGTTGATCCAATAGCATGATGTTGAACGTTCCGTCATATTTTCCGGAACCCACCGCCGGTGTTACGTGCAGAGAAACGCATCGATCTTGCGAAGTCCAGGGCGTAAATTGTGGAGGCAAACGCGATGTCCGGATCAACGAGAAAGCACGTTAGAAATCGACTTCTCTTCTATGCTCCTAGGACGAGTTCTTCGATGAGCAACATCCTTTGAAAGTTAAACGCGACTCGCAGGACCAAAATCAAGACTAAAGGCCAATCCTGAATTTCCTAATTGCCGAAAGTCAATGCGGCCCTTTGCGATAGAAAATCCCCCGTCGAAGATGCGTATCGCGATTCCTGTTCAGAGGTAAATATCAACCAAGGTAATCCGATCGATAAATCGGCGATATAGCAGGGGTTTAATGGACCTCCTTTGACGACGCTTCTCGACGATGTGACGTCTCCCGACCAGCGTGCGTCGACGGACACGAAGGCTGATATCTGGGGATGCTCTACACGGTCCTGGGCAGCTCCATTTGATGAAGTAGCGTGTACAAAGTAGATTATCCACCGGGTGCACAGATATCGACCTCTGCCAGCAGCCAACGCATTGAAATCTCTGGATCGGCTAGGGAGAAGCTCCGCCTCGTGTCACGTCGACTCCATCAGGAATGGATCTTGTCGGTTCCGGATAAGTTTAACCCCACAACCGTGTAAAACGTTACAGCGAGGAGGTGGAGGGCACTAATGGTGGCATTAAACGTCTAAATTGTCGCGTCGTTTTCCATAACTTACGGCGGCTCCGCTTACCTTACTCGGCATATTGCTATGGTTAATAACGCTAAATAAGCGTTCTAGGCGCAACGCTGGCCGTGCAGAAATTTCGGACTGGTTTTAACCTAGTTCCGAACCCGGCTTCTGTTGCCAGATTCCGAAAAGTAAAGTACCGCCGAGCAAATGGAAACCGACCGCACATCCAGGCCGAACTACGGCGTGGTGTTCCCAATGTTTTATTACGTTTTTCCTCGCCATATCCCATTATTCAAATCGAGTCTTCGGATTTTTTTAGGCGCGCCCGTCATTCCCGCTTGTTGATATCACCCTGGGGAAATGCGGAATACTAGGAAATCCCGCGATGCGGTTACGAACCTTTAGTCACACCCTGCAGTCGGATCCTGCACGGTGGAGGCGCGAAATCCATGGGGCGTTGAAAATCTTCCCCGTGAGCTTATCTGCGTTATTAATTCTTTAGCGCTCGAAGAAACGCGTTGATTATACTCGTTTGCAAACGCTCGTCGAAGCGATGACTCGGTACGATCGCTAACAAATTTATCGCACAATATGGCAGAATTACCGCGCGTCGAGTGGGGTAACCCCATACCGTAGAGAAATGAAATTTACCGTACAAATACGGTAGTTACCTTACGTCCGGTAACACCGGGTGCAGACAGGAAAAATACCCGCCGCCTACCAGAACTCGTAAAGCCCGAACGACGAGCTGCGAGTCGGAAAGTCAGTCTCTAACTAGCCTTCCAACTGCGGCCATTCCCTGCCGGAGATATTGGGCTTTCTCAGAAATCGAGTAGTCAGACTGTAAAAACACAATAAAACGGAAAATACAATTACCGCAATCCTATCGATGCCGCCGTACAATCGGAGCTTTAAATCGATTCCTCCCAGCGAAGCATAATTCGATGGCCGATGCTCAGACGAATCGATGTACAGGATTGGAAGTCCATTAATATATTTGCATAGAACCCTAATGAAGCGAGCCATGACGAACCCCAATGGCGAATTTTGATTACCCGACGTCATCCACGTTGCGTCGTTGCCTCCAGCGCCGGATGAAATTCCGCGTTTTGATTAATTCCCCCGGTTAACGGATCCAAATCTGGGGAATTCGCCGAATAAGGGCCAGCTTTACATCCGCGACAACTCGGTCGGATTTTAAGAGGAGCAATTACCAAGTTACCTCATCGCTGGCCTTTGACGAGCTCCTCTTCCAGCCGTATCCGGCACTTTCCAAATAGGAGGGTCAGGGACTCCTTTTGATTTCGGGTTTACGTAACTTTGACAATGTGGATTTGTCCCGTGAATGCTCTTTTCATGTTGCCTTAGAGACCCGTGAAACGAGCGTTAGTAACAGGCGTTTCGCCTATCCAAGGCCTGCGTTAGTTGGAGCAGCGCGGGAGGACGTTGCGTTCTTTTCGCGCTGAAATTCGACGTTTAGATCTAGGAGCGGGGCTTGGTCGATCCCAGGTGATGGTCCAATCGTGATTAGGCGAATCATTGGTCATTGTCGGAGCCGAAATCGATGTAGCTGTAGATACCAATGTGCTGGTCCACGTGGCGACGCTGCAGCCATCGGCTGTCATTGTCAATTACCGCTACATCTGCCCAAGATGTCCGGAGGGTCGGAGACGACGGAGCTCAAAGGCCACCAGGGACTCTCGAAAATTTATCTCTCTCATGATTCATGGCGAGGATGATTGAGCCGGTCCCGCAAACTCGGACTAATTAGCCGAATGTACCAACTAAAATTCATACTGCCATTTAATGAGCTTCTGAAATTTTGAACGGGGCTTCTAATAGCTTCCAATTTAAACTAGATATCGTACCTCCGGTTTGGGGGAGCAACTCCTCCTTGGGGGTTTGGAATTCCAGGGGTTGAAAAAATAACAGTTGAAACTCTCGGCTAGCTGGAGCTATTTTTCTTCGCGCGAGATGGTCCCTCTAAGAGGGAGGTCGCAGGTCCTCGGGAATAATCGCAAGTCCGTTCAACCGGAGGCTCGAGGGAGTCTCTGCAGATTTATGAACTTATCAAGACTCCTCCAGACAGCCAGGGTGTTTCAATTGAAACGCCAAATGAACGTTAGCAGGTGTGAATTTAACGTGACGTTTCTGCGAGCACCGGAAGGGGGTTATAAATTGCGCGGCACATTTACGGGATTCCAGTTCATTTTAGCGTGCTTTACATGTAGAGTTACGGGATCCCGGAATATTTCCGTGTCAGCTAAGAACGCGGAATGGTCCGGGGGGCGTTGAAAGAATTCATCGTCGATTCCTGAAATTCTCGCGAAATGCGGATTTTCGAGGGGCGAGACCGTGGACGACTCCTCGTTTGTAACGTTTCGCTTTCCTTTTTCTAATGGCGTCTCGACTGCAGGTTCTCCTTCGGGGATTTACGAGGTTACATTCTGGGCGCGATAGAAATTGATGAATCCCTCCGTTGTTCCTAATGTACTTTCGGGTTAGTAGGTGTCACCCCTTGTCGAGAGGGTGCTAGTGGGGGTGAGTATTTTGGAACGGCGTAGGTAAAGTTGAAACAGGTAGCGCCTGAACGCTCTTGGCTAACATAGCCTGTTTGTTGCTCGTTCCTGCAGTATGCTAATGCATTTTACAAGGAAACTCCGATATCTAAACAATTGCGAATCGATATTACGGGGCGAAAACCAGAACCGCAGAATGCGCGCCCATTGTGCGGGAGCTCGAGCGGCCGTCTGCATTATTCCCAAGTTTTCTCGAATTTAGAACCTCGAATCTCGACGGCGAGACAATCGGTTTATTTAAAGCCGGGATGGAATTAAGGTATGAAAAGTCGAGATCAATTTCCGGCGCCGCGAGAGCAGAGGGGCGCCATTACGGGATATTAAAGCACACATCGAGTCGGATCCGGAAGGCTCTCCTTTACCGGGAAAAGTCGACGAAACAAGAAACGAATGAAACCTCTGAATCCGATAACTCCGATTTGAACCATCAGGTGGAAAACGAAATCAGTGGTCCGTACGAATGCAGGCGCAGTTATGCACCGCATTGGAACGAGAAACAAAAAGACGCGTGATTGGATAAAGCGCATTCTTGCAGTAAATGGTTACACAAGAGTTGCACGTACCCGTGGAAACGGAGGAACGAGCGTTCCATTTTTCGTTTCCATTCGGCGACGAGGGCGGAGCGACCTCGAGGCGATACCATTTTCGCTGGAGTCGCTCTTTACGCCTAACCACTTTTTGCGCCCTGCCAGAAAAAACGCCTCGGAGGTCTCGCTAAGTATTAACCGAGTATTCCGCGAATAAACGAGTCTTAACCAGGAACTCCTTGAAACTCTTTGCGCGTCGAGAACGCGTCCGAAAACAGGAACTTCTAACGAGACGTTAACATCCTGACAGGTGCTTTTCACCTCCTCGAGGTAGAGTTTCGCGAGGGGCCCGTTAAACGTCGGATAGGCATCCTCGCGTGCGCTTTTAATTAAAATAAGTTTTTGCCCGGTAACTCATGACTTAATAGTGGCAAATAGAGTGCAAAGGAATTCTGGCACTCGAGGAGGGCGTTGGCGCTCCAGGACTTGGAAACTCTGTCCTGCGGTGGATCCGTTGTGTGTCGGACAGGTTCCCTCGCGTGCTGCTACGTAATTAGTGTTTGGTTAGTTTTCAATGAGGATTTGCTGCCTCGAACAACCTTTATATGCCTAGTCTGTCGGCTGCCCGCCCACTTACCGAGAACCCTGGAAGTTAGACTGGCGGAATAATTCGGAGGCCTCGATGATCGAAGCGGAACTTTGTCCGCGTGTTGCTTGTTTCGTACCTATGAATTTGTGTAGCATCGTCTGGCAGGAATTTGTACCCTTGTTATAATTGGGGCTCGACGGAAGCTCGCTACTCGAGATAGCAGAAAATTTGCCGGCAACAGAAAATCTCCCTCTCGATGCAGCCCTGCAAATTGTGCATTTTTAACCTCGCTAATAACATCCATCCCGTGCATACCTTTGCACTCGATACGACGATCCGTCTTCGGTGTAGTCGATTTAATGGTCCCTTGCATCAAGTACACGAAAGCTCGGCAGGTGGTAGCCAATTTGGTGGACGCACAACGGTAAATAAATGTTTTCGCATTTGCTCGGTTGACATGCGAGCCCCTGAATAATGGCTACTATTCCTGCGACGGTGCACTGCGAAAATGCACTGCCAGGCGCAGGTAAAACGCGCTAAGTTATTCATGTAATTCCTGCAACCTTTCTCCAGGCGTCGGGTACATTGCACTTCCAAAGACGCTTTGCACCCTCTCGAATGACTTCTATTAACCGTACAATATTGAAACACCATGAAAATAAAATTCATCGTCGAAATCCCTCTGGATGGTTCTCGAATTACAGGATTTTTTGTCACTTTTCGGCAATACTTCCTCGATTCTCGACCCCTTCTCTCCATTCTTGCAGGGACGGAGACTATTTGCATCCGCGGGATTGCATGGGGAAAGTTTGCAAAAGTTGCGCGCTAATGTGCACACTATTTATCCAAGGGCTTGGCAATCGGCATACCAAAGCGCGGGAAGTTCCTCGAATGGCCGACATGAATTCACGGGGCATTCAAAGAGTCTTACTTTTCTTTGTTAAAGCGCCTCGCGTATCCTAGGAGGACTTGCCACTTACTCGAGAGTGCAGGTAACTCGATTTGCGTGATCAATCGAGTTAAGTGCAAGCGCTCCTCTTCATCCGACCGAGTGATTCGTATCGTTATGTAACGCCGCGACGACTGTGCGTTCTGCTTGCGGTGGAAATTATTACGAGCCATAGTGAAACGAGAGTATGAGAATATTCCCATTAGATTACACGGTCCCCGTGGTTGCGTAACCGTGCGATTACCAAAGTGCCACAAGGGGGTTCGGACGATGGCTCTTCCTCTTCGTCGTCGACTCGGAGTTGCAAGAACGGGATCGTCAAACGATCCCCTGACCGAGTACCTTGCAAGGTGTACATACATATACACGGCGTAAAGTCATTAAGGAGTTTTGCGCAATCGTTACATGATT
The DNA here is from genome assembly GCF_000612105.2 of Orussus abietinus. Taxonomy (NCBI): domain Eukaryota; kingdom Metazoa; phylum Arthropoda; class Insecta; order Hymenoptera; family Orussidae; genus Orussus; species Orussus abietinus. The sequence continues at coordinate 1,414,220 of NW_019395981.1, forward strand.
CCTCTGGAAGATCCACTTAGGAGCGACGGGGTATTCACTCAGGAAATCCTGGATTTTAATACTCGAGATTACATGAAAACAGCTGGAAATCGCTCGAAATCTGGAAATCGTCAAAATACTGTCATACATTTTAAGGCTGAATGCCACTTGTTACCGAATCGCATTGTTGCTTATCATAAGAAATCAAAGACAATCGGTTCGAGATACGTCATGAGCACTCAAACGTTTCACGTGCGTTTCAACTTCCGATTAATCCGGACGATGGCTCTTTCTCTTCATTGTCAGCTTGGAGTTGTAAGAACAGGTTCGTCAAAGAATCCCCTGGTCACCTTGCAAACTATATGTACATATAAATACACAGCGCAGTCGTTGCATAATTTCTCATGGAGATCCACCTAGGAGTCCAGACCCTTCAGCTCGGGATACGATCCGGGCGCATTAACGCGTTTCAACTTCCGATTAATCGGAATACCCAAGAGTCGATGCCGAGCCCTAGGAGCGGAACTACCGCGAATGGCCGAGGGAGAGCGTAACCGTAGTCATAGCAGTAGCCATAAAAGAGCATTCCCAGGTCCGTCCTGAGTAGGACGAACGGACCCGGAACGAGTAGGCGAAGCGGGAGTGGTGCACTTCACTGCGCCACTGCAGAATATGGCGGAGGACAAATTCCCTGCAGCTGCGTCGCGGAATATCCTCAATTATGGCCTTCTATTTCGAGCATTTCCTTGCCCGAAGTCCTCCCGTTTCATCGCCCCAGCTTGAGACAACCGGGCGGTAGACTCAACTATAAAGCGATCCTCGCTGCATTATAAATCAACAAGTGGAACTCCGATATTTCACGCCGATGGGGACGCCTCGACGAGACCCTCCCCCTGCGAGTTTCCACCCCACAGACCGGTGCTTTTTCGGGGAGGAGTCCTTTGCTAGGAGATTCTTTGCGCCGTTTCCATCGGAGCATCGATTTCCTGCATTTCCTCTATTTACAGGACGAAGCGTGGGATACGGCAAAGAAACTGCCCCAAGGGTCGGCAGGACCCTCATCGAGGTCTACCCTGTCTCCTACAATGTCGCTTTTTAACCCAATTTTCACCTAAGTTGTCCCCGCGAATTTGTCCGGACCGAACGAGATTACCTCGCGCAGACGGGTGCCATTCCATCTCTGGGGGGAATTTCACTTTTATGGCTACCTAGGGCCGAGTTCTAAGCTGGTTCATTATGTTCGCGGCATAGCTCAGCATAGCCAATGAACGTGTAAGCAATGCGTGAGCCGTGCAATTGACTGCGCCGCTGCGGGATATGGTGGCGGACGAATTTCCACCAGCTGTGTCGACAAATATATCCTCAATTATGGCGTTCAATTTCCAGGATTTCCTTTCCGTGAAATTATACCAGTCCGTTGCCGTCGCGATATAAACGAGGAGTGATCAGCAACCGTTATTCATCCACAAGATGGATTCATATGACAGGAGACGCGCTTAAAGTCGTGCAGATCAACCCGAATGTTGGAAAAACGACGCGGAATTAATTTCCCCACAGGATGTCCCAAGCCCTCCTCTCGTTACTCGAAGACATTTCAGATGAGCACACGTGATGACACGTACCATATTTTATTACGTTAGCAATAATAGTCTTACATAACTCGCACAATTATTCACGTCCGTGAGAGTATTCGTAGTCGGCGAGGGATTATCACATCTCCGAAGCGACCGGCAGATCCCGCGTCCTTAACAACCGTCTCGTCACCATTTATCGGGATTTCATCCAAGCGGGCATACGTTTAATAATTAAAAGTAGGAATGCGGGGAATGGCACCGCAAGCAACGACACGGCCGGTGCGGAAACGTGCCAATTTCTCTCGGTGCTCTCTCGCGAGTGTCGGGTCGAGGATCGCGTGTACCACCGATCGATTTCTCACGCCCCTGCAAATCCAAACGGCGTGTCCGATATCGAAATGACGGGGAATGCGTGAAATAGCCGACGAAACGATCAGGCTCCGATGCGAGGATAAAGTCGAAAGTTCCGTGCAGATGAGCCGGCAAAAAGTGACATAAATATTCCATCGAAGGGAGGGGGGCAAAAACCCGAGTGCACTTTCCTCGGGGGGTCTCCGTGCGCTATATACCTATTTGCGGTGTACTAAGCTCTTGGGAAGATGTATGCGATCGAAAAACTCGGTTTCCTGCCGGGATCTGGCCCCTGACTTCCGCAGGGTGTAACGTATTCATCGTCTTCTAGGATGCATATGCTTACGGATATGTTACGTGCGCGGGTTTTGACAACTTATGAATATGCCTGTATACGTGGTGTGAGATGTACGGTGGATATATTTCCGTTGGAGTTCCTTCGGTCGAAGAAAGATCGCCGAGGCGCGTAGAGAGGAGACGCGCCTTTCGATCTGGTCTCGATCATTTGCCGTAACCCCCGCTCGGGGGTAGGTATTGATTGTTGGCTCCTCCACCATTTCCACCCCCGAAGATACCACCTTCGACTCCTCCTGCAGGTCCTCCGAAGTCGTTACCACCTGCCAACACCATGGAATCTCGTTTAGGTGCGATGGTACCACGCAAGGGTAGCCGCGTTTATTTTCTTTAGGGGTGAACACTCCAACCGATGTCGCGTCCTTCTGGCGCTGACGAGTCTTTCGCATAATTCGAGAAAAGACAAGAACAAGGAATTTTTTCCGGCTTTAATCGGCGACCGGTTCGCGATAAAAATTCACTCAACCTGGATGTATCAGGAATTAATTACCCCATGAATAACGAACGATCCCCTCGGTTGACACGATGCGATATGAATTACTCGCTGTTTCGGCCGACGCGAAACGGCATTTGGAATTTCGATTTAAATAGAATTTATACTAAATGCCCATTTCCGATTCAAATTAAAAGAAACTCCGAGCGGCGATGGTTTACGAAATTACGGTGCACGCGCGTTTCCCCCGATTCGGTAAAAGTTGTTTCATGTTTCCTGCGCCTCGATGTGGAGATATTTTTAATTTTAATTAAAATAGAGGGGGTTGCATAACGGATTCGTTTACATTGCGTCCTTCCGTCCATCCGAAAGCTCGTATCATGATTTTCGGCATGTAAATTATTTAATGTACTTTAGGCGCGATTTAATAAGGCTATATGTTTGTAATTATCGGTACACAAATAGCTTGCCAAAAATCAGGGAAATAATTTACCGAAACTCGGCTCCATCGCGGGCCAATAATATCCCGATCGCTGTCGGGAGATTTTTGGCAGTCATCGACGTTCGCTTCCGAATTGGACATTTTGCAATTAGGAAAAATTTTGTAGACAGCAGAAACTCGAATTAATCGCGTTGAGCTAGTATCGAATCTCAACACGGGTACCAACCAACAAACTACGAGTTTTCGGACTCTAGATGGTAACCGAGTCTCGTTAATAACCGAAATACCTGTAATTACCGTGATACGATATTTACAGAATTTTCGATAAGTATCGAACTTCGATAGTTACGGGACTTCATTATATCGAAATTTACAGATACTGATATTGGACGTCCAGTATCGACTGCGCCCAACTTATTACAGGGGATCTGTATTTGCGGCTAAATGAAGCGTAATGGACTTCTCGTTCGACTTCAAAGCAATTGATACCGCATAGATGCGTGCAAAAAGCGAGGATTATATAAACGGAGGCTTAGAAAAATATCGAGAGTCTCATAAGCGATTTCAATTTTGTAGACTTTCGCCAATAAGTCCGAAAAGTATGTACACGACTCCACCAGATGAAAATCGATATTAATTTCTAAATCAGAGAACGAGTCAAATTTTCGATGCGATCAATCGTAAGTAAAATCGTAAGAATTACCCGAATATCCTGGATATCCTCCAGCAAATCCTCTTTGGTATCCACCAGGTCCTCCTCCACCTCGATATCCGGCAGTCTCCGGAAAGACGGCCTGTCCCTCGTACTGAACATCCGCGTTGTATCCGGCAACGTCATCAGCGGTGTATCTGACAATTTGCGTCCTCGAATCCGGCAACAACACTCTGTACTCCCCTCGAACGGAGTTTCCATCGCTGCTCTCTTGCTGGGCGTAATCGTTTCCGCTAGGAAAATCGCGTACCTCGTATTGGAAGCTGTACGGTTGGGGCTGGAAAAAACGTCGGATTGATTTATCGGACATATCTCCTTATCGAGTAGCAAGCCAAACGAGTCTTTATCGGATATTCCGAGTGGATGAGTTCAAGTTTGCTCTCGACCGTCAAGATGGATGCTCTTCCGGGGCGCGAGTAAAGAAGAACGGAGCCGACCGACCGCGACCTACGGCACCAAGGGGAACACGTGCCAAACGGGGTTCCTCCTCCCCTCGTTCCTTTTAATCCTGAGAAACCGTGGGAAAATCTGCCCCCAGTTTGGCTCTTCCGTCGGCTGAAAGACGAACCGCGCGTCTCTCCAATTGGCGGGGTGGATCGAGATGGAAAACTCGACCGCGCGTCGCGATACCCCTCGTAGGAAAATACCTTCCCAGGGCATAGAGCGTCCAAGACTCGGTCTGAAACGTTGATGCATATTTCATCAGGTCGCCCTACCTGCACAGTGTCGTCTTACTCGCACGCGCGAGAAAGGTGCGGCAAAGGTGCTCCGGTTTCACCCTGGCGTCTCTTCCGCCACGTCTAGTCGGGCGGACCGGGCTTTTCAGAAAAGGGGAAAAAAAAAATGGAAAAATTCGAGGGAATCAAGAAAGAAACGGAGCATTCGGAACGGCCCTTCTATTGGCACCTTTGATCTTCCTTCGACGCGAAAAGTCGAGCCTGGAATGGCCCGTGAATATTACCTCGGAGCCAAGCTGGATTTATGGCTCCGTGCGCTCCTCTCCCAGGAGAATTTCGACTGCCCCTCGCGGTGTCTTAGAAAGAGCCATGTATCATCCGAAGTGTCTTTTTTTTTTTCCCGCTTCCGTCGAGGTATCGAAATTTCCCGCGATCGAGCGCGATCGTTACCGTATTTCATCTGCCCTCGGGCTTTCTTCCGGTCCCAGTCGTCCACTCGAGGTATTTCATCGGCGTGCCCTAAGCTCGTCGTCTCCCCTTTCTTACAGGAACGCGAAGGAGCAAAGGGTGCTCCGATTTCCTCCCGAAGCTTCTGCCCTTAGTCGCGTAGGTCAGGATTTTCCGGGAAAGAAAACGTTCGAAAGGAACGGGCGACCCGGAATATTCTATTGCTACCTTTGAGCGTTTTTCTCCAAGGAGAACCGGGAGGGATCCGGACTCCTGGGGAAATATTGAGATTTCCCCTAGTGATCCAAAATTCCCCCTCGTCGTTCTTCACCGATTCGTACCTTCGTACGTACCCAGAGAAAAAAAAAAAAAATTCAACGAACCAAAGGAATATTTCTTGGCACGGTAGCAAATCAATACTTTTGAGATAAATATTGAGATTTCCCCAAAGATCCAAAATTCCGTCGTTCTTTACCGATTCCTACATACCCTTAGAAAAAAGAATTCAACGGACCAAAGGAATATTTCCTCGGAACATTACCAAAATCAATATTTCGCTAATTCGAAGAATTTGGCCCAAACTCTAATAAATTGTCATAATTCCGAGGAAACGAGGCATCCAATTTATTCCAGGTTACTTCGGACAAATAATTATTCTTCGAATTAATAAAATGTTTCTTTGGGACCATTCAAAGAAACGTTTCTCTGGCTTAGTGACATTTTTTCCTCAGTGAATGATTTTACTCGGCTCTGCTGCACCTCGGCATTAATTCTCTCTCGTCGGCCCGGCTGATTGATACATATTGATGTCTATTGATATTTGGTAAATGCTTCGGCATCGTGAATCGTATGGCTCGCGGCGACGTTCAGATCGCACGTCATATTTAAACAATTTGAACAATTGCATCCTGCATGCGGGTCTACTCCATTCGGAGGGTTGCAGGATGCAAAAGGCAATTCAGTTGGTGCACCTAGCGATAGTGCCGATGTGTCAGGGAGGTACGTTTTGATTCGATTGATACCGCGTATCTGATGTGCGGAATCTCGTTTAGTTCGATGCCACCTAACGAATCCTAGATTGTTCCCGGAGATATGCACGCCGACGTACTCAGTTGTCGTCTATTTTTCGAACATGAAAGGGAAAGTTCAGGAATTCACCGTAACGTGATAATCAACGAGAGCAATTTTTTCGAACCGACACGATTTACTGCTTCGGACGTGCTGCCAAGCACGCAAATTTTCGACTTTACACGTTTAATGAGCGTTAACTGGTCAAAGTCCAGTTGTCAAAATTTAACGCAATACCAGGGCTTGTAATTCAATTATTGCGGCTGAAATAGCAGCCAGAAATGTAAAGCGTATTCTTTGCCGGAGAAATCGGATCGCGATAGCGATCGCGGAGTAGTAATTGAATTTAATAAAATCCAACCGAATACGCAATGCGATCGAATTGGAATCGAGAAACTATTTTTACGCCTTGCGGAAGACATCCGTCTTCAGGAATAAATGTTGCAATCGAGGGATTACTAAACGAATTCCCGTTCTTTCCGCTCCCTTTGCGAATGAATATCCCTTAACTTAATTTTTCTTCTCGTTTAAACTGGCCGCTATCTTTGATCGAGTTTCCCAGAGATAGAGCCTCATCTTCGCCGCGAGACGAAGCCACGTTATGTCATTTTGGGAGTTACTTATAATTTCTAATTACCGAGCTAAATGGAGCTTCAAAGGAAGTCCCGAAGTAGCATTAACATAATCCAGAAAGCATTGGGGTACTTTGCGATGGGTACAGAATTCCGGTACGATCCTCGAGTAAGAGTGGACTGTAATACTGAGTAATTCGGAATAAGAGCAGAAAAGTGTCCGGACTTGGAGTAGAGGAATTCACTCGAAGGAAGTAGAAACTTCCTTCCTGATAATTGAGATGCAAGTCCCGTTCGAGGTAAAGTCTTAATATCTCAAAGTGGAATTCCTCGATTACGAGTCCTAATTCAGACGGCCGGGTCCGTCGAGGCAATAATCCAGAAGTCGAGGACATTCTTACCCTGCCGTAATCTCCGTTGAAAGGTCCAAAGTTGTTCCCTGGAGCGCCTGCGAATCCTGCTCCCCCGAATCCTGGAGCACCTCCGAAACCAGGAGATCCATATGCCGAAGAAGGTCTGCCCCCGTCGAACCTTCCACCTCCACCTCCAGCGACCGGCTCGGCGGGGAATCCACCTCCACCAGGAACTCCGGCGAGTCTGCCTCTGCCAAAACCGCCACCACCGAATCCTCCAGAGGGCCGGTTGTACCGGTACCCTCCGTTTCCACCGTCGGCACCTCCACCGGGGAGAAGTCCACCCAGGACGCCACTTCCGATGCACGAGAGCACCGCGAACAACGCCACGATCTGTTGGACGACAAGAAACACGATTAAGTCGTTTGGAACGCACCTTGGCACTTTGAAAAAAAATATATATATAACAGGAAGAGAGGAAATTAGTAAAGCTCCCCAGGAATTCTTTAGACGGGAGCGGGGTGAATCCTTCGAAGGATTTACCGCCAACCGGGGCCATGCGTCTCCTGCAGGAGTCGAATAACGAATTTGAACGTGCAGTCGTATAACGGATCGAGCCGGCCCGATTAATGGCGATGTCACCCAGTCGAAAAGCGCAAACCTCCTGTTACGAAACAGAGCACAACCGTCGTCGGTAACGACGCGCGTCTGCGTTCCCGGATCGAGGACGACTCATTAATCAGCTAATTCGGCTGCAAACTCCGCCGCCGATCCCTCTAACTCGCTGATTTACGGCCGCAGAGCCGCCGTAAAACCTGCGATCTCGAACTTTAAAACGGAACGGAAGTGTCATCCATAACCCCGCACGCCAACAACGGCTCCGCGAAACATTGCCCGATCAGGAAATTTCCGCATAAAGCTCGGCGTCGATCGAGCCGCTCGACTTTCCCGACCATCGAGCGATATTTCGTAGTCGCGCAGACTTCCGCGGTAATTTGCGAATTCGCGAATTTTCGGATTTACGAATCCGCGATCGGCCCGAGTTCCGCGCGGTCCGGAGTAAATAAGCGCGATGTCAGGGGGAGGACTTACGAGGGGAATAAAATTGCGGGGAATCTCGCGGAATCGCCGCGTCTCGGTTAAATCCGATCCCCAAGATGGCGGCGGCCTATTTAACGGACTTGGCGGAGTTTAAGTCGGTTATCTCGCGGTTAAACCGACGGGGAAGTGATTCAATGGTCGGACTTCGCAGGTGGGAAGCTGTTTGCGCAACCGCCGACTTTGGGAAAACTTTTTCCGCGATTCTGGACTCTATGATCGGGGAAAATTTCCGCGGACTTTCGCCAACTTCGAATTAGCTGCCTCGGGATTTGTTTCTATCGGCCGTGGAAACGTAACTCGAGGCTCGTCGTTGATGGCGAGCTCGTGGCGGGAGCGAGCCATCGGGGGGGATTTATTTTCCATCGGGAGGAATCCCGGGAAAGTGGCGATCGACGCCCGATTCGAATGCGAACGGACTTTGTCGAGATGCGAATAAAAGGCGACGCCGATCGACATGGTCGGCGACACCGAGAATGCGTGGGTGATCGGACGATCGGCGATCCTGAAGTTGGGGTGGATTGGTTAAACCGAACGGGTTAGACGGCGGTACCCACCTCGAGATTAGTCATATTGCTGTTCGACCGAAGAGTCCAAGTGAACTGAGAAGATGATCCTCTGGCGGGCTTATATATTCTGCCGATTCTTTGTTACAGTTTATTTGCGATGTGATGCGTCGGTGTGCTCGTCGGTACGTCGAGATGATGGGGCTGCCTGTGGGTGTTGCGCGAGACGCAAATCTTCCCTTCACTCCGAGATTCATCTCAGGAAGGAGCCTCTTTGATAATTATCGTTACACGTATCGATATTAATTGTAAACGCGCGCACGTCCGCAAAGACGAGCACGTGCACTGCTGCGAAAGGGGCTTTGCAAATATTTCGTAAACGAATGTTTGCCTCGCTCGATCGGGACCGCTCAAATTTCCCTTAAGCCTGAGATTCGTTGGGCATCTCCCAAAAACATAATCCAAGCTTTTCAAACCCTGTATATTATACGTTTTTAGGACGTTACGCCACGAGAGTCAACCTGCAATTATTCTGTTGCACGGGAACGAAGAAACGGGCCCTCGGATTCCGTCCTATAATTCCTGCTGTATACAAAATACACGGGGCTGTTTACTTTGCCGCATTTTTCTTTGGACCGCCGGCTGTTTTCTTCGGAACCACTTTCTCCGAGTTGGAAGATTTAAGAGCGAGATTGTGCTCGAAGTTGTTTCTGCAGTACTCCATGCGTAGACGTAAGCATTATTTAGGCATGACGGACCTGGACACGCGATCGCGTCATAGACATTATCCACTGTAAAAAGTGGCCGTGTGTGCACGGAATACCTATACGACTGCGCGGGTTTACATAGGTGCATGTATACCGGTAATATTTCAGATTGACTGGGAAGAAGATTGCGAGTGAATGAGGTGGTAAAATCAATTTTACGGTGTACTCTTTACCCGCGTGCATTCCTTGCCATTTTCGAGTTGCGGAATCGACGAGTCCTCGAAATTTACAGATCGATCCGGTTTAACTACGCCCCGATTTAGTTGTCGCGTTTATACGTCTCGTTAAACTGTCGTTTAGTCCTTGAAGTGCATCATTTCGGAGAATCATCGAATTTCGTAAGGTTTCGTGAGGTTTCGTAAGAGCATCGAAATCTGGATTAATCGTGCAAAGTCATTTGCACGGGGCAGTCTAATGTAACTGGGTCATGGTTCGATAGGTCATACCTTTGTTACGGTCCGCTATGTATAGACAAAGTGAATGGAATGGCTGTAATTACGTTGTGCCATTGAAAATGAGTGCGCTTTCCGCGTTGCTCTTTATTAAATGGCGACTTTAAGTGTCCGTCCAAAGCTGGAATTCAAATAACAGGGATTAATGCGCATGACTATTGACTTTTACTAGAAGCTGCAGGTACGAAAATCATTCGACGTCAATAGGAAAGCCGTAATTAGCACCTCTCATCCGTCGATTAATTCTCGAAGCTCTTCGACCCCTTCGAATACATCTTCGCGTTGACCATCGATATCTCGACGGCGCCTAAAAGTCATCCTGTTGGTTTTTGCATTTCACTCTCAGAGGAGCAAACTAAAATGGCAGCTCGCTAGTTGCAACTAGCCAACTCGAAACGATACGCGCGACCCGGTGGAACTACTCCAATTCGAGTTATACGAACTAACATATTTCGACACGAGAGAGCACCCAAGGACTGTGTCGAATTTCCAGGAGAGGACGTCATAGCCGAAATGGAAATTCGCCGGATCTTCCGGTCCAGTCGGTGGACAGCTCTGCAAAAATCAGACATCATCGAGCATCGCTATCTCTCTCAGTTTCCGTACTTACATATCCGAGTCTCAAAGGGATTAGGAGATAAAAGCTCGGACGCGATTTCGTATTAACCACGCATTTCATTACCGAATGAATAGACCCGATTGCCCGTGGAGGGGGGCGCCGTGAAACGAGGACTAATTATTCGCAACGTCGGGTCCCGAGTGCAACTCTAATAAATATTCCTATACCTACGCATTAGTCGGCCATTAGACGCGATTTTAATATAGAGCTCGGCTGATAATTGAAGAGAGACGGCATTACATAACGCGGCCGATCCGCGAGAGGTCGAGATGGATTTGCGCATCTATCAAGTGAATTACCGCAAGACGTGTTTATGTAAAAGCGCTCGCGCAATGCGGTAACAATACGAGAGGGAAACATGAACTACGCCTAGCGAAGCAACCGAGGATTAATTTTGGCACGAAGGATTCTATGTAACCGAAACGAGTATTTTTAACGGGTAGAAAGATTCGGGAAAAAGTGGATACCGGGTACTCGGTCACGAGTAATTCCGCTCATTTCCACGTGTCAAGAGACATCTGTCCAATTGTCTCTAGCCGAGCGAACGGGGATTCTAACGGAGTAGGCCAGTGATAGGCCAGTTTGGGTTAATCGAGCGTAGCTGGCCAATCGTCGATCGATTTGTCACTCGGCTTCTCTCGTTCCAGGGTTATCGACTCGAGGTGAGAGGGACATCGAGGGTGCCACTTACCGGCGTGAAATTTTCCCGAAAGGAGTCGCCTGGTCGAAACGTTCTTTCGGAATAACGACGCGGTCGGTATAACGAGATGGAATTTGATTTGGGAAGTGACGAGGGTCTGCGTTCGGTCGGCTATCCCGAAGGAAATCCGCGACTCGACGTGCATCTTTCGCTTCCCGTGGGTTTCGCAAAACCGCTCGCAAATCTCGGAGTATCCCTCGGAGGCCGCTTACCGGTCGTGCACGTCAGGTGTATTCCCCGGGCTTATGAATTCGGTTTCTCTCCACGTAACTCCAGGCATTACGTCAAATTATAGATCGATCGGAATCAGTATGCTATTCATAATCGTTCCGAGTGCAGATATATGGGAGTCGTGATGGCAAGCATCTCACGTAGACGCGAGTATCGATTGGTTACGATACTCTAATATTCCGATCCGCTTCTCGAATAATTTACAGTCTCCAGATACCTTGCCAATTAGCTTGGACTCACACTAATGAACTGCGGAGCACCTAATTGTAATTAGTCTGGCGTAACTCATTGCAAGGTAGGACGAGGGAGATCGTGCCACCCTATCGGTAAGCTAGGACATTCCGAACGAATTCGACACCCACTCGCCTCTTACCTTTTCTACGCGCGTTGCTTTTCTCTCTCGTATACTCAATGAAATACGTCCTGCGAAATTCTGCCAGCTGAAGGGTACACGGTAAAACCTCAGCGGGCAGTAAAACCGGAACTATGGATCCCCGAGACATTTTACGACATCACCCGACGGGCCGTCCCTCTTTCTCTCTCCCTTTCTCCCCCTCTTTTTTCCTCCTCCTCTCTCCCTCACTCCGAAAGGATGCGCGGGATTTCTTTTTTTTTTTTTTCACGCGGAAAGCGCCGCTCCTCGTGTTTTGCGCGTCAGGGATCCTTCTGAATTTTCCCATCGAGTGCTCGTTTCGCGACCCTGGGAACTTTCATTGGAAGCGTTTATTTAGCACGGGGGTACCGGCGAGGACGAATGGAAATCGCCCGCGAAAATTGTCCCCGCCATGGGGAAATCGGGCACCTCCGGCCTGATATTGGCCAGCTGTAGCTTCGGTAAAAAGGGAGGAATCAAATCAGCACCCGTTTCGCTGGAGCCGGGTGACCTGCAAAAAAAAATCCATCGAGATGAATCGATTTAATTCTCGCCGCTAAAATAAGACCAGCCAACCACGCATAGGTCGTCGGGAACCATGGGGCTGATATCGATCGGACGCCTCCAGAATTCTTATTTTCGAGCAGGGCGTATTTTGAGTACCACTTTCTCCAGCAATTTTCCTCTCCTGTCTCGAGGAAAACCGTTGTAAAATCTGGGTCGAGCGCCTGGTTCATTATTTTCGAGAGCTGGCAGAAGTGACGAAGCGACCTCCTAAGGATTTCTCCAGGATTTGACCAATTGTGCGCTTATACCGTGCCTAATACTCGCCATTTTCGCAGTGACCGTTTACATGCTGTTTACTCGATAAAGGAAACCGTGTATCGGTTCTTCGAGTTCCTTTCCTGTACCAGTTGATATGTCGTCTCGGATAAGCTCATCCGTTGTTTCCACGTGCCAGATTTAGTTACCGATCGTCTATTTTACCATGGTATTATGTACCCCATTACCCATTATGTTGGCCAGAGTGAAATATTGATCCCTTCGCCCAGTCCTGGCCATGCCCACAACGGGGTGGAAGCGGAGAACGGTTTAAAATGTAATTTAACAAATATGATAAGGTCGTTGCTCTAGAACACCCGAGACTGTAAATGACTGCCGGTTGTTCTATGCGTTTCTAAAGAGAAGATTGGATTTCTATGGGAGACGTCGATTCTAGAGCTGAACCCAATCCAGGAAGGCATCCGTTGTAGAACCGTTCAACATACGTCGTACTTGATATCAGATTCCCTTCCTAATGGCCATTAATTGAGTCATTGGACTAGGAATGGTCTCGGAGAGCTGCAGTGAAATTGTTTACATACCATCGGCGTTTGCATTTCGCGATAAGCAGCCGTCTTGGCATCGAGGGCTATTTAACTCGCGATAGACCTAATCGGCGATGGATTCTGCTTATCAACGATGATCCTTAAGTTGGCCAGCCCGAAAATATTAGCTGGCTCTCGACATCTCTATCGGAATTCCGTAGTCGCCCCTTAACTCTGAAACTCTTGAAACCTCCGGAAACCGGAAACTATCTCGCGAGAGTTTCAAACTTCCCTCGAAGTCTGGTCAAGAGAAGTTCCAATAGAATAATCAATTAAATTAGTATCGAGGCCGTCAAAATCCGTATTAATTAGAGCGGGGCAAATTCACGCCGCATTCGTCAGCCGTGTCGTGATTCGAATCGGTGGGATTTATCCGAAAGGAGCTCTGCCCGGTTTTCGATCATCCTGGTGATAATATTTGGACATTTTCAAATCTGGAGTGTGGCATTTGCAGCCGCAACTTCCCGCTCGTAACTCCCGCCGTGATTACGGATAAACGTACTCGTCCTGACTACTTTTGACGATTCCCTGGTGATGCAAATACTCAAACCCATTAACGTCCAGGTAGATACGTTATGGAGGTGTACGAGCTGTTTCTTCACCGTTGACTGAGACGAACCGTATTATGCGTCAATCTTTCGAGGCTACATGCATATGCCGTCACTCGAGTTCATTCACAGGTTGCGTTAAATGAGGATATATCGCTATTAAATCAGAACCGTATCTCAAGTTCAGTAATAGGTTTCGCCGAGCGAGCGCTCCCCATGAATATTAACTCTTTCGCTGACATTGTTGCGAATGCGATTACGATATGGCTATTTTAATGCACGCCCCAGTGCTCGATTTCACGCACGTATCTGCATGCTGAACTCTCATTGCGCAATACGCGCCGACGTAAGTCTCGGAAATTCTACAATTTAATCGTAGCCAGATCTCTGGTTAGCGATAGTACGATGAAACAATGGTAAATGGTTCAGCCCGGTAAACGCACTTTTCTCCTTCCCGTATGTGGGCAATACATTTTCCAACCGCCCCTAATTTAATTTCGAACAAGCCAAGCGACACGCTTCCTTGTTCCAAATTATTTCCGGCCCCCGAAAGCATATCTAGATCGGGGTTCACGGTTCACTTAAATTTTGCTTATTCTGGGAGATTGGCCGCCATGGTTGGCGGACCGAAAATAGGCTCTCGGAGAGGAGGCTTGGAAATCCGAGAAATTAATTCATACGCGCTCGGGTGGATGAAGAGGCATCGCGAGCAATGACTTAAAGGTAAAAATCTGAGGAAGCAGTCGAAAACGACGAGAGAGTGCACTTTGGACTTCCTCCGAGGTGCTCTGCCTTGATGCGCCTTTTCGGGTTCCTGGTAACTCTGTTTGGTTCCGCGGGCTGTGGCTGAGATGCAGTCGACTGAAGTATGCACTTAATGTTTTCTTCCTGCACCGGCAAAGGATGCGAGGTTCAGGTCGGATGAGTGGTGGAGGATAGAAAACGACCGTACGACGTTGTATTTCTGCTCCTGTACTCGGGTACCGTGTGCACGTAGACGTCGAGTGGTGCCACCTATTTCCACCGACCCTCTCGATTTAGTAGACGCGAAGATAGCCTCGAAAGTCGAGAGCTTTTTTCCGCAGATTTATCGAGGAAATCGAAAAGGCCGTGCCGTCATTTCTTCTTATCAGAAAATCCTGGATAGGTTCTCGCGTATCGACGGTTCGAGCAATTTCCATAGCGATTCGTTTTATTCGGGGATATTTAACGAGACGTCGTTCGTTCCAAGATTTCCCAAGCAAGAGCTGATTTTCCGAAAAGTCAGGACCTGGAAAGCTTGGACCCGTTTGCAAAGCTCCAAGGCTTCAGCGAGCCGCTCTTTCGGCGGCTTTCCGCCTTTGAACTTTCAGCTAGGCGTGTTTTTTGCTTTGTATGATAAATACGGGAAACCAAGTGCCGGGGATGCGCGGTATGTAAAACCGTCCATTCCAAAGACTTGGTATAGGTCAGTGAAAAAGACGGTAAGAGGCGGAAAGCGTAGCTATGAATTATGGCCGCGCGCGGCCAAGGCTCAAAAAGCGAACCGAAACTGTCGAGAGGCTGCAAAAGTAATGCCTTAGCGAGAAGAGTCCACTCAAATCAGGGGAGGATGGGCAATCGGATTTCCCTCCACCAGATAAATCTGTCATCGTGGGAGAGTCCTTAGGCCGAGAGTGGTCCTATACCGACTCGACCTGTGAGAAAATTCTGCACAGTCCGTATTCCTCCTGTATTTTCTTTCCAGTGAGGGAAAATGGCGGCCTATAATTTATGGCGCGACGAAAACCAAGGTCGGGAAGGAAGGCAAGGCCTCTATCAATTTTCGAATCGGTATTTTATCTGCAGACCGAGGGAGGCCAAAATGTCGATCACCGACGAAGCGACAATCTCCGCGAGGAAACGAAGGGGGCTGAATTTTTAACGACTTACTCTATTTACTAATTCCATAAAAAATCTGATTTATCGACGAGGAAGGCTTTCACTCTTTTAAAAAACGCGAGAAGGGTGTTAGAGCTTGCGGCGGTTTTCATAAACACCTACTATTTATTTTAAGATTATTACCATGATGAAGGGTCTCGAAAAAAAGATTCAAAGTGGCAGTGAGCTTTATAAACGACTGGCTTCAGAGATGCGTACCGTAAAATTGCTAGGCTACGGAATGTATTATTCACGAGGGACTTTATTTTTTTTCTTCCCTGCAGGAGTTGACCTTTAATGGCCATTGTAAAGAAGCCGGCAGCACTTTCGGTTGTTTAATTTTGTACGAGTAATTACGCTTACCAACCGTAATTAGGGGAAAGGGATAAATTAGAATTTCCAGCGCGGACGGGGAAGCCGGACGGCGGAGATTTTTCAGTGGAATTTCTTTCCGAAGTAATCCTTTCTATTAAATTCTATACGTCACCGCTTTTGCATTGTTTCTTTCCACTGCCCCGTTTGTCGCAACGTGAGTCGACGTCGCGTTTCGTGAAGTTTTACAACCGCGTCTATTTCTTCGTAACGACCACGCGGACTTTAACGCGACTATTTAATGCAATCCGCCGGCGACTCTGGCGCTACAACAAAAATTTTATTACGACAATTAACGCAGCCCCCGGGTGTAACAATGACGAAAAAATAGAGTTACCGCCGGTAATTAACAAGCACTCGAATTCTCTTGGGCTTCTGTTTCGTTTTCCCGTTTTCGCCCCCCAATTTTATGTTTACATTTCCCCGAATGAAAAATCAGCTGACGCGACCAGCGAGTTTTCCAGGACGCAATTTTCGGCCTCTCGGAAATTTACGGTTATTTCACGAGGTTTCCATCATTTTGATCGGATCGAATTTTATCACCATTCGAACGAAGACATAATGTTCGTGGAAATAGACCCCGAAAGGCAGGAGATAGAAGCCGGACGGAACAGGCGAGTCTTCTCAGAGGACCACCTTGCCTCTCTCGCTCCAGGGCTTACTTTGATTCCCGATGGATGATCGGGGGTTATCTCGTCTCGTTAAACGCATACGTCAAGAGCTTCGCGTGTATTAAATTCCTCCTTATTTATTTACCTTCGCCGAGGTAACGCCGCCACGAGCGCATCCCGTCTAATCCCCGTTTACTTGCGCGAGCACGCACGAGCAATCTTCCCTCCAGCCTTCCTCTTACTCCGTACTTGATGAAATTGTGCAGAAGCTGCAGATTTCTTCCCATAACCGCCTTTAACGAGGGATACGCTCGTTCTAGGGCTCATCCTCGGAACTTTCTCCGCTCGTCGAGATTCTAAAAGGGTAAGTCATCCCGGACAAATTGCTCGACAGGCTCGTCCATTGTTGCAGGACTCGGGAGGACGCGTTATCCATTTGATAAGCGAGCCAGGAGTGCGCGAAATGGCTCCGTGACGAAACCTCGGCCTCGAGGAGCCTCTTCGTCGAGGTAATATACGTTACGAGCGCAGGACACGTGCAAAAAGTCGGTCGGGACAGAAACGTCCCAGTCGCAGGGCATAAAAGTCCTTTGTCCGAACGAGACCGCGTTACCTCGGACCATCCTCCAGCTCCCGACCTAACAAATTAGGTAACGGAGTAGGTACTTAATACGATAACGTATTAAGGCCCGTTACAACGTGGGCGGGCGTTACAACACGTGTACACGTTCTCCCATTACGTACGGTCGCGCGTTCGCCCATTACCGCGCTCTAAATGTCGAAAGAGTCCGCTGAAGAGGGAAGGGGGCGGTCGGACAAAAATCGGAGGTCCTTAACGCGGAGGATAATTCAAAACGGATCCTCTCTCGCGACTAGGGAGCGGCGCGATCGCGGTCCCTCGGAAACCTCGACTTATAAATCTGCAGGGCCGACGTTAATCTCGGACGGCTCGTCCGGTCGGGAAAAGCGAGCTCGCCGAAATGGCGAAATTCGAGGCCTTCCGGATCCCGAGCAAAAGGGGGGACGATAACGATGATTAATACCGCCGATCGCAACCTTAGGCGCCGTTGTGCAACGGCTAAGTACGAGCGGCGTAATCGATGGAAGGCTTCCACCGGAAGGACCTCTTCTTCTAGGGAACTCTCGATTCGATGATTCCGGGCTTACAGGGCTCCGGTCCCTCGTCTTTGCGTATTACCTCGGTGCGAAAGTCATCTTCGGATTGCACTTACATCGGGGCACGTGACCTCCTTCCGCCTCCCACGATAAATCCTGCTGCGCCGCGCCGGGGACGACTGGCGGGCGCCGTAAACCCATAAACCTGCCAAGGATAGAAATCCCCCAGATATCGGGTGGACACTTCTACATATGTAATGGCGATGTGTAAGATATGTGCCGCGGGTGCGGTATGTGCGCCGCGATATGTGCCCCGGGTTACTAAGAAGTTATTGCGCCGAAAAATTACGACGGGGTGCACCGAGCTCGAGTACCGGCCTTTATGACGCACGACTCGCCGCGATTGCGACGCATCTTTACGGCTAATCAAATCTTTGCTCGAGTCATGGTCGATCCTTGGGGGAGGGGAAATCTCATAAGGCGCGTGTTAAAGTATTTCCTTGCTCGCGGGACTTAGAATCTGGCCGGGGATGCGAATAGAACTGAAATCTCGGGGATATCGAGTGAGCGCTTTCACATATGTACGGTATATGGCTCCTGTAAGAAGACGTTGCCTCCAAAATATATGGCGGCTCGTGCAATAGACTATCCACCGTAAAACGGGATCACCCGCCGTCCGTTCGACTGCTGTCACGTCGCGTCGCATTTTCCAAAAGATTCACGAAGGGGAGTAAAAGCGGGCGAGAAGGACGCTCGGGTTTGGGGGAACTGTTAATGGAAATCTGGAGAATCCGTCGAAACGGAAAGTGCCATTCGCGTCGTCGGGTGTGTTTATTTTCTCGGGTACCTTCGGCGAAACTTTTCCCGCTAATGACTGGAGTCGGTGACTCGAAGAGGTGATCGTTAAAAGTCTCAGGGCATTAGAATTGTAAAAGGTTGTCGCGCAAACGAGCACCCCCGTCTTAAGACGTTCGAAACTGGGACTTCTTTCGCCCTCGGGATTTCAATGAGGCAGCGGAAGACAAATTTCCGAATGTATTTCGGGGGCCGAGCAGCTAGTCGATCACCTTCGAATTTCCGCGGCCTTTGATGGCCTTCGAAAAATTCCCGGGAAAATCTATGCTCCTGTAACTTGCCCGGCTGCGGACCTTCCACTCCATCTCCTTCATTTCCGGGCCATCGTTCATCGTCCTGGTCCCTACTAAACCGTGAGTCCTCCCTCGAGACTGGCGACCTCCTCGACAGGGTCGCCTTCGAGGGGAAAATGCACTGGTAGACCTCCGAGCTAACCAATTAACTCGGGAAAATAAATAAAGGAAGGGAAGGTGTACAAATAAGTTAAAAAAAAAAAGACGAAAAAAGGTGGATGTCTCCATTGTTACGAGCGGATCGAATGAGCTGACTGCGAGGTCGATAGTCTGCTTCTTCGACTATTGACGTAACGAGAGACGCCGGTCATCGCTATAGATCCGGCAATTTCAGAAGCGTGACGAGCTCTTAGAGGGATAACGATACTCCGATGAGGCCGATACGGTTCTTGCGAAACTTTTGCATTGTGAGCCTCTTTGTGCCGGTTTGACGTAACCTGTGTATATTGGTTTCGACAGTGGCCAAAATCCCAGTCGATCCTTAACAATGGCGATGGAACGGCCGAGGCCAGGTCGACCTCTCTGGGCTAGCCGCGGAATGGACGCAAAAGGGGCCAATCAAGCCGATTCACTGAACACAGAGATCGACAAAAGGATCTTGCGGAATAAAAGAAAACCCTAAAGTCTCTCAAGGGCCCTTTGAGCTTTCGTTAAGCCCGGCGCCGAGGACGATTCCTTGGCACACCTCTGCACGACCCTTGAAATCTCTCAAATTTAACCTAGAAGGTGTACGAAATATCCGGTCTTATCGCTCCTAGTCCACGATTTGTTCCAGCAAATCGACTAATCGAGTTATGTTTCTAATTTTTCCACCACCTTGTCCATTATACCTCCTCTTTCGGCTTGGCGGACGTTCTCGAGTTTCGATTCGAAATGGAGGGTCGAGTGGGCCTCTTGGCGTGCACCTCCACCTGTTCATGCACAATTAACGCGGGACCAGAAATGCAGCTACCACTTTGGAGCCCGCGTTCTTCACACGTACGGTGAATTTGACATACGAGAGAACCGCTCCCTGAGCCAACTTTAGACGAGACTCATAAAAGACCTCGGGAGGCGAACCTGTATAATGGAACGCGAACTTAAAAGTCAAGCCTTGTGTCAAGTGAGTCGCCGAAAACGACTTTATCGCGGTGCAGTTTAGTCAGACATCTGGGGCACCCTCGTTTTACGAAATACCCTGATGCCCAAATCCAGCAAAACGAGCATCACTCAACTTATACGTCCCAATCGCCATTAATTTCTGAAACTAGCACGACAAAACCTCGACATACTTCCACCCAACCTCATGTCCCGTGATAACGTGCATCTGGCCACTTCGATCGAGTGCAGGACCCTATCAGGATCCCCGATATTCCACGATCCCGTTTAGGACCTCTAGAGCGCATTATCGGGTTTCACTGTACTTTGTTGTCATAGTAGTAGCAATGACGCTCTACCTCGAGTTCCGCCGAGAGCGTATTATCGAGGTCTTTCTCTACTTTGTTATCACAGGAACAGGAAGGATGTTATTCCCAGTCGGAATACCGATACTCGGCCGCGATCCGGAAAAAACACAATCGAGATCTCGAGATGGACGATTCCCGGTTGATGATTCTATCTCGAGCTGGTCGATCTTTGTAAAAATGGCGAGCTCCTCTCCTTTGTCAAGCGAAGAGTCGAGAGAGGCCAGGAGATGGATCGCCGCACGTGTGAGCGGGATTGCGGAAATATTGCGGATCCTTCCCATGGACGGTCCCGCAACGGAAGAGATCCCGCGACTACTTCCCCCCAGTCCTGGGCTGTCTAAGTGTCGACTAACGAGTGGGAGACTGGATGCAACGTTTCACCAAGTCCGAACAAAGGGAACATATCGGACACGCCGTGGATTTCTAGCGTGCGTGCTCTGGAAGTGCCACGCAACGACGAGGCGCGGATAGACGCGTGTGAAGTCGTGCCGCGGTTTACGCAACGCCTGACACCTCACTTTGGAGCCGGTTTTCTTTCGGATCGCCCGATTTCTGTTAGGAGTGAAGTCTAAAGAAGAAGATTCGCTTCGCCTCGTTTCTTATTGAACATTGCGGGAAGCCTTTTACGCGGTCCGACACGCTGGAAGCTCCGATCATGTTTCGAAGCTGACGGAAAAATGGCCTAACCACTTTGCGGAACGGAATGGGAGTTTGTGAAACAATGACCACTTACGTCCATTGTCCCTGGAGGGGTCTTCTTCCTGACATTAAGTAATTCCAAGATGCTGGAAAGAAGTTAGACTACTCGTCTAAATTTTATGCCGTCTGGTTCTATCCGACTTTTCCATGGGCCGCAATTGCGACACAACCGACGTTTTCTTGAGACGTGCGGGATTTTTAATGGGGTTAAGAAGTCGTACCAAGGATACCATTTGTCACTTACGTTTACTCTGGCTCGGATATAAATTGTACATAGGTGAGGTCGCATATAAATAACGCACTTATGATTCAATGGCAAGTCTTCGGGAGACGTTCTCGACCTTGTATAATATGATGCGATTAATATCTAGAACACGCGCGCTTTCGACTGAAGAGTATTAAATCCGTGGCCGTCACTGGATGTACGAGTACGCCTCTTAAGTGGTACGAGGGAATTATGCGTAAAAAACATACCACGATTTCGGTAAATCGAGAACGAGGTGCAGGAATTCTAAGAGACGCCCGCTAAGAGCGTGCAACGGATTTGCTCGAATCTCCCTTTTATTGCGGCATGGGAAACCAATGACTCATAAGGCAAGGGAGATTTCAAGTGTATTGCGGCAGACTTTCACGATTCACATCACGGTCACATCGCGGCGAACGCGTTAATCGTGAGAACGCGTTACCTGGCTTCATAGTGCCCGCCAGGAGTAACTCTTCTTAACTTAGCGGCCTCCGCGATCCTGCAGGACTTTCCCATCCTCCAACCGAACCCTGACACTGTGAGATTACAAGTGTAGAGAAAATATCTCCCTTGGGAATAATTTTCCGAAATTTCTCCCCCTGAGTTTAGCGGACGCCGCGATGGGGTTCAGCCGGTCAAGCAGCGTAAACTCAGCCAGTGACTCGTAACGGACGTTCCGTCGTAAAGATTGACGTTAAGTATACTTAAGAATTGGTAATATCCTACTTCTCCACGAGTCTACGTCCAGGAGGCCTTTAATGGAACGTCGGGGTACCGTACGTGGGCGAAGGATCGTTCGAGCCGTACGAGTTGCCCGAGTAGCCTCCGTAGTTCTTGTACCCATTGTCCAGCGAATTCGAGCCGAATTGGTAATTCTGATTGTATCCAGTGTTATAGTTCGCCCCGTTGCCCTGGTAGTTGTTGTAGCCACCTTGATTACCTGCAGAAATATTCGCGTGAGAGGAGTAAAAGGGCGGCGGATCGATGAAAGAGGTACCACGTCAACGAGTAAGTTCGTAAACGTCGTAACGACGCCACGACCGGGTAAGACGGCGTTACCTGCGCCGTTGTAGCCGACGTCTATGGCGTTCCCATTGAAATCATAGCTCCTGCCACCGTTGTTGTTGTTGTTGTAACCATTGTTGCCGTTGGCGTTGTACTGTTCCGGGTAAGAGGCCTCCCCTTCGTACCGCACATCGGCATGGAACCCAGTCCTCCAATCTGCTGTGTAACTCACGATTTGCGTCCGTCCGTCCGGAAGTTGAACCCTGTATTCTCCCCGAACGGTGTCCCCATCGCTCGTCTCTCTCCGACCGAAGTCGTTTCCGCTAGCTGCATCCTTCACGGCGTACCCGAACTCGTAGGACTTTGGCTGGAACCAGTTTGCAAAGTTAGATTAATATTGGGACCACTGGACAGGAGTGGAACGTTCGTCGGTTTTGACGATTTCCGATTCGATTTTTTAGCAACGATTTTGCGACGATTTTTTAGCAATCATTTTGCGACAACTTTTTGGCTACGATTCCCCGAGGATTTTTATTCCGAATAATAGTACCATATTTAAGTAGAAAGGGGTTCGACGTTTGCCCGGGTTGCGCGAAATGATTTTCCTGTCGATCCGAGAGCCCGTCACTCGAGGTTACCGGCTAACGAGATTAATCGGGCTTGTCGCGTCACTTATCTCGATGCCAATCGATTATCTCGATTTGGCGGATCAACACGGTCGCTGACTCTATCTTTATTCCCGGCGTATTTCATTTATAGCGCTATCACGAGAAGCGCCATATTTATTCCGGCTCGAAGTAACGAGCTGTCGACCCGACGAGAATATTTAGTTTTAACCAACCGCGTTTAACTTGATATCCGTCGATAATGCTTGCCTGGCTATCGATGTAGTCTTGATTAAGGTCATGACCTCCTCCAAGGGGACTCCCGTAACTGTTCGTAACTCCACCATGGTTCCCATGGGAGTTTCCGCCCACGAAGTTTTCAGGCACGCCATATTGATTGGATAAAGGAGGCTCGCAGAATACCGTGGCCATGCTCAGCGCCATTGCGAGTATTATCTGGAAAAAAGAGTTACTTAGAAAATTAGCCAGTCGATCTTCGAGGAGGAACGATCGTTGTCCTCGGTGCGGTCCCTCGGGTTTGGTAAGAACGATGGGGGAAATTTCCCGAATGGCACAACTGATTTTATAAGCCGCAAAGTGGACTTTTCCGAACGACATCGCGCTCGAACGGCGTCCCAAGTTTTCCGAATGGCAGGCACGGCCAGTTATGCGAAGTTGTCGGCTTTTGAGACGCCAATCGGTAACTTAAACGAAGTTTACTGTTGAGGAGGGTTACCATGCCCGTTTGCCCCGCTAAGGGGTGCTGGGCCCCTCGACGTAAATCAAGTTATGTGAATGGTTTTCGGTAAGGGCTTTAACTCCAATTAAATTATTCCTCACTCAATTGAGTGCCCTAAAGTATTTAGGCGTACGCAATTGCAGTTGGCGCGATAGGTCGATCGGTGGGTAGCTAATTAGCGCGAAACTAACCGAGGAACTAACCGAGGGATTAACTGGGAAAAGGAGACGCCAAGATTGCACACAGGGAGTCTAATGACGTGGTTAATTACTCCTGCGTATTTATTACGCAAATATTTGCACTTTTAATTACAGGCTCGACCCAGTTGCTCAATTAATCCCCGCGTACTGGATCGCGTTAGGACGTTTAAAAGACGCAACGGGATAACCTTTGTACGGATCCCTGGATTACGTGAAAAGAAGCACTAAACGCGTTTATGGACCGTTGCGCAGGGCGGTATAATTGAAAAAAAAAAGGTACCGTCACTTAATCGCCCGGGGGAATTAGCCAATTTCTCATGGTGCATTACATGACTTAATACCGGACGACGCGAAGCCTATTAAATTCTGCGCACTGGCTAGAACGTTTTTACAGATTTATTCGCCGAGAGCAGAGGAGGCGTGCACCCATGAAATGCACGTGGAGAACACTTAAGATGCTCCCCTTCTCTTTTATTACCAAACAAACGAGCCCATGGGAAACTTTTCCGATAATAGCTGTATTACATACTCATGAGGGAACTTCAATGGGAACTTATAATCGTATTCGATACGGACTCTCGATAACCGCGTTCACCGATTTTACGGGTCGAGATTTTTACCACGGCCTCCCAGTCCGTTCGTGAAACTACTTTTAACCCTTTTTCCTCGGTATAAGAAAATTACCGCGAGTCGTCTTCTCACATACGGCTCTATCTTCGCGTTCCAAGCGATCTTTGCGAACGTTCGCGCAATTTAGGCTCATATAGAGCACGATTTTGCGTGAATTCCGACGAACCCTTCAACGCGCCCAAAGTTCGCTCATCCCGAGTGCGTCGTCGTCAAGTTTGCCGTCGAGAAGTCTCGCGGGTGAAAACTGTCCAACAAGTTCGAAAATTGAGCGACGCGTTTCCAGTCGTCGGATGGACTCGTCCCTTATCGCCTCTTATCCCGAGACACGATCTGACGTCTCTGCAGTTCCTTAGAGCCGACAACCCGAGAAACTTCCACGACTCGGGTTTGACCACGCGCTTCGTCGAACGTTCCGTCAAAAGTTGAGAATTCAAGCCTCGCCTAAGCGTTATCGACCGTTAACGAGCTCTCGGGAGAATGGACTATCAAGGGATCCACCTCTCGAGATATCACCTCCCCTCGTCGTTCTCCAGACTATGTTACGACGTCGCGACCGCTTTTCAAGTCAATTCCTTGATCCCCAAGGATCCCAAATTCGAAGCCCAAATCTTCGGCACCAGCGCGCAGTGATGACCAAAATCGATCTTGGCCTCGCCCCTGGATCGATCTCTTTTACAAAGCCACGATCAATTTGGACCATCACTAAGAGCCGGTACCAAGATGGCGGATTCCGAGTTCCGTCACCACGGAGTGTCGAATAAACGAAAACGCTTTCGCCAAGAGCGATCCGGCCACAAACTGCAGAGAGCCGCGGTCATCCCGGCAGTATGCACGTATCGTATTGCACCACGTTTATGCGTCGTTTTCGGAGCTGCACTTGAGGTTTCCTCTGCTCGCGGAATCGAGTTCCGGCGCTGACGCGGTGTAACGAAAACGGGAATCGAATTACGTCGAACCCTCCGATGGAAGGGCTCGTAACTCGAGGTTACGGCGGTTAAAAAGAGATCCGCGCCCGTGGATGCACTGACTGGCGTCACGTCCCTTCCCGGTCCCGTGGACCGAGCCCGGAGTCTGGTCCCACGGACATCCGCGAAGCGCCGTCGCGACGCGCGGCCCGAGGGCGCCTTTACCTGTCGCACCGCGGTATCCATATTTTCGTGGCACGGTACCGCCGACGTCGAGGACCGGAATGTGAAGATGGTCCTGGGTACGCGGACTATATATACCGGCCCGGGTTTCGAGACGTGGATTCCGCGTGCGTCTCATAGGCGTCTGTGTGCGTCTCTATGCGTGTCGGTTGATAAACGGACGCATACTCCAGTTCACACGGCGGGCGGGAGCGCGCCACGCGGAAAGCCTACGCTTTACTCCCCATTGTTTTCTTCGCGGGGGATTTCGGCGAAGACGCGAGCACCAGCCTCGGAGAAAGCCGCGGTTGCCTCATCTCCCGGCAGCCGAGCGCCTTTTTCGAGACGGCTAATTAGCCGACTCGCCTTTAATCGAGTTAAGGCCACGCCGCTAGACCGCTAACGGTGGGAACCCTCGGAAGGAACTTGGGATCGAGATTTCGGCAAGACCCACAGGTTCCGGGAGACCCTTCCTGCCTTTCCACTTTCTCTCCGCCCTTAATTCAGACCGAGAAATGCCGCGGACAAAGAAATCCCACCCGATTCGGATCCCAGCTGGGAGCGAATCGGCGAATTACCCCTTTAAAAAAATTCCAGAAGACCGCAAACCTTCTTTGGAGACGGTGTTTTTTCCCGAATTGGAAGTTGCTGCTTTGGGAGGGCTTTCGAGTCTCGTTTTCACGAGGTAAATTAAATTATATTTATTTATTGTACAATTTACGCGGTTTTGAGACGTCATTATTTGCTTTCGTTAAGCTATTTGAAATAAATATGTATTTCTTAAACTCATATGAACTGGTTTTTATTGCCAATAGTTTTTCTTTTGCACTACTCCGCGTAAAGTGAGGGATGGATGTACCTCGAAAATCGAGTCGTTTGAGAAATTGAAGCATCTTCGATTTCGAGATGATTTTAGGGGATAATAGGAGGGGACGGTTTTATGTGGGGAGCAC
Source organism: Orussus abietinus (assembly GCF_000612105.2). Classification (NCBI taxonomy): domain Eukaryota; kingdom Metazoa; phylum Arthropoda; class Insecta; order Hymenoptera; family Orussidae; genus Orussus; species Orussus abietinus. Next base: position 1,440,636 of record NW_019395981.1, read on the forward strand.
TGTATCGAGGAGTGAGGGGTAATTAGCGATGGTCGATAACGGCTACCCTTTGGACGGAACGAATGTCCAGATTAGAAGAAACGTCTCTATCGCTCCATTATGTGCACTTTCCTAACCGTTGTGATACACGGTACTCGCGTGCAAGAAATTATAACCAGCTGACATGGTTCACCGCGACTCGATTATTAAACTGGAGACCCTGCACGAGTATTATCCAGGTACATCGACACTAAACTTAGTCCTTGTGCGATCTTAATAATTTTGAATTATTATCCGAAATGATGAATTGCCCGAGACGGGAGTTCTAATCTCGTAAGTAATAAAATTCCGGTGGATGAAAATTGAATGATTACCTGCCGCTTTCGACGACTTCATCGGGTTGAGTAATGCACTAAGTACACGCATTTTCTTCTTACAAGGTGGATTCGGCCCGTAAAGTGCGTGGAGGCACATTATCGCAGGTCAAGTTTAACGAGCAACGCGTGGGACTTCATTTCATTTTCCAAAGAGTACTCGTTTGGTACAGTTGCAGGTGTAACAAGAAAAAAAATGGAGATTTTTCAGGATTTTTCCTACAGTTTCGTATGTACAAATTTGAGGTGATCAGGTAGCGAAATCGCGCTGTTTGCACACAAGCTGAGTCAAGTGCAACAGTGGGCCACAACAATTGAATGCCACTGGCATAGGGATTAATTTTATTCGTCTGCTTCCATGACTCGTTAAGCCGCATAATGCATTCTATGTACACGTATCCGTAATGTCCCTGAGAACGCAAATGTTCCAGAAGCGAGTTCCCCATTCCTCGGCAGCGACTCGTAAAACTGGAATTCAAGGTGACGCACTCTGAAGTTTCCCCCGAAATCTTCGTATTTACGAGGTCTGGAAATTTGCAACTGCAATTATTAAAACTGACTTTGACGGCGGCGCTACGTGAAACGCATTGTGTACAACGGCCATATTTATAAGCCTTTCTCGTGGTTATTAAACATGCATGACACCGCGTCGCGTCCATGGCTCTACTTTACATTGTCTGGTTTTTTCGCCAGGCGTGGGCACGATCTGATTACAAAGTGTCGGATGGGGTGACAAAGGCACTTCTCCTTCTAACCGTTCATAAAAATGATTATTAAATTAAGATCAACATATCGCGTCACTTATACTCTATTCGATCACTTGGAAAGTCGGCGGTGACGAAACGTCACGCTGGCATAACGGAAAGTTATACGAACGATGATATGCAGATATGCATAAGAATGAGTGGTACCATACTCGGTTATGCATAGGGCCGCCAGATTCATAAAACATAAAGTGTAGTTCAACTCAAGAGGGTTTATGAAGTTTCCATAGGGCGAGCACGAGTCCTGTCCCATCTCTCCGTTCTCCGGACGCGTTTCGAGAAACGGAACCGCGTGCGGCATAAATCAGTCGTGCAACGCCGAACTGGAATCGATCGTTTGCTACATCATTGGCATCGTTAATGTGAAATGGTTAATGCCGATGACGCGTGTCGTATGGAGAGGGCCGATCGCCAAGCTTATGGCCGAGGTCCCGTGATCGCGACGTAATCCTATGGGAAGCTATAGGAGAAAAGTCGAGCATTCACAGGATCTCCTGGATGACTCGACGCGTTTAAAGGCATGCATTGGTAACGCGCGGTGCGCGTAATACCCCGGTTACGACATTACGGCGTTACCGGCTGTAGGGTAATTATCAGTAATTAGATGTGCGGCGTCAAATTTAAACGAGATCTCGTCTTGAATCTCCGTAATTGTAACCACTGGTTTCACTAACTCGTAGAAAGCGGGCGCCAGCCACGAAATAAGACGGTAAATCGTTCGGACAATGAGCTCTCGCCTCTCTTGCTCGAATGACCGGAAGTGCCGCTGCGTTTCAAAAACCGGGCATATACTTCGGACTGATCTCTTTTAAGTTATGCCTTTCGAAACGGAGTAATCTAATTAAGCCGTAGGTCGACCGACATCCTTGCCGTGTATGGTACCGAAGAGGTCTCCTTATCACAGTTTAACATATGAAATAAGCACGATCCGTCTTGACTATCTCGTTTGATTGCACGCTTGTCTATATCTAAAATTTAAATTACGATTAATACCTTCCGCGTCTAGACCGAGGTAGATGGCCCGTTTACAAAGGATGTCCGTAATCGCGGTTAATATTATTTCCTGCGATCCTGTTTCTTCTTCGGAGCTTCCATTATCTCGTCCGCGGAATGCCTGAGGCTATCTGCTGCGTTGATATTTTCTTTCTTTTTCGGGATGTACCTTCTTTGGGAAATTATCAAGGCTCCGATCATCGACCGTGGCTTAATTCGTATGAAACTTCCGCTCGGTATCCTCCGCCATCCACGTGGTACTTCACATTCTGTACTCTTCCGTCCGGAAGAAGTACGTGGTAACGGCCGTCCGTGATGTTGCCGACCCGAGTTTCTTCGTGGCCGAAGTCGTTTCCATTTTCATGGTCGGTTACCCGATAGCCGAATGCATATTCCTGGGCGTAACGTGCCTGCAACCGAAAATGCACATTAATTAGCCACTCACGCAAAATTTCAGGGTGCATAGTAACAAGAGGTAATTTCGAAATAATAGACGCGAAGATTTTTTGAGCATCGAGCATATTTCGCAGTCGGTGAAGATTTTGAATTTGGGAATAACTGGGGTTTGAATTCGAGTTTTTTCGGGAAAGCCCCTGACGGTCTGTAGATTTCTTGCTTCGGTGAAAGATAGGCGACGTCTATTTAGGGGCTTCGATCCTCCGAACAGACCGAATACCGTGCCACTTACTCGGAAGAGTTTCTTTCCCTCCTGTTAGGAGGGCGAGTAATGGATCGTGAGCGAGATTTATATAGGTAATCCCTTGTTTTCACGGAAGGATGGATTTCTTTGTGCGCAAAAAAAGAACCGCAAAAATAGTACTCTCTCCTCTCTCTCTCTCTCTTAATTGTACAATTTCCCCGGGAAGGTTGTCCAGAGTAATGCCTCTCATAGAGCAATACCAGGGTCATCTCAGAGAATTCTATTTCGAGATAAAACGTGTGTGGATTATGTTTCCCTTTTCCGAGAACCTGCAAACCTGGCTCTGTATCGCGTTGCACAAAATATGCCTCGGATTCGCCTTGGATATAAATGAGCCTTAGAAAATCCGACGCAAATCTCGTGACTGAGCGAAGATTAGATTTGTCTATTGCGGTCTTGACCGATGATGCGCATTTGTTAAATACTGCACTTTGAGGGCCAAACCGCGTTATCTTTACCTCGGGCAAAATGGGCTTTGCAAATTATTCCCTATGGTCAGTTAAGCATACGAAAATTGAAAATTGCTTCAATAAGAAGTCAAATACTGCATTTTCAACGTAGAAAAATTGAGTGCATGGGATTTAACGCGTTGGTCTCGAGTACTGATTGCATCTGCTAAACGAGCGATCGTTATCAGTCACTGTGCAACACGTTGCGAGCTACTGGGAATTCTCTCCGGTTTGAAAGTACAACTGCGAACTTATCAGAGCCCTTTACCGTAGAGTTACTTCCAACTCGATGGATGAGTAAGACTTGAAACTTGGAAATTAATGACTGTGAGGAGACTCTGAGGGAGCTCTGCTGCTATCCATTGTACGGCAGTATTTCTATTTTCATTTACTCTCTGCTGTTCCACGGTGTCCGCAGCTGAAACGTTTGAAGCAAACTTCCGAGAGACAAGCGCGACGTTACCTTCATTCAACTTCTAATTATTATTTCTTTTTTCTTTTTTTCGTTTTTTCCATAACCACCTCTTTACAAACGAAAGAGATTTTCTTCCTCGTCTTTTTCGCAAGGTACCTTAAATTCTTTATGTCGAATGCGCTACTGCCGTATTTTTATACTTCTTAAATTGAGAGCAGAAAGTTATACCACGAGTATCGTAAAAAGGAAGAACGTTTTATCGTGTTTTATCGCAGTAAGGTTTCGAGCTTTAGATATCGTTCCTCGAATCGTTCCCGGAGTGTTATTCTTTCGAGACACGTATTGCATTTTCTACCGAGACTTTTGTGACGCCTCGTCGCTTTCTTTTTCAACAAGTTATCATAGCGAAACGGTTCCAACTGCAAAATTGAAATTCCCAATCCGGAAGTGAGAACGAATGGAAAAAATTATTACCTATGAAATCATTTTCCAGGAATTTTCCGCGTAATATCTAGACGAGGAATAAGCGTTTAACTCGTGCATTAACAGTCGATAATAAAGCTGGCGATTATAATGCCGTTTCTCTAAAGCTCGTGTAAATTAAATTCCTACCAAATTTACCTCAAAATGCCTGCCTTTCCACGTGACGCTTTTTAGGTGCGAAACGCGCTCAACAAATGCCACAATTTTACATTATAAATGCAGTTCAAACATCCTGCTTTAATATCCGCCGAGGGTCCATTAACCAACTTTTATAATGCACTTTCTGAAAGCACCAGCAAAATCAATTTACGCAGTACCGCTGCCGTCAGTCATTACACTGCACATTGCATCATTGAAAACCTTCGGTTTCGCGTTATTGCGCAAAATGGACGGTTCCAATTTGCAACGAAACTAATTAGCGCAGATAATTTCTTTGGGACTAGAATTTCATTCATTTCTACCACAAATAAAATGCTCAATTTTCAAAGGAGCTAATTCTTAATTAATTATGTACTTACGTTGTCATCCTCATTTTCATGGTAACTAGACGTCTCTTCATGTTCGACGAGAGATGGGGAAGGTAATACCTTGACTTTTGCCCATACCGGCAACGGATTGGCGAATTTTGCTCCCTTGGATATTGATTGGGTTAGATGTTCGTCTTCGACCTCGTCTTCGCTAATAGGTCTATAACCTGATTCTTCATGAATATTGGCAATCAATAGACCGCTCGGCGAAGAAATTTTGTGCCGATAAATGGGCGCTCCGTCTACTTCTGCGTCGGCGCCGTCTCGTTGATCGTCGTTTGGTACATCGGGAAAATCGTTCGTTGGGGCCGGGGTGACGAATCTGTGCAAGAAGTCCTGCGACTCATTTCCAATTGCATCGCTTATTTTGGTCGATCCTGGAATTAGAATACGGCAGAAACAGCATTAAATCCACTCTCAAGATCATGTGTTTCAGAAAATGCCGTAGGGGACCAGAAACCCAATCCGTCACCGAGCAGAAATTCGGACTCACCGGCATCTCTTAAGGTTTCAGGCAAATTGAGATTCAAGCTCCGAGCTTGGTCCTGTGGCGAGAGCTTGAGCAGTTTGGTCAAGCGCGTGGACATCGGCTTGAGATCATCATCCGAAAGCGTAAAGGGCTTGGGAAGCACGCCGGTCTGGTAATAGAGCTTCGGTGGGACAAATCTGATGGGTCTTTGCGGAATTAATCTAGATTCCAAGGGAGAGTCTCCGTTCCCAATGGGTCCGCCGTCGAAGACGCCTTGCACCGCACTGATGCGCCCCGAATTCAGGAACGGATTCGAGGAGGACGCAGGACCTAGATTGGACCCTGTGAGGAAATTCGGGTCCAAGTAGGCCGTGGCAGCTTTTAATCGGATGGGGTTGAGATCACCATCCTTCGGGATGCCGTTCGACAAGCGGAACGTCAATCGTCGTTTTCGGTCTCTGGCGAGGTTCCCGCTCGTTTTTCCATTTCTGGCGTTCCGTTTGTTCCTCGGCGTCCTCGGAAGAGTGGACCCTGAGAAATTGACCGGCCTTCCGGGGGAAGATTCCGACACGACGTCCGGCATGTCTCGGAGATCCTGGAGCACGTATCCGCTGCCGTTCGATCCTACCGAGCTCGTCCTTTGGCCTACGTCGCCGACCCTTCGTCCCGTGTCCCCTTCGCCATATATTCCTGCCGTACTTACCGACAATCCGTGGGGATGATCTCTCTCCCTTGGTCTATCACGGAGCCTTTCGCTCGGTCTAGCCCCATTGTGCGCCCCGGAGAACCTGGATTGTTTTTTCGTTTGCGGTGATGAAGTGTACTTCCCCTCGTTCGCCGCTCCTCTGTCCGAGTCTGACGCGGCCTCCAGAGGTCTATTGATCTTTCGAGTAGCTCGCGTATTCCCTGATCCCTGGATCAACCTGTCATTCACCTGGTCCTGGTCGTTGCCCTCGACGACCGATCCCCGCAATTTCGACTCAGGAGAAAAGGAACCACCGAGAGGGATCCGCGTTTCAACGGAATTAACCGCCAATGTCGGTGGCGCCGTCTTTCCGCCATCCAGGAAAGGCACCGGCTGAATTCCGCTGCGTTTCTTCCGCGGATTTGCAGGATCGAGGAGTGGCAACGCCCTGGGAAGTCGTTCGTTACCGGGCTGCTGATTAGAGGCTCGTCCGACAACGGACGTGTAGTTCTGCTCCGACGACGTGGCTGCGTTCACGCCGGTGTCGCCGCACCACGTTGCCAGAAAACACACCGTTACCTGCAATTAGAGCGATTATCGCTAATTGATCGGGAAGACGGGGCTACGAGCGGGTTTACTACCATCAACGTAACCCCGGTTAGCTGCGATTTCTGGGGTAATTGGTGATCTGACCCGAGCTCCTATCGACCCATCTTTATTTTTCGAATTTCAACGCGAGAATGGGACGGAGAGGGAAAGAGTTGTAATAGCTGCGTCAGGGGGACTGAATTTTATGAGGGCCGTTAAGGAAAAAGAAAGTTATCGACTAGTTCATTCAAACGACGAGTAGAATAAACTCCTCGGGAATGACGATAATAAGATTTCGCTGATGTCCCGAAAACCGCAGTCGTTAACTATGCGCTTAAAAAATTCGGTAACTCGTCCCAATTCTTTTGAAGTGATACCTTTAATGCAAAATAAGTGCTTCGATTTTGTGGAATCGAATTTTAATACCAGATTCTGCCTGGCGAAATATCCTGAGAGAGGGCCAAGGCGCAGCTTTGTAGCTTTAAAATTGCCCCAGTTACAAACATTCAAATTCATTGTATATTTTAGGGCCAGCACTGGGACGTGCCCCTTTAAAGTGAAAAATAAAGAACGCGCATTGGAACCTCTCCAGTCCTGACAACGACAAACTTTGCCTTTTTTACTTTCGTTGGAAGGATAGAATACCAAACAAATCTGAATGCACGCTTTCTAACAATAGCTACAGCTTTGACATGATGCACAATAACGCCGTTCCCGAGGTCGCCGACGATACGCGAGGTACATGCGACTCTTTTCAAATTTCCCTGCGCGACACTTTGATCGTCCTCAAGAATACCAGATTTCAGGTAAACTTGTGAAATCGGAGTCGGGTAAATTTTTAATAACAAGTCGATATTCGATTGGTCGACCTTGCAGCATTACGGCGCTGCACCGTGGACTGCAGTGCTGCACAAATTCGCAAATAAAAGCGGTATAACCGGAAGATATACAGATCCTGGCGCTGCCGTAAGTACATAGGTACTTACATAAGCGAACTCGTTAAAAGCGGATACTTTCGTCGTTCGCACCGCCACTAAGCAGAGTACATAAAACGAGTTAAATACGTTTTGTACATGACGTAGATTTCCCGGATGAGCGTGTTCGACCTGTCTGTCAATTGCAGATTAAATAATGGCAACTCAATTGCTTCCCACCTGACAGCCGCCACTAGATAGCAGGTGCTAACTGTTTTATTGCACAACGTTTGGATATTAATGAAAACGTCCTCTTGCGTTCGAACCAGACGTTCCTATTTTAACTTCATCGCTCTATACTCCTTTCAACGCCAGCTAATAATAATCGATCCCTCTGATTAACCCGATACGAGCCCTAGAATTTTTTTTTAATCGAACAAGACATTTTGCATTTAAAGAAAAAATGATCAAGATCGAAGTTCCGCAGTAAGCGTGGATTCCAGATATACTTACGAGGAAGCGGAACATGTTCCGGCACCGACACTCTTTTCTTTTCTTCCACTTAATAGTAATGACGGATTTGTTAAACGTTTTCTATGGTTGCACCGATAAGCGTAATACTCCGATTAAGTATGCAACTATCGATCAGTTTCCTATGGACGTTACGACTAGAGTGATCTTCGATCTTGCACGCAATCCGCAGTTTTATGTCAGACTGACGAAAGAGACCGAGACGAGTCTCGGAATGGGCCATCTTCTTGCACTTTCGACCGGCGTCACTTTCAATTGGTCCTCTAGGTGAATCCCTGCTCGCTGATTGGTCGGCGATGACACTTTCACGTCACGTGGCTCATTCAGAATGTCTTGGTCGGCAGGAAGGACGAAGAAGACGAGCATCTAAGGTCAAAGTCTTGGAGAAAGGTTCTCTTTCTCCTCGGAACGCTCCGAGTCGAAGACGGAGAGGAGACTTAGTCGAGGTTGAGGACCTTGGAGAGGAAACAGACCTTCATTAATATTTATGTTTCGGCTGCTTATTCTATTTGCAATGGTAATACGAGGAAATGAATGCGAGTGTATCCGTAATGCTGCACTCTATATATGCAGGCGCTTAGACTCGGTTTTGTTTTTCGATTTAACTCGCAGAGATGAATGCCTTGCGCCTGGTTGATCGGTTGCGCAATTCACGGAATCGGATTTAGGAAAAACTGAGACACAGGTTCGCAATTAAATATGTATTTGTGAAGTAGGTCGCCTTTCGGGATATCCCAACGACTAATGACTCGGTGAGGGGAAATAATTGTTACCGAATAAGACGACGGACATTCGAGCTTGAATAAACCTAGAGCGAAGTCCCGGATTAAAATTGCACTCTATAAATTTCTCGCGCATTCACCGCCGTGGGGGTCGTTATAAATAAATTAAACCTTCGGTAATTCGGTAACTCGGTGAGGTAACCTGGAAGTGGCGTTCTAAATTATCCTGTCTCTTTTCTATGGTTTAACGTTTTCTAAAACGGGAGATTTATTTACGTCCATTCTGGAATTGTGCAATACCTAACGAAGTGGATTCTCCTAACAATTAATTTTCTACGGGTACGGTTAGTCGGAGAATTACAAGGGGGAGGTTCGTTACTTAACTCCGTTGGAGGAAAACGAAGAAATTGTTCCAAGGGAGCTCGATAGCCGGTTCGACGAAGATGGAGGCCGCCATTGGACCGTTTTAAATCCTACTCGGATGCGCACTTCCTCCTCAATGTCGAAATGCATAATTAAGTCGTAAGGCTGCTCGGGGAGTCAGGTTAAAATTTAACGGGACGAAATGTAACTCGCTGGTATCACGGCACAAATTGTACAGCTGAGTGCAGCTGTGTCTATACGACATGTATCAATGGGAGCAGACCGCACTAAAATATACAATGTGCGGCGCTGCCCGCTCGATAAGACCGACGCCCTACGCCGCTTTCCGCAGCTTTTACTCGAAATTCTCCCGACCAATTCGATCGGCTCGATCGATGGATAAATCGACTTCGCCCTGAGTGCGTTGGAGGTCGAGGACGGATTTTAAATCCCTATCGTCGCGCGCCACGAATTACCTATTCGGCGATTCCAGTTCACTCCGCGTTTGTACTTTCTCTAGGAATTATACATTTGGAGAGAAGATGGCTGGTTAATCATTCAAAATGTGAAAGCCTATTAAGGATCCCGAGACACGGCAATCGGTGGCAAACGCGCCGAGGAAAAAGGAGAATTCGTTTCCAATATCTCGCGGCCGCGGCGACATTCTCAATATGCAAAAATGGAGGTTGCAGATGAGATTATAAGTTCAGAGGAAAGTCGGCGGGTCTGGTGAAGCACGCCATCCGGATATAAATTTCATTGGGCTTTGATTGCGGTCTCGATCTACATCTTCATTTCCTTGTTCCATTCCTCCCTTCGCGAAATTCTCGTATTCATCAGCGATTCGCTATCCTACTTCGAAAATTGCGGAGCTCTTTCATTTGAGCTACTCGCACTTCGCTAACTCACTTCAGCGGTGCGATGAGCCGTAAGGCGTAATGACTTGGTCAAACTATTGCACACAGCTTCTTTCGGTTCCTCCTGGAGGTTCCCTCGATTCGAGCCAGTCGGCTTAAAGTCCCGAATACGCTATTTTCCAGATCATATGAATGTTATCAAGGCACGCCTTCCTCGAGCCCTGCAGGTATCTCTTGAAGACGAGAAATTGCATCCCCAGGAATCTCACTTGTCTCCATAAATCGAAATTAATCCCACTTGGATCGAAGCGACTTCCGCGGTTTCCATTCGTCAACCAAGTTTATTCCCTCTCTGTCTTAAACACCTGACATTGATTTTCCCCTACGCTAACGATTTTCCGGTAGAGGGTCGCCTGAAAAAAATTATACCATTAACGTGAAAATTGTTCCTCCACCGAGTTCATTTACTTCCAGTCAACCTCTACACTGAAGCTTTTTCCCGAGTTCGGTTGAATGTACCTAAATTATTTGTTAATTCAACGCATTTGATATTGCATTAATAGGAACTTAGACATTACCAGGTAATTCGACGTCGAAATTAAATTGTCAGTCATTCGGAGCTTCGAAATTTACTTCGTTAAATTATCTTCAACGAATCGAATCTCCGTACTCTCGCGAGAAGCGGATACATCCATCATTCTAGGTGGCATGTTCCATCATTAAGTGACACAAGAAATTTAATACGCCGTGAAAGGCTGCTCATAAGTGTTGAAAAGTCCGATTTCACGAGCGACGAATTGGTCCTCGGGAATTGTATACGAATTCGGTCAAGTTTATTGTCAAGACAAGAACTTTCTTCCGCACTGCGCGACCTGCCGAAGAATTGGCACGTGTTCCATTATACCGTACACCTCCACGGTTAATAACTTTCGGTAAGCATGTTAACACGTAAACCAGTTTGGAACATCGTTCTCTACCAAGTACTTCAGTTCGGCGCCTACTTTCACTTACCAAGCCCCGACTTTGGCGCGAAGTCTCATTTAGTTTGAATTATGTACTCTCGAGAAAGAAATTTCGCTCGTGGTGGAGAGAACTCTCGTCGGGGCTAACTTTTAACTTACTACCTTTGCGCGGTCTAATTAATATATCAATTCTAAATTAAGGGTATTTACCCCCTATTTACTCTTCGAAAGTTGAGAACGGATAGCAAGAGTGTTTATCCGAGAAGTGATAAATTTCAAGAAGAACGCGAATGCATAACTCCTTGCATAAATGGGCGAACGACGTGACGTTAGTACTCGAGATCGAAGGAACAGCGAATAGTTAGACATACCGGAAAGGTATATTGACTCAACATCGGTTAACTAAAAGCCAACTCTAAGCGGCTTTGGAATATTCAAGCCGTTTCCGGTGGCGTGTAAACAGCCAACCACTGATTACGACTCGGTAATTTCCAAGTTCCGTCAAGTCGGGATAGTTTTTCGCAAGCCCGGAATTCCCGACCAATAACGCGGACCAGTTTTCCTGGATGTAGGTCGGCCCTTCCCGAAAGGCAGGCAAATTTTCGTTTATTTTCGCTTAATCGGCCGCGATCTGAGCAAGCACGCCGACTTTACCTTTCTCGACTTTCTCCTCGGCGTTTCAATTACCTGCGCGAATTTGGAGCCGCTTTTTCCGCGCGGCTTTCCTCAAAGATGGTCCACCGAGGTCCGGCCTGGCCGCGATGGATCGGGGGGCAGAAATATCATGTTTACGGAATTTACAGCGGTGCAGTAAACCATTTCCGCGGGTGTCTCCTCATCGGAAGCAGAATTTCCGCGTAATGGAACCCATTGAACGAAACGACCGCCTTGCTCGCACCGCTCGTCGAATCGACGTCGGCCCTGCCGCTCCGACGGAAATGGTACCTTAGCGATTTCATGCCAGCCAATCGTTCACGCCCTGAAGATATCCCATGGGGTTTGGGATATTGATTCCAAGAGGCGAGCTCTTCTCGGTGACAAATACAACCTTCGAACGGAAGTTCGCCTCGGGAGTCGCTTCCGTTGGAAGGTTAATTTGCGCCAACGTCGTAGGCGGAAGTCGATTTTATCGGGGCTAAATTTCGATTCCGTCCGAAGCCTCTGAAAGAAACGGACTCCTTGGCGATTCCACGTCGAGCATCCCAAGGGCGACGGGGGCCCATGGGATTTCGAGTATTGATTTCGCGGAAAGCCGCCATGGGACTCGATCGAGAGTCTCTTCGCCACGTCCTGATGGCATCGCCATGGATTAATTCCGCAAAGGCTCGGACTACGTTCGACCACAAAGGATTCGAGTACGTCCGATACTCGACGCCATGCGGAATTACTTTAGTCGTCGACGAGTCAAGAGACGGTTCTCGTCAGAGAACGCAAGCTCCGCTTTAAGCTTCGCAGGTCGGATTTATGACGAATCCTGAGTCGCGTGTTTTGCCCCTCGTAACACTCGAAATTAGCGGAATGAACTCGGGACCTTTTAACCCGAAATCGGGACCATTGCCTGGTACTTCGCTTTCGAGATTTACGGATGTCTTTTATTACGCGTCTCCGGAAATTAAGAGGACTTCTTTCCCCCGATATCCGGATACTACCAGAAATGTCTTAAAGTCTTTCGGGATCATCTTCCAGGATCCGTCGACTCCAAGTGGCATTTTATGATACTCACTAGAGAAGTACTTATCGGTCAAGATTTATGTACTACGCTGTTTCCCGGGTTCCTAATTCGGAACAGTTAATTAAAATACTTGGATCGAAGGCGTTTCGTATATTTTATAGCTATGGAAAGTCAAACACGGGAGGAGAAAGTCCTGGGCCGAATTTCTTCCCAAGATCCTGGTTTCCAATTAGAAGTCACGTCCTCGTGATTTCGTTGGGATATCGTTGGCCAGAATTTCTTGGATTCGGATTCGTAGGTTTGCTTTTGCCGGATGAAATCGTCCCGCGGGATTGTTATGCGATCTCGTGAATTCGATCCGACGTAGTCGATCAGTTTCGGGTACCGAATGGTGGCGATCATCGAATTTGAGTCGCAGCCAAAAGATCTCGTGTTACTCATTTTCAAAGACCGAGAGAATCCGCGCGAGCACCTCTCGATCGAGTTACTGGATCGAAGAACTAGCGCGTTCGAATTTATCGTCTCGGCGATCTGCATCGAGGCGATATAATCGATATCGATCAAGAGGATTCGGTGCTTCCGGCTTGATCCGAAGGTAAGGACTACGGCTCGGTTTCCGGAATAATCCCGCGGAAAAAGGTAGTCCGACTCGTTCCGGTAAAGAGCCCCGAAATGTCGGCAGTATTTGCGAAGGAAAGGGAATCCTCTTGGCGAAACTATTACCTAATGCATAAACTCTTTCACGAGGGTTCTGCAAAATGGAGGTGGATGGCGGCCGCAAAAGGAGCAGAAAACCGACCGAATGGCCGGGCGTTTTAATATTGGGCAATTCAAATATACCGTCGCGGAATAATAGCTTACGGAGATAAGCAGTTACGGTGGGCAGATAAGAATGCAAATATCAGTTAAGTACGGAGCGATAGCTTAACTGCAGCTTTGGGAGATCCGCTCCTTCCGCGGATTTCGGTTGATAATAATTCGGCGGATAACGTCGGATATTTCGCTTGATAATAATTCCCCACTCCGGAGATCCGTGGAACGCGCTTTCATCTTTTTGCCCGATTTCTCTGAGCGACATTGAATAACTTTCTGGCGGTTCTTTTCCTGCTACGAGTCTCCACTGAATTATTTTTTTTTTACCCACCTTTTCGCCATTTTATCTTCGATGTCGGGACGAAGAATGTGTCGCAGCTCGGCCAGAGTTTGGCTGGCTGTGCAACAGGGGGATTTACGGTGGCGCCATTTAATCCTTCAGAGTTCTACAGGTGTTCGATGTGCTGCGAAATCGGGACTTTAATATTTTTCATTACGGCTGGTTCCGCCAAACGTCGACCGTTCGTTCTCGAGCAGAGGAATTAGACATTTCCAGCAATCTCGCAACGAGCCGGAAATCACAATTTCGAGTAAAATGGAACTTTTCCAGTTCGGAAAGCGCTCCCTTCGTATGGCGGAAGTAAGCCACCAAGAATTGGTGCGCTTCTTTGTCTGGCATTTCCAACAGGAAAGCATAAAGTTCGGCTGCACAATATAAGACTTCTTTCATGCAGTCTGAACGTTTTCTCCTTCCTTCTTCCATTTTTTCTCCCTTCTGCTTCTTTCCCTTGACTTTTTGTTTCCCACTGGGAGGAACAGATGGTCCGAGCACAGCATCTGCACTATTCAGAGTTGTTCTATGACTCGGCGCTACGGATAGCCAGAAAATGACGCCGTAATCAACGGGAACGACTAACTCAACGACACGCGACATGAAAAAGCACAATATCGTTCGTTCTTTCCCTGAATCCACCTTTACATCCGCTGTTATAATGATATTGAAATTGCAGATCCCCGTGGTTTTGTTGCCGGCATTGTGTTACATCTGGGATTGCTTCCTTTGACGCGTTTGATAGATTTTTCGGGCGAATAAAGTTGCCCCGTACGCTCTCGGAAATTTATTCCGCGGACGTCGTTCTACGTTTAAATGAACCGGCTAATTCCCGAAAGGGAGATCAATCGAGACACTTTGTATAGCGGTGGCATAAATAAATCAAATTACGGCAATTCCGCCTAACGAGAAATTTATGCCAATTTAATATCATTCCTCGACGGATCGATTCGAAATTGCCAAGATGTATTTTTCCGGACTCCCTGGATTCAATCGCTAGCATGATCTGCTGGATTCCGTTCGGTTCCTTTTTTCTTTCTTTCTTTCTTCCTTTCTTTCTTTTTTTTTCCCGTAAGGACGACCGTTCTGCACAGGTTCTCGAATGAAATGTCCACTCTCCCCTCGTTGAATTCTTCAGATCCATTCCTCCATTCTATAGAGTCGGCAAACTCCGTTTCTCATTTCACGGAATTCGCAAGTAAGTGGAAATCTCTTATCGCATTCCTCACCAACATATTGTCCACCATCGAGTCTGCTGACCCGTGCACTTTCCTTCGTCAGCTTCATCCCACGGGAAGAACTTTTATTTATGCCACGACCTCGACCTCCCTTCGCGATAAACCACGTTTCCGGATGGAAAATACCATAAATACCGCGCTGGGGAAAAATAATCAAATCGGTCACAGAAACAACGCGTTTGCGGGTAGAATAACATTTCGACAAAATATTTATTCCCTTCGGGGCCTCTAGTTGAACCTACCAAAAATCGCTGTCGAGTTTACTCGATCCATCTCGGTTGCGATACCTATACAATTTCTGGTTGGTTTTTTAAATAAACAGAAATTCGTTCCGAAACTACGCTTCAGTCATCCGCAGAAAATCTCAGCCGTTTCATACACCAAGTATACTTACACACTATATAACTCGTATTAACTTTTATAATAACAACTTATCGCCGACTGCATTTAACACTATTAACTTATTAGGTATGTCTAAGACTCTAATGGGGAATTCTTTGATTAATTGTACATAGTACATAGTATCGCCTTGTGACGGACTACATTTTCACGTCTTCGCTGAGGTGTGTACATATGAAGGTATTAAAAATAAACATAAATATCTACCCTAACTTTAATGTTTGGGAAATTGGATGTGTCTGGAATTATTATCAGGACGCATCGCGAGTACCCTCGAGCTTTTCGCCTCCGCTTAGAGATTGGTACTCTATTATGATACTCGAGGAGAGTAATGTTTTACCCGAACGCCCGAAAGCATGGGATAATGTCGAGCATAGTTGTTGTTGAGTTTCCCACAGAGCCGAGGCAGATCTGCCTTCTGGGACTTACGACGCCCATAAAATTAGTCACCGTACTTCGACATCGAATTAACCATGGTTTCGCGTACCCGCGAAATGAACTACCAATTTCGCTAATGGGCGGCTGCTATGCTTTAACGTATCGTTTGCGAGCTTTGTCGTCTCTCTGGGCGATTTCATTTCCACGGGTCCATTTCTAACGTACACGCTAAGGGTAACTCTAATTACGCGTGATTTTACATCCCAATCCTCGCCTTTGCGAAGAAAAAATCGAATCCGCAATCCTAACTCGTTAGTTGCCTAACGACGTAACCTAAATTAGTTGAGCGCGGATTCTTATCAAATATCTTTTACAATCAAAAGGGCGATGCAAGACTTTTGGTCCTCGTTGCCTGCCTAACGACGTAACCTAAATTAGTTGAGCGCGGATTCTTATCAAATATCTTTTACAATTAAGAGGGCGATGCAAGACTTTTGGTCCTCGATACCTGAACGACGCACCTCTTATCCCAAACAATTCGCAAACTCGTTGCTCGATCGTTCAACGAAAGCGAATCGGTATGCATGAACATTAGCAACGGTTATGAATTTACTCGTGGGGTAAATGAAGTTCCACAGTTAAATCCAATTCTAATTTCATAATACGTTGGAACAGTCCAGACTTGCACGACTTATCGCCGCTCTCGCAGGTAATTCAATTTAAACGAGAGAGTCAGATGCAGATAATTTAATTTAGACGGGAGTTTATTTCAATGATACCCAGCGCCGACGAGAACGAAATCTCTTCAAGCACGCGAAAGCTCCGGATGAGAAAAATAATATCCCCCCCGAGTAAAGTATTTTTGGATTCACGCTTAAGTAGAAAAGAAATTACCGCGATAAGAGGTGTGCCGTTAGTTGTGAAAATAAAAATTAATAACGATAAGCATGCTGAATAAAATGGCAAAATGAATGGTCCTGATAATCTACGGTAATTATTGTAGTAGCCGTGCTCGATCGTTTGATCGATCGATCGAACGATTCAAGGCGTCCATTCACAGGGCAAGAATGGATGAACGGATGATCGGACTATCTAGGTCTTCTGGACACGTTTCGGACGAGTTTCCCTCTTAGGATGGGATTAGCTCTCGACTTTACTAGCTGTCTTCTCGTCATACTGAACCGACGGTACCATGGGTGGCTTGAATCCGTATTCCATTTTGGATTGCCTAAAGCTCCCGGTTCCCACTTGCGAATGAGCTTCCGGCTGCCTTATTCTCCTGGAAGTAGTTACTAGAGTCGGCAGTCGAGTAGCAGCCGTTAAGTAAATGGGAGCTTTCGAGCGAGGCCCAACTGAGACTTGATCCTGATTCTGATTGGTCGGTGGTGCGCGTTGTTGAGGGGGTATCAAACCCACGTACTCGTCCGTCCAAGGACCGTCTTTAGAAGAGGTCCTGTGAAACGCGTGTCTGCGATGAAGGGATGAGTAATTGTTCGTGGAGTAGGCATTGGGAGTGGACAGAGCGATGGAGGCCAAATGAGCTCCCAGTTCCTTGGATAATCCCTGGTGGATCAACTTCTTCAAGTTGAGAAGCTGCTCGTAGTTCGCCTGCCCGTTGGCGTTGGATCTTGCCTCTGGATACCCCATTCCTGGTTTCCTGTAGACGTGTCCTGGGAAATCTTGGGTCGCGTTCTGGCTGGCTTGCTTCTTATCACCAGCGGAAAATCCGTAAAGGGGTATCGGCGACTTCACCTCGTATCCGGTGTACAGATTCCGCATCTGCGGTTTCATAATCTGCTGGTAGCTCAGCCCGTAATCAACGCCATAAGGCATGTGATAAGGCTTTTCGACGTATCTAGTCACCTTCACCGGATACGGAATTTTCCGTTCGACGATCTTCTCCACCTCCACCGGATATGGTTGGGGGATGCGGATCTTCTTCTCGATGACCTTCTCCACGGCGATCGGGATCGGCACCGGCTTCTCGACGATCTTCTCCACAGGGTAGGGCACTCTCTTCTCCACGATCTTCTCCACTGGATACGGCTGTGGGACTTTAATGTGGACAGCGTAGGGTTGGGGGACCGTGATGTGTTTCTCGATTACTCGGTCCACCTGGATGGGCACTGGGTAAGGGTGCGGAACCGGCACCTTCTTCTCGATGACTTTCTCCACGGTAAAAGGGACGTTCCTTTCTATGATCTTCTCAATTTCGAGGGGGTGCAATTGCGGGAGGTGCAGCGTCTTCTGGATTATGTTGTCGATCGGGTGGACCTGCAGCAACCCAGCCTGGACTTTCTTCTCCGTTATGGCGTTCCCTTCGACGAGATAGGCATTGCCCTGGTTGACTTTCTCGTTCGAGGTTTCGTACCCATGGGCCAATCCTCCACGGTACGCTTTGGGCAACATCGGCTCGCCTTTCTCGTCGATCTCGTTGATCGGCTTCTGATCGAGAAGCTGCGCCGCTTCCGGAGGTTGCAGTTGCCCCGAACGAATGCCCTGGTCGTTCTCCACCTCGTCAACGATTATGCGAATCGGCTGAGCCACATTCGAGCGTACAAAGTCTTCCTGAACACCCCCAGCTTGCTCCCCAGTCGCAGGAGCGTTATCCTGGGGGTTGATCGCATCTTTGGGACGCGTTAAATCCCCAAAAACGTTTTGCAGATTGGCTCGTTGGTACGTATCAACGATCGAAGCTTGGTCCTCGTTGGCAAGGTTGTTTCGTTGGTTGTTGGGGACGTTGTACACGGTTTGGAATTGTCCTTTATGACGCAGCTGGGGGTACGCGTTATACCGACCGGCTTGTATCTGCACAGGAAAAAAGAACCGTTGAGCGTCGTTTGTGGGAATCTCTTGCAAAGGAGAGATCGGACCTCGAGGGACGTTGCTCCCTCCGGAATAAACGATGAACGATTTGCCGTGAGTCAGCACCTGCTGACGATTTCCACCATCTTCCACCTGAATCACATTAGGGTACGCTGCGTTATGATTAACCTCGACGGAAACTCTGCTGACGGATGGCTTGTTTTTCATCTGGAACTCCTCCGTATTTTGGGAACCGGCCAGGTTGAAGTACCCCTGTTCTTTTCGGTGATCGATATGGGCCACGGGGGGAACTAGTTGAAAGGGATAATGAATCTCCTGAACCGGAGCGTTGTGATAAACTTCTACCGACTTCTGAATCTCAATTTCGGGATCGAAGTTGGAGGTGGTTGCGTTGTCCTTTCCCTCCTCCTCGCCGAAAGCAGGATTAACTTTCTCGTAGCCAAGTTCCTGGGTTTCCTTGCCGATTGATCCGTCATCGGTAATCGATCGAGACGGCCCGTTCTCGATCACCTCCTCCTTGACGGCTGCTGGGGATTGAGCGGATTCGCCGCCGATCAGGTGGCTCTCTTCTGCATTAACGAGCGCAACTCCAGCTTGGATTGGATTCAGCACCAGCGAGGACAAGGTAATCCTTTCTTGTCTAGGTGGCTTCGGCGTCACGATCACCGTATCCGCCTCCAAAGAGTTTCGATCGCCCCTGTAGCTCGATTTCCCAGCGTTCGATCCCTCGTCCTGGCCTGCATTCTTTAAGGATGGACTATACTGGGAGGCTTCATAGTTTAATATTTCAGCAACGATAATGGGCTTCGCAAAGCTCTCGGAGGTCACTCTGGCAAAACCAACGGAACCAAGTTGGCCGCTTGAATTCTCTTGGGGACTCGCCGGGAAACTTCGTTTTGTCGTGTCTGAAACGTTCTGGTTGTAAACTGAGGTGGCCGAGTCGAAGTTTTCGATGGTGCTCGGTGAATTCGAGGCATCTTCGATGTCTAGGCCATTGTTCTGGGTCCTGGGATCCGACACCTGGGTTTGGTTGCCCGAGTCGATCGCGTTGCTGTACTCGTAATTTGATTGCTCGTCCTTATCGATACTGGATGATGCCAAGAGACTCTCGATCTTGTTGTTCGGGTCCAGAGGGGTACTCGTGGTGGACGAGAACAAATGGTCGTCGTAAAATGCACCGTTGGTTGTCATTGTTTTTGCAAATCCGGATAAGCGTCGTCCATGTGAACCTCTATTAGGTTTTTCTTCGGCGCCGTCCTTTCTCGTGTGTGTACTAAATGCAGCATCGGGCTTCTGACGATCCCGTTTCTCATTTGTGTCCTTTCCAGCCCTCTCGTACAAAGAATCCTTCTCGCTGAAAGCGGGTCTACCGGATGAAGCAATATATTCCGTGTGCTTAAGGTTTACAGCTTTGCCCGATGTTGCAGGGACCCTTTGACCGTAATTCCCTGCATTCTGGACGAGGAGGAGGTCCTCGGAAATCGGGACAGATAAGTCACCAATATTCTCTCTGATGTCTTCCTCTGGTATTGCCTCGATTGATTGTGATCGAGATGCCACCGTTTCAAAGATCCGTCCAATCGAAGATGCTGGATAATTCTCAGAAAAGTCAAGCTCCTCCGTCACCTGCGCCAATTTCTCGTTATCTCTTTCAAGAGGCGGCATATTCGAGCCGTTTGCATCGTTGGCTTTAGAAATAGATGTGGAATCGTCTATCGACGTCGCGCTGTCCGATTTAAATCCAGATATCAAAGGCTCATCCTCGAAGTGATAGGGTTGAACCAATTGAACGGGTCGACGGTGAAAGCTTTTCCGGGAGAACTGATCCTTCCAATCCTGAAACCAAACGGGTGAATTAAATTGCGTAGAAATTTAGTAAACCGGAAAAGTTTAATGAAGATACGAAGGATTCAGGGCAAGCCCTGGAATTAACGGAAACGGTCTAGGCACAAGTCCGAGTCCTACGAAACCAAGGTATAAATCACTCTAACGCGGACCACGGGACACCTTAGGATAACTTATTCTCATTAGGCATAATTTTGATCCATAACGTAACTCGACAGTGGTTCACGGCGTGAGAGAAACCTCGGTAAGCATGATACACGAGGCCTGAAAATCGCCGTTAACGAATCCAAAATCCATTTTATCTGAAATATCGATGAAAATTCTGAAACCTCTATTTTTCATACCACCTGTCCCAGCTCCGTTTCTACGATTCGTGAGTTATTCGTCCGGGGAAAAAGTCGATGGGGATTACCGAAGATTCCGAAAATGAATTACTAACTGCGTCCTGGGTGTTCCGGCCGAGTTCTGCCGCGCGTTTTCCGAGGGAAAACTGCGCGGTCGAGGCACTGTGCTCATCGGATGATCCGTATTGTACCAAGGGATGATAGCCCCATTCGTCAGCCAAGTATCTGACCTCGGTGGAAGATTGGTCAGCATTCACGTAGTACCGACCGGTGGCTATCTGTCCGGATTTGCTCTCCACCTTCCCCTGACTTTCCCCACCTTCGTCGATTTCGTAGACGTATCGGTAGGTGGGAACATCCTGGAATAAAAACGAACTTACATGAACTCCCGCGATGGTTCCGAGTCCTTCGATCCCTGGAAAATCGATCACCGGGGAGAATGAAACCGTTCGATCCACGAGAAAAATTGACAAGACCAATGGCGCGTTAATCGAACGAGAAATCTCTCGTCAGTTTTCGATCAAACGCCAGGAATCGAAGCTTTGCCAGTCGGCGCACCTGTCCGGCTTTGCGGCCGTTGACGCGCGTAATGGCGCAGTCCGCGGTGTAATGCAGTGTTTGCCCAACAAATTAAAAATCTCCGTTTCACTCGGAGTGCGTGGGTTTTAAAATATTTACGAACAATCGCCATTTACCCGGCAGGCCTCGCAATCCAGTTCCCTGCTCGACGCATCGAGAGAGCTTGCGGCTATAAATAAAACGCCACGATTCGACCCGATAGAAAAGCACTACCGTGTTGTCCGTCGCGGGTGTCGTCGTCAGACCGTGGGTTAAAAGAAAGAGAGAGAAGTCGGCTGTGTGATCTCGGAATTAAGTTTGAGGCACAAACAAAATTGACATGCTTAACGTCTACATCACAGAAACATTCCAATAAGCCTGTTCATTTTGTTTGTGCCTCAAAATGAATTCCAGGTTCACACAATAAGAGAAGTCCCACGAGTGACACTTTGAACCAGGGTTTGGGAATCGAAGGATGTCGAGGAGGGATCGACGTTTTCGGCCTCTTTCCCATATTCGTAACTTCCTGCGGATATCTCGCGTTAATCAAGATCCCTTGGTCTCGTCTGGTTCATCGTTATCGGGAACGAATCGCGCTAAATAATCGACGCGACGGTCGAACCGATCCCTCGACCTGCGGGCATAGAAATCTTTAACCTAGATCTACTTGTGTCAGCTCCGTTTGCGCTCGTACCGAGCCGAGCGTACAGGTGCGGCGTGTAGATACGCTCTTCGAACTTGTGTACGTGGACGCGTTCTCCACCACCCAGTGAATATTGTAGTTAAATGGTCCGGCAGGAGGTGGGACGAAATTTTGCATGTGTTTCTACTTTCCGAGCCGTATAGTCGTTCGTTTTCTCGTTTTTGCCCCCGCCTTTGTCTCCTACCCCTCTTTCCCTCTGGTGAGCGACTACTTTATAAGTACACACCGACATAAAAAATGAACGTTCCCGCGACTTTATGCTCCGCAGCTTTCATCCTCTTTCCGCGTCTCCTTTTGTTTTCCAAAACTCATTCCGCTTTGCGCTTTACCCGCCGATTTTCTCGGGAATACGTCGCGATCTCTAATAGTTGCCCTCCTGGCACCAAGTGCTATAGTTCCCTCTTTTAAATTGTCGGAAATATGTCGTGCTTATTCTCGAAATCGCGTCCCATTTTCCCGGGATTTTCCTCAGGTGTGGAGAAATGCGCCCGCAATTATTAGACAACCATCGCGATTATTTTCAACGCTTCTGAATGCTTGGACGTTTATTGCGCCTCCATGTCGGGGTTTCTAATTACTCCTTGAAGACGGTGAAATTTAATCCTCGGCTTTCGTTCGGCCATAAACGCTTTCACTTTCTTCGCGCCGATGGAATAAACTCATTACCCTGGGAAGAGTACGAGTTTTTGGAGAAATTCGACTTTTTACCACGTTTCGCCCGTTTTCGCTCATTATTTGCATTTTTTATTGCGACCAGGCTTGGCTTTCAGCTGGCCTTTGTGCTATAATTCAGTATTGCCTCGTAATCACGGTGCAGTGCCGGAAGCACTTGCGTTTGTACTTCCTGAATACACTTTTCACATTCAATTAATTATC
Source organism: Orussus abietinus (assembly GCF_000612105.2). Classification (NCBI taxonomy): domain Eukaryota; kingdom Metazoa; phylum Arthropoda; class Insecta; order Hymenoptera; family Orussidae; genus Orussus; species Orussus abietinus. The sequence continues at coordinate 1,463,394 of NW_019395981.1, forward strand.
CTTTCGGTTAGTCATCCCGTAATGAAAATTTCGGTCAAATCACATCACTCGTATGACAAAACCTGAGCCACCCTGACAAATGCCGGATGCGGCAGTGTTCATACATCACTGAGGAGGTACTGGACAGAGTGTGATTGATCTCTGAATACTGTAGGTGCAACGGTGGTTATTCATCTCCCGTGATGTGTGCATGCGTAACAAATCACGCGAGTTTTCAAGTAAATTTCAACTTCCGTTTCATTCGGCGTGGACACCCGGGGCAGGAACTATAGCAAGTCGTTGTTATAATGTACTTATCCATCTAAATTTATTCCGCACGACCGGGTGTACATAATCGAGGGAATTATTCAAAACGGCGCATGTACTCTCCCGCAACACCGCACCCCTAAGTCTCACCTGGTCACTGGCTTGCCGTTTAACGAGATCAGGTGCAGATATTGCTATGGAAGTTGCTACCCACGGGAACACCGCAACCTGTAACAAGTCGAAAATATTTCATGACAAAGAGACCTTCGACGGGAAGACAAGGAAGAAATTACCTAGACGTGCTCTCTAATTCTTGTACGCCCGCTTTAATCAGCACGTTTATGACTTCATTACCTTCTAAGCTGTCCGTTAAAACGGATTACGAGGTGAACCAATAGCCGAGAATCGATTGACTTCGGCCCCAGTCCGTTGATTAATTCCCTCAAGAACGGGGGAGGATTTTTTGTACGCCTCTTTATTCCCCAAAAAGAATAAGAGGGAAGTCTACCTCCGAACGAACCTATCGAAATACCCTCGGGATCCTCTAGCTCTTGCTGAAACAACAGGAATTTACGTGACCTCTGGAACTTGCGTTAGTATTCCATCCCTTAGCCTTGCATCGCATCCTCGGTTAACAGAGAAACTCTGAAACATAACGCTAAATGAACAGCTAGACGGGATTCGTCGGGAATCTGAAAGCTCCCTACGTTCTACGGCTCGTAACTCGAGCAGTTCTAAACAGAAAGGGACGTTCGGTGCACTTCGAAATATTGTCAGCACTATTCGACAACGTTGTCGGGGCAAGGGGCGCTTTTTAATGCACCCTTTGGATGGAAACTTGTGCTCTTCACCCGTTGGGCTGCACTTCGAACCTCTCGTACGAGTCGATTTTTTTTTCCCGCCCCCCCGGAGTTAAAGACATTTTTATGATCTATCAGAATAATCGTCTGCGACTCACCGATTGGAAATCACAAAAGAATGGCTTCGAGATGATAGAGTAGGGTACTGGGTTAAGAGAGGTACTCGGGACGAAGTAATAACGCATTGCCCTGGGATCATTACTGTAATCATCCCAAGTAACAGGACCGCGTACCGATTTATACAATTACGAGCATCTCGCAAGCCTCTCGCGGCGGCGTTTCTGCAAATAATGTGGAGCAAGTTATCCCTATTTTGCCAACTACGGGTGCTTTGTAGAGGCTTCTTAGACGAGATCGCGTTAAAGGGGCGAGGCTCTGGAAACTGCTGGCTCACGGGATGACATTTCACTCGAAACTGCACAGACTAGAGGTGAAAATTGTCCCGAGCGTCTTTCTTCGATGGTGACGTCTCGGAGGACGTTAATCGCATTTACGAACTCATTCCGTTCGACCTGTATATCTTGCAATCCCGGGACAGGGGTTGGCGATCGATCTTAGTTTATTTCACGCTGCCACGTTTTTCTATCGGGGGCTTCTCGGGGTTACATATCATTTATCCGTAACAGATTACCACCTACGGTTACAAACCGATACGCGTCAGCGGATGGTCCAAATAAATCCCTGACAGCTTCTTCGCCGAACAAATATTCCCGATATTATTTATCGGTCGTTCTTGGGGCTTGGGATTTTTTTTCCAGATCATTTTTCGACCTCTCGCAGAAGGCTCGAAGTCGAAGTCGAGGATCGTCGAGGCGGAGAGCTCTTTCATTAAGAGGCGCGATTCCTTTCGTCGGTGCTCCTCGATACTCATCGCTCAGTGCCTTGGGAGGGGCTCGGGCGATAAATTTAACCGATGCTCGATATCGATGGAGCACAGTGAAATTAATAACAACAATAATGAGGTTATGACGCAATAAAACCTGTACGGGCGAACGCCTCTTCCTCGGAGGCGCGCCCGGGAAGGAGACTTCTCGAGAGAGAGTCGTTCCGGACCGACTCCTTCCCAGATCGACCGAGTCCGGAGAAAGAGGCAGAGAGACCGAGAAGTGAGCGGACTGCACCTCGTCCTCGCGAAAGGGATACAGGAGACCGAGTTTCACTCGACCGCCCGTCTAAGAAACCGAAGAATCGAGGGATAGTTAGAAGAGAGAGGACCGACCATCTCCTCTTCTTTTATGTCTACATTTACTCTGGCAGACTATACCCGCTATTGTCAGGGGAGATCCTCGATTCTCGTATCGATAGGGACACCCTCGACCGAGCTGCGATTCCTACAGAGAAGGAACAATCGTTTTATCGCGGAATTCCGAAGTCCGAACATCGACGGCTCCCAAAATGGCCGTCGACCTCGAGATGAAGTTATCCCAGAAATTGTGGAAAATTATAAAAAATCCAGGAATTTTTTAATGCCTTAGTTGATTGTATAGTTTGTTAGTGGATTGTCTAATTTAGGTGATTTAATTCAAGTGGTCGCGATATGCGCGATTTCGGGGTATCAATCATTTTCGGGCCTCCTGAAAACCGACCGCGCGGCGTCGAAAATTTCTCTGTGTGTTCCCTCTCGAGCGTGCGGGATTCAATTCGGCGGAAAATACGGCGATCTCAAATTTCAAATTTTCTGACGCTCCGCGAGGAAATAGATTTTCGTTTGCGGCCAGATGTGGCAAACTAGAAACTTCGCCGCACGGAGAATATCATGCATAGGAATTGCAAGCTTGTACAATCTCGCGCGAGAATCTCGAACTGCTCTCGGCCAGGTGTCGTCGCCTTCCCAGGAGGCGGGAAATCGAGGAGTTTCGAAAATAAAAATGTAAAATGGTATCGTCACGCCTTTGTCATTTTATTCCCCGCCGGTTTCGTCGGTATCGCGATAAGCAATCGCACTGACTGCTCGAAGCGTCGTTTGCTTCGACATGGGCGTCCCAAATCGAGGAATTAGAAGTCCATTCGCGAAAAACGACTTTTTTCGACCTAAAAGCAACGATGTCGATTTCACGGGGTGAAGGCACCCTTAGGTTCTCTCACCGATGGCGCAATTACGGTCACAGGCCAAGCTGGCCGTGCATTCAAAGTGTCCGATAAACCATTCTTCCTTCCCGGTACCTTGCATTCGAGTCTCTTCGAAGGAATTATTCTACCCACGTGCAGATCGCATTACGTCCCTGCGCTAAAAAAGACCATCGCATCGGCCCAATAATTGTTCCTCGTCCGGACATTTCAGCGGTCGTTCCGCAGGAGGGACCGCTCTTAAAATTAGCATCGAATTTACACGTAAGGACCCGAGGAAACAAATGAGGATTTCGGCAAGTACAGTTTTCCCAAAGCCCCATGGCGAGGAAATGTGCGACAGTTTAGGTAAACACTTCCCTCGATTTTCCTACACTCGGGCAGAGGTCGCCTTCGGTTATCCCGGGAAACTTACGAACTGGAGCAGCATATCTTTTCGCGTTAACGCATGAATGGCGTGGCTCTTCCCAGTGGATCCTGCTTCGTGGTCTCGAGTCTCTTCCTGCCAGCTGGCTTCTCTCCGTCTTCCTTTCTGGCTTCTTTCCGGGGACTTGGCGTACTCGTACAGGTCGCGGGTCAAAACCTGGAGCACCGTCGTTTACACTTGGAGACCTAGCGGTATACTGCTTCGCCCTGACACGATCCACTTGACTTAACCGGAGGCTCCAGTTATCCCCACTGAAGGAGCTGGAAGAGTCGGTGTCACGGTGAACCCCTCCAGCATCCATGCCCGTGAACCTGACCACCTAGCCCTGCCCCCGACTCGCGTTCACCTATCGCGACTCCTCCGGTACGTCGTTCCGGAATAACCAAGAAAGTTATCGAGAAAGCTCCGACTCCAGGTGGGCGCTAAAGTGGACGAGCAGGCGATCGAGGAGCCCGATCCCTTTCACGAGACCCCAAACACGGAGAACAGGAAGAAGGAAAATTCGTCCACGGAAACGCCGAGACTGTTTCCTGCATCTTGGATCACCAGTCCCAGGGGAAACGCGTTTGTTCCGTCACGGTTCGAGATCTCGATCTCGAAACGGTCGGCGTCACGGTCGGCGCCTCCGGCATCCATCATCCCAAGATGGTCGTGAACTTGGCCGATGGTCTTCCGGCGACCTTCGCGTTTTCCTTCATTTCGAATCGTGTCGAGTTGCATGCTCTATCGCCAGCTTCTACAGTTTCTTCAGACTCGGGTCGAGATGCCGGCAAAAGGTGGCTGGACGCGGAGGTGGGAAAGTCAATGTCGAGGCCCCTCCAGTCGACGTCCAGCATCCAGCGCCGTAAACTCGACCTTTCCTCGCTTTACTCGACTCCCGGTTGTCCGCGGCACGGGAGGAACGTCAAGAAAGTTACCGACGACCGCGCTTTTTCATTAAGAGCCTTCGGACGGTCTGCTGGAGCAATTTAACTTGGACTCCCCTGATGGCCGGGTTCTCTTTCAGGATTACATCTGGTACGCCTGTCATCCTTGCCTGATGCCGAAGCCGTAACTTCGCCTTCTGGACCGGTGGACGTTGTCCAGGGACCGCGTCGTTTCCGCGTCGCAAGCTTGCGGATAAATTAGGAATCCTTATTCGACGACGCGTTCGACTTGCCGAGGTGGAGGCCTTCCCTAACTTCCTTGCTGGGAACGATGGGCGGTATGTCGTGCCTTGCGAAATTGTCGGCAATCGGTTTATCATAGGAATCCCGTTTTTTATACCTAGTCGCATCGATGGAGGACTACGGTACTGTGCTGAAATCGGCCTTCAAGGTGCCCAGCACTAATTTTAATTTTCGCAATTTTCGCGAAAGTAAGCGGACCCTTGTCGCGGCTTGCCCTGCTAGGGAAAGAGAGTGCGGCAAGAGGTAAGGCGTTCCTTCGCGGTTCAATCTTTCTAGACTCATCGATATCTCCCAGAACTGGGACACTGCGCCTACCTCGAAGAGATTCCACGACGACGACTGTAACGAGGGTAAAAGTAACCCAGCTACCGTTTTCTGTCATTCCAAACCCCTCCCCTTGGTGCCGACTCCTTTAGAAACGGGCTTTCCTGCACAGCCTATGGCGGCTAAATCAAACGAGTTTGTTAGGAGGTGAACTCTTGGCAGCGAAAACGATAAAAAGGAAGTAACGCCGCCTTTGGAGTTGACTATGGGCTAATTGAACGTTAGCCTTAAGCGAAGTCATAATCGACCTCCCCGGTATGGCGAGGGAAATGCTGCTCGTTCTTTATCCGCTTCTCCTGTTGGTTTTACCGTTTCCTTTTACTATGAGAATTACGTGTTTGCATACGTCTACCGTGGGAACGTTCTTCGGACCGTGTGACTTCCGTTTTCCCGGCGTTGTGCAGTTTTTCAGAAAGAAGCTGACGCAGCTTTTCGCGTATTCCTTCGACCCTTCCTGCAGCATCCGCGGAAAAACTTCGCCGAAAGTACGTGTCGATCCTTCGGTGAGAAGCCAGTGCCTTTTTGTCAGGCTTTTACCGTGGGCAAGGACGTGGAGTGGGCTCGATTTGTTGTCGATTGCCAAAGTGAGAAACGAGGCGAGATGCTCGGAATTGGAAACCGGTGAAAGTGTAACCGTGGAAGCAGGTTAAGGTGCCCTGAAGGAAGCGTCTCGTTTTATTCGCCTGGGCCGAGAGGCAACGCTTTTGATTGCCATCGCCTCAAAATAGCCAGCGGGCGAATTTACATACATACTTAAAAGGGGATACCCTTACAAACGTCAAGAAATTCATGGTTCATCATTCCATTCTTATTGCATTTGGCATTAAAGGACCACCTGTTAATTTCCAAGGTACCTACAGCGGAAACAATTCAGCCTGCGGAAATGCACGTTACTTCGATCATTTCATCCCAGGTTGGAAAGTAGTTTTCGAACTTCGGGTCAAAGAAAATTTACCGCCGGAAATTTAATATGGGGAAACCTTTGTGTCGCCGCTGATGAACCGGAAGGAACTTTCCTATTTGACCGAAGAACGAGAAACGTCGATATCCGGTGGCGTCTACGTACGCGTACAAGCAATGCTCTTTACACCACGATGAGTGAAGGTCGACACTTACGAGGAGAACAGAAAGTACACTTTCTCAGAGCCTTCTCCGAGCTCCGTCCCAACAGGATTTGAGCTGATGCTATTTAGCGCAGGCTCTTCCAGCCTTGCTCCACAAAGGCTCGAAGAAATTGCACCGTAAGAAAGAGAGTACTATTCGCTCAGGTGCATTCCACACGAATACTCGGCACCTCGTCCCTGCAATTGCGTAACTGCTTAATCGATAAGTCAATACTTAGACGTCATTGTTAAGATCGTTCCTCTCCTCCTTACCGGTGCATTTTTTTTAATGATAAAAAATTCGCAACCGCGTATAATCGTAACTCGATCGCGAGTGAAAGTAGTAAGATATTTCGTAGTTTCCTCGACACGAAAAAAATAAATAAAAAAAGGAAAATCGACGATACCTTAGCGCGATCCCAAGTGAAATTCCCATGATTGAATTTCATTGAACGGAATGTCCCAGTACTCGTGAAAGTATGCAACGCGACATACGCCCGATTTCAATAGTTGCATGCTGCGAGGGGCGTCGCCCCTGCTGCACTTTCTAAATTAACATTGCAATTATAGAGTAACGGATTCATTCCACGGTTGTTTAAGTAAAAGCACGACGAGCTGTGAATTTTTCTATGTATGCCTAATTACGTTTGGTCGTAATCGCATATGCGTTGGCTGTCTCGACATTTTATGCACGGCGCGAATGCATGATCGATATGCAAACGAGACACTTCATAAAATTGCCGGTAAGCTACTATTTTTTTTTTTTTTTTTTTTCGGCGAGGAGGAACAACGATAAAAGCCACTGAAAAGTGCCATTGTGCCTGACAGAACGAAATAGAATTTTAAATATACCGACGCGACGAGCTCTTTGCGTTAGCCTCGACCCTGCACGTTCCAACGCAAATTGACACTCGCCCATGGACATTGGCACGTCTCTTTTGAACATTACATGTAAATATACGAATGAACACTTTGACGTTTACCAATGATTTAACGCTTTAACGATAACGACACGTAGGGCGTTGATTACGAGTTAGAATTATTTCCCGCGCGGTTGCGACGAATCGCTGACTCGAAATCCCTTAAATTTTCGCGATCGATGCTTTGCTATTTTAATTAAAGAGTAGATATAAATACAGTAGGCGAAGCTTTTTATTTAATAGGAGCCTTACCTGAAAACCAACACCTCTTGTTTGTCTTCGAAAAGGTGTCGCCACTGAAATAAGGATATCTCTCTATAGGTGTTTAATACTGATATGGACATTTATGGGAGGCTAATAAATCAACGGCGATCCGTCTCCGAGACACCCTGTATTTATTGAAATCCTTGAAAGTGATACATTATTTTAACGCTAAATATTTTACAGATCCACGAAGAAAAGGCAATATTTCAGCAACATCCTGGACACCCCCTTGCATCGAAAGTCTGCACCAAAGAGTGCATTACGTATAACGCAGTCACTTAGAGTTCAATGCAGACTTTACGACGCAATATCCACCGCAATATTTCATATTTGTCGTTCCTTGTCCACCCCTCAATTCCGGTCTATCCAGATACGCGAAGACAATAAAGTACGCTATTATCGAAGGGTATACGTAAAGGAGACAAGCTTTCACGTTTCGTTAAAGACCATTAGGGCGAGTGAATGAGATCGGCGTAGCTCGGTTTTATGGAGACGATTCGGTGTTCAGGGCCAATATAAATTAGAGGAAAAGGCCGGGCCAGAGGGTGTCGAGAAAAGGGGTAAAATGGACACCAAAGTTCGAGGAAGGGAAATTCGGGCGGTTTTCATGTGACCGATTTTTCGAAGGTGCACACCCTGCATGTACCTTCCGCCATTCAACTCCAAGGATCGGCACCGAAACGATTTTGGATTTGGAACGCGATAGAAATGACTTTTGTAAATGTTAGTCATCCCCAAAACAGATTACGCTAGTCCCACTCTGCCCCATTAATTTCCGCAAATATTCCCATAAAGATTCAATTCTATTATAACAACACACTGAGCGAACAAGTTTCGTTACAGCCCGCCTTGCTGTCCCTGTAATCGACACGCACTCAGCACACATATAAACTTTATATCGATTTCATTAATAGTAAATCGTTAAATCTTCATTGTCCAAGCTAGAACGCTCACCATACGTACATACGCGTGTACGTACATGCAGGTACGTAAACGCGAGCGCAATTATAATTGTGCACCTGCACGTACACGAATGATACATATGTACATGTATGCACAATTCATACGCATTAATATATACACCTAGCCCCGCTTCAACTTATTCTAGGCAAGTACAGTCGATTCTCGATTATGTTCTCAGGTAAACTGTAAATAATGTACGCGGCTTGCCGTACGAATAAGTTAAACCGACACACTCCGTATGCATACCCATACGTATGACGATAAAAATATTCAATTACTTATTCCTTCACTTTCTCCCGTATTTCACTCAGTACATGCATCGCTTCTTGAAAACTTGGTACGACCGAGGGCCTTATCGAAACTTCACCAATTACAAGGTACCACAATTCGGTCGCATTTTTAATAAAAACCGTTCCTGCATTCGGTGCGATTAGTCTAGTTAATCTTTCGGCATTCCTCCCGAACACGGTCCCTTCTATATTCGTGATAATTTCGCTTTCTTATTCTAGAAGAGCGTGTGGACGATCACTTGCATATCTTTGGAGAATATCAAACACAGCCATAGAACGTAAATTAATATTCTACTATTCTGGATACAGGAAGTCTGTAAAACTTATGGCCTGTTGATACTATGACGCATCGGCTATCTTACAAATCACTTCACTTAGGGATCAATGATCAAATCACCAATATCGAAAGCACCGATCTTGATCGTTCTTTACTCGGCCCACGACTTTCTAGTCCCTAAATCTCATTTTTTACTTCTTTTTTATTCAAATTACCTAAGATTACGAAAGACGGATGAAAACTTAGTCAATAGATTCTGTCACTATTATCAAACAACTGATAATAGGAACTCGAATAAAAAGTATGTCAAGTCTCTTTCTCACTTTGTCGTGGGCCGATCGGGTCGTTTGCTTTTTTTAGGCTGCTTTGAAAACGCAGGTTTTCCTCTCTCTTAGAAAACAATTGAACCTCGGTAGAAAAATAAGAAACGATAATCTTTGGAACGCAGTATTAATATTTTTTTACCGTAGGAAATAAAAATTCTTCGTTGCTAGATCAATCTGCTTTGGACTGTTGGTCTGTTAGTTTGTAATGGAATCGTACTTTGACTATTGAACGCATGGCTGTACATTTGTCAAGCATGACTGTTTTTCGTGGATATTGTCTTGCATGGAGTTACAGTAGAATATAAGACGTCGTTAAAAAATCAGTACATTTTTTTCAATTTATAATCTATCATTGAATATTTCTCGAGTCGTGATTAGTTCTCCAGAAGTCGCAAATGTATGGTCAAACGTCAAAGAGTTCATCCATAAAAAAAGAACTTGCATCGGGACACTATTATGAATCTCTTGATTGTGCGCATGTATGAGCAATAAGATCTTTGAATATAATTAAATATTTAAATTAGTACGATTGAGATGTCAAAGCGATATGCGACTTCTGAAGTGTTGGACAGGAGTTTGTTTAAAGATCTCAGCGTCTTCGGAAATTCGCAGCGTCAAATAAATTAATCGATACTCAAAGAAGCAAATAAAATTAATGTTGAAATAAAAATTAAAAATGACTTCTCAGATAAACAACCTGTCGTGTTGAAATTAAGAACAAGCTATTCTCGTTTGAGGTATATCCACTTTCTCAATTCTTATAAGTAGATTTAATGTTTAGATGACTCGTATGTGCATTCATTAATGCACGTGGAATTCACCTGTAATGTTAAAAAAAAAGTTAACATCAGAATTTTAAAGCATTGAGGTTAATGAACATTTTTACCGGACGAATTATAATCTCAATACTTTTATATTAAAATTAGTTCCTTTCACTAGATATACAAATTGACTCAAATATTTAGGGCGTGTACGAAAATCAAACCGAAACTTTGGAGTAGTTGCGATAATAATATTCATTATAAGCTGTTTGCGTAGTTTGCAAAGTTTATCCGAGCAAGTGGGAAAGATAAACTTTTCCCGAGCATGATAAATCCTATAGACATGCTCGATCCGATATCTGATACCATAATTAACAAACCTCCAGTTATAATACTAATACCGTCTTACACACGTACCTTATTGTCTGCTAATTATTATGGCACCGACCATGACTGCTAGTAACGATAAGCAAGGAAGGTCTCCACCTGAAAAAAAAATGCTTTAAATAAATTCCATATTAAATAATAAATAAACACATTACATATTCGTTTCAGTGATCCGAATTTCTGTCGCCCTTCGTCTTTCTACATTTTTGGCCGCGCATGCACTTCCGGAGCCGCTTGTATCCGCGGTTTATTCTTTTCTCTCTCTTTCCCTAAATCGAACGGACGATCAGCTGATGCCGGAATGCGGAAGTTGGAATACCAGCAAATATTGGAAGAATAAATTTGCCATTTTGCAGCCAATTTCTGAGAGCGAACGGAATCGCTCGGGTCAATAGAGTTGCACACGCGAATGGATTTTCTTGCACGTACGTCCCGCCATGTGTAGGCTGGACTTCCTCCCGGATTTACGTTTTTTCTTCCACTTTAGCGGAATAAAAGGAAGACCATTTTATTGGAACCGAGTCGCACCTTGGTCGGTTTTTTTTGCGGCGAGGAAATCGCCGTTACCCTCTTTGATTTTCCCGATCGAAGCAAGGAAAATAGCTTATAAAAGGTACGCTGGGCGTCCCAGCGTATCGACGTCATATCGAATCCATATCCGACTTGTGTACCTGTTACCCTCATGTACAACCAATCACTATATCATCAGCCAACCAAGATCCATTTGATAACTTTTCGATTTTCGAGCCTCGCGACGTTGCTCCTTCGCTGCACATTTCCAAGGATCAAAAATGTCTCGGGGTGGAGGCGGCGAAAGGGCGGAGGAAAACCAGGCTCGGCATAATTACGGGGAAGAGTCGGTAACGTCACGTGGTACAATTGCCGCGTCTCTTTACCGAAGTCGCAAATTGGAGACGGCGGTGTCGGCGACATTAGTCCGCAAAACTGTACGCAATGAATGCCGGGGAGCGGAAAACGCGAGACGGTGTATGGAATACGCGAGAGGCATTCAGCCGGCAAATGTCAATGGGATAATTCAGAGAATCGCGGGAAAGAGAATCGCGGAGGTAGGAATAAAAGTCCACGTACCGACGACCCCCATGCTACGAGGCCCTTTCTTCGCGTAATATCCCGTAAACGTTCTTGGCCCCTGGTCGCGCATGTGCCCGAGTCTTCCCGTTTCGCTTTTGATACCGAGAAATATTCGATGAAAGAAACGCCGCGACATCGGCTCGACGTCCCTCGGCACAATCTTTCTTCTCTTTGCCTTCCTTCCAAGTTGGCGGATCCCGAGTGGAGAGCGCAGCTACGGCCTGGTATTGGAAAACTCCACATAGCAGGAAGGGACCAAATTGCTTCTAGGTCCTTCGAATTTAAACCGAGCAAAGGAATATCGGATGTATCACGCAAATGACTCGACGAATGTCTTCGTTCAAAGGAAGCTCGACGTGGCGTAATTGCGTTCCTCGGCCCCCTTGCAGCCCCTTCGTTATTGCCGCTAATCCGAGTGCAAGTGCATTTCCGCTTTGCAGGACTGCAGGAGGGAGCAATTTCTTGTGCGCTCGCACGACTGACACCGGCGATAAAATGGGCGATTCTTGTCCCTTGGGGAAACATTCCTTGTAGCGGTGATTGCTCTTACCATTGTAAACGTACTCTCGTATCGACGTGTAGTTCGCTTCCGGGATGGAGACTTCGCACTGGAAGGTGGTGGGCAGTTGCGTTTCGTTCACCTCCACGTGGGCGATGGCTTCCACGGTAAATCGACCGTCGGCGGTGTTCTGGTAGTTGTGTTCTTGCCTCTCTATCGGTTTTCTGAAACGACATTGTCTCGGATTGCCTTCTGCCTCGATCGCCGAGAGGTGTCTCCTTCGGAAAGTAATCCTGGCCCGATTAATTTCGTTCCTCCTAAGACTCGAATGACAATCCTTACAGGTATTAGGTATTACGCAGGTACTCTTCGTTTCTCGGTGGCCGAGACTAATTCAAACCTCGTGGAAAATTTTGGAGGCAGGCTTTATCCTCGCGCAAACGAAATCTTAGACGGACCAGAATGTAGAGGGGCGAGTTGACGAAACGAGACATGCAAGGAGGTGAATCTACGGACAACGTGTACTAACTGGTCCCGACGAATGGTAATCGTCGGACTTGGGTACAATTCTTCGGCCAGACACGTTAACGTCAAGTTGCCCGGACTCCCGTTTTGTCTCGGATGTGAAAATCGGAGGAGCTTTTCCGGGGCTGAAACGTGAAACAGACAGATGGATGAGATAATGCTTCTTCCACCTAGCGTTAAAAAAGACGCCGCCGACTGCCGGAGAAGAAGAATTTAACGCCCGACATTACGGCCGGATACTCGAGGAGCATATTTCTATAATAAACTATTTAAACGCAAGACCTAACCACCCTTCGGTAATTTCCTTAAAATTATTTCAATCCAAACATCGGTTGATTCCACTGAGAAAGCAGTCGAGGGTGCGGCGCGTAAACGGCTGGATTAAATAAAACCAGCGATCGATCGAAACCCGTTTATACGAGCGTCTCCAAACGGCTGCGTCCTTAAAACGCGTTATCGTCGTGAAAACTCTATTAGCGGATTAATTGTCATCGCGGAAATGCCAGGAAATTTCCTGTTAAGCTAAATTCGCCGGAGGGAAGTTCAGTTTGTGCAGTTTGTCCACCGCGTTCCCTGCCGTTTCACCCCCCGGCTATGGGGGACGGTAAATGGCACTACATCCCCTAAGGGTCGCATTGCCTTATCAAACACCGGACACCCCGCAGCAACAAATTGCACGAACGGTCATTTACACACCCAAATGGCAAACCACGTCGCGTCGCCGACGCGATCCGTTCTTCGCGCGACCACCGTTTCGCAATATTTATACACCGAGATTATGAATCCGCGGCGGTCGCATGCCTCTCGTGCTTTTCGCGGGCATTTGATATTTCATTTCCCGGATTAATTACACCGCCAACGCCGGCACGATAAAGACTTTCCTCGCGGTTCGTGTCAACTAGGACCGGTCACAGTAAGCAGCCTCATTGGCCGCACGCATGCTCGTGTGCCGCACGACTCGCATCTCGCCTTACCCTCCGCTGGACACGCAATGTCGCTTACTCCCTTGGCGATCCACCCCTCGATCCACCCTCCACCCTTTTACGACTTGCGATAATGCATTCTATTTTTCTGTCAACATATGTTGATCTTCTGCTACCGACAGAAGGGATGAGACGTTGCTAATGACGTGCGCACGCACGTCTGACCACTCGCGGATTTGAGTACTCACAGGTCTAACCACTCACAGATTTGAGTACATGTAGGTTTTACTATTCGCAGGTTTGACTACTCTCAGGTCTGACCCCCCGGCAATTTGTTCCACTTGCGCGACTCAGCGTAGAAATCATATGGAAACTTAACCATTCCGATTAGCGGCACGAGTCGAATATTCGATTAACTCGAATGACTCGAATTAAAAAATATTGTCAACTTCAATTTGGACTCGAGTTCCCGACTCGGTGAAGTGAAAGGAAACGCGACGAGTCGACCAGTGAAATAGATAACCACGACTGGAGTTAACGAACAATGGCGGTGTACCGTGAAACGAGTAATTCGTTCGTGTCGGTGACTCGAGGAACAATAAAAATAACTGGAGGTGACTCGGGTTCGACGAGTCGAAATATTCGACTGGTCGCATCTTTCGATCCAACCGATGCCAATCCGACGAGGAGAAAAGTGCTGGAACGTTGGATGAAAAGACCTGCGAGGGTACGGTAACGGCCGTCGCGGATTTTTTGCAATTCGCCGGTTGGGTGCGGCCGAGTGCGACCTACCCGGCACCGAATTAAAAGCGGAATCCGCAGCGATGGTTCCCATTAGAGGGCGTCCTTTCCCTGTTACCCTGAGTGGCAGAACGTTGTATTTCTTGTGCGCTCTCGCTCTGGCCGGCACGATACGTATTCGCTGCTCGTGGATTTCGCCGGGGGTTCCGGACCCGGGATTCTGCCGAGTGAGCCAAATTATTGTATTTCCGCTGGATGTAAGCCCCGACGGGGGATTTAGCAATTTCGCGCGCAATCGCGGTTTTCGTATTGTCCCGGGGAGCCGTGACTTACAAATGAACTTCGCGGCCGAGTGCGCCGGAACTTCCCGCCGGATTTTCGAGCACAGGTCGCCGGTGACATCCGAGATGCTCATTTTGGGAAACTGACGTGACCGCGCACGGACCGTTTAAGCGGCTTTTAAATGGACCCGACTACCTCTGGCTTTGAGGCGTCCGCTTTCGAGGCTCGCCCAAAAAATCGCTCTCTTCTTCTTGTTTCCCATACCGTTTATCGAAAAACGCTTTAAAACATTCCCGCGTCAATTCGTTGACCCGTGCAGCTGGGAAATGGGTGTTCACCCCGTGAAATTCGAGGGAAATTCGTCGCCCCCTTCCGGTACTCCGTGGAAAGCCCTGAGAACCTCCTACTTTCGAAACGACGAAGCTTTAATGCGAATGGGCAATGTTAAAAACGTCTTAAAAACGCATCGACGCGTCAAAAACCGCCCTTCCTGTCCGTTACTTTCAATGGCCCTTACTTTCCTCCGCAATGTCCGGAGTAAATTTATTTTAAACCCGCCCAACACGCGACCTGAAAGTACGTCTCCAGGAGACTGCCAGTACTCGAAGCCTGTCCAAAGTTAGGGAGAGACGGTGTAGAAAATTCAAGACCTTCGACCAGGTTATTTCCAAAGCCGAATTTCATCCTTTCCAGTCTGAAACCTACTCCAACCCATCGATATTCAGTAGTTTCCGCGTCGAATCGTTTGACAGTTGACCCGCCACGATTTTCGAAACCATGAGCAGAGAATTCCGGCAATAACGAGCTGCGATAATTATTTTTTCAACCGACTGCCGCATCGAATAGCAATCCAGCTTAGTCAGCTCGGAGCCCATTAGCAGCTCGATTTTAATCGAGTAATCGGACCGGGCACGATTACCCGATTACTTTTAATCAGCTCGGAATCGATCAGCTGGTTAAATTGGTCGACCGAGCGGAGCATTCGCGAATAACGACGGGGCGAAAGGGTGGAGGGTAGAAGAGGCACTTCGGGGCACTCGGTCACAAGGAAAATCCCCCTCCACGTGATCCATCGCCCACCTTCGAGTTTCAACCTTCGAGTTTCGAGTATTTCGCGGCTGCGCGGGGTTTTAAGCGGCCCCTCCGTCGCGGAAGGGAAGCCAATTTCGTCACGCTTTACGTCCCGAACAAGGGGAGCGATGCAACGAGCGCATTCGAAGGTGCACCAACGCTCGCCAGGGTGCCGTTTCCCTCCCCCTTATTTTTCCCTACATCGGCAAAGTTTCATCG
This sequence comes from Orussus abietinus, assembly GCF_000612105.2. Taxonomy (NCBI): domain Eukaryota; kingdom Metazoa; phylum Arthropoda; class Insecta; order Hymenoptera; family Orussidae; genus Orussus; species Orussus abietinus. Next base: position 1,479,130 of record NW_019395981.1, read on the forward strand.
GCGCCGCTCGTCTCCTGGGTCGCACTCGACGAAGGGGTTAGGCGTCGCTCGGCGTTCTTTTGATATGCATACCGCGTAATGCGGCGCGCGCTACCACGCGCATCGGGCAGAGGCGAGATCACGTGCGTCATACATATTCATACATAGCGGGGCAGAAGAAGATTCAAAAGAACAGGCGAAAGAAGAGGCCTGCATATTTCCTGGCCAAAAATGCATAGCGCGAATAAACGAGGTCCGGAGGGCGTCCCGATGCTCGGCGGGGGTCGCGTCCTTCCGTGGGATCCGCCCTCTTTGAAAGCGTCATCTCTCGCGGCCCGTTATTAGCGGATTGTGGCCTCGCTGAATATCCGCTAAGTGCGGTGGAACGGACGCGGGCCTATAGAAAACTCTCGCATTCACCCAGAAATAGTGGTTAGAAGCGGTTGGTTGCCATTTATGTAAAGTTCAAACACGCGGGGGGGAGAAGAAACGCGAATCGTCGAGAGTGCGGGACGAACGGTGCTCGGCTCAACTCGGGGATGAATGGCGACGCGGCGCGCCTTGTCCTAACGATCCCACGTCCCGCAACAATCCCCTTCGAATTTCCTTCGGATCTCGTTCGGCGAGGACTTGGACGACGGGAAATCGCGAGGGATCCCCCTTCGCGGCCCCTCGCTTGGTCGTTTGATTTCATGACTCGGCGGAGGCGATCTCACGGTCCAGCTCCCTTTGGCCGCCTCGGATTCCCGAAGGCGCGACGCGCCGCCACCGAAACGCGTTCCTGCATCGAGGGCCGATGCGGGGCGAGTGGCCTCTCCTCGGCACCCGGAAAGAAGCGCGATATCGGCCGCGAGGGGTCGAGAGGCGCCTAATCGAATGCCGAACGTCGATACCAATTGCCAGATGAAAAGCCGTTAGCTCGCGGAGTCGGCGCGGGAGCGCCGGCCTTTATGACGCGCTATTCGTCATCGCGCCGCGCGTAACGTATGGCCGCTGGCGCGTCGTGGTTTACGCGTGTCGGGACGCCACCCCCGTGTTCCACCCCTCGCGGACACGGCCCGATTGACGAACGCGAAATATCGCCGCGTCCCGCGGACCAAATGCCGCATTTGTCACGCACGGTTTAACCCTTCCACCCGCGAAATCCGAGGCCGCTAATTGCAGCCGGACGTCGACGCGACTTATCCTTAATCTCGAGTTTAGAGCGGTCTGGACCGCGCGATAGCGGTCGTCGGTCTGGCCCCATCCTCTGGAACCACCCTAAAGCGCCTTAGAGAAGGTCCCGAGTGCCACTTTCGCGGATTTCCCCGCATATTCAACCCGGGACGTCCATTTTTACTCCCTCGCGAACCGTACTCAGGGCGGAACAAAAGTGCCGGAACTCGTTCCCTCGCGATCGGAACATCGTAACCTGGAGACTCCCCGATCACTGCGCCGGAGTCGCCTTGTTTCGCCCAACAACGGGTTACGACGCCTTCCGAAAGGAGTAAAACTCTCGGCGGAGTGATGGACGCGGAAAAGAAAATCCGCAGGTTGAGCTCCGAGCGCGGGGAAAAAATTCCGTCAGGGGGAATACCTTCAACCGGACTTGGGAATGCCTAAAGGAATGCTCCGGAGAGGATTGCGGGGTCATGGCGGAAAATGTGTTCCCGTGTTCTAGATGCCCGGAAACGAGAGCTGCCTCTCTTCTCCAGAACCTCTTCGGGTTAATACCCGCGTTTCAATCACTCTCATCCGTTAACGTCGGGGGAACGGCGAGATCGTCACTCGGCGCGTTGCGTACCGAATTCGAGATGCCGTTTACTTTTCAGGACGCATCGGCAATCCTTTACGGGCCGGATCATCCGTCCCTCGTAAAGCGAGAAGAGCGTCAGGAATCCCGACGCAGCGATCAATTTCAAGGAGAGAGGCTCATGGTATTAATAGGTGCTCCTCGAGTATCCGGAGGTCGAGCTTTCGTGGGAGAGTTTCGACAATTACTCGGCCTAGGGCGAGCTTTTCGTGCGCGGATACCTACAGTACACCAACATCTTGTTGCTGGCCTCCACTTCCGTGTACTGCGTAGAAATTACGCAACGCACGTTGCCGGAAAGCTCGTGTCCTGGCCGAACCAACTTCACTGCCCTGTACATGGTCACGGGGTTGTCGCTCGCCTTGTACTTCTCGTCGATGTACTTCTTAAATTCTTGAGAGGCTTTCGGCTTGTCCCCGTAGATCCACTGGTACAGCAAGTCGTCGCCGATGTACCACTTGATCACCAGGCTGGTGTTCGGGGAGGACCCCATCTCGTACTTGCAGTCCAGGATCACCGGGTCCTCCGTCTCGGCCCTGACCAGCTTCGGAATGCACTCCTCGGTCATGTTTATCCCCAAGATGCCTGCAACGAAACCGAAATCGTTAAATACCTCCAGCTAAAACTAGAACTATTTAATGTGATATGAAAGTGTCGTCAAAAAGGTCTCGTCTAAAGCATAATAAAAGTTTTACTCCGAACTGGGCGTAAGTTTCAAACTTTACCACTCTAATACGGACACTGTAAGGCAGATCCCTTCTTCCATGATATTTCAAGGTTTTAAACATTTTTAGACGTTTAATCAGTTTTTTTATAATAAATGAAATTTCATGAGTGGAGGGACCTTCCTTTTAGCCTCAATATTCACGTTGCAAAGTGTGAAACGATTCTGTATATACAGTTCGGAGAAAAGTTTCATGAGCGATTAATTCCTCGAATGCCACTTTTACATCCTCTTAAATCGCGACTAAGTTTGATAATTAGCCGTTCTCTCTGTCTGGATTTCGCATTTTCACGTTTCGGGTACACCGCCTCTCGGTGAAATATGTACCTCCGGTAAATATCCTCGACACGGTACCGGAAACGCGACATATTTTTGGCGACCCGACAGCTACGAGTTCCATCGCGGGTATATCGGTAGCCGGGATGAAAATTGGATATTCTGGTTGATTCGACGTCCTTGAAGCCTCGGCTTAATTTTCATTTCTGGGGATATGAGAGAGGATACGAGGTTTTGCCTCGAGTGAGGCAGATCGGGCAGATCGCTGGGCTTTGTACCGAAAGAATAAGAACCCGGTGACCCGAAGAAGGGACAGCGGGATCAATACGACGCACAACAGCCCGAGGCTCAACAACGCGGAAGTGCAGACGTATCATCAGCTTCCGCATATCCCGGAAGGACTCGAGCTCCCTTCGGGACCTCCGTTCCCTAGAAAGGACATTTCGTATACGTCCCGGGGATATAGGTGGAGAATTTTCAAATACCTCTCCAGAGAGATGTAAAGCGCTCGAGTTTGGATAAAAATGATTTCCCGGCCAACCTTCCAAGAACTCCCTAACCAACGAATAACGTCTCCATGGTTGATAACGTCCATAACCTCCATCCTAGAAAAATCGTCCCCAATTCCAACCTAGAAAAATCGCCCCCCAAGCCCCGTCCTTCCTTCCAGAGACCGTACGCACGTTGTAACTAATTACTACGAGCACTCGGCTTACTTAGTGTCAGCTTTCCCTGGTATAACGCGAAGCACTTTAGGAACTTCAGAATTACTCATTACAACGTTAACGTCCTCTTTAGCCTCCCCCGGCAATGGCATGTGACACTTACGACGATCTCAGGCTCAGTTTCGTGCAGCATCCCTGGAAGCTGAGACGACCTACGACGCCGCCACCTACGATATCGAGGTTTGGTTGCATCGGATAAGCGAAAGAACGACGAACAGAGAGAATCCCCAGCTAGGGGCGAGGAACAGAGGTTTCGTTATTTTCCGTGCAAGTGCATTCGCGTAACCACCTTTGGGGCGAAGCTCTCAAGGCCGAGAACTAAGAGGCACCTAGTTTGATCCAATTTGAGGGTGGAGGGGAACGAGAGGCATAAGCCACCGGAGAGCCGAAGCTTTGACTTCCCGCAACGTCTCCGAGTATGAAAGGCCAATATCTGAGTCTTCCGTCCCCAAGACTCCCCGCCGGCGGCGTTAAAGGCGGAAGACCTTGGAAAAGGTGGAGGCGTCGAGGCAGAATTCGGTCCCCATCCGACTCGGGGTTCCGGCACTCCGTAATCCGAAAGACATCCGACATCCGATAGGAAAGTATTAACAGGATCCGCCGGTCACTTTGCAAGCCCGGAAGGGATCCGACCGGTCAATTTAATTCCTGATCCAGTTGCAAACTTGCGCGCAAACTTAACAGGAAGTTGGACTCGACGGTGTCCAACATTCGTATGGCCTTCATGCATATTTATAAAGGTAATGGTTTTACCCCCATGCTTGGGGTTCCTTCGCCACGGGGATATCTCCAGGCTGGCATAATGGCTGTTCTCGAAGTTGCGGCCCTTCTTAGTGCCACTGGCTCGTGAGAATATTTCGTCGTCTTAATCAAGACACGTAGGAGGAAGTTAGCCCCGAGGTAATCCCGGGTCAGCGACAACCATCTAAGGCGGCAGGGCGATCATTCGTTCGAGGACGTCGGGGTGATACCTGAGGGATGGTCCCGGGCGCCCCATTACCTTATACCTTGCACCTTATACCCTCCACCTTATACCTTGCACCTTATACCCTGTACCTCACCGTGTCCTCGAAGGAACGGCCACTTTCCAGGTGCGCGTCTCGGATTGGAGCACCGCAATTACGCCCGAGCTTCAATTTGCGTAAGGAGCTTGCGACAAAACAGGGACTTCCGTGTCTAGAAATTTACTCCCTCATTTTCTCCCCGTTTTATATCGTCGACGACCTGAACCAGGTCGGACCTAGATCCCGGCAAGGGATCCCGGGAAACGGTTGCAACATCCGGGAAGGAAGCTCTCATTTTTCCATCGATTTTCCACCGAGAGCTTCCGCAATTTGGCCGAATTCGAGGAGCGCGAATCCGAGGTTCCCGCTCGATGGAAAATCCTCGTTATCCGAAGGAGCGCACGTTAAAGGTCCTAAAGCGGCTCGGAGGCGTCAAGGCGCCGATAAGTCGGAAAATGAGCCATTAAGTCGTTGGTCTCGAGTTTACCCGGTGGAAACACAGGCACGTTAGCAGGAGAGGGAACGAATTCCCCCCTTCTGGGGGCGCAAAACGGACATCCGACAAAGTGGACGCGCGACTGGGAGGAGAATAATTCGTAAAGGGTTCGACCTCCCCGCAATCGATGGAAAGATAGTCTCGAGATTAGGTTGACCGGCGAAGACTGGAATTGGCGCAGTTGGCTGGAGGCCGCACGAAACCGTCCTGAACTGTCCCGCGATTCCTCGGGGTGAAGCCGACCCCCCGCGACGCGGGCTTAATTTGTAACCGATACTCTATAATACTCCATAATAAACCGAACAAAGGTCGAGGCACGTCGGACTCGAGAAGAAGACGCCGCCGATGCGTGGCCCCCGGGAAACGATAATAAACGTATCGATTTACCCTCCGGCGGGACTCTTCGACCCATCGATTGGCCCCTGCGAGAGAAAAATGACTATGCCCGGTCCTAAGGTGTATTGACCTCCGGTTAACCGTGCACCTCCACCTTCGTGCTGTGACTTTTAACGGGAAAGGCGCTACTTAATTACGGGTGACGTGCAAGTGGGTCCTATGTCCTGTCACGACACCGAGCGATCGTGATCGCGACGTCGCCCCCTCCCCCCGACTTCCCGCCCCCGATCGATACCGAATTAAGCTATTACACACCTCGCCGCGCGATGTGCGACACGCCAACTCCACGCCACGGATCGAAAAGAGTTGCCCGACCATTACGCCACGGGGGAACCGGATCCGTCCTATTTCCCCCTTCGACTTTCCGCAGCGACCGATCCCCCCGATGGATCAAAGGAAATCTTTCCAGGAATGTCGTGCCCGCCGAGGGGAGGAGCCACGTCTGGCAGTCGGTCGATTACTGGAATCGTTCGTTAGGTAGCTAAGGTTCGCCTCGAGATACTCGAACTCGATTCGATAAATTCCACCTCGTCGTGGATCTCCAGGTTTCCACATGGAGGCTCATGAAATATTCCCCGTTTCTGCGGATGTCTTTTTCTCGCTTCCTGCGTCACTTCCTTAAACGGGATAGCTCGTTCGGTCGGGTGTTCAAACGATAAAATGGAATATAAATCGATTCAAATGGAAATGATTGTAATCAGGGGTTTTGCGACGACTTGGGGGGGGGGGGGGGGAAAGAGGAGCTGGTGCGCCTGGAACGTGCAATGGCCACACCATGTGGCTTTATGTCTCTGTTCGATGGATTTTGAACGGTTGAAAAAAATTACCAGGTGGGGCTGAAGAAACGCTGCGGGATTTTTATGCCGCTGGAAAGTGAGGAAAATATTCGTGACGATCGCAGTTGCCCACTCACCGTTCGTTTACGTTTCTGGTAACATATTCCAAAGGTTCGCGTGACCAGTCGGTCATCCTGCCTGTACTCGCCTGTACTCGTGCATACATTAATTCAGGAGTGAGGGGCGTAATGGGAATTAAATTTAAAAATTGAACGTACCTGATCGCGAGCCTAAAAATTAATGAGGGACATAGAACCGCTTGGGCGAAGAGTTCCTTGGAAGATCGAGGTTAGAGAGGGTCTGGGATATTAGATGTTTAAGAGACGCTCCCAGGAAGATCGGAGACGCTTCAAAGCACCAAGCTGACGTTAAGCAAAGAAGGCTTCCAGGGACAAACAAGAAGACCCGCTATTACGATATGATTAAGCGAAGCTATGCTCGCGGTGCGCCGGCACCTCGTCCAGATAATCCAAGGGTTTACTCGAGCTAAACGTAGCTCCCGTACTTTGAATTCCCGGCAAGCGGTCGAAAGCTTTACAAAAGATCCCGGGACTCCGTAATCGGCGCACGCACGATCCCCGCTCGAGTTTTCCGTGTAAACGGGCAGAAAGAAAAAGGAAAACTTCCGGCCTCTTAGCCTCACCCGGGAGCAGCTATGGCGGCCAAGCGCGAGAGAAACCGCTCGGATTCTCGACCAACCTCTGAGGACGATCGCCAAAAACCATCGCTTCATCTGCGATTGCAGTTTAAAACTTCCGGGTCAAAGGGTAAAAAAGGCCGAAAGAGAAAAGAAAAAAAAATTGCTTCGGTCTCTTGGTCTCAAAGCGAGATGAAACCGCTCGAACCTGGACCAACTCCTGAGGTTGGTCCCCAAAAATCATAGCTATACCTTCGCAGTCCAGAACTATAGGGTAAAAGAGTGAAAAAGGTCGAACGAGGAAAGAAAGAAAAATACATTGATCTCTAAAGCGACCCTGGCAGTCTAGGAAGAATGAAACGGCTCGGATTCTGGACCAACCCCTGAGGTGGATCCCCGAAAAATAATGCTATATACCGGATCGCAGCTCGAAGCTCCCATATAGAGGGTCAAAAAGGCCGAACGAGGAAGGAAAGAAAAATGTTCTGATCTCAGTTGAAGACGACCATGGCGGTCCAGGAGGGATGGAGTGGCTTGAATTCTGGACCAGCCCCTGAGGCCGATCACCAGAACCCATTATCATGGCGTAGCCAGAGAAAACCGCCATTCTCGTGTCGGAATCCCCTTACGATCCGCGAGTTAGCCGAGCCGGACGTACTTTCAAGTTCCACCGAGTACCAGGGGCCTCCGAAGAGGTCCCAGGACGCCGTGATCAGGGCACGCGCGATCGCGACTCCAGTCTCGACACAAAAGAAGGGAGGAAGTGGAAAAGTTCGGCTGCCGGCGAGTCCCGGGTGGAGGGTCTCCACCGACCACGAGGAAATTAGGGGCGGAAGGTGCCGAGTTTCCGGAAGAGACGCAAGAGTTTCGGTTTCAGGAAGGACGGCCCTCGAGCCGCGAGTACGCTGCCCCGCACACACGTGGCATTTAAAGGAGTTACGGGCGAAACATGGCCGTCTCCCCCCTCGCCGTTCTCGACCCTTGTTCTTGCTCGGTTTCTTTGAGAGCGCTGCCGCTCGACATCAAAGCCAATACGAAACTTTGAAGGCGCGCGCTCCGAGTGCGCTCACAACCCCTGCGATCTCGGCGCTACACCGGAGGACCCCGAGCTACCCCTAAGAGAGGGGCGCTATGCAGATGCCACTAGAGGAAGGGAGAGGAAGAGGTCGGGGGCCACCAGGAGTCACCGAGCGATCGGACCTCGCTCGATCGAGTCTTTTACCGCAGTGCTACCTACTTTTAAACGCAAAGACCCTATTCGTTGAGTTTGAGGCGACGAACTATCCGTAGCAAAAGCTGCAAGTAAAGCGACCCCGACGAGGGGTCGATCTCGAACTCCGACAATTTTCGTGATGTCGTGATTGGGATATATCTTGAAAAATTCTAATGCTGGAAAATTTCTGTATTTTCCGCAGATACCTATTTTTAAATGCAAGGGCACAAACCGTTGCGTCCGTGGCAAGGAGTGGAACCGAGAGGGCTCGACTTTAAAGTTAATATGAAGTTATAATTTTCATGGGGTCGGGATTATGATACATCTTGAAAATTTTGATACTGGACGGTTTTTCTGCTTTTCGCCCAATCGAGCTCTAATTTGAGAGGATAATACCGCGGGTAAGACTTAAGAACTAGGATCCACTTCCGAAATAACAGGCTCGTAGCCTCGCCAGTGAAGAGCCCTTGCCAAGTTAGGGCATTAGATGGTGGACGCTGGCTCGGAAAAGTTCCCGGAACGCCGCCCCGAACTCTTATTTACCCCGAGGTGGAAACTTTCCATCTACTTGAGAGTCCGCACGTGCCGAACACTCGCCACAGCCTTCGACGAGTCGCGCGACGCGCATTTGTATCGGTTCCATTTTCGTCGGCCTCGAGGGTTCGATTCTTGGGTTCGTTCTCGCGAGTTCGGAAACAAGGGACGACTTCGGCTACGACGCTCGGGAGATAAAGGAGGAGTCTCTTTATTACGGCCGTCACGAGGGGTCGTTAACGGTGGCTACCCACGTAACGATGTATCGTAGCGATTTGCGATCCGCGCAGTTAAATCGAGTTCCACTCCCCCGTCTACGTGCATTAAGTTCGCCATCTTTAAGCATCTACACCCGTGACGACGAATTGCCGGGAACAATTCGTGCAAAATGCGAAAGAACTCGATTTCACGGCCTGGATTACAGATCGGGAGATTTATTTATTTATTCCGAGGGTATGTTTATTTAGCGCGTCGGCTCGTGCAATATGGCGGCGCCGTTAAGTGAACCAGTGCGTTTGAAAACACGCTACGTGGACGGGCCCTTAATAGTGGGACTTCTCTTTCGAAACGAGAAGGACAATAATTAGACGAACGTCGCATCGGAGAGAGCCGTTCTCGACGAAGGGTGATAAGGGGTATTCTCGAGCGCGACTCAAGGGTGGACGATGAGCCCTCCACTAGCGCCATCACCGGCGCTACCGCGCCACTACTACTTCCCTCCGTCAACGTAACAACGCCGCAAGCGACGTCCACGTCCAGGATCCGCGGAACGTCACCAAAAAACCGATCGGCCGAGGCCGGATACTGCCGACGAGGGATTTACGTTGCGCGGGTAATCGCGCCATCTTGACTCCGCCGCTTGTAATTGGACATTGCCGAATTACAGGCGACGGAATTTAGCTCCGTCCAATTTCGTACGAGTAATGGAAAACGTCTCACCGAGGGCGGGGAACGAGCTCGTCGCGTGTATGAAATAGTGCCGGTTGCGTTTCGTGCCAACTACGGCAACGACCGAACGAGAGACTTCTCCCTATCTTTTCGGCGAACTCGATCGACCAAGCATTCATTAAACGATCGGAATTTTTCCAACGCGGAACGGCCACATGGGGGAGAATTTCCCGCGCCAGTTCGGGAAATTCCAGTCCCGAAAGAAACGTGGCAGGAACGTCGATCTTCGCCTCACCTCGCAGAGGGGAAAGAGCGATCCGCGTCGCGGCTAACTTCCTCCGCGATGCAGAAGCTCCCGCAGCGGGAATCTTGAATCTCAACGCCGCCAGTCCCCCTGAATTTCTTATACATTTTTTATACAAAACCTCCCGGTGGATTTCGGCGGATCCGACTAACGCCTCGGATGGGTCGTTTCCGAAAAGTTCCCGAACGACCTCTTCGCCCTCGGGCGCCGAGGGAGCGACTTATTCCCGTGAAATTCCCCAGCAAACGTCGCCGGTCTGCGGATCCATTCCAGGGAATTCGCAGCCGAACTCGACGGAAGTTCGGCTAATCGCATGGAGACGCGACGACTCGAAGTCGAGGTGGAGGAGCCGAATCGAGGAACGCGAGGCGCATACCTGGGGGAGCAAAGTTTCCGCACGCCGGCCTACCTAATGGAAGGAAGCGATACATCGGAAACATCGGTCGCGAACGGCTTGGAAAGGTTGCCATGCGACCGACCCCTGAACATAGGAAATGGCTGGGCAGAGTGTTCCATCGGTTCCAGCCATCGGCTCCAAAGAGCCGAATGCATAATCCGTGCCCCTGGGGTCGCGGCGTGTGCATTACCACCCCAATTGGCGCACTTGCCTCTCGACGTCGTCTCGAGATAACGAAAAGTGAGAAGCTTCCGCGGCGGCCGTGATGAAGCCATCGAGGGTTCGAGCAGGGTGCAAGCGGGTAGGGTGGAACTGCAGTCCGATGTAATTTATACCCGTGGACGATGTATGGCCTCTTACACCAGGACGAGGCGGAGCACCCAGGACGACGAATGATTCCGTACTACTTTACCGCGTGTGCGCCTGCAGCGCCGCGTCATTGATTTATACGAGCCATAGAACACCGACGACCGCGACCAAGTCCCCGGCTACGGGGAAGACGTCGACTTTCGATCACGTTTGGAAACAACCTTCACTGGAAGTCATCGAAAGGGGTGAAAATCGTCTCCGGTGACGCGCCTCGCCTTCGCCCGCGAATAAGGGATGAAATCGAAGGCCGATTCGACCGCGACCAAGTCCCCGGCTACGGGGAGACGTCGAGTTTCGATCACGTTTGGAAACAACCTTCACTGGAAGTCATCGAAAGGGGTGAAAATCGTCTCCGCTGACGCGCCTCGCCTTCGCCCGCGAATAAGGGATGAAATCGAAGGCCGATTCGTGGCGACTTCGGGTGATTCGCCGGAAGGGTGGGTCAAAGTGTTTCGGGCTTAACGGCCTCGAATTACTCGGGGGAGGATTTTTCGTTTAACCCCAGCAGCGAACGCGCCCCTTTAAGTCGATCCACTTTCTCGGTTCCAGTCGATTTCGGCGAGAAAATAAGACAAACTTCCCGTAGGTTTTTGCAGTTATCGCTCGACTAGGGAATTGCCCCGAAAAAAAGACCGCTCGGAGGCATCGTTCCAAGAAAGTCGCCGTTAAAGGTTTTGCTTTTCTATTACTTCCTAATGGGTTGATGGCGAGCAATAAGAGGAAACGCTCGTCAGAGCCCTGAAACGAGCAATATCCACGAGGAAAGCTCGATTTTCTGCACAGAACGAAGCACCCGCGAGACGTAATGCCTCGAGCCGCCGTCTGAATAATTCTCGGTGGTCTTGTTGTTACCAGGGGATATTTCTTGTACTTTGTTACAGTCCTCGTAATAATTAAACGCTTACTTGTCTACGAATGGCATAAAGCCTTTAGCGAGCTGCTCCGTTGATTCAAATTACGCGTTTGTAATGAATTTCGCCGCTGCGTTTACAAAGTACGCCGTGTCCGGAAATTCGTCACTTTGTACACAAAGGTACGTCACGCCTTTTCTCGGCGGCGACAAATTTATTAAAACGATATCAAAATGGGACCATTGACCCGTTCGAAGTATGTATGCCAGCTTTTATCCAAAGAGCGAACGCTAACGTGATGCGAGTTATTAAGGATATCGAACCGCGGCATCTCGTTGTTATAGAACGTTCAGGTTTTTTTCTCTAGGCCATAAAACCGAATGAAAAAAATTAACAACTTTATCCGACAACAACGGAAATGAGCCTCGCAAATTGGAAGGGGTGCAGGGTCGATATCAACGCGCTTCCGTGGGGGGGAATTTTTTTTCTTTTTTTCCACGTGGAAAGAATTACCGAAAACGTATTGGAGGACGATAATTAAATTGGTACGTTTCCTTTTGTACGTTTAACCGGTTAGGCCGATTAATCCACGGGAATTAACGAAGAACACAACTTATTCCAGAGATGAGATGAAATTATCCTGCCGAGAAGTTCTTACTCGGGGGAAAATAAAGCGCGTCGGTGAGACAAACCATTCTACATCTGACGTTTTCTCATTCTTTACCGTCTCCTTAAAAAGCCTTTTCTGCTTCTTGCCGTTTCTTAAGTAATTAGTGCAATAAACTAAATGGACAGCGCAAAGAAAAGCAGACTGGCATACCGACTCTGGAAGCAAGTGCGATGTAATAAGACTTGACTAAACGGTTTACAAACTTCAAGATGCCGGTTTTCCTCGTTGCGTTCAAGACGCGTACAAAAGCCATTTACTAAGGAAGAATTTATCGTTTTGTTGGCCGTTTTCGGCCCCAAAGTGAAATTCGGCAACCGTTCCGACATAACCGCTTCGGTCTCAAAGGACGTTCCATTTTTCTCGGTTTAATGCCGCTACCATCGATCTATGTTCGTGTCTTCTCGGAAGTTGGGACAGGAACTTATTTGTCCCTAGTGCATACACGAGCCACATCACATTGGACCGTTTTTTAGTTTGCAAACTTGACGGACGGAAGAAAAATTGGACGAGGCCCGCCGACAATTGAAACGGGAATGACCGTGTTCCGCGCAACTTTCTAAGGTACTTTTAACTCGGGAACGGCGCAGCATATTTTCCTGACTCCGGCGGGGATCGAGACCGACGGAAATTACCGCTCCGCCTCTTCTTCGCCGAAAATCCAGGGGAAAAAAAGATAGAAATAAGTAAAAAAGAGGAGGACGACCGAACTTCCGCGAAAACGGTAAATACTTTGTTACTCGAACCTACAACTAGGTCCCGGTAGGAATACGAGTGCCGAAAATTCGTCCAACGAACTCTGGAATTTCACTCCGCATCGGCAACGCGTAATTTCCGCGGATGATAAAAAAGTTCCCGGTGCAGCGACGTCGCGAGATCAAATATTTTCATTTTGAAGGCCGCGTCGCTCTTTCCGGGCGGGAAATTTTTGAAAAAAAAAAAGGGACCATCTTTGCTTTTGTTTCAATCCACTCGATCACTCGTGCGGAATTTTTACGCGTTATTCAAATGCTGGGACCTTCGGGGGCCGAATCGCGAAAGGGGATCACGTTCGTGGCCGAAAATGAAAACCCCATCGACTCGAATTAGACATTAGCGGAGAGAAGGGTGTGGATTTCGCTGGAATGTGTCGCAGATATTCCGCACTTAGCGAGCGGGCTGCAGGAGCACACGCGGTGTACGTACATCTGGCCGTACTGCATTACTCCCACGGGTAAATTAAACAGGCGCTCCATTCTACCCTGGGTAATTGTCGATTTCCGCATTTTTCTCGGGGCGAATATCTCCTGCGCCCTCGGGCAATAACGGCTTTCATTGCTCGATTGGGAGCTTAAATTTATCCGCCTCCAATTACATCGTTGTCATGTTTATTGGTTTAGCGTGTAACGGCGATCAGGAAAAATGTCATCCGCTCGGCGCACACGGGGTTGCATTAACGTCCTAGAATTAAGTACTTTCTGGTTTACCAATACTTTTCGTGCACTTCCTATCGGATCGATCCGAACTTCCGAGAAACACTTAGCAAGGGGTCACTGGACAACCTGACTAGGATTTGCCAGAAAACGGTACGTATTTATCGGCTCGTGGAAACCGTCTTCTTGAAAACGGCCCCATTGTCAAGTGCAAACAATGCCCCCGAAAAAGCACGGCCGCGTTTAAAAAACATATAACTTCATTGTCGCGACTGTAGAGGCGGCACAATGTATCCGAACAAGGAGCGGGCATTTTCATTGTCGAAACTAGGTCATAATTTTAATTTCACGAGTACTTTATGTCGTCCCTTCCACTATTTCCATAAGGAACGTAAAGGCTTTTAAAGTATGAATACATTACTCGCGGGGGTGCTGTATCATAATGGTATAGTTATGTCAGGGGTGAATGTTTGCAATGCAAACCAGCTTTCCACGAGTCGTAACGAAACCCTGACGAGTATATTCCTGGCCATCAAAATAGTCGGATTTTTCAGGCCCGTCGAAGTGGAATCAATAATTCGGAAGCCGTCATCCCTGCTCTCGTTTCTGGTCAGGATTTCGAATCCAGAGGAGAGATCTTAAAATTCAGATGGCGAGATATTATTCGACGTCGTTAGGGGTGGAGGCTTCGGCAAAGGTATGCAGAGTAGGTGCTCATCTCGAGATCGGATAAATCGGAGGATTAAGTTGCCGACAAGGTGCATCGTAAATCTCGATTCGGGACTAAGAAGTCGAAGGTGAAAATCGAGTTTAAGTCGAGAAAGGGGGAAAACGGTCTGGCACGTTTGCAGACTCGCTCGGACGAGGATCGAGGGCGATTCTCTTCTTTTTTGGATAAGACATCTTCGGGAGAAGACAGCGCCCAAGGCACGTTTTGAGTTCAGTTTTGGATGGGGCAAGAGAACTTCGTTTTAATTACCGGCTAATTCAATTTCGCCCTGGGCGAAAGCCGGTTCTAACGATCGCACCTTGGATGGTTAAATGAACAATGAGCCGATTTAACGAGAATTCGATTTCACGTCTCGGTGGGGTCGACGTCTTGAGATATCATATCGGGCGATACGTACCTCTCAGTAATCCACACGCCAAGAATATATGGAGCAGACCCATCGTGCTCGCCTTGACGCCAATCGAGCTTTTCTCGCCTTAAATCATCATTCGCAAATCGACACCATAACTCATCGAGCTTTAACGGGTGCTTCCGAAACCCCTTAAAGCGAGCGTCACCTTAAACCGCACATTCCTCCGTCACCCCGGAAGTGGTTACGTTTACAGACGTTCGATCGCAAGATCGCAACGAGTCGCGTTAAACGCGGCTAAGGCCTCGGAGGATTTTCCGAGACTTCATGTCGTAGCATATGGAGACTAATCACCGCAACTTAAACACTTCCCACCCCTTATCTTGCGACTCTTCCGCCACCTTTCCAGTACCTCCTCTTACTCGAGATCCAGCTCCGTCGTTGATGAGTAGTCCATTCCACTATAGTCTATCATGTAACAACGTTAATACAAAATCATATTCTTGACTAAGATTTTTTTTTCCGCTCTTGATAATTGCGATTGACGGATCGACTTGGATTTAAATACGAGTCGAGGATAGGCCCGCTAAATTCTAAATTCTGTCACCGAAGCACGTTCGAGTACGACCAAGAAGTTGACTTAGCCATTAGTTCCGGAGGCACCTGAAATCCCCAGCTTTTTCCAGGATCTTTTCCTTTCCATAGTCCTGGGACCGCATTTTTCCAACTCTCGGATCACTGAAGACTCCTAGAGTCGCACATGGAGTACTCTTGATTACGACCGAACTCCGGACTTAATTATTAATAATTTGGAATATTTCTTAGTCAGCATTTAATAACAGTTTAGGGATTCAAGAGCCACTCTGACGTCTCCTCTTGATTCTGGTTCGAGCACTGGATTTAATAAACGGTGTTTCGGAAAGTGAGGTCCTTGCGTTTCTTTTTCAATTTGGCAGTTTGCGGAAAGCGGTTGTTTCCTGATGTCGTCTCTTCGGCGAGAACTAGTTTGAGGTAATTGAGGAATATTGGCCAGCAAAGTGGTTTCTAGAGCGGAGTCTAACTTCGTGCTCCAAGAAGAGCTCGTCGACGACGTCTGTCGAGGAACTGCGAGGTTGGTCCTGCGACTATCCCGCTTTCGTCTTATGGTAGCACTACTATCGCACCACTCCACTATTATCCTGCGAGGACCCCGAGCGAGTACGTGTACTCGTCGCACGGAGCGGCCCGATACTATTTTCACGAAAGCACAACGCCGGCGTAAGCCATCCGGAGCTTGCGCGAAATGCCCGAGTTTGCGCATTAAGCTCCCGAGTAAATCTGGTTTCAAAGTTGTTGGTGGGACAATAGCTTTAATATTCGCAGAAACAGCCCGCGCGTACCACGGCGTGCTTGCCCGAAAACAAGCTACAAGCTTTCGGGAAAAGAAGAACCCCCCTTAAGAAATGCCGAAAGTGTAGGTGCTCGTCAAAGCGGAAGATTACTCGCCCGCGTCCCTAAACCTCGACTATGAGAGATAAATTCGGTAAACACGAGGAGGAAATCTTTTCATTCGTCCATTTGATAGTCGGTCTAGTAGCGCAATATTTACAGAATTTGCATCGTTCCGTTTTGCGTTTAACTTGATCGGCAGCGGCCGATAACGTTTTTTTTTTTTTCGCGTGGCTTGCGAATCCGCGGCTTTGGGAAATGCTCAAAATTCTATGGCCGGTAGCTTCGCCATATCGGAACGGGTCAATGGAAATTTACGTTTTTTACAGCGGATTCGACAAGGTAGATAACGCGGAAAGGCCATTTGTACGGAATCGTGAACGCGGTGATCAATTGAACGGCTAGTTTCGAGTCGCATCGTTACGACGCTTTGAGGCGGAAATGAATGGACATGGAAATAAGTTGAAAGTAAATCTTTTTTCTTTTTTCCCGAAAAATAGCAGAAACAATCCGGAGGCAGAGCAAATTCGGGGCGACCGTTCAATCTCTGTGTGCGCATTTGATTAGCTCGTTATTTGTCGGAATTTATTAGCCGGTGCATTCGATTCAAGTAAATATTAACCGTAGATCGATCTGCATTCTGACAATTCCGAGTGCAGTCGCGGCTGAATATCATATGCGTTTGTTCCGCGACTATTGGTGAAGCTACCAGGTTTATGGGTGAATGAAACGCTCGTTTAAATTTATCGCGGTCCTGCATATTTACTGACTCTTCGTTTAACTCACTGTGGAGCTCTCAAATTGCATACATAATGAAGGAACAGCGAGGGCTCCTTCGTTGGAAACGATTTTGCAAGTCGCGAGCGGTGCATCGGCAGAGGACGCCATTCTATCGCCAACGCTGCACTTATTACCGAGCTCGTTAAATAATTTTTCTGATTGGCAATTCATGACGAAGGTATATAGACGCCGGCTTATCGCTCTCGTCGATACATACAGCCTCCGATTTGTGCTCTCTATACAACACGGATGTATCGCCCTCGCTTCGATTTCTAGGGATTAAATGGAAGGCTGCGTGTTGGGTTTACGATTCGCCATAAAGTGAAAATACCGAGTCTCAAGAATACCTCGGTGCGCATTATTCTAAGGCTTGTATCTCAAACGTAATCATCAAGTGCGCAGATATATACTATGCAGACGGGACGTGCTTAAAATTAAACGAGCACTTCGTACACGTCTAGTTTCCGACTACGGCGAAATGGCCCGCGGGAGGAATACCAAATGTTCTTTTTTAAATCTGCAAGTGTAGAATCGAATCTAAGTGATAAGAGACATTGTTTCAAGATGGAGTCGGGAAACGGGGGGAAGTGAAACACACATCGGACAAATAGAATTTTTTATTATCTTGACTCGGTAGTGACATAACAGATCTTTCACTTTCCATCTCGATCGATTGCGCGATTAAAACAACGTATTGTACAACGATTGAATTATCGATATCTCGCCCGTCGTAGACGCGCTCGTATATATATATAATATGTACAGATCGGAGTTATCATTCTCTTACACTCTACACTGGGTTTGATTAAATAAATATTTGGTGTGGTTCATGTGATTAGCTATTCGACTAGCAAATTATTACTATCAAGTCCAAATGCTGGCAAGGTGGTAGTTAGATTCTCACTTTCACACCTGGGAGCAATTCCCTCAACTATCCGCACGTTACTGACGTAACTCTGCATTACAAGAGGACTCTGGTCTGCATTAAGGAATCTAATTAGGCACAAACGTTGAAATTATATCCACCCCTTCGCCAATATCTCCTAGAAGTTTGCACGTGCATACCTGTGCCAAATGCAGTTGCATTTTATCGAAGTCAATGGATTTCGAGAGGTCTTCGCCAATCCGTCTTCGTTTCTTATTTTAACGATACGACGCTTGTGTACACGTACAAAAATAATTACTTCCTTCCGATTCTCTATGAATGACTACTTGACAAACGTAGAAGGAAATTCGCTTTATGGTTTTTCTAGTCGCACAGTGCAAGAGAGGGAAAGCTGCTAATTGCTGAATCTTGGGAACTCTATTTCGGAATGGAAAAGTACGGAAAATGTATAAAATATGGAGGTCAAAGGCAAACTAGTCGGTATGCCGTCGGCTATTGCTATTGCTTCTTGGTTAGGGTTTAATTATTACCTGCTCTATGGACTTCCATAGACTAGCCATGGACGCCAACTTGGACAAAGACTGAAACGGACAAACAGATTGTGGTGCTTTGTTCCCTGATTGCCTACATATTACCTTCGTGTTGCAACAATGCCAACAATGCGACTAGTATATGTTAGACCTTAAGAGGTAAACCGGTTAACAAACTTTAACTGAAAGCTGATTT
The DNA here is from genome assembly GCF_000612105.2 of Orussus abietinus. Taxonomy (NCBI): domain Eukaryota; kingdom Metazoa; phylum Arthropoda; class Insecta; order Hymenoptera; family Orussidae; genus Orussus; species Orussus abietinus. The sequence goes on from NW_019395981.1 coordinate 1,497,529, forward strand.
TCACGGCTTTGGTAACTCCCATCGTACGACGATTTTCGGAAACTTTTCATACGTGAGCTGAGTCCAAAAATCACCCTGGCTGAAAATACCTGTATGTTTCACCTTGTCAATTTCTCGAAAATCGGAGGTGAGAATAAAACCACTTGTATGCATTGCGTATTGTACAAAAATGTTGCTCCCAAGATGAAACCGCAGACTTCGGCACGTGCACGCAGCGCATTTTTAAATCAACAAATTATTGGTGACATGTGTGCACTGCGAAATAGTGTGGTGGTAATTGAAAACTCTTAACAATGTATATAAATTAAAAAATGCAACGCAATTTACCTTCGATTCTCCCTTTTTCCGTGATGACAAATCGACGGAGTACTCAATAGTGAAGGCATATTTCTACCTTTGGTGTACTTTTATAAATTATACCACGAGATTGCGGTACCCTCAAAATTGATAACAGGTTTGGGAAAACATCACGTCGCTATACATTAACCTAGTTAGAATTTCTCGACTGGATCGACTATCTTTGGATATCCTTAAGTCAAATTAGTGGATAATTTACACGTCGTGCACCACAAAATTGATGCGACCTCGATAATTCGAACTGCAATTGATTTACGACAATCGTCCGAAGGAACTCCGAAATACCTTCCGATTTCTTTGCTACGTACAATTTCGAATTACTAAATAGGTACATTAACGACTGTCGTACTCGCTCACATGCGGAGGTACGTATATACAGGTGTGTACACATGATAGCTCGTATCCTCGGTGCAAACGTGGTCCATATCATGTCCGGTGTTGTTTGACTCCTTCAGAGGTCCTATAAAAATGGCAAGAAAAATTTTTAATGAGGCTAAAAGAATTCTTCCCTAGCCAGAAAATTTTTTATTCTATACTAAAATAAGCTCACCTAATTATAAAATTGATACACCACACTCAGCGTCAAGACTTCCGCCGCAAGAAGGAATATCGTCCCAGATAAGACTTCAGCGGTGCTACCTGTAACAAAATAATGAGCCATCTTAATTTTTGATACGCCATAAAAGTATTTTGGTCGGGTCACTAGACACGTATGTCAAACCTAATTCGACTGCGAGACGAGTTATAAAATAATTACGAGTGTACTCGAAAAATCCGCGTAATCGAATTAGCGCGTGACAGGGGGAGCGAAATTAGTGAGAATTTTGGTTCCAATCGAATGAGCTTATACAGGATCGCGAATGTTAATGGGACCACCTGGTGTAAAATCGATGAGTTCAACATGGTCTCCGTAATAGCGGAAACAAACATGTTTTAAACGATCGAAACGGTTTTTGGGTACATAATACCTCTCTACCGTCTATAAAGTGAACGATAATTTGTATGATATAACGTATTTGGTTCACTGGCCATAAAGCAAATCAATTCACTGCATTAGAGGCAACGATGAGCTGTTAAATCGGGAGGTCTTTCAATAGTTAAATAACCGTACTCTTGATTTCTCCTAATGTATTGCTTACGGGACTATGGCTCTGCAGCGCAACGACGCTCAATTACGTGGAACGCAATAAATCACCTGTAAATCGATATCGCGGGGAGGGAATTTTTAGCGGGAATCCAATCACCGGAGGACCAATCTTTTATTTTCACCGCGGATTTCTTAACAACGACCGATTCTGAAGGATCTGGGATTTCAAGAATTTATTTCCGACTGACCAAATTGTGGTAATTAATTTTCACATGAAGATCCTTGCGAGAGAAAAATATTGGTGCTCGAGAGGGTCCTTCGAAGCAAAACGGCGATTTTTTACCCATCGGTGGAACAAATCGCAAGACCGCAAATTTTGTGGCATTTCAAGGACTCAATTTTCTGGATTTCCTGACAACACCCAATTTCGAAAGATCTGGGGTTTACAGAACTTATTTCCGACGAATCAAATTGTGGTAATTAATTTTCATATCGAGATCGTTGCGGGAAAAAAAAATATTGGTGCTCGAGAGGATCCTTTGAAGCGAAATGGCGATTTTCTACCCAACGGTGGAACATATCGCAGGACCGCTAATTTCGAGGCGAACTCGCGTACCATGTATGTAACCAAGCAAAGGCTTGTTATCGGTTTTAGGATATGCCTGCCGCGGCATTATTCCCAAGGGCGGAAAATGGAAAGCTCGTGATGCGCATTCGGCGGACATTCGGCGAAGACAGATGGTTCACCGTGGAATGATTATCGCTCCGTTTGCTTTGCTTCCCACACTCTTTGGGTAATAATTCATCTGCAGGAATCCTCGAAATTTTCATTCGCGGCGATGGCCATTACGAAACTCCGCGATTCACGAGGGGAGTGAAGTCCCGGGGTTGTGCGAATCGCCAATGCGAGCTCGCCGATTGAAAACCAACCGATCGGGTTCGACTTGATCGTGCAATTCCACGAAAGGTTCGACCCCGTACTCGGACCCATAGCGAATCGATGCCCTCGCGATTACACTACTAATTCCATTACCAGCACGGGGAAACGAACGCGGAAATAAAATCCTTGGATTACGCCGGTTCTGAAAATGGGTTCTCGAATTAGAAATCGGCAGGCCGTGCGGGTTGGGTTTATTAATGCAAACTTTTCGCGGGTCCCTCGTTCCACGGTTGGCGATCGTCGATAGATTTGTTATGGTCAAACTCCGCGACACGTAAAGCGCAGCTGATGAGGGACGAACGGCGGCATCATTAATTCCAATGTGCCCTACTGATTATACTTTGTGCCACTGCAAATTCTGCCTCGACGTATCAAATATTGAACCCGAGTGGCGAGAGGATTTTTCGCGATTAAATAATCGAGCCCGATATTGCAACGACAAAGATACATGCGACGACCCAGAGTTAATAAACTCGGGAATACCTGGCTCAAAAAATTCTGCCCAGGACTGTAATCATTAATGGAGATCGTTAACGTCGCATCAAAAATTTCTACAATATCGGATGCTGTATTAAATCCATTCGCCCTCGTGACGTAATAAAATCATTTCCATTCCGCATTGAATTTTCTGCCATTGTTTCCCATATCGCAACAGTATTTAAATTTGCCTTTAAAATTCAATTATCGCGATGTATGCCGTTAATTAAGCTCTCTCCACGTGTTACTTTAATGACGAATGATTACCGACCGACTGGCAGCTTCGTTGGGTAATAATCGATAAGTCGATGCTAGTCGGGATGCCGAGTACGATTATAGGCGCTGGTAAATAAGGATGCAAAGATTCGATGCATAAATCGCTTTCTCTAGACCGACTGATCGGCTCGTCCATATTTATACCGATCTCGATTAATTCATTTTATTTAACTCCCTCGGCATAAGCGGGCGATACAGCGAACTTCAATAAATCATCCATAAACCACGAAACGTTTACCGCCCGACTATAATCCACGTCGACGTTCATTAATTTATTGTAGTTAAAATTTGGAACGTTACCTCGGAGCTTTCCGAGAGAATTTCACGCACGGATCCCCTTTGCTTCTGGCATCGTTTCGACGATTACCTCGCGCTTTCTCTCGTGATCCTATATCTGCAGATTGAATTAACATATTCTGCATACTTTCAACTCATGCAGCTAACGCGCGCTTCGTACCATTCGCGTATCTATCAATTACGAATTCGGAGCAATTAAGGACTTTCCACCCTTTCGAGCATTTTCGGGGAAAATAGCCCGTGGAAGTCGTACTTCGATTAAATGATTATCATTCACGGATCACCCCGAAGAAGAGTAGTTACCTCTGTTCACAATGAACGTACACAAATGGAACCAAAGGTTCGTTCGATCGGTTTACTCGACAAATCTGCTCAAAAATTTCTCGCACGCCCTTCGAGTTCTCCGATTTTATGTCCGGTTTTTCCCGGTTCCGCAAAAAATCGGAAGCCTCCAAGAGCGAAGGAATCCAATTCGCGAAGTTAAAATTAATTTAAAACAGGAGTGAATTCTTGATTTAACGCCGCGTTAGGGAACAAAACAAAAATCTAGGCGCGCCTCCCTTCTCAGCTAAAAGTCACACGACGAGGGCTCGCTTTTTTTATGCAAGGTAAATTCCGTTTCTAATTACGCTCGCCCTTTCGCAAGGTAATAGCCCGACGTTCCTCCAAGTCGGGGAAAGGCGCGGAATTTCAATAAATAAAAACTCTGGGAGCGAAGGATTCCGTCGGCCGGGATGGAAAGTCATTTTTGAACGGAAAAGGAGCCTTTACCGCAAACCATTTCAAGGATATTAGGTTTTCCTTTGTGCCATATAAAGCCGGCACAATACGGTCAACCCTCCTCCATTTAGACAGGACTCCAGCCGTCCGTTTCTAATTAAATTCCTTATTGCCGAAGTAATAACCTTTCCACGTTCTTCCAAACCGAAGGAAGGGGAGATGTCATCGTTGCATCGGACGAATTTATCGTATCGAAACTCTCATTTTCCGGTCTGGCGAAATTTTGCTTTCCACTTTCCACCCTCGATCGGCCGAGTTCCGTTTCGTTCGTCACTGTGTAAGGGAAAGTCGGGGTCCTTTGTAAAAATGTGTACAGGCAAGATTACAAAGGGTCGGTCGGTGTCGGTCCACGTCGGTTGGGTGTCGGTCCGGTGTCGGTCTGCGGTCGTGGCCCGGGTCGAATTAGAAGGTGAGCTGCCGGACTGCAGTAACGCGTTTCAACTCCTCTCTCTCTACCTACTTTGCAGTCGGAAGGAATTTCCATTAGTGAGAGCGGGGTTACCTCTGTTTGTGCACAATTATCTCTTTAATTACTTCCTTATTTACGAGCCCATCTGGTTTCCTCTTTAGCGCCGTCGAGTCGCACAGTCGCTCTTCCTAGCCCGAACGGTCGGCGCCTTTTTCTGAGGTCGAAAAGCATCAGCGAAACAAGTCGAACCTTCAACGAATCGATAAGGAAACGGCCAGAAAATCACCCTGCGAAGTAACTTGACGGCCGATCGTAATCCAACAATAAATCCGTGCAATTTACTCAACGCATGGACGCCAGAGAAGAACTCGATTTAACTGCACGGTATCCAAATCGCCGCATGCATCCATCTTAATATTCATTATTTTCTGCAATTTACAGCCGCATCTTCGTTGCATCCACCCCCCAAAAAAAATCGATCTAAGCATGAAAATCCCTATTATCAAGCCGCCATTTCTAGAACGCTTCCACAACCGCTATCAGCTATACAATAAATCCCGATGGGATGTATCGCCATTGTCCATCACCGTTACCAATGACTCCAAGATCAATCTATCGAGTACTTTATATTCGCGAATAAAACGTTTTCCCCAAAATGGACGACTAATTTGCCAGGATTTTCGAAAGATCGTATCCAGATCGCGGATTGCGATTGCAACTTGGTCGTATCGCCCTACGATTTCCGCAGGAAACTCGTTGCAGAAAATCCTGGTTGCAGGAAAACGTCATCGTTCAGCGCTAGGGAATTTTAACCGGGTTGCGGTTTGAATACTGTTTGGGGAATTCTCTCGGTCACCGGTTTCCCTCCTTTCCCGGCAAGACGACGCGCCAACGATTTTTCCCCTTACTCTTCCTTATCCCCCGTGTCTCTGCTCACCTTATTGAACTGCAATGGTGATGATAAAGCATACACGAACTCGAGCTTTCTGCCGCGGGCGTGGCCGGAATATCAAGTGCGGCCAGGGCCGCGAAATTTGGTCGGAATCAAAATGGATGGCATCGCGCGGGTCATTCGCAAAGAACGCCGCGAAATTTCGCCGGTGTTCAACGTTTCGTATCGCGCCTCGTGTTTTATCTTTAATATCATTGGAAATGTGTTTGCCGCTGCCTGATCTCAATTTCTGGCACGCGCAGTGGTCCCCCCAAAAAGCGAAATTTTCACCAGGACAAAATTCCTCATATTTGAGATTTCATTCTCATCCTCGCTCGATTTCACTCTGAACCACGATGAGAAGCATCGAGATTAAAGTGATATGAAAGAGTCATTCTATATATATATATAAAACGTCAAAATATTAATAAAACTATTTTCCAAGCATTTTTCATATCGCCTTAAGAATGTTTAGTTTTTAACTGATATGGATCGGCATGTCGCCTGCAGTTATTAAAAATAATATTCGTATTTCTTTGTAGCAAGTGTCGCGGTGTAACATTTGACTCGTTAGAATCTTCTCTCTTGGTACAAGCGCGTTGCAAACTGCCTTCCAGCTGGCGCTATTGATCCGCTGGAGCTACGCACTCCGGAGAAAAGTTATCGGCGGTCTCTTCGTCAAATCTCGCCCCGATAAATTGAATTTGACGGTGAATCGGCGGTCCAGAGATAGGCAGCTGTTTGAAATAAAATGCGCGCCCGGGCACCGGAAACCATTTTCGTATATTCTTCCTCGCGGAGGCCGATGCCCGAAAATCTGTTCCCTTTCAGCGAAACATCCTGCAATTACTGGGATTGCGTTCGACATAACGCCTCGCCAATTGAATCGTCAATCTTCTGTTATCGCATAATAGGCATGGAACGAAGCCGCTCGAAGACGGAGAGAATGAGGGCGAGGAAGGGTTAAATCCTCGAGGGAAGAGGTAAAACGCTTCGAAGGAAAGCGAACAAGCCGAAGTTGACGCCGAGTAAAGTCTATTAACGCGAATGCACTTCGATGACGGGTCTAACCTCCTCGGTGGAAGTGCATCGCTCCTATGCGTCGGATATCTTCGGATTACTTTGTTATTTCGCTGCCAGTCCTTTTTTTTCTCTCGTTCTCCCTTTTCGCCATCTCGTAGTCGTCGCAGATCGTGCAGCTTGGTGCAGCTGGTCCCACGAAAGCGGCTTACGAACTTGTCCGCCTATTCGAGTGCACCGAATAGACCGATTTACCGAAGTCTCTCCTGCGAGCTGATTGGAATTAGTCGAGAATAAAGCTGCGGAGGGCATCGTTGCAAGCATCGCGATTCCAGGACGCAGGACCTCCAGAGATTTTAGGATCGTTTCCCCAAATCTTTCTCGAGACTCTTAACAGCCGATGAAATGGAGAGAAACGACTGCAATTAACATCCGAAAAATCGAGCGAGGATAATCACCTCGCTGGAGAGGCTCTGTCCGTGAAATGCATCCCGTACGTATCAAGTTGCATCTGGCAGCTCTGTCAATGGTGCACATGAAATTTGCACCGCACCATGGGATCATAATCGACGTAACTCGATGAATAGGAGAAGCCATGCGTGCGTCGCTTTAGGCCGAAACATGAATGTACTTCTAAAGGACATTGATGCCGAGAGTATACTCCATCATCGGATAGACTTTGACCATTGACACGTGCTGTGAGCATTACGGGGCATTTAGCGACGATGTTTTAGGTAGTTGAAAGCGACCGTGTCTTCGGAGCTCTTCTTTGATCGAGCCATCGAGCCACGAGACGTATCTTCGTCAATTCGAACGGCCACCGCGATGTCCACTTTCGGCCCCTCTGTGCCTTTCAAATCCATCGAGGGAAATTCATTTCTGCCGGGACGGCGCGTTTCAACTTTCATTAAAGCCGCTTTTTCCTTTATAGAGTAGCAAACCGCGTGCGCGATAAGCCGCCGCGATCCCTTTTCAATCAGCCCCGCTTTTCTTCGGTAACTGCGCGCGCATTCATTCGGCCACTTTTCCCGGCCAATTTATTTGGTTCTGGACAATGGTCCATTCGAAGTTGAACCGTGCGATCCATCGACAGAGGCGCGTTAAATTTTTTACCCCTCTGGCATTCAGTGACAAGCTTCGCGTGGTCTTCCTCGGCCCAAACACGAGGAATATTCCTGGATTTAATGGCGAAATTTCGAGATGTGACGTTTAGCAAAGCAAGTTCAAAAAGCATTTTCTAAAAATTAAACAGTCTTGGATCGCAACTCGACGCGCAATAACGGTCGCGATTTTCCCTCTCGTCGAGACCGCGTGACTATCGTTAACAAAAGTCACTTTTTATCGCAAGCCAGTAGATGGACGGTTTCGAGAGGCAGGGCGAAATAATGGTAATCGTCATAAGTACTGTGATTGACCTCTGGCGATTAGGCGAGGGAGAAAAAGGAAGGAGGATTGGATTAGCGGCTGTTTTATCGAGGCGGTGGAAACCGCGGACTTAACCGCGGGGAGTTCGCGGACAGGATGGTCGGTTTAAAAATTGATGGAGAGAGAGAGAGAGAGAGGTCGTTCGATGAGTTCGTCGGTGAAGGGTGCAGACGCGATCCGCAAGAAAGATGTAATTAAATGGAACGAGGAAAAAGAATCGCCCCGGTGCGTTGGAAGAAAATAACGAACCTTTCCCCGGGTGATAGATATACAACGTTGCAATTTACCTTGCGTTCCCGAGTACGAGCGAGCCGAGGAGAAGGGGCGGAAGCGGAAAGGAAAGAATGCTTTATGCACTTTAAATAGTCCCCCGAATTAATCCGGGATTTATTAACTCTCCCTGCTCATTTAATTACTTCTTGCCCGGGTAAACGCATTACTTTGCCGGGGTCCCGTTTGTTCCTTATTAATGGCAGTTTGTTTCCGCGGGGGAGTTAATGGCTGTAAACCCAGCCACCGAGTCATCGGTGTGGTTCACTTGCCCGGAGAAAATGGCCGCCGAGGATGCACCAGATAACGGACCCTGGAATAATCGTGGCACCTTCTTGCTGCCGACCCGATTGTCCCCCGCGAACCGCGCTCAAGAATCGTCGGGCTCGGATTGGAATTATGGACGCATCCGACGCCGTAACGAGAGGTGCCATCCGGCATCGACGTGGCTGACCGACGTGACGGAAGGATGAATATGGAACTGGCGTTGCATCGAGCTGCTTAAGTGCGCACACGGTGCATACGATGGCCTCGTCGTCTCGTCGACGCGTTCGGACTGACGAACCGGGACCATCGTCATCTAGCTGGCGATTCCGCCATATTCGAACCTGGCGATGCAAAGCGCGATTACCCAGCTCCTGCATAAGCCGATTGCCCGGGGGAGGCGAGGAGACTTGAAGCCGATTTTAATTGGAACTATGGACCCCTGCTAAGAACCAAAAAAGAAAAGGAAACCTTCTTCGCCTGCTCGGATCCTACCCACCATCTTGTTTTCGCTTAATTGTTGGCCAGGAAAGCCCGGAAACCGGACGCGGGCGAAAAACGAGTCGGGAGTGCCGCGCCCAACTTAAATGGGGAAACTCGACTTTCGTAATATCGGGGTTACTGCGACAATTGAGTCTAACTGGTTAAGTTTTGCAGCTGGCAGATTGCTGCATTCATTGCCTCGGAAGTTCGTACCCCGGGGTACACGGGAAAGACAATTGACGGAGACTCGAACGCCTGCGGCGTTCCTCTCGGGGAGACGACCGACGCGCTTAATCTCGCCTCGGGAAAAATTCGCCGAAGAGTGATTAACTTCAGCTCGTTAATGGACGGTCAGCTGTTCGAGCTGTTCGAGCTGAACGTCGGGCAAAACCCGCCCGCGGGCGACCTCTTGGCAGCGGCTCCTCGGTCGTGCAATTTTCCAGGGTGCGAATATTCGACTCGGCTCGAAGTCGTCGAACTTGGTCGAAAATGTGCCCGCCGAGAAGTAGACTCGTCGATAGGAGGACTCCTTAAAAATTGGACCGATCGCAGGATCGGATGCAGTCAGCTGGACGAGACAAAGCGAGAGGAGTATTCCCCTGCGCATTTTCTCGAGGGGTGGGCAATTTTTCTGCATTAATTAATCTTGTCCCTTAACGACGACCTGACCTCATACAGAGAAACCCTGGATCGGCACCGATCAGGAACCGAAAGCCACCTCGAGATGGCGCGATCCCTTGTCGGAATCGATATCTCGATATCGATCCTCGGTACCTTTGCCTCGCTTGTCCCGGAAGGAATCCTCTTCGCGTCTCTGGGTCCGAAAAAGCGGGGAAAGAGTCGCTCGAGGTCGGTCCTCGCGATTTAGCTGTAGACTTCCTTTCTTCGGAAGATTCGGCGGGGGGAGCCGAGAAACGCATTTCCGATAAACGGAAAAGAGGCGAGAAGGAGGGCTCTCGAGCCTTCCTCGAGAAGGGGCGCGGCCGAGTTCATCGGATGGCATTACCATACTAGACTAATAAATAGCCGAAGTTGGGCATGTGCTCGTGCGTCTTTATATTAGGCGTGCTGGAGAACTAACTCGCAGGACGGGCTGGCTCGACCGCCACTCGGGCGTATATTGCCTCCGGTAAAGCCCCGCAGAGAGCGTCGCCGTCGCCGCCGCATAACCTGATATATACCCGAGACGAACACGCAGCCATCGCGCCAGGATTCGCCCAAAGTGCTCTAACGCCTCTTCTGAGCCACCCAGTGTTTAAAAACGTCCATAAGAGTTCGAAAAATATCCGAAATCAAACCACCGAAGAGACAATAATCAAGGAAACCGAGTCCACTTGGTCCATCCATGTCGAAAAGAACCCATGCATCGATGGCGCAACTCGCAAATACATATTGCGGAACGAATTGGAGTTCCCTCGAAGTTGAAGAAATTTCCTTAAACCGCTTTGCGGTGACTCGGCGAGTGGCTAGCTTTTTTCGGTGCCGTGGTAAAAGATTCGCTCCCAGGTCGCTCTCGAATCTCCGCTTTGGCCTGAAATCGTTTAAGGGAAATTACGAAGGGAACGAACCCGTTCGTCCTTCCGCGCCAGCGGCCGCCGTCAGGAAAGGAAACGAAGTATAATCCGCGAGCTCTTTACTGAGGACGCCCGCGTCGCAAGACCTTTTCGTTTGAATTTTTGCCTCGCCAACGAAGTCGCCCGACGCCACCGGCTACCGAGTCTTATTAATTGCGATAATTAGCGGACTCGCCAAGGGAGGAAACGAAGCGCGGACCGCGAAGATCGTACTTTTAACCCCAGTAATCGCCTCGACTGGGTGAATCGACGTGTCAAAAGACTTCCTTCGAGGGGGTGGGAACCGCCGATAGCCGCGCATCGGTTTAAATCGGGCTCTATCGAGAACCTCGATTATCGATTCGCCGATGCACCGAGTTTCGAGTGGATCGGAGGGATTACGAGATTCTTCCGAATGGACGCTGGCCTTTATTTCGGCGACCCCGTCGTTACTCCAGGGACGAATATTGAAATTTCATGTCAAATCTGGGCGCATTCAATTTGATGCATTTTCTCGGTACACTCGGCTTTGCCGGGCTTTAGGCCGCGCAAATACTCCCCGGCCCTCGGATTCGTAAGGTATGCGAAACATGCAATGGACGAAAAAAAACCCAACCAATTGGATTACGCTGGGATGAAGGTTTATTAAACTTCCGAGAGAAAATCCACGGGCTGAGAAGAAGGGTCTAATTATACCGCGATCCGCAGTTCCTTACTTCGGCGACGTTAAGCTCGCCGGGAGATGAAATTAAACGACGGGGAAGACACTAATTTGTCACTTTTCCCGATTAAACGCCCAATTACGGTGTCTACCGAGTGTACGTTATTTTTTTTTCTTCCCTCTGGGCTGCATATCCAGGAAAAATATACCCGTCGCGGCGGTGTGTAGGTACGGACGGTATTTCCTGGTCTCGGCGATGAGGAAATTGTCGCGTGCGCGGTGCAGCTAGTCAATCAACGCGAGCATGTAACAACAATTCCGACCACTACGTGTCCCGGCTGTGGGAAGGGAATTTTTGAATTTTTTTCAGCCAACAGTCGACTTGCTTGTCGATGCCGCTGGTTTTCGAGGTATCACTCGCGCTGTCAGCGACCAGACCGGCGTGATAAAGGGTAACGACCGTAAAGAAAGTTTCATCTGCACTGAATTTCCGGAGTTTTCAAGCTACGTGGTAATTTAGTTATTCCCGAAATTTTGAATGAGGTTCGATCTCGTTAGGACTCTAGTTAGGTCGCAGGACGTCTTCTCGAGCGATTTTGGGAGCGATTCGCTGGTCGAATCCGTGATCGGGGGATTACTTACTCTCGAAAGCCTCATCGAGAGCACCGCCCAAGACGTTTCCTACGAGCCTAGACACCCTGTGCGGAAAATGGCCAGGGTAAGGGGGTTATTCCGACCGGGCGAGGAACATAGACCCGAGATTACGCGAGCGTCTCCACCCTGCGGCTCACGCTCCGAAAGGACGGAGAACGAGGACCGCAGTTACGGTATCTCATCGTTAGCGACGACCGAGATGGACCGCGTCTACCCCGTAAACCTACCCTGGAGTAAAAGCCTCTTGGGGTCCTCCGTAAACTAATTAAGCGATCGCAAGAAGCGGACGACCTGAGACCCCCCTGGTCGTGTCTCAACCCTTTCGATCGAGACGTTGACGAGACGAAAAATTCGATTCGACTTGTGGCGACCGAAATTTAAAAGGGATGCAAGTCGAAAACCCTCTGGTCAGGAACCACCAGGTAACGGCGCAATTTGGGCAATTCGTGTACACTTCGAGAGTGAAATTAAATCCAGGGTAAATTTGGCAAATGGGAAGCGGGGTGGTAAATATTGGAATGGAAAGAAAACAGAGGATCCTTTTCTTTTCCGCCGAAAACTCTCCTTTATTTCCCGCTCGTGCAGGGAACAATGGCGATTCGCGGTACACCTGTCCACGCATTCGCGCTTTCCGCTTTCTGCTCGCGAGGGCGAAAATAAACGGAGAGTCCTCGAGGGTCGTCCGATTCTCGCCGTATCGACTTCCTGTCAATTCCAGGAGTTGTGTCCAGATGATAAGCTATCGGTTTCTAATGTGTCAGGTTTCGGCGCGTATGCACTCCGGCGTTCCGCATAAAAGCTCGGCCGAGATTTCGAGGAAAACTCGTGATTGATTGAAACTCGTATGGAATTAGCGGGAACGTTTCCGAGGAAATTGCGAGCGACGGCCTGGACTAGAAGGCGATTAAATCCCCCGTGGAAATTCGGGCTATCGAAAACCGGCCGCCATCTTCGTTTGCTAAATTTCCGAAGTTTTCTTCGACAATGAGGTTCGAGTTGCGCGGTACTTTTCGATGCTTCTAATCAATGTCGATAGCGGAGGAGGGAGAAACGGGGAGGGGGTAACTCGCGAGGAAGTTTCGGAAGTCCTGGAATTTATTTAAACACGAGAAAACGCGGAATTTCATTCCACGAGGAGTGATGGGACATCGCGTTACTCGCGGAATGGGGCGACAGGAAACACCACCCCTCTCGGTGTAGAATTGGAACGTCAACTTTTCCAATATTTCCCGGTGTCAATGAAAGTGTCGCGAAGGCTTCCTTGGCGAGGAGGCTCCAATTAAAATCCGCAGTTTTTATTTCGCGACTCGACAATCCCGCAATAGACAATTTTCGGAGCGGGAGCTTCGAGTACCGCGCAGAGGAGGAACTCGTCTTTGTAATCCGAGGGAGGAATTATTATGAAAATGGGGAAAAAGTCTGAGAGTTCCCTCTCGTGCCCGCAAAGGGGCAAATACCGCTGGGCTCAAATTCGTTTATTACTGCCTGCGGTAGGGGAACTGTTATAATAGAGAGCAATAACTGCCAAGTGGGAACGCTTTACCTCGTGGGCTTCATTTCGAGATGCAGTCCGAACGTTCGACGTTCCGCGTCCGGCATTTAATATTTCCTGAAGTGGCGCCGTAATATCGGAAATGTGTCGCGATTCTGTTGGGAATTCTTCGTCGCACTTAACATGGAAGCAGCGGAGTCGTAATTGAAAATAGATGATATTTGAATCGACCCCGCAAGTACCCGAGCTGGTTCTTCGCGCAATTTCGTTCGCCGCACGTTTCTCACCGACTTCGTGACATTTTCGGGTTTACCATCGACGGGATTAAAGGATCAGCATTTAGACGTATAAATTCTGGATGGGAGCCTTCAAGAAATCGTCCAACGTAAGGTCGGGTGAGCATCTCCCAGCTCCTCCACCCTCACCCATCGCGCGTGCCCCCTCGTCTTCGATCTCGAGAGACCCCGGCTTTCTTCCCCGTCATATTTCCCCGAACATCCTTTCCCATCGGACGCCTTCGCGACCGAAAATATGGTGTCTCGCGGATGTCAGAAATCGAGTCATCTTCGACTCTTGAACGCACATTTGAGCGGCAATTTCGCTCACAAAAAGCTGATTCCAGATCGCCCTTTTTTACGGGCCGATTATTTCTGACGATATCCACCCCATGCGAGAATTTACCATATCGTAGTAACGATGTAAAAATTCCAGAGGGTAAATGTAATTTTTTCCATTTCCTCGGAAGCGTCCCATCAGCGAAAAATGACACCGTTTAATATAATAAACGAGTAAGCCTGATTAAGTCACGATTAATTTCTACTTGGAGTCCCGCCAGATGACGAAGAGAGTGCGCCTATCGAGTACTTTGGAAGTAACCTTAACTGGAACGTCGAGTTTGAAGTTTCCACCAGGAGGTCCAACCAACTCGGACGGGAGCACTCTGGTCGACGGAGACGAGCCCTGGACGTTCGATCCCAATTCTCGTCGAGAAATGGGAATCAAAGAGCAGCGAGACGGATTTCTTATCTCCTGCTGATCCGGCCCCATGAACGCCTCTAATTCGGAGCATCCCGTGGAGGGAAGCGAGAAGGTAGGAGGTGGGTTTCCGGAAGAAGGTCGTCCCGGTCTATGAATCTTAAGTCCGCCAATCGACATCTAAGGGGTCGGAGCAGTCATGGGAATCTCTGTAGGTTTAACGTCCGATACCGACGAGGAGGAAGACGGTCGTCGAATCCATCCCGGGGAGAGATCAACATCCGAGCGGTCGCGTTCGAGTCGCCGCCCTTACAGAGAAGCGCAATCTCGAGAAGGGTCCTCTTCCAGGAGGTAATCTCGACGCGATACCTCTGGAAATGTATATAAACACGGACGAATCGATAGGGAATTCGTCGATTCCTCGATTCGTCGGGAATTCTAGATGGCAAGGAAGAGATCCGGACAATGGTCCAAGACCTCTTCTCGCTCGACGGATGCGGAGCTCTTTCCGGCATATTTCTCGGATTTATAGGGCATCCACCGAGTTTGTTTCCGGGGTTGACTCCTCGATCAGTCGCTTTCGGATGCCCCGATTTGGTCGCCTTGATTCAGAGACGAGGTTTTTTCGGGTTCTTCGGGTGGAAATTGCGATTTCACCTTACGGAAATAACCGAATGAGAGTGCCGGAAATGCCACTGGTCGATCGGTTCTCCATCTTCCTTTAATTTATTTTCATCCGTTCGAAATGAACGGGTCACATCCGAGATAACTCTCGTGGTGTCCTGGGAACCTCGAGTTGCGATATGCGCGATGTCGCGTTTCCGCGACTACGCTATCTTTGAAGACGCATTCCCAGGATTCCGTCATAAGTAGGTCTCGCGTAATCTCGAGGAATGGAACGAGATTCTTACGGACGTCACGACCCCGATGGAGGAATGGTCTTGAAATCCAAGGTATCTAACTTTGCTCGTCCTCGATTCCCCTGGTTAATATTCAAACGACGCGTAGCCAAATTGTTTGGAATTAGAGTCTGGGCCAACTCTCTGGTAGTCGTGCATTATTTCGCGCGACCTGCCGACACGACATCCTGGATATTCGCAACAGATGATCAGGGTTATGTCGGAAATATGGCAGTCATAATTTTTCCCCATTGCCTGGAAATAGGGTTTAACTCCTTACCGGATCAAGAGAACGCGCTATCGCGATCGGATGGCTTATCGCGTTAAATATTTAGACGAGTCTCTAATTTTGTATCCGCTATCCTGGAATATACCAATTTCCGGTATGCATCCCCTAGTATCGTTCTCAAATCAACTGCACAGTTCAAAATGGGACCGTGTATCTAATTTCGACCGACGTCGCCAGGAAGTTCCGGTAAGTTTTACAGGATCCTCCCAGGACGAGCTAGGGTAGAAATTTGGCAAAAGATGGTAACCTTGCTCAGCGGTAGTCGGGACACTCGCGCTTATCCCTCGTATCTCCAGGTCGTATATTATTTCATACATCGCGAGATGTACGTAAGTCTAGAACGTCCAACTGTGGACGTTGTTTCTTTGAAAACGGACCAGGAATCGCGAGAGGCGTTCCGCCGGGTGGAACAAAACTTGCGCCAAAGGGAGGAAGTTCCACCTCCGAGAGTATATACACACATAATTTCGATTCCATTACCTTTTTTCAAGCCGAGCGCAAAATCCAGAAGGGATCGAAAGAGAAAGGTTGAAAAGTACGGAAATGAAGTTCGCGGAGGGAGGTAGTTGGCGCGAACTGCAAAGTGAAAAAGTACCGTAAAGCATGCTCGTTTCTTTTCGGGCTCGGAGTATGGTTTCACGTCATTCTGCTGATACGGACACGAGTTGCCGAACTCTTGGAAGAATAAAGTTCCGTTTGAAAGCGTCGGCTTTGAATCCTCGAGGCCATCTTCGGGGGACCGAATTTCGAAGTTGGATCCGGAAGGCTTGGAAGACCGCAAGAGGAATCGAGCCACTCGGCTCGTACTTTAATGGCGGGTTTCCCCCGCACTCGCGAAACGAATCCTCCACCTCGTCGTTACTCTTATCTCGAGAAGTATCTACTCTTGGGGACAATGCGGTAATAAGCACCGTCGGGGGAAAGACCAAAGGGTCGACTGCAGGGGTGCGCGTCACTTAGCCAAGTCTGAATAAGTGACATCGGACGATACGTCTCTTTTGATCGAGCCCATTCTTGCGTGTCATTGCCATTATTTCCCCGGAGTCCAAAATCGATAGAAAGCGGAGACTGCAATCAAACCCTTTCGTTTCGAGCCTTTAATTCATCCGATTCGCGAGGAAATAATGCAACGTCTG
Source organism: Orussus abietinus (assembly GCF_000612105.2). Classification (NCBI taxonomy): domain Eukaryota; kingdom Metazoa; phylum Arthropoda; class Insecta; order Hymenoptera; family Orussidae; genus Orussus; species Orussus abietinus. Next base: position 1,514,204 of record NW_019395981.1, read on the forward strand.
AGAAAACGCATTCCCCGGCTAGTCTGCAGAAAAGCGCTTCATAAGCAGAGGCAATGAGTAGTTTTAGATCTACACGAAGCTAATCTAAGCTGAAGCATATCGTGACAGGGAGTAGCTGCAAAAGCATGCCAAACTACGTGGGCCAAATTTGTTCCACACTTTTTAGGAGATCCAAACGCGAGGCACTGTCGTTCGTAACGTTTTAACAGGGCCTCGAGCCCTGATGAAATGTATCCATTAAACCGTTTCAATTTCGCAAAATTAACCGAAAGTATTCCCGTTCGGCCGGAAAGAACCGCAAAATTTGATCCAACCACGCGGAATTGGCCGTGTGCTTCGATACCGTTAAGTTCTGTCGAAGAGTGCCGCACAATTCCATTGTCTCCGTATAAATCCAGAACGGTGTTGAATCAACCCGAAGCAGTCTGGAATCGATACGAGTGACACCATTCCAGCTCTATATAATGCCTTGTAGCCGAATTCAATAACGGATACATTGGAGTGTTCAAAGAAAATGCTAGTTATTGGATCGAGTCTCGACAATATACCCATCTGAAAGCGACATCCTTGAGTTATGGAGGTTCTCGAAAGCCAGTTACGAAATCCCGGAAGAACTTATTACAGGAAAGCGTGTCAAGGACCTCCTCGTCCTTCCTCTCTCGGTCTTACGAAGATGCAGGGCGTCTTGAAGACCTCGTCAGTATACAAAAATATATATAAATCTCCTGATTATACAATAAAAAAATATGTAAACCTCAATTTTTACGTACAATTTAAATCCAGAATCCGGCGAAGCGTTGGACTGCCAGTGGATACCAAATTTGCGATTATTAAGAAAAATATGTAAACCTCGTGATTATAAAAAAAAAAAATGTAAACCTCCATTTTTACGTACAATTTTAATCCAGAATCCGGCAAAACACAGGATTGCCAGTGAATACCAAGTTTGAGGGATTTTAGTTTCGGTTCGAGATAGGAAATGGTCGAAACTTTTTGTCGCCCGAAGGTACGGCTGTCGAAGCTTCTCTTCGATCGATCACTTTTAGCAGGGTTAAAAGCGAGTGTCCTGCTTACTGCGGGGATCGGCATAGACGCTATCAGATCGTCGCTTTTTCTCCCTCCTTGAAAGTACCCTTACAAGCGGAACATTGTAGCTAGAGCTTATCCCGCGGCGAACACGGTACCGTTCCACGGTGCTTCTTTGGCAGGCATTTGTTCGCTGAGAAACATTTTCGTTGGAATGGTTCCTCGAACGGACAAACGCTACCGTGTAGCCTGATAGAGTAAATTAATGAAGAAATATAAAAATGATATCCCGAGAGCTCTTGACGCTCTTTTATGGGATAAATTTTGGGCTAGTACTTTTCAGGAGGTAAAAGCTAGATTTATGGAAGAAGCGCCATTGAAGAAAAAAGAAAAATAGGCTTTCTGCTTTAAGCATGTCCGATTGCAAGCCAGGAGAAAAAGCTTCCCGATAATTGGTGGTTTATGGTGGCGATAAATGCTCTTACAGGGATTGCGGTATCTCAATCTTACCACCACCATTGTCAGAGTCTGGTTCTGTGTTGTTTAGCGCCTGGATCTCCATTTTTCTCAGCAGCTTCGAGGTAGCAGTAGGAGTAGCGGTAGGCGTTCCTGCACAATAAACACCACATACAGCCTCTAGCTAGTAACCGGTCAACGCTTCTACGAGAAAATAAGAGAATCTAGGAAATCGAGGAATTCCAATCTCCACCCTTAAGCGTAGAATCGGAATTAAAGCTCCGTTGAGTATGTATTAATAAAGTTAAAAAGAGCACGGTCAACGTGAGAAATTTCAACCCTACGAGGGTGGAGAATGAGAAGTAAAAGTTGCGGTGGATAACGGAGCAAGGAAGAGGGCGGAATTGATAAGAATTATATCGGATAAGCAATAGCGAAAAGCACACAAGGACGTTATTTAAAACACCAGTCTCTGCGTATCCGTGGGCGAGTTAGTGAATTATTAAAAATCCATTGACTAGTGAGCAATTATTTTTTACTTGCGCCATCGATGTAGAATAATGTATATTAATATCGGATCGTTTTGTTTTACTTAATTGTACAATGTTTGCGGAACACTAAAATGTTAGTAATGATTTGGTAGTCGTGAGGTCTTGAAATCTATTGCGTTACGGATTGTGGCGTTGACGTGAAAGGGCGTGAACACAGAGTACATTAAAATGACAAACGATAAATGAGATTGCTTATTGATCCACTCGCAGTCGCTGTACTGTACCTTGTTAACAACTATCGATACTTGAGGAGCCACCAGATGTAGAGTATAATAGAGAAATCTTTCGAAGATTTCAGTTTAAAGCTTACACGCGTTGATCTGCGCCAAGTAAAAAATAACCACTTTTTGTGTGCAAATAGCGGACAGAAAGGAATAAAGGGTGTGTAAAGAAGTACTGCTTAAACGCCTAGTTTCCTGCATATCTTAAATTCTATCGAAAAGTGCACATTAAAATAAAATAAAATACACAAAGAAAGTATTGGCGGAAGTCGTCAACAACAAAGTCGAATATTCGTATGGTAAAATGGTAAACACTGATGTGTGAACAGGGGGGGTTGCCGAGTAAAATTGCGTATTAATGCAACCGTTAATTGCCCATAAACCTTCTACCGAAATATCACTGAAACCCCTATCAAACGTAAATACATTAACTGCGCACATATTATCTACATAATTGCTAGACAAATAGAATTGCGATATCTATAGGGGGATTTACCTTGCGGCTAATTGCTGGGGTATTAGGAGAACGTGAAGGGGTTGAAATAATATAATATTTATCGGTAACGTGCTTCGGTAATTTCGTCGTTAAACAGTTGGCCGTTGGTATTGGATAGGAATCTCAATCGACACATTTCTTTAGATACGCCTTAAAATTCGGGATTCGTTAAAAAAGTGTCCTAACTGCTCAAACTCAATAATTGAGCCGTGATCGTTTGACTTAACGACTTGACTTAAATTTACTAACGGACACAAGTAACTCACACGTTTAGTAATACCGATTATCCAGCACTGACGTGTAAGTGCTTTTGCAACGTTAATGGGTGCTTTCATTCAGAATAATGCACCGTCGATTGCGTATGTCACTTGACGAATGTTAGTATAGTTTGGAATAGGTGTTAAAACGGTCACTAACCAACGTAGATTTTTTCTCGTGTAACGTTGTATCCAGCCTCCGGAATGCTGAGGACACACTTTACGACCGCAGATTCGGGAAGCTCATCGTGCTTTAACGTCACTCTCGACAAAATGTCGTATCGTTGATCATCCCGCAGAGTGACGACAGGTTTTGACGGTTTCTCCGACTCCACGTTCCTGAAAATACGGATAATTTCCCAGAGGGTTTTTAGAACGTCTTTAACATATAAGTCGAAGTTGCGAGATAAATTCGGCAGACTCGTCTCTGGACCAAGAAACTAGCCAGCCCCAAAACGAAGTACTAACTTGGCAGACAACCCTAAACGTTCAATGCAACATTTGGCACATCCCCGTCGCGACTAGAGCTGGCAACATTTCCGAAAGTCGACTAGTCAATTTTTTCCCAGTTATGGTTAGGAGCGCTTTTCCAACATTAGAGGCTCGTATCTCCCCGAAAGAAAAAAATCCCACATGGCGAGGCTTTAGTTTAGGTGTTGCCTAGGATGTTGGCTCGAGTCCTGAAAAGATTTTACCTCTGAAAAAAAAGAGAAAAAAAAAACAAAAAATTTGGCGAGGGCGTGGGACGATAAACTGGGCCCCGGGACGGCGAAACTTTGAAATCTCGAGCTGGGTTGCGTCTACCGCCTGGTGGAAAAATTATTTAAATTTAATTTAACGAGTTAGTCAAGCTGAATGCAGATCCAATGTACTAATTGAATTTCCTCCGAGGCTCGGACGAGTCGCTCGACTCCCGAAGTTCAATTATTCCTTAAGGTCAAGGAAGTTGAAGCTCGAGTGGATATTACGCCAGAGAGGATTTGCTTATCCGACTTTTCTCGTAGCGAGCGAGCTTTCATGACGGGCAGCAGCTGCGAGTGAAGCCGGATGAAGAAATCCGCACTCTTGACACTGTACTTTGTACTTACTCGACGGAGATGTCAAGAGTCGGCCGAGGGAGCAGCCCTTCGGCGCTGCATGACGCCTCCATGACATCTTCATTGTCCACGTTTCTTCTTTGAACCGTTAGGTCAAATTTCTCTTCTGGAGCTGGAACAAAGGTTTCGCGTTGGTACCTTGCATGCAGCCTCTTCCGGCCGAGAGTATCAAAAAGAGCAACTCCGAACTCTTCCTTTCGGTTCGGCATCTGTTTGCCCCGCGAGAACACGGGAGGGAAAGCCTTCGCGTACCCCGAAAACGATCGATCCCGGTCCCGGAAACATTGATTTTATTTCATTTAGACGACATTCGGCTCCACGTGGAAGTGCCCCACGCAACCGATCGCGGCTAATTCGGGAGCGACTCCCGCAGGGTAGAAATGCCGTACAATGGTAATGGATAGATGGTGTATTGCGGAATGTGCCGCTGCATTACCGCGGCAATGCGGAATTCCCGCGTAACTTGGTGCGCTCTCCATTTTCCGGCGATTTTTCCCCGGAATAGGGAAAGCCGGAGCAGGACGAAGCGTCGGGAAAGTGGAGAAATATTGCGGAGCCGGCCGAGGTGACGGAGAGAGTGCGTCCCTTAAAAAGCGTGTCTTCTCGAGTTTCCCACGGACACGTGAAATTACATCCGGGGTGACCGATTGCCCGAAACTTTTGCTTTTCCATTAACAAGACGGCCAGGCTGCGGGATTTAATGGAGCCCTGTAACCTCCTGCGCAACGACCTTAACAGGAACACTCGCTCTGGCAATGACCGATCGGCTGGAATTTTTAATGTTTAATGTTCCGACGACGGGAAGTATCCATTTCCGGGTCCGATAGAGCGATGTAACTTCGCGGATACACCGGCTGGCGATACATCGACGCTGTGTCGTACATTTTTGTCGACATGATGAGTACACGGCGGTACGCGTTAAAAAGCTCGATGTTCCGGGTATTATCTATTTGCACGGGGCACGGAAATGGACATTTATATTATCCGAGCCCTCGATTTCGGTCGTTCCGGGTAACAGGCACCGATGCGTCGTCGATCTTCCGATAAAGGTGAACTCGAAATCCGGAAACCGATGCGATCGGGCGGACGTCGCCCGTCAATGGAGACGGAGAAAGACCCCGGCAAACGGAGGGCACGAGAGGGAAAGTCCGAGAAATTTACTCCGACAAGGAAGAGGCTCGCTAAATATAGAGACAGCACGCATACTCGGCGTAATGATCGATGCGACACGGGCACGCAGCCTGGACGAAGTAACGGGCGCACCCAGGGGGAACACCATCAGGTAACGTCGCGCCCCAACGAGATATATCGTCACGATTTCCAGCTCTATTTAGGGCCAACTCGAGGTACTCGAAAGTAACGTTTTCGTTAACCTCGCGGGGAATCGCGAAAACGATCTCCGCGGTAGTGGGACGCGATCCGAAAAGCCGATTCGGTCAAAGGAGACGAGACCTCCCTCGACTCGTTCCGGCCTCCGGAATTTCGCGACGCGTTTCTGCGGCAGGATGCTAACGAAGCGGGGGCGAATCCTTGAATGGGATTCCTCGCGGCGGAAGAGAAAAAGAACACACACAAGAAGAAAAGGAAATTAAAGCGCAGTCGTCCCGCTCGTTCGAGGAAGAATCCGCGAAGGCGCGCACGCTCTCGAGCGCAGGGCGCACGGTGCGCTTTTTAGAGATACTGCCCTCGGAATAAATCCGATTTTCGCGGAAATGACTAACGCAAAACCGAGGGGAGGGATTCGGGATGCTGGGAGGCACCGCCGAATACAGGCTTTGAATAAATTACCGTAGGTTTCTTGCCGTCGAGCCCCGAGTCAAAGGAATCTCAGCCGGTTTGTACCATTGAAAGTTTCTCTTCCGCTAACCACCCGTAGAAGATGAGCTCTCTGTCTCTTTCCCTCTCTCCTCCCTAAAGATCCAGCGGTAGAAACGGCGATTACTTCTTATAGTCGAGGCCTTTGAGTCGGCCCGTAAACATGGGGCGGTAAAGCGAGCTCTGGCCAGGTCGCTCGTTTCGGTATTAATTTCCCCTGAAATAATGCCGGCCAGGCCGGACACATCGCGAAATCACCGGCGATGAGCGCGGCCCGATTATACGCATATAAGTGCACGGCAATCTAACCGAGGACAAAACGGATTGTGGCTATCGCCATTTATCACGGGGATCAACATGCAAATTGTATAGGTTGCGTTTGTATTCCCGGCCCGGTTATGCGCGCCCGCCGTCCGCTGCCTCTCTCTGGATTTATACGGAGATTATTTCTCATCGCGATTAAATTAATTACCCTCGGTTCATTATTCCTATTCGGAGGGAAGAAAAAAAGAGAAGGAAATCGGGACTTGCCTCGCTTCTCGCCTGCTTCCTCGATACGAACGTCGAGACCCGGCTGGATTTAACCCAAGACTCGTTTACGTCCACGTTCTGTCGGCGTTATGGATCGTTAACCCCCGCGTTAATTATTCCGCATGCGGCATGATCGGCTCGTTGATCGAAAAGGCGGGCGAGATCGAATCCATCGGAGAGCGGAAACGCGTCGCTCCCGCGGGATCGACTAAAGGGTCGAGGGATCCTCGAATTCGTCATCTCCCGGGGAATTAATTGTTGGCGGAATTAATTTTGCGGAAAGGAGGCCGCTCGATCGTCGGCGTACTAAGTAATTATCTGTCTCGTGTCGTGGCGTCGATCGCAGGAGACTCGGCGTGTACCGAACGTACAGGGCATGCGGGACGTACGGAACGCGTCGAACGCACACGGAACACGCGGAATGATGTAACCAGGAGCAGGCAATTCCACTTTACCAGACGCAGATGGTCGCATGTCAACGCAAGACCGCACGGCTGTCAGTGGAGATTCATTGGGCCAAAACCGATCAATGGTATGGCTCCGCGTATCGACGCGTGTCGATTTCGTTGCGTCTGCCGCCGTCCGGGTTATACGAAGCCCGACGTTGCAGTTCATTTGTTATACCCCGAGCGATACGTGCACGTGGCTTTTTATCGACGAATCGGTTGACGAGTCCATTTGGCCGCGACCTGACCTCCTAAATGGACGCGCGGTATCCAAGTTGCGTCCTGAAAATTCGACGCCTCGAGTCACGCCTTGGACCTCCTTAACCCCTTGACATACAAATAAAACGGAATTTGATGCGTCGAAAAAATATTATTTAATTTGGCCGGAGGCAGTTCTTGACGTCTCGGAGACGTCAAAGTCTTCAATAGCACATGAAATGAACGACGTCTCCCGGACGTCATTGTATGCCAAGGGGTTAAAGGGATGCAAAAGTGCCATCCAAGGAGGCAACCATCCGCGAAAAAAATTTCTTCATCTCCAAACTGGGGGTACGGAATTATTTAAAGCTCTACCACCGCGAATAAAGAGACTATAAGGAAGATCCTGACTCTCATGAAATTTCAATCTGTATAGAAATTTTGTAAATGTCTGAACAATTTTTAAAAGAATTTAAATTCCACGAGTGGAGGGTCCTTTCTTAGAGTCAGTCTTCACGTTGTGAACGTTCGGGGAAAAGTTCGGTAAACGAGACCTTTTTGACGCCATTTTCACGTTGGCTTAACCCTTTGCCGTATAAATTAACGCGGTAAAATCCGCGAGAATTTTCAGAAAACGCGCCGGAATGGTGAGGAAAGATGCTCGCTAAACCGGAATATTTGTTTCATACGAAATTGAGATCTGACTCGTGACTGACCCGAAATTGTTATCGCGAGTTAGACTCGTCAAAGTATGGCAAGGGGTTAATGGGAGTAGAGGGAATAAAAAGGCGATCGATCGCACCCGTCTGTCAAATGACTGGGCAGTATCGATAACTGAGACATTTGCCGCGGTCTGCATGTTTCCTCGAAGGGTGCCACTATAGCTGGGGTATCGATTCGAGCGGGTCGTCGCGCCCGATACACTATATCGAGGCGTGTAGACCTTTCCAACAAGGTGGGTATCGCGTGCACGCCATCTGCCCCGACCGCGGAGATCCTCGTTGCACCTTTGGCACGATCCACCACGACCGGCCCCAACACACGGCCCCCGTCGATTCGGTAAACTCCGCGTTTAAAAGACCGCGTCGACGCGTGCCCGAGTTTGCATAAAGTTAGGCTACGAGTCGACATCGGGTTTATTGCGGCGCCCCTTGCCTCTCCGTGAAGAGCCTGCTCCGTTTTCTTGGGAGAAAGGGAGATGGGGTACCATTGTAACACTTTTCAAACGTAACATCAACTGTACACGAGTCAAGTACTCATGTAAAAAGCCACTCGGTTAACAAGTAGCCCCAAGCAATAATTAATTCGATTTAAGTAAAGTTCTCCCATTTCTCCGGTGTAATTCCAAAGACTCATAGATAAGTACGATTGCGACTCGATTAATTTTTTTCGGGAAAAGGGTCAGAAGAAATTCTCTAGCAAAAATCGTTACAGTTGCACCCTTCGTCGGGGATTTTAATCCTCTTGGAAATTCACGGGAATTGATCGGGTAGAAGGAAACCGGGAGTTTGTGGAAACAGTTTCCACCCTGCGCTTCGTTTTCACCCCGATGTTGCCATCGGGCATCCACCTTCGTCTTTACCGCAGGATCCTCGGCTCCGGTCCCGTGGCCCGTTACATCTTGCTCTCGTACGTTTTATTGCACGATGGGCTTAAGACCTCTCCGCGTCTTCCTCGCTAAGCTACCTTTTAGCCTCCGCCATATTGACCGTGGGATCACAGTGCCCGAGGGTGGAGGAACGGGGACCGAGTCCCGCACCCTGGTCGTCGGAGACTTCGTTCCCTCCCGCGAGTCTCGCGCCTTATTTACGGAAAGGGTCCCGTGATTAAACGTCGAGTCGAGCTCCATCTCGTTCCCGCGGCTTTTGGGAGAAATTCGGGAAACGGGGCCGACTACAGCTAAAGAGACACTCACAAAATACCACCATCAGCTTGCTGGACGTCTGCTCGTCGGTGAACGTCGAGATGACACAGGTGTACTCGCCGGTCAATTTCGTATCAGGGTTGTTCAATTTCATGGCTCGGTACATGGTGCCGGAATCGTTGCTGGCTTTGTAGTCCAGATCGATGTATTTGGCGACTATCTCGCTGGCCAAGGGCTTGCTCCCATGGATCCACTGGAACACGAGGTCCTCCGTGTTGAGGAACCACTTCACCACCAGACCGTCCTTAGACGTGTTCTCCAGGTCGTAATCGCAGTCCAAAATTACGTGATCCGTCTCGCCGGCCATCACCGACGAGGGGACGTTTATGCTCTTGATCACCAGCTGCGTCGAATCTGGAAAAAGAAAAAAGAAAAGTGCGCTTATTACCGGATTTTCAAATCGATCCTGACGAGCGTTTGATCGCGAGGTTGGAAGGGGTTATTTGTCGGTGGTCGGGGTGCGAAATGCCTAGGGTCCCTAGGTGGATAAATCCGGCCGATAAATTTCAATGTTAGTCGACAAAACGACACGACCGACACGCAAGAATTCGGCTCGACGCGTTTACGACGCCGATGATCGATTTTAATACCTCGAGCTTTTAGTTGGAGTCCCAGCACCCTGTAAAACGGGATGTTGGCTTTGTTTGACCATCCGGCGGAGATTCGATATCGATCCTTCCGGTCCCCGGTATATTTATAGGACCAATCCAGAAATGGCTTTCAGTGGGACATTTAGGGCGGAATGATTGTTTCCGACCTCCGAGTTGCGGCAAGCTTCCGGTAATGTCCGAATTCCATTTTAGGCGGTCTTATTTTAGAAGGCGAGGTTCCCGATTTAATTCGCGCCTTTGACAGATGTCTGGCCGACGGGTGCTTCTCTCCGATGGGGTCGTTTCGGTGACTGGAGTGGCCCATGGCACCCCTTTTCGCTCCCCCATAGAATCGAACGTCCGATGCGTGCACTCGATCATTCCTCTGAATATTCCACCGGTGATCGTTAGCGATATTTCGATGACCCTCGACACCCTCAAGACGCCTCGGCAATTATCGAGGTTTTCCTATTTATCGAAACTCGATAGCTGGTGGGCATCTTCTTTATGGAAAATCGAGATGAGACCGGAATTCGAAGTTAATGGGTGCTTAAAGTCTGTCTAGAATTCGGCAGAATTCTGTACGGTCGTAAGGCTAAATTCCAGATAATCATCGAATGTCTCGGGGTATAGAGCGTTAAGAACCAGAATTGTCGAAGAAACCTCTAAGCGATATATGTCGATGTGGAATACATGCCGAGGTGTCTGCCGAAGAAATAAACCACCCTCCTTGCTCCCGCCGAGCTGACAGGATACAAAATATGCTCGTGCATATATTCACGACCGCGACCATTTGCAACGTTTCTCCCCCCTAGTTTCTCCTCCAACACTTCTAATTATATGTAATTTGTCATAATTGGGAACAGTATCTGGATCGCCATCTAGTGGAAGTACAATTAGAGGATCCGGAATTGGTCGTTTAAGGGTCACGATATGGGAGGAGTTACACGCATCTACCTTTCTACCTTTAAGAGACTTTTCTACCCTTTAACTGCATTTCATCTCAGACAGATATTCCAATCCGTCGTTCGAGTCACGGTGCATCGATTACCGCGTCACCTCTTTCGTTAATCCCTCATAATAGCTCTAAATTCGACACGTGACCGGAGCTTTCGAAACTCGTCATTTGATACGAAAAATTCATCTGTGTACAGGGAGATCGGCTCGTCGAAACATCACCGAACGTCCGATTGCTTACCTTCCGAGTTTATAAATCCCCATTTGCATACGCAATTTTCGTGATTAACTTCCTGGGAATCGGATTTAATTTAAGATAATTCCCTAACGAATATGCATGGATTCTTTTAAGCCGGTAATGAACGAGGAAAGTCCATCGGCAGGGTAGTCAGTTCTATTATTACCCGATTTCTCAAATCGCCTCCACGGACTCCCTGCATTTTGTAGCGCCTAGGGGATAATATTAATATCACCGGCGTAAACGCGCCGAAGAGGCAGAGGTTGAGAAACCAGCCGTATTCGTTGGTACGTTTCATTAGGAAAAAAACCGATCTTTGGGGAGCTCTTTGACGCTCGCCCTCCGTTACTCTTTATACCCGGAAGTTCGTAACCCGGTCTCAAAGGGCCAATTGTCGGATCCCTCTTTTTGCGATTGCGGAAACTTCTAAAAAACGGCACGTGACGGCTACTCGTCGGACGTAAAAACGTTTGCGCGCAAACGGCCACAAAGGATGTCAGAGAATTTATTAAGCGGAAGGATCCCAAGAACGGAATTAGCGGGGAACGTTCGCCGATGTAAAACAACAACGCGAAGTCTCGAGGAGGGACGCCGTTCGAGAGGTCGATACTTGAAGAACGAGCGCGCGTCGTTTCCGCATCCGTGCATAGTCGCCGGTCGACGGGCGCTTCTCTGGCAGGCTAATGAAAGGAAATTTGCTTACGCGTGGTCCGGCCAGCTCGCATTTAAGTTAATCATAACTCACTGGAGGTTATTTTCTGGGGGTAATCGGATAACGAGAAACACTTCTCTCGGCCTGCGAGACAGCCAAGACCCGTAAAGCGATCGGCCCTCTCGTACTTTCGCGTTTCTCGCCTCAAAGACTCCCGCCCCGAATTTGTCAGTCGCGTCGAATCGTCGAAGGAAACGAAGGAAAAGGGAAATAGATTGTGATGCGGGGGAGCCGCCGGAATATAAAACGACCCGAAACGCGGGGGCAGCAACTCCTTCGGCTTCGATTCGACGTATAACCCCGGGAGCGTGAAAGCTGACCGAAAATTCCCCAGGGAGGAAGGATCGCTCGGTGTCGGGCAGTAAGCCACTTTCCTCGAGGGGAAACTTCCTTCGAAATATTGCTCCCGTCTTTCGTACGATCGAGCATTGCAACTTATGGGTAGTTATTAATAATCTAGAACCGATCGCCCCGTCCGGCCAGGTTACTTCCTGACGGGCTCGTCGTAATTAATCCGGTAATTTCGGTATTATAATCCTCTTTTGGAGTTTCGAAGGAAAAACTTTGCAACGCTATCGGCCCATTCCCCGGCTCGAGGTATTACGCGGTTCGAGGCTTTAGCTTTCCCTGGTATCTCCACTTTCACATTGATGAGTTCCATGCCGATTTAGGTTTACGTATTTAGAGCCATTAGTTTTTAATAATATAGGTCTAGGATGATGCGGGCGGCCGATCGTTGGATCATCCCTTGATCATCGAACGTAGCTACGTCGATTCTCAAAAGGGTTGCGGTCGACTGGTCCAGATTGCAGAACCACTGATAATTCCGCAACATTGTGGACCGACTGCATGGGGACAAGGTGGACGATTTTCTCGCTGCTGATCCGAGCAATCAGCCCAGGGTCACGCGAGCAGAAATCAGGAATGGAGGATAAGTGTCGCGGATCTCGCTGATCCCGAGTCCACCTGCTGATTGGACTTCTTCCGATGGATCGCGCTAATCCAGGCTTCCCCATTCCCCTAGATCCACTCGATAACGTGGTCTTCTTCTAAGGGAAGATGAAGTTACCGCTGACCTCACAGGACGCCTTTGATTTCACCTAATAGTTTTCCCCTGATGAGGCTTTTCAGATTTCCCTCGCGGTCTAATTGCCCCCGATTTCAGATATTACAATAATCGCGTTGGAATAATTTAACTCCGCGATTTTTGAAGTTCGAATCGAGAGTTCTTCGAAATCTATAAGACATGGCGGAGGAACACGGTGGGGAACGGGGGTCAGGAAAAGGGAGAGAAAACGCGAGGAAAGCGAGACGAGGGAGGAGGAAACCGGAAGTTAAAAGCTTCGTTGGCTTGATTTTCAAGTGGGGAAAACGCTACCGGGGGTTACTTTTTTGTAATCCTTGTCAGTAGTGCTTGTTAGAATCCTGAGTAGACGTGATTTCCTATTGGCCGAGCACCTTTCTTCTTTTGCTCCTTCCTCTGCCTACAAGCGGAGCTTCCGCGGCAAACTTCCGAGAGGGGCTAACTATATTCACCCGACTAACGCGCACTTTTTCCGAATCTTGAGCAAACCATAATTCGGGAAAAATTGCAGATTTTCGCGCTCGATTATACAGCTCGCCCGAAAATGAAGCTGGACTCGTTAATTGATAAACGAGTAAACGAAGCCACTGAACTTCGCTTCCAATTAAACCGACGATGAAACATTGTCACGTTCTCTGCAAAATCAAATTTCGCTCGATGGAGGTTTCGTCAATTTTTACAATAATTTCGGTACTTTTTCGATTGATAATCCGTATAGAATTTTCCGAGACTCGAGGCATCCTGTGATTTAACATTCAAGTAAGAATTGTCACCTACTCGTGGTGCGACCCTCGATTTCATGTCGCCCTTCTCTCGGAAAAAAGCCCGTCGCCCTGTAACGTCAATTTCCGTTGACGTATGTTCGCGCGTGAACTTTTATAGATATTGAAAGACACGAGTGACGAGTGACGCGTCGGAATTATTCCATTTCATTTCCATTACGCGAAGCACGTCGGATCGAGATGATAAATCAGAACGCAAAGGTTCTGCCGGTTGACGCTCGATCCTCCGGCTCGTAATAATCGCGTGTTAAAAATACTTTTATGGGGAGTGAACGACTAATCCTCTCGTACGGCAATAAACGTTGCATCAGCACGCCATTGTTTCCGAAGCCTTCCATCAGCCATGTCGACGTATTTCGACGTTCCGGGTTTCATATAGAGAAATAACCGACGCCCATTGATGTCGATAGTCGCAGACGCGTTTCGAGTCTCGTTCCGATAGTTAAATTTCCTGAACGATGTAGAAAATAAATCGTTGGCCGCAAAGGCTACAAAGGCGCACCTCCAATGAGCAGGTGAATTATCAGAAGACTTCGCGATTTTTATTCCTAGGAATAAATTCGTGAGAAATTCGCCGGCCACCAGGACCAAGATGTCGAGCCTCGAAGGATGTGCTTCCAGTCGAGTTAAGTCTCGAACGAGTGAAGATCCCTCACGTAGGGGCAAGCTTCGAACTTCCTAGTCTGGTTTTAAATTTCCAGGGAGAACTCGCTATCCGAAAACGTCCTCTGGAAATTCCGGGGAAAAACGGGGGGGGGGGGCATATAGCCGCGTATTAATATTTGTCCAAGCCGAGGGTCTCTTCGACGGTGCAGGATAAAAGTGCTCTCCACGAAGGGGGCCGAAAGAAACCTGGAAGTATGCCAAAAGACTCGATCCTTGACGCGGATAACGACATCGCGGTCGCGTTTCCTTGTGCGTGCCCTTTGCGACGGACGTTTCGATCCTTTCCTGGAGAAAGGAAGCCAAGGTAGGAAGAGATCTCGCGGTTGATAAAAGCGAAAGACAGGAATAGAAATCGTAAGGGAAGCCGAGGTTCCCAGGTGGAATCCGTGTTTTACTTTCGGAGTCCTCAGGACGTACTTCGGCTTTGAGTTTAAGACTCGTATTTGCTCGGTTGTCACGGGCAACTGAAAGCCGGCTTGAAAGCAGGGTCAGTAAAACAGGTGTTTCGAAGTAATGGAGTAGCAGATTATTTCTGGTGACCCCACGTTTGACGAAACGACGGAGACTTCGAGAGCACAAAACTCGACGGTATCAATACCGAACTCTTCCGTGATATTTAATTAAATTTCTATTTTTTAACAACCATCGAGGCGGTTAACGATTCCCCATTTTTACAGGCCAACTCGGACTCGCGGCGAGTTCACCTCGTAAGGGTGTCGAGTGCAGGAAATTCGAGTCGAGGATGTAACATCCGGGGCAGTGGCGGATTCTCCATGGAATTTAGACCAGATTCCATGCGCTGAGAGACTCGTGGAATCTGCAAGTACCCACCTACCGACCGTTTCCACTCGAGTTTGCACCCTCTCGCGACGTATACCACTAGTAGCGAAGCGCCATTTTCGAGATACGCCAACTCGGACGGACATGGCCTGCCCCGTCGCCCCTCTGATTACACATATCAAAGTAATTGTTCGAGATCTATTCTCCGAGAAACTGCCCCGCAAGAGGGAAAGACGATTTCACTGAACGCAGACCCGAAGGGTGGGTGCATCCACGGCACGTCGCCGCTGCACTTGGCACGGCCTCCCGGGTGGAATTCCCACATAGGACCATTTAAATCCGAATCGTCGATAGATCACGTATATGCCGCTACAGGGTTCCCCACTTTTCCGTATACGAGAATCGCATTGAAATCTCAGCACGTTGCGCGGATGAGTCGACAGCGAAGAGGCGCGCTTCGATGGAGGACCATCATACAGGCACGCATAAAATCCTCGAATTTACCGCACCGTAACACCTCTACGCACCTCGATCGAATGAAGTGGAGATATTAAACGGCGGAGAGTGGCGGAATCGTGGGTCGTGGCCGGTATCTTGAAGGGGAAGTCGAAAAAGGGAGGAGATTTCCGCGGCCAACCGACCATGCACCGACCGCGGTGGAGGGTACTTAACCTAGGAGGTCCCAGAGCTCTCGGGGTTACCGGGAAGCCACGGAAGCTCCTGCTAGTCGGATTTACATGGTTAACAAGTCGACTCGCCTCGATTGCGGGTCAACTCGGCTAGTAGGGGTGATTTTTCCCCCTTGCGGAAAAATCAGCCGTCCGGAGCTCGACGGTGGAGAAAAACCAGCTCGTCCACCGGGGCGAAGCTCGTGAGCGGTCTCGAAAGTGGCCGAAGGGTAATCACGAGGTACCCTAGGCAGGATGAAGACGTAGAGGTGGTCCGGCGGGTAATCGCGGTTGCATGCCCCGGTCATACGCGCATAGGCTTACGCGCGTGTACGTAATGCCGTACGTAATACCGGGGGGTACGTGCAGCGCGGTCAGCAAGAGTAACGCAGGACGCACATGCCACGTGAATTGTAGGTTTGCCGGCAACCCTTAATGTCCGCCTCCTTCCTCGGAGCCAGCCCGTAGTCGCGGCCCACACCTCGGCTGATATACACCCGAGTTACCCGGGGTCTCCGGGGTGCTAAATTGAAGAGTGCCCCGTACGCTCGCACCTCCGCCGCGTCGGTATCTCCTCCGGCGTGGAGAACATTTAGAGGACCGATAAGGCCGCAATGTCCGTTATCATCGACGGCGGCGTGGAGCCATTAGGCGGTAACCTCGTACGCGTCACTTCTGACCCCACGAACGGCACGAGGGGTGCGCGAATGGCTTTCTAATGCGGTAATCGCTTCCAGGAGCGACGCGTGAAAAGGGGTCGTGTGCCAACGGCGAAAGATCGAGCGAAAGCGACGAGAAAACGCGCCAAGTGCTCCGATCGAGCCGCCGATTGTCGCGACCTCTTTTAAGGGATACTTAAACCTCTCCTTGCGGAAATTCGCGGACCTCCTAGCGGAAGATTCTCCTCAGCCTCGCGCAACATCCCTCTGTCGAGCAACGTCCCTCGTGACACTAGAAGCCGATATAAGAGGTTTAATATCGTGACCCGACGACCTGCTTCAAACTTCGCCAGAAGATTATTGCTCTCCTTGGCGACTCTTCGCGCTTATCCGACCGACCGTTTACCCTCGCTCTCTAGGAGTCGTTAAATCCTTCCGGGCAGAAACGATCGCACGGGGAAAATCGATCCACCCTCGGTGTTTTCGGCGCCGACGTGATGTGTCGAAAAAGAGAGCTCGTCGTCACGTTCTTCCGATCGGGAGATAATACATATTTCAGGCTCCGGCGATGGGAGTCTCGGCGATAAATAATGGCCGCGGTTTCGGCGGGCACGTCATATATTTTTTAGCGCCGGCTCCGCCCGGGATATAAGACTTATAAGACTTCCCCGCGCTCTCTCGATTTCTAGATTCCGAGGCGAGATGCGGTTGAGGGAGCACCCGCGGCTGTTTTATCGCGTTTACGCGATCGAGAATCCGTTTACGTCGCGACCTCGTCGAAGTCCGTCGGGGACGCGGGGGAGCTGTTAAAAGTTGTGACGCCGCGCAAATCGTAAAGTGATACAGGGACGTCTAGAAGCGCCGCGAGCTCTAATTCGATTTCCTCGACTCGGCATTAAAGTCCCCGCGGTGCATCGGGGAGCGATCTTTGATGCGGCGAAGCGATCAACGAGACGTTTATTCCCGTAATCGAATCGATTTTGCGGAAGAGCGGCCTCGAGTGTGCCGGACGCGTGACGTTTAGAAGCTAGCTCAGTTTTCCCGTAATACCGGTCGCGATCGATCGACTACTCCCGTTCGGGTCCTTGCTCCTAGGTATCCTTCTAACCGTTGTCGGATCCGCCGTAATAACACCCTGAAGCTCCACTTACCGTAATTCGGTTTACTCGAGCCAGCGTTGCGATACACGCGGACGCATCGCGGAGCAATTTCAAAAGCAACGAACCGGCGAGCGAGATATTTATGCGAGTGATCGGATCGATTTCACGGCAGGCGAGCGCTCGAGAGCCGGAGCTCCTTTCGGGACAAGATGGCTATGAATGAGCGGATCCACAATGTCATCTCGTCAGAGATACCGATTACTCATTGTCGATACCCGATTCGCAGCTGCGACTATTATTAATAACCTTGACAAGTTATCACCGCGTGGGGTAAGCGTCGCATCGGAAATTGACTCCATTGATCGATGGAGAGAGTGCCCAAAAGTGAGGAACAGGTGGCCGAGATAATTCCACGATAATTGAACGAATTTCGAGAATCGATCGAGCCGACTTCATGATCGTGCCCGGTTTTGAAAAATCGAAATCCGCGATCAAACCTATTTCAGGATGGAAAAAGGTTCTCTTAAGGGGGTGGGAAAGCAGAAATCGTTCAGGGAATTTTTTCCCGAAGTGAGAGTATTATTTCCGAACTTCGTAGCTTCAATATGGAGGCTATAAAGAAGGTTCTGGCGTGCAGGAAATTTTGCCTTTTGTAGAAAATGTTATAAATGCCCATGAGAAAATTTTTTTAATTCTAATTTCATGGGTGTCAAAACTTTTCTTTTAGCATCTGTATTCACGTAGTAAAGTTTGAAGCGATTCGTCACATCAAGTTTGGGGAAAAGTTTTGTAAACGCCACTCTTCGACGTCATCTTGACGCCACTTTCGCATCGCCTTGATAAGGAGCTCTCTTCGATTGCCTCGCATAATTAATAACGTTGACACGTTCTCTCGGCGACTGATGAGCGTCGCGACGCTGCCGGAAGTAGCAGAGTGCGATCGGAAGTCGAGTCGATGGATCGATGGGATGCGGTTTCCGCAAGCGTGGAGAGAGGCGCGGAACGGTTCCGCGATCGAGCCGACTCCGCGAAGGACGAGCGTCCCCTGCGGAGGAGGAGGCGTCTCCCGGGTCGCGACGTCTTCCCCTAAGTGTAGATTACTCATACTCAATTTAGCTCTACCCGGGCCAAGTGCGCCAAGTCCAGGCGGAGAATAATCCTCGGAGCGGTTAAGTCGTACGAAGTTTGCCTCCTGATTAAGTGATTCGACTCGCGGAGGTTCCTCGGCGCCGCGTCGACCGGAGATTCCCTTTGCTTTGAGCGTGACTCTTCCCGCGAGCGGAAAGTGGGTCTCTGGCGGGATTTAAATAAATGTTTTAATGGAAACGGATGGTTATCAAAGCGGGCCTTGGCACGATTAAAACGGCCGGGTTGTTTGAACGGGCTAAGCGGAGCATACGCGGATGGGTCAAAGACCGGGTCGCCGCGTCAAAAGAGCCGCGTCTTTCCGCAACTTCGGCGAATCGAATCCCGGGGATTCCCCTTTCGGATTTTGCGGCAACGCTTCCGCGTCGCCCTGCTCGGCGATGGATCTCCTTTTTAATTAAAAGCCCTACTCGTTGCGATAACAAAGGCTTTTCGCCTGGTATTAACGAAGGCAACTTTCGCGCGCCGCGGAACTGCCTTGGAAAGCTGCGAGAGGGACCAGGAAGGTATGGCTAAATGAAGTCGTGGATAAACGGTAGCAAGTGCAACGGGTAATGCGCCGATGGAAGCAATTGGAGTTGAGTTTGTTATCCGAAGTAATTACTATTAAATTATCCCGGCGACCGGGCCGAAACGACGGTGATCACGCGACGGTCGAAGCTGCACAACTCGCCCTTCCCCGGCTTTATTAAACGACTCAATTTACTCCTTGGAAAAGCCATTCCGCGGACAGGGAAAACCGAAGTCCTTGCGGAACGTCTCTTCGAGGGACTTTAACGCCGACTCGACGATGGATGAATTCACGTCCATTCGAGGCCCATCGAGTCGGCCACCCTTACAATTAGTGGTGCCTCTCGATTCAAACAAAATCCGGCCTCGTTGAACCGCGCTCGTCCGCCCTGACGTTCGCTTCGACTCCTCGATCGAGTTACGGCTCGGCGGTTGAACCATTTAATTGAAGTACGTGGGTTAATCCGGCTAATCCAAACGAAATTTAGCCCGACGCGACAAACCTTCGTTTGACTCGCGTACTTGAATTAAACGGCCTAATTGGTGTCCGGCGACTACATCGGTGGCCGGATCGCGAGCGATGCGTAAAATGCGCCATTGTGCCAACAACATCAAAAGTCGACCAAAAGCATCCAAACAATATCCCGGAACTCATAACCCCTGAAACTGGAACCAGTGGGTGAAATTTGGAATCGGAACTTGAGAATAAAATGAGAAACGAATGAAATAAACAAAAAACAAGATAAACAATACCGCACTCATTCGGTCGTTCGACTTTAATTCCCGACAACTAGGTCGGTTGAGAAATGTAAAATTACGTGGAGAATTCGGGGCCACTTTTTATCAATTTCGTGGCATCGAAATTGGAACCTCGCTGAAGGAGAACCATCGCTCGACGTCCACGTGTCGCCGGTTAACGAAGCGACGCGTCGCGTTCCGGCGTCCAGTCGAGGGTCTATCGAGGCTCGAATCCAATCCCCCGACACTTAATAAGACGTGACAAGTGGTCACGTGACGCGATTTCGTGAACGTACCGGGGCCAGGTCACGGATCGAGCGAGCCGTCGCGTGGGTCCCGACATTAGCCCGAAGATATCGACCCGGACAATCCCCAGGAAGTGGAGGCGCATTTCGCGGAGGAATTGCGACGCCGTTCGTTTCCCTCCGGCGCTATCGCCGGTGGAAAGAGAGCCCGGGATTAGGGATGTCCCTCGTACGGGGCGACTCCATCCTGGATGAACTTCCTCGTTTATTTAAAACGCACGCCCGAGGGCCGCCTCGAACAGGGAGGACGTCCTTCCGGGGCTTAAACGCAGACGACGGAATCTTCGAGGGCTCTTTGCGTTTCGAGAATTTCGACGCTCATGCGCGCGCTTTATGAAACCTCGGATGGAATTACCGAGCGCGTTCCACGGGGCCCTGGACGATCATCGGCAACCTGGTCGGTGTTCTTTGATGTGCATAAATCGACGCAAGTCTTCGCGCGGACGAAGAGCCGACCGCCAAAATTGGACGTTTGCCTTGGCTAGGGCCAGCCGATCGGAAACGCCACAATGGAAACCGCTGGTCGAGGCCTTACTCTATGGCTAGGCATCCTCGCAAACCATCCCGCAAATCCGCGAGATTGTACTCCGGTAAGTGTGCAAAGCTTTGGTCGCATCGGTCGCTCCTTGACAAAGGGAGCGGTCTCGATATTCCGCGGACGATTCCGCCGTTCACGTCTGGATGAAGCATCGCAAAGCTCCACCGATGGGCTCCGAAATTAAGCTCCCCGTGGAGACGACCTTATCTTTTAAGTGGGGTTTTAGGAGGCTTCCTTCTTACTTGCGTTACAACGTCGACCTTTAAATCCGGTACACTGTGGAGGTCCAGCTGGATATTGCGCCGAGTAACGCCGATCGACCGTTTTCATCTTTCCGGGCTCATTTCAGATACGAAAAGTTCGAACCGAAGGCGGAACGTACCGTTTTATTGGATCGAGCTATCTCGAGCTCGGATCCCGCGAGGCTGCGTTGTCTTGTTGCAAGGGAAAACAGAAACGTCGTTGCTTTACGTCAATTGGCCGTTACGGCCTTATGGCCGAGCATCGTCCATGTACATGCATGAGGCAGGAATCGAAGCCGAAAGATATCGTGTTCTGCCACGGTGGAAACGCATCGACTCGCCGTGCTCCGTGTTCATGCAATGGATGCGAGGAAATGGATTAGATCGACCATGTTGTCTGCGATTGCGTTAACGTTTCTCTTTTGTTCCCCTATTTCTACGATTCGCCTTCGGAAGGTTGACTTCATGTTCGAGGTTAGGTCTTGATCCCGCGCACTCGACGGTGACGAAACCGTCGACGTCCTCGAATTAGGGTAAGTGCACCCTATCGCTGACTATGGTGACTATCGGATCGGTGATAACTCCTTGTTTGTGCGATGACAAGTAAATCGTCAAAGATTGGAAACGCCGCTCGAGGGAGACTCGACCTAGCTCAAGAAATTGACGCGGTATGTCGATAAAAATAGGACTTCCTAGAGACAGATTAGAAGACGTTGGATGAAAGCAAATTATTCACGAAGGCTCATTGACTGTACGGTGGAAAGTACCAATTAAGGAGCTAACGAAGGATTCCCATTAGCCCGGCTCGATATTAACGAGGATGCCTAAAGTAGTGCCTTCGTAGGAAGTTCGGGCCACACGAGCCGCCGCCATTAAACTTGATGGAACTTGGAGATTCTCGGGATAACGTGCTGGATTATTCGCTCTCTTAGAGTAGGTTATCCGGTGACAAGAAATCGGTCAATACTTTACTCCGATTACCCCATCGAGACCGGAAGGTCGTGTCGCTAGACTCGTTCTAAGATCCGCAACGAGACCATTTACGATGCGAGAAGTGGAAATGGGAAGTGAAAATCTGCCTTTTGGATTTGCAACTTTCCTGGGAGGGGGGAACGCATAATGGGAGACTTGACTCCCAGCTACCGCGGTTCTAATGGGACGCAAGTATTTCCTCGGTTTTATTAAGTCGAAACTTGGGGCATATATCCTCAAGTCTGGAAATTTAGATTCATGTTGCAGCCATGCACCGCGGCTACAAATTACGCCGTGAGTTCCGATGCGTTGTTACGAGCAACTAGTCGGGGTTACGAGAGTTGTTGCAAAAAGTTACGGTGTTCTATTTTACCAAAGAGGCAGGTATAAACGCCGAGGGCGGAAAATGGATGTTATTTCGATGGGCATGCAATTATTTAGGCAGGGAGGAAGAAGGATAAATCCCCGCATCGATGGAACGACTACACCTTCCTCGAGTTACGGAGAAATAAAAGGCCCAGAAGCGCGGATTCGCAGTTAAGGGTTGCGCGGCCGCAACTCGACGAGGCAACGCGAAATTCCCTCAAATCAGATTTCTTTACTCCCGACTCGATGGGATTACATTCCGGCGCTAACATTCCCTCGCGAAGAGGAGGCAATAAATTTCCCTGCTCCATTTGCAAGCCAGACAGTAAAGTCGAAGGAAGAATTATTTTAAAGAGAGCTTGCATAACTAACTCCTGTCGCAATCCATTACCTCGGTTCCCATAACTTCTGGGAGACATAATTGAACGATCGCCCGTCCAGGAGCGACTCTCCCTTCGAATCTCCGGGATGTTTTTATCGCTCCTGTGTACACGCACTCCGGCCTCGGTTTCTCGGTAGAATGTAGATCGAGACCGCCCGACGAAATTATGGAATGAATTTCCTACCGAAGGAAATTACCAGAGATCGCGGCTTGTGTGGATGCACGATGAATCTTAATAGAGATATGCAGAACAGGGATTACGAAGTTTTCGATGCGATCCGAACTCATGAAAGTTGCATGAAAAATTACACGGCAATGAGAGAACCTGGGCTAAATATCGTTTGCCAAGGAAAATGCGGCGAAAAATGCAACGGCATCGGCGGAAGGATGGGAGCCTCGAGAACGGAGCGCATTTTTGCGAGCGAGGCAGACCCTCGACTCGAATCCTCGACTCGAACCCTCGACTCGAACCCTCGAAGAGTGGTCCTTGAGCGAAGCTTATCGACTTAAAATCCTAAACTGATTGCGATAATTCGATCTCTCCGATTTGACCAATCGATGCGCCTCGGGGCGTTATTTCCCCTGTACGAAACGTCGGTTTCCTTCCTCAGGCAGGAACGAAAAAGAATCTCGCAATCGACCCCCGACCTTATCTCCGGATTCTCGTAAACCGGATAAAATCGTCCCACGATTCCGCCTCTGTATTCTGAAAAAGAAAAGGCCGCATTACGTGTCCGCATAAAACCGTAAGGGAATAAAATCCATCGCCGGCCCGAGTAACGTGAGGTAAATCCATAAACCCGTAACACTGATTTAGTTTGCGCGATTTCTCCGATCGACCATCCTCCAGGAGTAATTCCTCGGGTGAGATTTATGGGGATTCCTCGGCTCGTCCGAAAAAGAAGGAGAAACGAGATCGACAGCCTCCCGGCGGCCGCGTCGAGGCACTCGTAATAACTCGATTTATTATCGACTGGCGTCCCGATCTCGTCCATTCGTCGCCGCCCTCTTCGACGATCGGCCTCGTCTCGGCTTTGACTCTCCCGACTTCAAAGACACGTATGAATCGTAAAGTGCATCTTGCACGTACCGGGAATTCTCGGCCCGCCTGTGAAGGCGCTCTTCATAACCGGGAAAGTAAATTCCTTAGAAAATGCCGCGTGCCTCGATAACGAGCGGACCAGCGGATCCAATATCGACGCAGCCTCCCAGGAAACCTGTAATACATACTAATTCGTATCCTGAAAAGTCTCGAGAACCTTTCCGCCTCGCTTATTAAAGTCGGCTCCGAAATCTCCGTCGACTCCGCAACTTGGTCGGATTCGACCGGACATTTGAATATCGACCGGGAGTAATTCACTCTGGCCCCGCAGCTCGGCCAATCGTTTTCCGTAATTGCCAGGAAACTGGCCAAGGGTAAAGGGCGAACCGTCGAGCCTACCAAAGGTTGAAGTATCTCAGGGTACACTTTCCACCAAAAAAGCGGCAAAATGGGCCTCCGTGTTTAGAATTCTCCCCGTCCTGGGCGATAGCTCGACGATTTGTTGCCCCGATTCGCCAACGATGAGATTTCCTCGGCGATGAAAGCCGAAGGAGGAAGCGTACACGGGGTTGCGTTTAACGTCGCAGGATATCGTACTCTTAACTGTAAAAGCCAACTATTAGGGCGCACTACCATGTCTCCCTAATGC
The DNA here is from genome assembly GCF_000612105.2 of Orussus abietinus. Taxonomy (NCBI): domain Eukaryota; kingdom Metazoa; phylum Arthropoda; class Insecta; order Hymenoptera; family Orussidae; genus Orussus; species Orussus abietinus. The sequence continues at coordinate 1,538,348 of NW_019395981.1, forward strand.
CGCACTTTGAGATAAGAATGGAGTAAAACGAACCGTGTTTTTCCTCCGGCGGTATTACCGGGGTCTACGTTACCTTTATACACACACTAGGATTAGTAATAAGGGGTGAATCGTCGTATTCGTGATCGAATTAGTCGGCCGAGTGAAAATAGTTTACCGGAGGAGCGGAATTGCAGGTTAGGGCTGGATTCGAGGCAACGGAAGGTGGGGCGAGCCTCGAAGACGGATAACGCGAATGAAACGCCATTTCGAGGCACTTACTTGCGCCGGCAATGATACGGAACTAATTAAAACTTGACTCAAGTAACCCGGAGGAATCGGCCGACGTTTTAAACGACGCCGGAACGAACGTCGGAACGAGCCGACGTCGACGAGAAAGCTCGCGGGTTTACGGAGGCGGATGGGACCGAGCACTATCGGTTTTCGATACATGACGACGCGATTGTCTATACTCGATGATGCACGAGCTCTGTCGTCGTTAAGATGGATCTTACTCCCGGTTAATTAGGTCGTTATAACGCAGACCGTCTTCCGGAGTGCCGACGAGTCGACACTCGTCCCCCCTCGGAAAATGCCGCGTTTCCAGGAGCTGGGAAAAAATTAAGAAAAATTCTCAAAACTCGTCGAAGACTCGAAAAACTCCCCCGGTACTTGAACCAGTCAAGGCACTCGGAAACTTATTAATCGCAATAGTGCCGAACTTCTTTCACCAATTGTCGGGTAAAACAATTGCGCGCGAGCAAACGATTCCCGATTCGCCTTACCGGCGTGCCCTTAAATAATGGAACTGTTCCGCTAATTGGCTTCAGTCTGCCGGTCCAATAATTGACTCTCACTTACTTATATTACTTGCAATTACGGCCCATTGTTCGTATTATTAAAACTTCGGCGACTTCTCTTAGCTCGGTTCATTTCCACCCCAGGAACGTTTCCAATCTCTCAAATGATTCTTTTCCCGACTTACACTAGAGATCAATATCTCGTAATTAAAACCACTCTCGTAATCTCCCAAGAATAATTCCCTCCTTTCTAGGAGCATTAATAAACCGGAGGGAGACCGGGATACGGGAATTTGGAATTTCGCGATAAACTTGGAAAAAGAGAGGACCTATGCACGTCGGATATTCCTGGCGAGCCCAGAGGAGTCCGAAAGAAGAGCCTTCTTGGGGAAACAAACGATCGTGGTGGGCCTCGACGTGAGATTTACGTCTCGATCGTGAAAATTATATCGATCCCGGATCGAATGGGGCGAAAATGGACAAGACGCACAGGGTGGTTTCCGAGGGATCGTAGTCTCGAGAAATCCACACAAATTACCAGATTAGGTAGAGCCTCGGTAGCCATTTTTTCCCTATAAAGAGCTCGTCTCGCGAAAGAGCGATTACATTTCGGTGGTGAGAAATGTCTGCTCCCGGCGAAGTAGGGCCAAAAGCGGGGTTAAAAAAAAAAGGTAAAAAGAACCGGCAGATAAATAAATGCCGATAGAAAGCTCGGCCATCAATCGCGCGGATATCTTCGGCTATTTCGGTATCGAGACTCGGACGATTTACGACGCGTCATTCGGCGGAACGAATTTTTCCAACTAATATTCGGCAAAAAAAGTTTCGTCAAACGAGGGACTTCCGGCCCGCCGGCGGAAGTACCTCCGCGGCCGTTACTTTTCGTGATAAATCACATGGAGGAGGAATTTTGTAGCGGTAACGCGTCGCCTCGCTCCTGCTTATCAGGGCTCGCAAGTTTAATGCCCGACCTGGGGAGAAAAAGAGGGAAACGGAGAGGTCGATGCGAACACCTCGTTCGGCAACTCGAGGCACGAGTCCGCTGTACTACCGAGCTATAATCTTGTAACTCTAGCCCGATACGTCCGTGTCAATTCTTAATGCGATTCGTCTACGTCCAATGGCTAGTGGGAGGATCAACGTCGTCTACCGAGAACCACGTCAGCTAAACTCGTGTCGGTGTTGGGTAACATCGAGGGTGCTCTCGGAATAGCCGAGGGTAATCGTCGCCGAGGACGTCGCCGCCTTTTCCACGCATCCGTCGAGTCATTTCATCGATGGATATTGCTTCGATAAGGAAGAAAAGGAAAAAGAAAAAAGAAGTAGAAACAGACAACGCATCTCTTCGGTTGCGCGAGGAGAAAATCTAAGACGTGTCTCCGGTTCTCTGGAAAATCGCGCGAAGAGCAAAGACGTGCCGTCTCGAATTGGACCAGAGGTTCATTGATGGTCTTGCGGGAATCGGCTAGTCCGACGAACCGTACAGGATCATTATTTGACTGCACGATAGGGACTGCTAAATGCGCTCATATCGACCGGCTCTATATCCGAACGGAGTCATCCATGCCGACTACCCAACCGGGTATTTATACCCGCAGTGTGTAAATCTTACTCGGAATATTTTTAACATTCCAGAGCATTACATCGTGATCGTAAACACGGCTCGTGGAGCGAGGGTCGCAACTTAATTCCGCTTAAGAATCTTGTCTCGTCAATTTTGACTTTACTCCCGACAGTTTGTCGCTTAATCTGCCCGATAGGCCGAGAATTGCGATAATCGATTGCTCCGGAATAAATAGCAACGAGAGCGCCTCTTGCGAGGGGCTGATTTTCCGTGGGCACGTCACCCTGGACGAGGGTGCCGAAATCATCGGTTGACACCACTCCGCTATCTGGACGCACACTTATTTCAGATCACGTATGCCCATTGAATCTACCAATCAAATTACGTTTATGTCAGGGCCACGTCCCCTCGGAACATCGATTTCCGCTTTCGGGAAATGCCCGAAACGTTTAACGGCCTCAATACTTAATTGCGGGGCATTCGTATTAATCCCGCCGATTATTGGAAATTAAAGTCCACATTTCAAGCCGAAAGACATTCGCAATGGAAATAAAAAAAAGAATGAAAAAGAATCGGCGTACCTTGCGCGACCGGATTTCCTATTTTCCCGGATTTACCAAATCATTCGTCCGACTTAGCGCAATAAATAAACGCTCGTAAATCTTTATCCAATGCGTACCGTCGTTACGTCCCATTAAATGTTTCCGGTAAAAATTCTTCGGCTCGCGATTCCAAATTTCCGTGACAATGGGCAGGGTCGCTTGGACCGACGTGTTATAGTCGAGGCGTCGTCTCGCGTAAGTAGATTCAGTAAATTGTGGAATAAAGTATGGCTCTAAGCCTTATATTAAAAGTATAAGTCAAGACCGTGATGGGGGTGTAGAAACTTTCCCCATAAACTTTTCCCGGTGTACGCTCGCATTGATCCGAAGTAACTATTTCCATTTTTCACGATAACACGAATTGCCAAAGTGCTGAAATGCAGAAGTTAGAGGGCGCACTTTTTACTCGAGGACTGGATATCGATAAAATATGGCGGCCAGTCGTCAAACATTTTATCGTCGCTTTCTTCTTATCGGGGGGGAGAGGCTTCGTAGCTGAAAATGATTGCGTTTGAGCTTACGAGCATTATTAATTTTCTTAATTACCGTCCTTTGCCTTTGCGAGGCGAAATGTTCTTGGTGCAAGGTTCGTACGACATGTGGCTCGTTTCGGGATACAATTGGGCTCGATTTCCTCGCCGGAAGAGGAAGTACGCTCAGCGAGCAAATATAGGAAACACATGCCTCCAGCAGAGTAGCCCTTGTTCCGACACAAAATGCAGACAGACCTTCGCGTTTCAATGCACCGGACACATGCTGGCATGCTATTCGTCCGCATTTGTATACGATTCTACTCGCCCAGTCTTCCAGCGCCGTTTTCCTCGTTTTTAAAGGTTCTTTAAACCGCTGAAACTTCGATCCACCCTATGCTCTCGGTGCAGCCCTTAGATCCCTGACCTTCGAATATTTTCAAGACTTTCGATCCCCTTTCCGATCGATAGCTCAAGAATCTCCTTTCCCCAAAGTTCGTACAAACTCAAGAATCTTTGTATTCCTCCCGAAAGCCGGCAATCTTTCCTTAACAGAGTTGATCTTGAAGCAGATTTATGTCCTCGAATTTATTTAAAAAGTGCGCGATATCGCCCCGCTCCCATATCCGCAGTCGAAGATTTCTGCGGAAAAACTCCGCGACGTTCTAAACTTCGGAACCGTTGATTAAGCGTTGCGAACCGGAATACTAATTGCGTGATTAGCTTAAGGTGGAATTCCTGATTCTACTTCGCTAGAGCACGCGCTCCGGATGGCTCGACGTAACACCGGAGACAGTTTAATTTGTTACTGACAGCGCAAGAAGGAAAATTGCTCTCGGAATTGCATTAAATAATTCCCGCTGCAAGCGAGGGGATACGAGAGCAGAAGGCCGTGGAAATGACTAGCGAGGATCGGGAAGAAAACTTCGAACGAGAGATCGAAAAAAAGAAAAAGAAAATGAAGGAAACGCGTAAACGCTTAGTTGATTCTCGATTCTACGTGGCAGCAAAAAGTCGATCGGAAACTATTGCGTGCCACGTGCTCGTCCTCTTGGACTCTTCTTCTTTTTCTGAAGAATTTCCGCAAATGATGCGATCTTAAAGTTTCCATATGCCGGCACTTATCGCGTTGGCGTCGGGAAGTTGAAACTTTCCGAGGCGTCGTTCAAGTAAAGAAACCCAGGAGTGTCTCGTTCGCCAAGCTCTCCAAGTTATTAAAGTTCGCGGAAGGTCAGATAATTTCTCGATCCGCTGCATCCGAGACTTGGATGCAGTTTCACGGGCAGTCGAAAGGCTCGTTTCTTGCGTGGCGGCGAAGTGGATTTGATTTTGGTCCCCGATAAGAGGAAGAAAAAAATAAAAGGTAACAAAAGAACAAAAGCGTCGCGACTCGTGCCACCGTTCAAGACGCAAGGCGTTCATAATGGATAATTCCCTCTTCTCTTCCAGCCATTCTTCGGGCACATCCGTGGCCCGTGCCTTCACACCTCGGCGAGTATGATAATGGCGAAAGATGGTACCGGCTCGACCGGAAGTCGTAACGGCTCCATAGACCGAATCGATCTTACGAGCAACACCCGGCCTTTCCAAAAATCGTCTACCTCTTCGTTTCCGCGATCCACCCAAACATCACGACTCAATGTCTCTTCGAATCGCATCTCATTTTGAGATGCGATCTCACCTGCAGACCCCATAACGCGATTATTTCGCGTAATCCGGATTTTCGCGCATTTCCACAGTTGTGCGGACATTTTCCGCGGCGCGAGCCAAAGTTGGCCAACCAGTAGGAATAAGTACTAGTCGGGAATAAAAATTCGTTCCGCCAAGGGGGCTTCGAGGGAAGTGGACTGATAGTCGGCCAAGAGGCACGGCCAGGTGAGTAGGTGAGCAGCCGAGTGTGCTTCCGGTTCCGCCGGAGATAATCGCGGGTGCCACGGTATGTATGAACTTCGTTAAGTGCACTCCATGAATTTCACCGCTGGCGCATTACACGTCGATGTTCCAGGATTGGCTCGATCAAACGTCGAACCAATTGCCTACCTCGTAATCCGAATGCTATTGTTCGCAATTCTCCGTCAGTACCCCATAGCTACGACTATCGGTACCACCGCGACCGCCACTCTTGTTTATCAGAGTATTTAATCGTATTAACATCGAACGCGACCCCGTTTCCCTTGTTCAACATTTCCTACGAGTACCGCGCATCCCGGGTATATAATATAAAATAATACCGGGATAATCAGCCTAGGGGATAAATCGATGCAAACCACTTTGATAGGAAATTAGTTGAATTTGAGGGGTCTTGCCAAGAGCTCGACACCCGAGGAGCGGATATGGAAATCTCGTTGTAACATAGCCTCTCCGGTTACTAAAAGGGGTTGCCAAGATACAGAGGCCACTCAAGATGGGCAAGGAAAGGTTAATAGAACGCAAGTGATCTCGACGTTAATACCTGTCCGACGCATCGCAGATTGCGAGTCACTCTTAAGATTTCGCCGGGATAAAGTTACGTTGGCTAAATTAATCGCCGTAGTGAAACATAACGCCTGTCCCTTGTGTGCGGTTCATTCGGCGTTTTAAGCCGAAACGTCGTCGTCGAGGTGCCATCGAAGCACCAGTACCGTCGATAACGACGCGGACCCTCTTCGGAGGAACGGCGAGTGTTGTCCAAGGATCCAGAATATGTAAGTGAAAAAGGCCCCGAGGGTCCTCTTCGGGCCGAAGACGAACGACGGTGGTACCGGCGACGGATACGTGGGACGAATCGTCGATGTAACGAGCTTTTCTCGACGAGGCAGACGATAGGAAACAACAGCTTTTACCTCGGAGAGCGAAAAAGGCGAAAGCTTTTGGCCCGCCAAATTTCTCGTCCTCCCGGAATTTCGCGAGTTAAGTTTAACTCGAGTGTCCTTGTCGGATCGATGCCTTCCCCTGGAATCCGAGCAACGCGAGCCAAATCGTCCTCGGACTCGCGAGATTCCCATAATCCTTGCAGAAGAAGGTGCATTCTCATCCTTAGACGCGTTTCCTCGCGCGCGAGGCTGCACGTCCCGCAAGGATCGATCGCAGGTCCTTTAATAAACGCTGCAGGACTTTTAGAAACGTCCCGCCCGAGGCGCTGGGCAAATTCCTCTGCCCTGATTGCGACGAAACATTTCCCGACGGTCCTCCAAGGTGGAGGCTGCTCCTTGGAGAGGAGCGAGATGACTCGCGGACTCCGCTCCATCCGGCGGTTGAATTGAATAATCTCGGCGATGACGATTGCGCCGAACAACTCGGTTAAATAATAGTTACCGAAGTAACGAGCCAGCGGAATGTTCGGTACATAGTTTGCATTGTTATAACGATTATTTGCGAGGCTGGCTCGAAGCCAGGACGGATTTGTCGCGGGGTGGAACCCTTAATAATCGGGGCCGCGGAGTCTGAAGTATAATATTCTCCATTTGTTCGAATAATCGGTTTATACAGGAAAGTAGCAATTTATTTCGGTGGGCACTCGATCGGTGAAAGTTCTCGTTAGCTCGGGTGGAGGCACTTCCTCGAGTTGAAAGAGCATTCCGATGCGGAACTTCGCGTGTTCTCATCCTCTGAGTAGTGTCCCAAACTTCGCGAGTTCTTCGTCCTAAATATTATTATGTATGTAAATATATATCAATACATCTTTTTTCACCGAATGCGGATTTTTCCTCCTCCCTTTCCGTGGCTGTTCCTCTGGGAACGTTGATTAGCAAGCTGTCGGCCCGAGTTCGTGGCCGCAGCCAGAACCAGACGCCATTAAGTGACCGGACCGTATTCCTATTAATAGAAGCGTTCTAAATGCCCCGGACATGGCCCAGCGCTAAAACGGAAGTGCCAAATTTAAGAATGATCCCTACGATTCAAACGATAGCGAACTTCTAGCCTGCCGATTGCTGCGTGATACTCTGGTGGGAAAAAATATCAACGACTCAAGTCCTCCAAAAGATTCAAGTCTGCCATGAAAAACGGATACCGATACCGAAAACCGACCAACGCGAGCATCTCGGGATCGTTTCGCGTTTATATTTCTAGGCAACAAGGGCTCTGAATTCACCGTGGAAACCAAAGCGCAAACGAGGACGAGGATGGCACGATGGGGCAATTACGTCCCGAGGACAATTGAATTAATACATGGTAGACCTCCGTAATGATCCAGTTTTGTTACCGGTCCATTCTAGGCAGCTGAAATAACTCCAACGGCTCTCACCGTTGGTAGGGAGGTTCAAAGAATTCCGTCCCGAAAATCGCGGCAAAGTTTGCAAACTCGCGAATATTGCCGCTCTCCCGATCGACTCTCCGCTCTTATGTAAATCCCTATGTGAAAATCCTGGTATTCAATTTTCCTACGTATTAAATATCATATCTCCTCAATGTTTGTAACGTAATTACCCGACCGAACGTGACTGCGCGCGCCATTTTGCCAAACCCTGTTATGGCTGTACTCTGCCACGAGGGCGAACTCTCGTAACGATCAATTACAATGGTTTCATTGAAAGTCTTCCAATTTCCATCGGCATACACATTATTAGCATCTACTAACTACTTCGCTAACGAACTTGGCGTATTCTTGCCGTTCGTCCGAGTCTTGCCTGTTTAACGCGGCTCGACGTGTACTAATTGGGTACGTGCGAGCGAGTCTTCCGGGGGAAATTGCAGCCACTCGCGATATTCCCTGGTCCCAGCAGTGCCAATAATCGCTGCAAGTCGCAGGAACGTGGAATTGTCAAAAATGAGCATTTCACCATCTCGGCGCAAAGGATTTCTGCGCGGAGGCCGGTAAATCTCCATCGCTGCCGAATCGGGCGGTTCTCTTCGCCCGCGCGTACAAATCGCCTCATAAATGTTCGTCGGATGTTCCCGACCTCGTGGTGTACGCAAATCCGCGCGTCGGATTGATGAAGTACTCGGGAAGTAGCAAAGAAGTTCAGGGCCTCGCATATTTCGCCGTGATATAAAGTCCCGCCGGTGACTAAGATTAACCGACCTCGGGTGATCTACGCGAAATCGAGATTTGTACACCCGACCCGGTGGGCATGATCGTCATTGACGTTAAAGCAGCGAGGCGGAATATCCGCGGTGAAGCACTGCATCCGAGTATAAATAAGGTCTGTCGATATTCCATCGATTCGTAGTCCAGAGACCGAAAAGTCTCCTCTCCTCCGGGTCGAACTTCGCCGCCGCGAAGATATGAGCTTCGAGTCCGCGCGGTTAAAAATGGCGCTGATCGACGTCGGCCCGCAAAAAACCTTCGAGAAATATGAAAGGCAGATCACGGCGAGCCCGACTCCGCGGGATTTATTGGAAAGAGGAGCCCGCGGCGCGGATTGGGGCCGGCTACATTTTTTAACGTCGATGGTCGATCTCTTGCTACCCCCAATTTGGGGTTTTCAGACCTCACAGGGTCGTATCCTCGCGAGAAATAATTCCACTCGGCACGGTTTCCGTTCCCCTGTAACCTGGATGTCGGATGGAGGTCCAAAAGGTTTCATCTCGAAAGAGATTACGAGGTCAGGGGCTGAAAAAAACTGAAACTGGTGCAGGCAACAGGGAAACTGGGGGAGATTCGAGCCGGCGAGATTTCGAAACACGATCCGTCGATCGATTTTCGAATTCTCGGAGATAATTTAACGCGATGGGCATAATTTACATACGGATGCAGGAGACGATTCGCTAGCTCGATGGAAGTCTTCCACGTGACGCGTCCGAAGGAGTTTCGATAGGTCGATCTCCGTTCAACCGGATAACGCTATCTTTCGAGTTAACGCGTTCACGGAGCATACTTGCAACGATCGTACGAGTACGAGTAAGTACTCTCTCTCTCTCGCTCTAATTAGCCCTCGTAAAGATATCCTCGTTGAACCCTAAACGTTAGACCAGCCTTCCAACGTCTCTTTAATTAACGGACTTTTACTCGAACCCTTCGATTGTCCTTCCATTTAATCTAGCTTAAAATCATCCAGCACTCTCGATCGTGACTTTCGGTCCCGGCAAAGGCTTAAAATTAGCGAGCGACTGACTTCCCTCCAGCAAGCCACGTGCGACCGGCCAAGTTTCGCGCGAGCAAAAACTCATCCGCGTCGCCTCCCCTTTCTCTCGACGTCTTCATCCGACTCAAGAGACAGGCGAAAAAAGCCGACACTTCGAGGCTCGTCGCGATTAAATGCTTTGAACCACCGTAATCGCAGCGGCCGAAGCCTATTATCCGCAGACAAAAACCGATTCGTTCATAAAATATAATTCCCACCTCCTTAAATAAATGATTACCTAAACACTTTCCTTCATTCTTCGAATGTAAAATTCAGTGAAATAGTAAATAACCCTCAGTGAAATGCCGACAAGTGCGGACGACTAAACATTTTAGTTCCACACCCCTCAAATGTCGATTATAAAATATTATTCATACATCCCAGAATAATAAAACAATTACCTAAACTCTTTCCTACGTTCTTCGATCGGTCAACTAAAATTCGATGCGTCGAGCTAAAAACCATTTCCTGAGATATATAGTAAATAACCCTCAGTCAAATGCAGACAAACGCAGATAAACGCAGTCGATCAAATGATTTAGTTCCATACCCCCCAAATATCGATTATAAAATATTATTCATACATCCCAGAATAACGAAACGATTACCTAAAAACCCATATCTATGTTCCTCGATCGATCAACTAAAATTCGATGCGCCGAGCTAAAAACCATTTCCTGAGATAGTTAGTGGATCACCCTCAGTCGAATCCAGACAAATGCGGTGGATTAAACAATTCGGTTCCATGATCCCCAAATTTCGATTCCACGTGGGAGAATCCCTGACCCACCCCAACGCACTTGCGTAGTCCTCGTCCCTAATTACTGACGGTGGAGGGTGAGAGTCGCGCCACCCTGCGTTGGTCGCACTAACCTTCGAACAGTCCCGCCAACAGGACGAGGCACACCATCTCGAAGGCGGTCGCCCCCATGGCGCAGGGCTGCCACCACTGTGGCGGGGGCGGCGGGCCGCCCGCTCGATTCGAAGCGACTCTGTCGGCGACCGTCCGCGGGGGCCTCCAGGGGGCCGAGTCGTCGTGGGCAGCGGCGAGGAGTCCACGGCCGGGTGGAGATTCGGTCGCGACGGGGTCGGCGGCGCGAGCGCGCTCTCTGCGGAGCCGAGCCGAACTGAGTGGAGCCTCGCGCGTTTCCGCGTGCGGCGCAGCGGGCGAGGCCCCCTCCACCGTGCTCGAGGCCCTCGGAGGTGATTTACGCGACGTCCCCCTGGCGTCGCGGTCCTTCTTTCGCCCTAACACCGCACCTGGCCGGCCGGAGACAACGGACGAAGGAATGAATTTCCGCAATTTCCCAGGCCCGCGGCTCGCGGGAAGGGCCGCCTCTCCGGGAACTCTTAAATTCTGATTTCGAAAGTTTGAGGGGCCACGCGGGAGTGGAGAAACTTTTTGTCTAGGATAAGGCAGCGGTTTAAGGCGCGAACTCCCGCCTTTACGGCGGACGGACCTCCGAGGTCTCCCGCGCCCGGGGTGGCGCGAAACTTCCCTCGATAAAAGTTCCGAGGCGTTGGGCGGCCTCTTAAACCGTGTAGTTTGCGCTTCCGACGCCGAGTCGACCTGGAAATGTCTCGGGCGAGAAGGTGGGCGAAAAAGTTGTCTCGCATCGGTCGCATTTAAGATAGTAGTCGCGAGATGCGGACGAGGCCTATTGCAGGGACCGAGTCGGGGCGCGGCGGCCTATGTGCAGCAGAGTGCACCGTGGCTGGGCGTTATTTTTGGCGCCAGACCGCCGACCTCGATGGAATCTATTAGGGACGGTGAAGTCACGGCTGCGATCCGCGTTCCCTCGGGGTCGGGCCGTTTTCGGAGCGAAGGACGCGGTGCGAAGATCGTGGAAGACCTCCCTCGGCCGTGGTCGAGCGAACGCCGGGCGATATTTCGAGCGGAAACTTCGGCCCCTGGACCTCGAGATTCCGTGGCTCGCCTTCCTCCAACGCGGCGTTTCAGGAAGGCCCATAAGGGCGTCCTCGCTGGGAAATCCAGAGTCGAGGTCCAGCAGTTTAGAGCGTGGTTTAAGTTTGGGTGGGTTCCATGGTAGACGGGAAAATTGCGTCTCGACGCAGAGACGCGCAAGGATACTTCTCAGTGGTCGCGTCGAGGAGCAAAAGCTCGGTAGAAAAAGAAGGAAGGATCGATTCGATACCGCGACGAATTCCGCGGAGGAATTCTTCCAGGCCAAGACCGGGCGGAAGCGGCACGGAAATTTTCCGAGCAGGCGGGGAGATCAAAAGATCCTCCGCCTCGGCATTGCGGAATGGCTCGCCAAAGAAACGAGACGGTCCGGCCGTACCGCGTCTCGCTTAACCCGAGCTTCTGGCGAGATATCGGAATTACTTTGACGCGTAGTTAGAGTCAAAGATCCCCTTAAAGGGGAGGCGGCTTAACAACGCCACCTTCGGAGAGGAAACGTCAAATCGCTCAATTTACGCGGAGCGATGCGCCCGAAATTCCTGGACGGAGTCGATGGCCGCGGTCGACCTCGCGACGGACCCCGACGGAGACGTTTCCGCAACCGGCTCTTTGGGAAGAAATATCTGCCGGCGCGGAAATATCCGGAACGGGGAGCGATCTAGATCGAACCGGCGGAGGAGACCAGCAAGTGCCGGGGAGGGCAAAGAGCGGGCCCGAAACCCCTTTCGAGCGGTTTCCGGAGCGGATCCCGGCCGCGGACGGCGGTCGGGTTCGCCCGCGATTCCGCGCACGGCGAATAAACGCGACGTAATTTAATTCAGGCCGAACTCGTAAGTGACCGAAGTATATTTGCTGGGAACCCGGCGAGGCCCCAACGCCGCCCGGGAAAAGGCCGGCTTTGACTTTGACGCCCAATTAAAAGTGCATTTTCCGCTTGCGCCGACGCCGAGCCCCGTTAAAAATTTCACTAACTTTGACGTACGTGGCGCCCATTCCACGCGGGGGGAGCGACACTTGGCTTTGGCGTTTATTCTTGCGTGCACGAGTCGTTGGAATAATTGCTTTTCAAAGATTTCATTAGAGGAGTAAACGCGCGGGAGGAATAACGAGTCGCGGCAAGTCTCCTTCCTTCGAGTTCCCCCCTACGTAGAGAAGCTTCGGGGTGGCGTTTTACCCGCTTCCGAGTCTTTCGGGCGCGTTTCTCTGCCGATTTCCGGTGACGCCGCGAATCGTTGACCCGCGCTTTTGAGAGTCGGCGCCGTTTGCTCGCCTACCGTAAGGGAGCGTCGATATTTCATCTACAAGCCGCGATTTTGTGCCGAGCCGCATTCACTACGGCATCCGGGTTTGCGGAAACTGTCAGCCGGGCGCGCATCAACATGGCAGGAGCGAATCCATCGAATTAGGGAATAATTTGCGCGAGAGAAATTAATGCGCTCCAGTTTGGAGCGATGGACCGCGCCGGATCGACGGAGTCGATAACGAAGTGCGATTCGAGGGAGGATGAGGAAACGGAGAGAAGAGATTGGATCGTCCTCGATTGAGTCAATGCCGTAGTGTTAATTTTGAATTAGATTTAGATTAATTAATAAATCAGTCCGACTACGCTAACGATGCATGCGTACCCTTCGCGCCGTCATAACCTCTCCACCAAAAATAGACGACCGCCATAAAACCTCCCGTGGTCAAGGCGCTCGTCTCCCTTTTTCGATGTTTTAGAGGTATCTTCTTTAAGGGCACCCATCTGTCGCTCTCGACTCACATGGAAACCATTAAGTCGCAATCGTTTCCAAACCTTCCGAGAAAGACGATTTATTTCTTTAGCGCTTAAGCCTCGCTTTTTTAATTTCGACACGTACTTGATAAGAGGCAATTTGTCCCCAGATTCCTTTGGTCCTTTTCCGAGTTCCTTCTTAGAAGTACTTCCCCAGGAGTCCATATTGCAGTCTCCACCTACGCCTCCTTGACTGCATTAACTTCCCTTTCCACGCTCCTTTGCCCCCAATCGGCTGCATCGCAAAATGCAGCCCGTTTTTCCTCTCAACCTGTCCTCGGTATTATTATATCCTATCCTGAGATTTTCATCGCCAAGGCAGAATTTCTTCACCCTACAAAAAAAGAACTTTCTCCGGCACCGACGCGACTAGCCATTAGTTTCAGCGGGAACTCTTTCGCTCGGGTCGTAATACACAAACATTGTCACACAGGTGTACGTGTTCCGTGTACGCAAATAAACATACATTGTTACATGAAAATAGTCGCAGGAGTTTTCGTTAAAGTTGGCGCGAGATCCGTCGCCCTGTAGTGCACGGAACAGAGATTTTTCTAGAATAAGACCTTTCTAGTGTAAGTACGCGTTCAAGGCTTTGCGGGCAAATTCGCACGGGTTTCTCGGATTCTCCGTGGAAAGCGACGCGTTTCGTTTTATTCCCTGTCCCGAGAACACCGAGCGAAGGCCGAAGCGCTGTATTTGCAGCAACGTAGGCTCTTGCGGACTCATCGTTCCTCTTGGCCTCCCAAGCATGATTTTGTCGAGCATAATACCCTCCAGACCAGTGTGGACCAAGGTAACTATTCCGTGAAACCCTCGCCAACCGGGAACTCCGTCTTGCAAGTAGTCTCTGTAATAATACCGCTGACTTCCGGATATTATACACCCGCTCTACTTTCCTCGAGTCCGAGTATCACCTTGTTAACATTTGCATTAAATGTCGCGCGTCCTATTGTTCCGCCCAACTGGGGAGCAGAAATCAGTCACAGATTTATTCTGCCTAGTTTTCACGTGCTTAAGATTATGACAAAGACTCTCGACTAGTCGCCGTTCCAAATTTTCGACCGCCTTCAATTATGTTCCAGTCGTCGAAAGTTTGTCGGTGCTGCCATTTACCGGCCGAATGGAGAAACACGATCGACAGACATTTTGCGATAACTTGGATTTTTATCGATCAGAATGAAAGTAAAGACAAAGACCCAGAGGATAAATTGTAAGTCTTGAAGTATTGAAAACAACGTGATTATTTATTGCTAAGAAATTTTAGAACTTGAGGGATAACTTTCCTACTGATGAATGGTAGAGGTATGTTATTATGTAGACAACGGCAGTCGGTAACGCCATCATGGGAGACTTCAATGTCGGTAATGTTGCCGAGGGTCGATAAAACGCCACATATAAATTCGAGAATTCCTTCGTTCCGTTTCATTCTAGACGCGAACTGACTTCGAGGGAAGAATTCAGAGGTCTTCATTTATTTTTCTGAGTATCGGAAGGGGAAACTTAATTTAAATTTAATTTTTCTTCGCAGTCAGTTCTCGAATAGGTGCGATCTTAAGAAGATGGCACCGATCTTCCATGAGATGAGGAAGGAAAGGAGAGTGGGGGAATTTTGTTTTATTAACCGCTAACCAAAAGTGCTCAATGGGGGTACAAGTGTGGATACGGTCATGTAACCAAGGGTACCAAACCCGATCTTAACGCTTCCGCGGACCGAGAGCAATTGACGCTCCGCGCGTTCGCCCGGCCTAATATGGGCCTCCACCGACGCGCCGCGCATGCTGCGCGCGCATCCAAGAGTATCAGTCTGAACATTTTTTTTTTTAATTTTCAGGGCCTTTATCACATCTGGCGTGTTATTCTGCTTTTCTTCCGTACCTTGCGAGTATTCTTCCCTCGATTACAAAAACATCAGCATTTCAGTGAAACTGTTATTACAGTTAAATCATTTTCTACTTTACCAGCCGCAGAGAACCGTTCTGCAAGGAAAATCATATCCAGCATTCCCAGCTTTAGCGACCGAGTAGAAACTTCCAGAACCTCCATCTACGAAGGATAATCTCACAGGATACCCATCATTTTTACATAACCACGAAAACAATTAATTTCCAGCTACAACAGAGATGAGCAGAGATGAGTTGGGTTAAAAATCCTCAAATTCTAATAAGCAATTTTGAAATATATTAATCAACTATGTATTAGACATTTTTGACGTATGATCGTCAAAAATGATTATTACGTGTTAGTACCATCCTTATGGGATGGCACCGATCCTCGAACTAGCTGTGAGTAGAATTTAATACAGATAAAATTTCACCTTCCCATAAAATTAATAAGATAAGTTAAGGTTAAAGTCGAAGAGGGCACCACGAGTGTTCGTCCCTTACCATCAAAAGCGAGCAGTGCCGGTAAGCGTAGGTAAGCCACCACCGTCAACACTCGCATGGTATTACCATCACGAGTACGTGAGCTGTCAACGGCTACTGGTAGATGACACCGCCATCGCGAGTGCGCGAGCCCCTACCAGAAATTCGTTGCGCCGCCCTTGGGGGCAAAAAACGGTGAAAGCTAACGTACGAAACCAGAGGGCAGCACAGGATGCGATCGCACGATCCTGCCCGTAAGCAATCTCCCAACTCATCTCTGGCTACAATTGATTTTCAATCATAAACGAATCCAATCAAAACGACTTCCACATTAAATCGATGCATCTTCCTCTTAGACAATTTCGTTCAGTGTTAACAAAAATAAACATCCTAATATTCCGATGAGCAAGTGGAAAAGTTCAAGATGTAAACCGCCACACTTGGGGAATTTATTAAGGACCCCAGAATGCCAGGCAACCCCAGATGAAAATAATCACTTTTCGAGAATTTTTCAAGAACCGCAGTGTCTCACATAGGCCTGTCTTTTCCGGTGGGGATAATAGAAAAGAGTATTATCATTCTTGCTCGACGCCAATCGAGAATTTCGAGGAAGTGTCGAAACCCTAACTTGTTTGCTAAATAATTCCTGGCTGGTTCCATGGGACTTTCCCCAGAGTGGCACGGTCTCCTAAGGCTAGCTTTGTTTTTCGTATGGAAAATCCTAGCTGAGTGGCAAGTTCGCGGCGTAGGGTCCTCCAGGAAGTAACTTCCAGATAAAAGTTCGAGACGCCTTCGTTTCCGCCGTAAACTGCGAAGTGACTCGGGTGTCCGGAGGCGGATGCAGCTTCAGGTGTACCGTATGCACCGTCAATTAAATTACGTCGAACGACGTCTAGGTGGGTCAGCAATCCTTTAAAGTGCTCGTTTCGAGTGATCTCGATCACTTCGCCGTGCTTACGCCGTTAATTCGAGTGGTTTCTTGCCCCTAGTCGACGAAATCTATCGCACCGAGCGTACTCGAACCCGGTAATTATTCGTTAGAGCACCGAGCGTCAGAAAACCGTAGCGTTTTTCGAATGTAAAGCGCCCGAATGAATCCGCACGCTTATGTAAATTATAAAACAACGCCGAGCGTCGACTTCCCACGATTCGGGCCAAACCGCGTCAATGCAGTCACGCATGCGATTAACAAATAATTGATAAAATCAATGAATGTGCGAGAGCGCGCCGTAGTTCTTGCGGAAAGGGAAAATACTGGTAAGCTAATGGTTGGAATAACTGGGAGGGAAATTTGCAAATTTGCGGACGATAAAAGACGTAGTTCGAAAGTTTCGGACCGAGTTCCACGAGCGATTTAAAGGACACCGCACCCGCGAGCGGGTTAATGCAAATTGGTAGGAAGGACTCCTTACAATCGGTAGCGAGTGGAAACCCAGGCCTTTGTCCTCCGACAGAGTGCATATTAGTGCGATAATCGAGTCCCTCTATTATTTTCCGACGAGTCTTTGAAATCGTATTAGAAGCAAGTTGAGAGCAAGTTGAGAGCCCCATAAGCTCTCGACGCTAGACGCGACGCACCATGGAAGCTGCAATATGAAATCATGCGTGGCACCGTATAGCGTCTGGCCAACGCTTTTACCTTTTCCCATCAAAGCATACTTTAATAGAATTTTGCTACATTTTAAACGCTCCTCTTTGATTAGCCACCCAGGCGAGCGGGGCGCGGCGGGGATGTACAAAAATTATTGTAATTAATTCGATTCAACGGCGCCCTTTTGATAAAACGTTCCGGTCACCCGGGGAAAAGGAAAAACGGTTCCAAATTGTCCATCGGGCTTCCGAGGGCGTTGTCGCAAACTATCAACCGGTTAAAATTTCTTCCGGCCAAGTTAGCGCCGATAAAACCGGGGGCTTATCCGTCCGGGGGAAAGAAGGAAAGTGGAAGAGCCGAGGACGGAACGAGCTCTCCTGCCGAAAGTGGAAAATTTCTCGGTACGTCTACGTGTCGCAATCGAAGAAGGGCTTTTTCTCATGTAAATGTTATTCGCGCATTCGGCCGGGATCGCGCAACTTTTGCAATGATCCTTTAAAGCGGTGTCCGTGAGGAGAATTACTTTTTCCAATCACTGGAGGGAACACGGGGAGACCAACTTGTCCCAAACGCTTTCTATGCCTGGGTCGAAGCTGAAATTGAAAGGGAAGTAATCTATAGAACGAAGTCGAAACTTTTTTCCCCGACAATGACTTCGCGTAGTAATGGCGGTTCCGAATGAAAGAATACCGGACAATGAGGGGTCGACCAATCCTTGTCACCCGGTACGCGATATATCGACGGAATTGGGCTTTTGTCCCTGTTGAATCAAGCGGTTAACAAGGTGGTCCGTCCATCCTTTCCCATTTGCGCGGAGAGAGCTTAATGAAACTGTCCGACGCCAAGATGTCCTCCGAGTTTACAGTCCCGTTTATCCTTCCTTAATATTAAACGCTAAATCGCGCCTCTAAATCCTACCGGCGAAGGTGAGCCTCGGTTTGAAGGGGAAGCGAGATTAATCGAGGATTTTGGCCCCGGACGGTGAATTCGTTTAAATCGACCTTTTTATCGAGGGACGAATCTTCGACTTAGAGCTCTCGATCGATGTCGCGGACTCGAGAGGCGCGCACCTCCAAATGAGGGAATTCCTCCTTAAGATTCCTCCTTAGGGCCTGGATAAGACGAGGATATCGGCGAGATCTTATGTATTTCGTGGGGCGACTTACAAAAAACAACCTAACATATTTTCGGCACGCTACGGCCTTAACGTTGAACGACGACCGGAGATTATGGATGATCGGTGGCGCATGCAAGAGTTATAGCCGGCGACGCGCCGAGCACTGTAATCTCTTTGTAAGATGCCTGGGATTGCACCGCGTGTCAGGAATTTCCATTAAATTATGCAGGGAACATGCCGCTAATTGTAAAAACATCCTACGATAGATACATTTGGGCGGATCCGTCGCAAATGTCGCTTTTCTCACCGACGATACGTGCGGATCGAGCAAACCTGATCCGAACGATGGGGACTAATTATTATTCCAAGCATTTTTTCCCTACTTTCACTTTTTTATCATTAAACAGTACTTAATTTGGAGCGATGGGTCATAACCTTAGACACTTAAAAATTGTAAGTGTCCGGGAAAAATTATTACCCTGTCGAACTGGAAGGTCCATCGCTTAAAGTGGCTGCGCCATTTGACGCGGTATTCCTCCATTCTTCTTTTTTTCCCAGAGTCGCACACGAATTCGTAGATCTCCGTATTGCCTGTATTTTTCACGCATGTAAACCGTCTTACGTTACATAAATCTCCGCGGCACATAGATTTCTCCGTTCGCTGTCTTTCCTTCCGTGGCAGACGAAGTCGTAGCGGGAGTTCGCGAGATAAAAAAGTGGCGCCGTCGACGCTTTCGGGAGTTACGTTTCCCTTGGAAGTCCTTTTTTAAACGCGTTCATAATACATGCATTTTCTTGTTTCGCTACCTGTCCTCTTGCCGGCGGGGAAAAAACGTCACGCAAAACGGTTTAAACGTCTTTACACCATTTCAGTTACTTTCAGCAGGTTGCTCTTAAACGGCAAAGGGTTCCGCAGCTTTGTCCACTTTGTGCCTCGCGTATGTGCTTTACGGGGCAAAATGGCTGCAAACTGTGCGCCGCGTAAATGCGAAAAAAGGATGCCCCGAGTGTAGCCATCGAAATACTCGCAGCTTCGAGTTCAGAGTTGACTTTACGTTCACGGGACACCGAAAGTGTCGACAGACATTGTTGGAAATCCCGCTCGGCGTTTTTGTTGCGCCCACTTTGCACAAGAAGTTCGCGAAACGCGTTATTCGAATATCTAGCTAACGAGCTCAAGTGTCATTCGCGTACAGCGACTTCACTCGAGATGTCATTTTCACTCCAGGTTAGGGAGGCGTTGGAAGTCACTCGCGTTAATTAAGCGGTGAAAATGGTATTAATTACGCAATGAATCTTGCGAGGAATTTTCCGCGACATAAAAGGCACGCGCCCGAAGGCATCGCCATGACTTTTAGCGAAAGCTCGTTGAAAGAGAACTCCACTTTACCGAGACCGTCCCTGATGTACCCAGCATAGATAATTAATTATCCTGTTTTCTCGAGTGAAATGGTCAACATCGTACTATTTCATTCGTGCTACTTACTTTTTCCACCCACCCCTCTCTCGGGAAATTATTTGTCGACGAATTGCTCCTGAGCGTTCTAATTTATTGTCCACTGGTTGCGCGATAGGACCTCCACAAGTGGATGATTCAATTTTCCTCGTTATTGCTTTCGGGCCGAGGTATTCGACGTATGGGCAGGGAACGGCCTAGCTTCGAATTCGAGATTCTTGCCGATATAAAGGATCGATCTTTGCCGTCTGGCCGACGAAAATATCCGACGTCGAGTGCCGTGACGATACTCGTGGAACAGTGACGAGAGGGTGTTTATCTCGAAACTATTTAATGCAGGATCCTGATATAATATAGCCGAAGGTGGGTTCACACCAGAGTTCTTCGTGGTTGCGCGCCATCGCTTCCCGTCTCTCTTCCGGGCCGTGATAGTTTGGACGAGACTAATGAACGTCTCAAAATTAACGTCTAACACGGGTCTAGCTGGGCAGAGAATAGAGAAGATGACGTTGTTGAGGCTGGTATAAAATTAATTCCGAACACGGTGTCCAATTATTCCGGGAGCTCCTCGTCGGGCGGCCAGGAGGTGCGGAAGAGACGCATCGAGAAAGACGCCGTCGGGCTTACGTTTTACCATGGCCTTACCTACCTCCGAAATCGGTCCGCGTCAGTCGTACCTGGCATATTAAATCTGAAAATTCCAATATATATGTAAAATTATGTATTGCGGGCCAAGGATCGGGCGTCTCGCGCGATCATCGATTTTACATCGGCCGACGTTCCGTCGCGAGGCTCAATTTCCGATTTCTGAGAGTTCCTTAAATTGAAAGCTCTCATCGAGCTTCCGATCGCGCGACTTTTGGATCTTGTATTTCAAGGCGGACATAAATCGAAGGTTTAATCGGCCGAGCGAGGGACTCGTAAAAAACCTTGTTACGTCGAGGCGGAGGTTCTCTCTCGAGACGACTTCGACCCTTCGACTTTTCGACGAACCTCGCGCCTTCTCGAAGACAAGAACCGCAATTGCGTCGTGACTTTTGATAACAAGTGGATATCCGCCTCGACCATGTGTCCTCAAAGTTTTCAATTTTTTTCAACAACGAGATACCGATGCAATGGACTTAAAAAAAAAATATATTTCTAAATACAACCCCCAATCTACGTATACAAAAACTTCAGAGGCGGTGCCAGGGTCCTAACCTGCAGAAAAAAAAATCTTGGACGTTCTTTCCCCATCCAAATGTGTCCTTCACGTCGAGCTGGAAGTTCCCTGAATCGAAACCCAAATTGCAAGCGCAAAAGCAGAACACGTACGGGCAATGCAGAAATAATACTCGGTTTAACGTTATTACTTCATCAAGGCTCCCTGGTTTATCGGTGCTATTAGTGGAGCGAAGGTCGGCAGCGTGATCGCTCTCGTTGCATCTCCCTTTAGAAAGTTATTTACATCGGGCTGTGGAATAAATTTACCGCCTTGCTCGTTGTGATCATCCACCGAAACGAACGTTTCGTTCGTTTCTCGGTATACATTCCGTTTGAATGCCTGAAGTTAAGGACATTTGCCCACCGATGCAGCTTGTTTCTTGACTCGCTCAGTTTGGCGACTTCAAAGACCCTGAGGGAAACCGAGGCGTTGCGTTCCTCGATTTAGCGCACTCACCGTGCCCTGCTTCTTCGAGCTTCCATTCCATCGTTTCTCGATGTCCCACCTAGAATACTAATATCCGAAATGTAACGATCCCCTCCTAGGATCGATTTAAAAATAACGCCTCGATGTCAGAGCCGAACTCGCTCCCGTTACCCAACTCTCGAGGGAGTTGATCGCATCCCATACATAAAATCGATCCCCCCAATGACGTTAATCTTTCTAATTTTATCAAAATCCTTTCCCAGGGATTTCAAACAGAGCACGTACGGCATCCCCCTTCAGAGACCGAGAAGCATTTCTTGTAAACGACGGGGCTTCGTACGCGCTCTACGGTAACCGTATAACGACACTTTCGAGTACGGCTTCTAATAGTTGGGTCGAGACGTGCTTGTTTCGCCGTAAAGGTTTATTGCGATAAGCGTATAAAACGCCCTCCCCCCGAATTTGAGTTAAACCCCGGCGTTTATTACGAGGGCAATATTTGATTCTAATTTAACGCGACCATGCTGGAAGCGGATTCTGTCGCCGCGCGTCATCCGTCTTCCGTTAACGACTGCAAGACGGGAAGACGTGCCGACACCCTTGAATTCAGACAAAGAAACGCGTGCCTCGTAAATTCGGTCGAATCATGACGAACCGCACCGAGTTAGATTGGATTAGGTCAAGTAAGTTCCACGGAGCAGTTACGACAAGGGCAAGCCAGACGTTTCGTTAAAAATACGATCTCCTCGTCAACGCTTAACGCTTCCTTACGAGAGTACCCAGAAGCGAGAACCCGCGGGCGAGAGACGTGCACCTATCATGAGTACAGGGACGGGAATTAAGTAAGAAAGAGACCATACGTAAAAAAAGCGTGGAAAAGAAACGATTTCCCGGTAATTCCTGGATCCAGGCGGGATTTCTTTCCGCGGGTATTTACGCCCGAGATAACGAAAGGGTATCGACAGGGACGAGATAATCCATGTCGATGACGCCGAGGAAGCCCCATCTCGGAGTAACTTATTTTTATCGTCGTTCGGGGACCGTTGGCGGTCGTGTCTCGAAGAGGCTTCGGAGTTCCTCCGAAACGAAATAACGCGGGAGGGGCGATCGGGGCATCCGGGGGCGGCGGAGCGCGAAGTCCCTCGTCTTCTCGACGGGCGGGCCGCTTCCGGCGAGTGCCCTCTTCCGGGCAGGCCGACGTTATCGATGACTCAGGCGCCCTCTTCGGAAATCTTCATTTCGGGCGGCGCGGGGCGCGCATGCGCGACGAGGGCGGGCCGACAGGTGCGCGGCCGCGAGGGCGAGCGGCGCTCAGTTTCGGGAGGCGCGGATCCATAGCGAGTCGCCGCCGCCGCCAGTCGCGCGCCGCCTCCAGCCAAGGCACGTCGCACGCGCGCCCCCCACGCACCCGGAGCCGGGCCCGCGACCACGCGCCCGCCCGCCGGGCCCGACCGCCCGGCCAGTGCTTCGCGGACCCTCGGGAGGCGCGGGCGGCCTCCTCGCCCTCGCGACCGCGACTCTCCCGCCGGGCCCGGCATGCCGGCCTGAGTGCTCGCGCCCGCGCGCCCCCATCGAGTGCTCCGAGACCAGCGACGACCGCGAGAGGATGACTCGGCTCCACGCGCGCCTTCTCCTGTGCCTCGCTCTGCCGCTCCTCGCATGGCCCGCCCGAGGTAAGCGCTCCCCTTGGCCGGCTGACGGTCCTTCAGGTGCCCGCACACCTGTTCGCCGGAGTCTTTTCCCTCTGAAGGGAGCACGAGGTGGAACGGGTCGACTCGTGCGCGACTAGGCGCGTCTAAGGGCCTCGAAGAGTCTCCAAGAGTCTAGGAGGCGACCTTGGAATTTGGATAACCGAGGGGGAGATGGTTATAGCAAAGCGGGGATGTGCCCCGTTTCTGGAAACGAGCGATCATGGGGAAAAGTACGTGCATATACGTTTTCACCCTGGCCCCGACGAAGCGGAACCACTCGCCGGGATTGTTGGCAAAAGTGGCCGGTCTAGTGGAATTATTTAACGCGCGCAAATTAAATTCGGGACCGCGCTCGCCTCGTTTTCTCCGGGGTAGTAAACCCGCAGATTTTCGGCCTCCAAAGGCCGTGATGGACGTTCCGGGCTACTTACTGCTGTGCGTCGCGAATTCCGCTGTTTACGGGGAACGGGCTGCGTGCTCCCTGTGGATTTCCATTGTACCTCCGGGCTTTGAAGTATTCACCGATTTAACGCGCGGTGGGTGAAGCAGCGGACCGGCCTGTGGTGAGACGCGCGGAAATGGAGGTTTACCTTGGATTTCGGATTAGAAAGGAATTATTTTCAGGAAAAGTGGACGAATCAGAATGAATTCGCGGTTCATGACCTCATGATCCTGACCTACAACTTCGAGGAATTCAGATTAGACCTGAAAATAATTGATTGCGTGGGCGCAAGCGATTTCGAGTCTGCTCATGGATGGCTCGGAAGCGCCAGAGCTTTGGCCAAGTAAAATTGGACCACGCTCGAAAGCTGACCTACGACCAGTCGTGGATTGATGACGAAGTATCCGCCATTGTAGAGGTTTCATCGCGAAGCGAGCATCGAGACCCTTTTCGATTCTATTCGGTCTGTTTGGGGGAAATTCGGAATCGAGTGTTTTCCCCGGGAAAAAAATAAACAGAAAATGTTTCGTTTTCGTTTTCGTTTTCAGCGATACCCTCACGATAACGCCAACGGAATCGACGGGCGAAAACATGGAAAAAGGATCGTCCTTATCGCCAGTCGGATGTGCGCCGAATTACATGCGACCTGGTTACCGAACCCGGTCAGCAAAGTGCAGTTGGCAGTAACTAAGTGTCCAATGGCCCCGGCACATTTCCTCCGCAAACATTTGGCCGTTTGTTCCGTACATTTATTACGGTGGCCAGAAAATCTTATCGCGGGCTCGCTTTACAGGGAAGGACCGTTAAAATAATTGCTCTCGTCGGTAAAGCGAACCGGCGATAGGACACCAGCTCCCTGAAATTACGACGCCGGGCAGCGGAGATACTTTCCGTTGGGAGCTCTCGGGCTAAATTTTGACGGGGAGGAAAGAGAAAAGGGGGAAAAAAACGGACCGTTTTCTTCGGCTCGAACGAGCGAAGAAAGCCTCGTTTCTACGGAGCACTAAATACCGAAATAATTGAACCCGGCCCGTTACTGGGACCCTGCTTCTTTTATGACGCAGTTCCCGTTCCTCCAGGTCCAAACTACAAAGATAACGAGAGGAACCTACGGGCAAAGCGGAAAATTATCGATTTATTCCCTGGATATCGGGGCGATACGAGAGGGTTCTCCAGACGATCCCGTGAGGTGTCTCCTGTCGACTAATCGTCGGCATCTCGAAGAGGGTGCCACTCGATATTTCCGTTCCCTTAATTTTTAAACCCACCCCCGCGGTAACTCGAACTCTATCTCCCCTGTCCTGGAAAGCGTGCGAAAGGTGGAAGCGATACGTATTTCCGTATTTCCGGGGGCGTTTTTCCCGATTTTCGCCAGGGTAAACAATTAGAACGGCAGCGAGTGCTCTCTCCCAGCGAGCCGATTGCGCGCTGGGCCGAACAAACGGGCCGTTATTTTTTTGAATTAAAACGGAATATGCAGTTGTTTGCTCGGCGCCGATCGAAGCGGCGTCGCTTGAAACATCGGATCGTTTGGCCCATTTCGGCTCGACCGACTTTTACGGCGGGGCGACGAAACGCGGAACGAGAGGAAACTCGCCGGGAGGAAAGGCGACCCTGCCTTCGATTATGTCGTTAGGGGTTGCACTCGAAATAATCCCCCGAGTGGCGGAACGCTCCGCGCAATCCGCCTCTTCCGCCTCGCCTTGCATTTTTAAACGGCGCGCCCCCTCGCACCACGTCGACGCGGAGACGTATCCGCGGGCACCGCCACTTTCTTAGATTAAAATGCAGAGGGGTTATTACGCGGTGCCGTCGAGGGCCGTGTCTCGGAGGGAAACGTCTGGGAATCGTGAAACCGCTAGGAATCGAGAAATCGCGGTGGAGTCTTCTCCCCGGACGCAGCACTTGGCGACGCGAGACGAGAAACTGAGGGATCGTGGAGATTGAATCGCGACGGAAAAAAGAATATGTCAATGCAGTGCCAAAAATCGAGAATCGTGGAAATGAGCTGGTCCCGAACGAACCAAAAATCCAGGAATCGAAGGAATGTGCTCGTCTCGGACGAACTAGTCAACGTAACGGCAAAAGTCAAGGAATTATAGTGGCCCCTTTATCAATGCAACACCTGAAGTTGAAGAATCATAATGAATCGTCCAGGAATCGTGCACCCGCCAAAAATCGAGAAATCGCGGTGGAGTCTTCGCCCTGAAAGGGGCACTTGGAGATGCGACGCGATAAATTGAGGGATCGCGGAGATTTATTCGCCATGGAAAAAAGAACATGTCAATGCAGTGCCAAAAACCGAGAATCGTGGAAATGAGCTTGTCTCGGACGAACTCGTCAACGTAACGGCAAAAGTCAAGGAGTTATAGTGGCCCCTTTATCAATGCAACACCTGAAGTTGAAGAATCATAATGAATCGTCCAGGAATCGTGCACCTGCCAAAAATCGAGAAATCGCGGTGGAGTATTCGCCCTGAAAGGAGCACTTGGAGATGCGACGCGAGAAATTGAGGGATCGCGGAGATTTATTCGCCATGGGAAAAAGAACATGTCAATGCAGTGCCAAAAATCCAGGAATCGAGGGAATGTGCTCGTTTCGAACGACCTCATCGATATAAATTAAGAGGTGATATCCAACGGAGCCTCGTCAACGTAACGACAGAAATGAAAAAATCGCTGCAGTGTACTTGCCCCGAAAATACTATCCCACGTAATTGCAGTGTCAAAAATCGAGGAATCGTGGAAATGAGTTCATCTCGAGCGATCCCGTCCAGCTGACGTTAAAAGGTCTAGGAATTATGGTGGGCCCTTTATCAATTCAACACCTGAGGTTGAGGAATTACTATGATCTCCTCGTCGACGTAAAGAAACTCGGTCACACGTTTTCCGAATCTCATCCAAGAGTGGTCCGCAAAAACTCCCGGCTCGATTCCCGGACAATTCGCATTATTCGCCCCGGGACTCGGATTTTCCGTGCAGAGACGCGAGGGAACGGCGATACGTTAATTTACTTTGATTCTCCGGATTCGATTGGCCCACTTTTTGCATCCAAGTGTGAGATCCGGTTAGCCGTACGTTACTCGCGCGGCCGGTAGAATTTAACGTAAGCGCATCGGCGAGATAAATCCCCGAGAAGATGCGCTGCTTTGCGGCGGCGCGCGATCGGTAATTGCCTTTGCATTGTAATTTTCGCGCCCCGTGGAAAGGGACCCCCGATAACGTCGAAGGTCCAGAACGAAGCGGGGAAAATGTTCGCCCTATGGAGACTCTTTAAAGAGATACGACGGGGAGGGTTTATTTGAATAATTTACTGATACGTCCCCTTGTCGGCCCGGGGAAATACTCGAACCTCGACGGGTACAGGAATATGGCTATGGGCTTTTCACTTAATACGCCGGTATATTGCACCGGGCTACGCGAACCGATAATTGGCGTTGTAATCGTGCTACTGCTTCCTTCCTCGCGCGAGCCAATACGTGCCCTATTGTGCCAAGAAGAGGAGATACGTTTTGCTCCCGGCTGAATTGTGTAAACGGTAAAAATAACGCGATATCGGCACTGGAGGCTCGGCTGGGAAAGGGAGGGGAAACGTGGGAAAATCCCCGATCGGCCGGGGAACGCATCGGCATTAAATGCCGGCCTTTTTCACGGGGACGTCGTTCGGCTCGGCAGAGCACGTCCCGATTACAAGAGATATCATTTTAAAGCGAGAAGCTCTATACAAGGTAGGACATAGAAGGGGAGAAATCGTTCAGGCGCCGCCAGAAAGTGCATCCGACGAGACGCGACGATTCCTTCGACCTCGCGATTCCGGAAATGGAATCGGTCACGGAAATAAACATACGGATGGCGTTAAAACTAGAGTCCAATTACGCCTCGCTGGAAGGCGTTCAGGTACGTTTTCACGGGATATTCATTTTAACGAGTAACACGCCCTCGCCCGGAGGAGCCTCGCGGAAAAGCAGAATCTTGATTAATGAAGACAAATTGCGGTAGGTCAATCTGAAAGAAACTTAAAGTTCCTTTTAAAGTGGAGACTCCGTTCCGAGGTGGGCGGGATTTTAGGAGGGAAGAGGGCAGCCGACCAGTCCATGTTTACTCCTTCGACAGGAAGGAGGGAACCTATTTCTTGCGCGAAAGACGCTCCTCGTTTCGCCATTAGGGCGCCGAGTTTTCGGACGGGCCGGATGCGAGATACTAAATTTCCCGAGGTGTCAAGAGCCCCGAAACAAAGTCGCCTGAACTGGATGTATACTTGGACCTCGGGTGTCGCCGAAAACAACGAGGGAATTTCTTGGAAGTTATTTAATGAAGCACGCACAACTATTTACCCGACGCTCCGTTTATAATCCGTCTGCCGTCTCGACGGACGGGGAGAGACCCTTGCGTTTCCTCCGCCGTTTTGAAAATGAAACTCTGCGGGACGAACGTCGAGCGGAGTTAGTTCCGAGTGAATTCGGTCCGGGCCGATCGAGGAGTCGCGACAATTCGCCGACCGACATTCTGCCGGCAAAGTGCGCGATTCCGCTCGGAGGGGGGCATATTGCTCATTATGCGAAGGAAATTAATCGGGCACTTTGAGTCCCGTTAGTTCCTCGGTCGGTACGGCTTCTCGGCATAAGATATCGGAGTTCACTTAATTGGAGACGGCGGTTCTTCAGGGATATTTATTGCTCAAAGGGGAATCGCGGGGTGCAGCGGCTGCTTCCTTCCCTGAAGTTGACATCGACAACGGCCCCTGCTCCCTTTTTCACGATTTACCGGCATCTCCGCGGCAGCGAAGGAATTTACGCGATCGGTGAGTTCTTCCCTAGAACGATCCTGGCCGTAAAAAATGCCGGGGGAGGGAAGAAGTAGCGTTTAACAGCGAAGAGACAACGACAAACGAGTCGGCACGGGGCGCGGCAAATGAGCGCGGCAGTCGACGCCGCGATAAACGGAGAAAAAAAAGACCAGGTGAACGCCACCCCTCTCTCTTTCCCGCGGATAGGAGAGGCGCGGTAATTATTCCTTTCTTACGTTCCAACAATTTTGCCTGTTACTGGCCCGACCGTTTCCACCGCCGACGCGGCGCGGTCGGCAGTCGTTTCCATCGTTGTTAGAGTCGTTTCCACCGGGGAACATCGACCGGAACGCGAAGGAAATTAACCGGCTACTTCGAGTCCTATTAGCTCCTTCTAGTCCGAGACCTCCCCACGGAAGACGTCCAAGTTTGCTTAGACGGCGCCGACGGTTCGACTATATTTACCATCGACTGGGGCGAAATCACTGGGTCAAACTGCTCGCTGCCAGCCGAGAGAATTGACGGGGACAAAGACAAAGAAAACGGGAGAACATCATCGGCGATCGCCTACTCCCCCGTGACGTGTCGGCTTCGTCGTGTAAACCGACGAAACGATCTTCCAGGGTATCCGGAAAATGGGGTCGACGTCGAAAACCTCCGAATCAAGAGGGCGCCGGTTTCGCGGGAGACTCGTCGCCTCGGACACCCGATGATCCGGCGAGCCACCGCCTTGGGAATTTCTCCGCTCCGGAAATAGTCGGCCGTCTTGTGACCCAAATTTCTATCTATAAAGGTGGCAAACCCCGCTCCCGGGATTACGTTAGAGACTCGTAAGTCCCGGGAAACGTCCAGGAGACCGGGAGCGCTTACTCCTCGTATGTGCGCAAGGAAGTCTCTCTATATCAAGCCCGGCCCCGCGGGAAACTGCACGCTCTCGTCCCCGTGTAGACACCGTCCTGTAACTACCCCCGAATACGCGAAGAATCCCTCGGAAGACGAGTGCGATGGCCTGGAAAACGATAAGAGCCGAGCGAACCACTTGGTTCACAAATATCGGGCCATGCCCAAAACGTGTGAACCGCGATAGGCCCTCCTGTGCTCGGTATCCCCGTTCAATTAAATCGCAAACGGGAACTCTAACCCGAATATACCAGAAAATTTCGGCACGAGAATATTTTCTTCTTTTTTTTCTTTCGTTTTTCGTGTTCTTTCCTTCGGAATCATGCAAATAATCGAAGTTCAACTGCCGGGAAAGTTCCTCGGGGCTGCTGATATCGCTGCTTATTTCGTTGCCGGCGCAGCAATTAGTTCCCCGACGTTGCTGGAATCGTTCCCTGTCCCTGTATTAGGAAATAAGCTGGCTTGTTTGTGACCCCGGCCAGCACGGCGAGCGTTCGGCTAATATCGCTATTATTTCCGCGTATCCTGGGGAAAGTCTTTTATGTTTTTCTTTCTCGAGGAGGGACGGTGGTAAGTTAAGATTTTTGCCAGCGGCGTTTCCGCGCAGCTTTTCCGTCATAAATACAGTTTTTGTCGAGGCCGATGGAGCGTTCATCGACTGTGGGTGATGTGTAGCCTGGAGAATGGGATGGGACCGAGGATTATTTTCCAGCTCTTCCGAGTCGTTGACGCGAAAGGGTGACGTAGGTGTCGAGGTATACCTCTGGAGTCGTAATTTCCTTGCAATATGGAGGCGGCAAGGTGCGATGCATTGGTCGTCGCGGGTTTAACGAGTCGTGCAACATACGTGGCGTGTCCAGTCCAAATGAGGTTAGGTTCCACTCCCCTGTGAAATTCTCTGGAGACACGCAAGTCGTACCTGGACGGAAACAAAAACGTTCCTCTGAAGCCTGGAAGCTATCGCATCGGTCTCTGGGCTGGTCTCCCTTTCGGGTGCAATTTTTTAAATCGAGCTCCCCCCACGTGGAACCCTCGTTTCCACCCAAAGAATCGAACAATCCTTGAAAGGTTAAACGTTTTCGTAAACGAGTTACCCTCGATACGCGATCGCACCCTCAGGAATTGTCCCTGGAAGGTGCTAAACACATACATCCTGGGTACCCTACCCCCGTGAGGGCACTTTATGAAACGATAAATCGGCTTAAGAAGTTAGCCATTTTCTCGGCGCGATGTGCCATCCGATCCGGGAACTGAAACTCCCGGGGAGGATCTCGAAGTCCCGCAAAGAGAACGCGACGAAAGAGCGGGAGAGAGAGAACTCGCCGAGGCTGGCGTTAATTCGACTGAATTACGACACAAACAACTACAACGCGGGATCATCGAATCCCCGTTTTACTTAATTCAACGCTTACCAATCTCAGTTTCTAAGTTTAACGAAATTACCGATCGGCGGTACCACTTGCGCAACTCGAGGCCGAGTCCGGTCGTCGTCACTTAACAGGAAACGTTTTCTGCAGGAAATAGTTGCCATGTAGATTCACACGATAATAATAATTTAGAGCGGACCTTTCACGTCGCGCATTTGTCGGATGGCCTGACAGCAAAGTCCGTTTGTGAACTAAATATCCACGAGGGAAATTACGAGCCATCATTTCGTCCGCAGGCGGATACGAGCGGATGTGCGGCGAGGACGGTGTCGATTAATTGTCCGGCAGGGCTTTGACTGTTTGGGGAAATTCTCTAATCCTTTCTTGATAACCTCAGTTATTTTGTTCCTTAAGACGTCTCCTCTTGAATGATCTGAAACGAGGTTCCTTCGTCTCGGGAAATCCACCGACACGGAGTACCGACTGGCCAGGGGTGGAAATAAAAAATTAATTCCCCGGTTAATCGGCTAATTGGCAGGATTTTTAAGCATCGTCTGTCAGGGGAGTGCGGAAGAGTAGAACTTACCCTTTGGTGGAGAACGTTGCGCTGCGGTTGCGGAAACGTAACGTCATTTATGGCGTTACTCGAGTTACCGCGCGGGGTCCGACGCGATCGATGAGGATTTGTTTACACGGGAAATGCAGATAACCCGTTTGCTATTGGCAGCTGTCTGCATTTAAATGCCGCTCCGGGGCAGTCGATCGGCAGTCATGCTTTTACCGAGTGCGCGAATAGATTCCTTGCCCGGCTTATTGCGGCCTCGCCGAGGTGAGCGAAGACGCTCCTGAAAAACCGGGAGAAGCAATCACGGGTCTGACGTTTGATGTTGCACCCGGGAACCTGCTTGACGGAAGAAACGTGGACGGAATTGATCCCGTCTATGAATACGAGATTCCGATTCAATATCCGGGCTGTTCCCCTTAAATTCCTCCCGGATGCAAGGATATTCATCGCGAGCTCGATAACTGCAAACGAGGTAACGCGGTTAACGAGAGATTACTCGAAACACGCCGTAAGACCCAATACGGGGGAATAATTATCAAAGACGCCGACGGAGGTGGTTAAATCAGGCTGAATTAAAAATTTCACGAGAGCAGGGCATACATTTTTCCGTTTTTCTATTTTTTTTTTCTTTTTCCAGCGAAGAGATAACGACGCCATGTTATCGCGAGGGCGTTCGAAGCGTCGCGTTACGCACCGCCGCGAGAAAAAGAAAACGCGGGGTCGACGACGTTACGAAGAGTATCAAGCTACTTCTCGAGGTCGGGAGGCGAAACCTCTGTACTCGAGTGCCGCTAGGGACGTATTTCGTATCAAAATCGTTTGTTCAAAGCCGAAGATATCCTTGTCCGCGGATATCCGGCTAACGAGTCCGCCATTTCTGGCGGTGGAAACGGAACCGGCCGCAAACTGGATACTCGAGGGGGCGATTACGGGTTTGTCTCCGACTTGGTGTCAAACGTTCCATCTCGAGTGTTTACTCTTCGGTGGAGGGAGCCTCGGTTTACGCGAGTTCTCGAAATCGGAGGGGCCGGGAGGATGTAGGATGTAACGAGAGATGGGAATTTTCCGGGGGTGATATTTCCTCCGGATTGCACGTTGGTCGCGGCGAGGCGCGGCATCCATTCTTGCGTCACGTATGAGTATCGAATGAAGATGTCGTTGAGAGATATAAAGCAGTTGCCGCTATTGGATATCGAGTGGTGCATAACTTGGCACATCCCGGCAAGAGCCGGGCAGTCACTGCTCGGAGGAACAACAATGTGCCACCGAATCGACGAGGAGGGCCCTGTATATCGGGAAGAAAGTTTAAGTTAGCCGAAGTTAGATCTGAGGGGATGCACGCTGCCTCGTAAAACACCAGGGCGAGGGCCATTCCTTAGGAAACTTTCAATTGATCCGAGTCTAGTACATACGGAATTCAATACTAGAGAGAGATTTTAAATTTAGCGCCCTCCGGGGACGCAGACAAAAAAAAGAGGAAGCCTCGGAGGGCCTTGGGAGAGACTTCGAGAGTAACGTCGTCTTCGAAGGTGAAAATCATCGCCGGATCTCGGATTTCCAATGATCCCCGTCGACTTTCCCACCTCTCGATCCGGAGAAACATCCGGCAGGTGGACGATCCACTATTGGGTTCAAACGTACACCATAATCGGATTTCCAGGGAGAGCTGACGGAGGTTCGCCTAATTTGCTCCAGTCGGGTGTCCTCAAACTTAATCCCCCAGAATTTGGCCTCCGTCGATATAAAGCGACTGCGATCATCCCCGCCGAGCCTCGCGAATGGTAACTCGTCTAACCTGGTTATCCCAAACCTATCGTGCCCTAACTTCGCCTCGATGAACCCGGGCTCGGAAAGCGTCGCTTTCCCCTCACGAAGGGGACCTAGGGAAGAAATTGACGAAGGGGATGCTCGTTGGCAGCGATTAGCGATTTTGATTTTGGTGGCCGCAAAAAGTGCTTTGGACTCTGCGGGACAAATTTTCATTATCAGTAGTCCTAGGCGGGATATTACTCGACTCCGTTTCTGGGGGGTCGAAGGACTCAAAGGACTTGGAGAAATTGGAAAATCATACGACCCACCTGGAGGAAACTGAGCGGGGCGAAGAGACACGTCCGATCTTCGGCATCGATGCATCGAGATAGGGAATCGGAGATATTTACCTAACCACTGAGTAGAATCCGAGTTGGTTAAATCTCGAGGCACGAACTCGATTCCCCGCGTACCGGCCGACACCCAATTCCGTTCTTGGTGGGACATGGGATCCGAGTTCGCTCCTCGCTTACCTAGCCCGGTCTGGACCACCCTTGTCCCCTCGTTATATCCTTACGCGCGTTAACCGGGCGAGCTGGATGGCGAAGTCGACGAACCCATCGACGGGTGTCCTTTGACGTCGGGCCGTTTGAAAATTGCACACCCTCTGTTTCCCCGGGACGCTCGAGAGACCCGTAACTGCTCCGGACACTCGCGCGGACGAGCATCGGTCGGAGGGCACATCGATTCCGTCCCGGAACCGCACCGGAAACTGGAAAGTGCGAAGAGAGACGCGCCCGATTTCAAGCTCGAAGGCTCGGGCTTGGAATTTGGACATTTACCTAACCACTGGATAGATTCTTGGTCGGTTAGGTCTCGGGGCACGAACTCGATTCCCGAAACCCTCCACCCTGTCTCCGTTAGGACGCAAAGTCCGCTCCCCGTTTCGTATCCCGATCCTTCCTTGGACCGCTCGTTATATTATGACCCGCGGACCCTCTGTTGGGTCCTTTGATATGTATATATCATATATTTCGACACTTCGTAATTATGGGAAGTCGTTAACGGCATCTAAAAATCTTTTCGAAGAGCCGTCTCTCGCGTACTCTTTGCCGTTCTTTCGCGTCGAGAGCGTTATTGTTCGCACTAGATAGCATCTGTGGGAAACACTTGATAGATTTGACCTGCACGTTCTCACGTACGCTCTCAATTACCATCCGTGGGATCGCGTCCGAAAGGCGAATACGCAGATGTGTTTTCTACCAGGGAGAGTCGTGCTCGGGGTGGTAATGAAGTTTTCAAGGTACGGTTGCTACCGAGAAGAAACAGAGGTATCTTTAATTCCTTCCAGGGATATCCGAGGGAATTAACCGAGAGGCCAGGATGTGCGATCTGGGCGTCCATTTTTACCGAAAATCTTGGACTTTGCGAACGGTGGATTAACTTCCGGGCAGGGAAGTTATAGCCGTGGTTTTGGCTTCAACTTGAGGATGGAGGCGTGATTGTCTTGAGGCGTGTTGGTTACAAGGGCCGCTACGGGATCTGCGAATGCAAATTACTGGCAAGGCTCTATTCCCCAGTCTCTGATTGCATTCTACCTCATCCCCGGCCTCATGATGTTTCCCTGAATTCCGATTGGAAGCAATCGAATTCGGCTATCCTTAATTTCAAGGCAGAGCTCGACGAGCCGCGGATCGCCATTTCGAATTCAAAGAAGCACCCTCTATAAGCATGCTAATGCACCCTGGAATGCACCGACGTTTCGTTCACCCGATACCTAATTAAAGGTGCAATTGACGCTCAGAACTGATTTCCGTAACGCGCGGGGCCGATGCGGCGCATGCTTTTTGCCAAGCCAATTTCTTTTGGCGCGGATTAAGCTTTGGATTTGCATAATAATATATAAATTGCAAGCCAGCACGTGTGAACTCGGTATCGTGCTTTTGGTATCGGTCATTCCGGGAATTCACTCTTTGATCCGCCATCGTATTTACGTGCTTGAATACGCACCCCCAGCGTGTCTTATCTCTTGTTTCAATGCTCGTGTAAGCTTCATCTGATTATCCCAATTAGCTGACGAATTTAAACGGCTTAAAGTCTACCGGCAAGATGAATACGCGAGACGCCGAAAAGGGGGACGTATAATTAAATCATTTGCTTGGGCCATTTGTTGTAATTAAGACCGTTTGATTATTCGCGTGATTTTCGAGTCAGGCCGTTGTTACGGTGAAATGAATTCGCTGGTTTGTACGAGAACAACGGTAGCTTTAGAGAACCGTGGTTTCAGGCATGTAGATCGTAGTTTTTTCCAGCTTCCTGCCACACGTCACGCTGGCCATGCATAGGAAGATTTCTTTCGGAGCTCGGTTTGCATAATGCGAGGTTCCTCAAACACCGTTGAATTTCATAATTGACTGGCTCTTTTCATTTGCGACGGATGCTTAGCGAATCGAGTTTCACCCCGAATTGACGGGCTTAATTGATGCACACAATGTGCGCCTGGATAATGATATCCCTTTAAAATGTAAATTTTGCAGAATTTTTCGTACAAACAAAGGGATGAAATTTCTAGCCGATAACAGTTCGAGCGACGCCGTTTAACCGCGGTGGCGAAAGAATTGCGATTCCCGAAAAATGGTGGCATGAGTAATATGTCGATACTTCCATTTGTATTCGAGAGCAATTTCGGTCTACTCTAATGATCAACGACGACAGCGGCGTACATCGATTACATTCATTTGTTAGTCCAATGTGTTTCCCCAGAGTTGATAAAGCTCACCACTTCCATTCGATCGTTTAAAACTCACAGCACCTATTACTCGCCGTTCGGTCCTGCTTTTCTTTGAGCCCGCGTTAAATATTGTTTGCCCGGAGAAATGTTTACTCAACGGAAGGGGAAACGCGGGCTAATAATTTTAATCGTTAAACAGCGAGTCGCGATTCGACGCGGGAAATGACTCCTTTGGGAAATGGTCCCCCGTCGGTTTTTTATTTTTTATTTTCCCCGAACAGAAATGAAAAATGGGGGAAAGTTGACTGCATTTCCAACGGAGCTGTGCAGTTTTAAAACGATATCCCCTTCTCCATTTGCGGAAAGGAACTGGCGCACGTGGATAAATTCCATCCCGCCCTCCTGTCTGGAAATATGCGACTCTTACCGTAACCACCTTGTGCATGACTAATGCCTGCGTGACGTTCAGCCCCAACAAAACGGTAAAAAGCGGCGGAGCTTTTTTGACTTATGGTGCTTAGTAATTCAAGCTGTTGTCGCGGTGCCATGCAGAAGAAGATCAATATCGCCGCATCTTGCACGTGGCACGATTCGAGAATTCCTCCCTCGGCGCGAAACCGTCGAAAAAGCCGCTAATGTACGTAGAGAACGGACATAGAGCCGGTAATTGTTTTAAGTGGCATCCGCTCTGCCAATGGGAGAGGGAATTAGGCCCTTACTCTCGAAATTGGCTTACCGAGTGCATTTCGCTCGACTCCTGGCGTCGCGGCGTCGCGACATTTTCGAGGCGAATGATATTCGTATTACACCACTCACAATCCATTTAATGACATCGTAAATATGCATTATGACGATAAATTTAACGATTGCGATCATTTTGAAGAATTGGAAACTGCAATGTAACACGTAAGACTGTATGATTTCAATAAAACTTAATCCTCCGTTCATTCGATCGTGATTCTATTTTATGAACACCCCAGTGTCACTTCCAAAGCGGGTTACGACGATGCGCCAGTTTTATTTTAACCCTTGTTTTTGGTACTCCATGAATTTTTAATATCTCGAACCTCGAGAGGCGTTTCGCGCGTCGAATTCTCCCTCGCGAGAGGGAATTCTCGCCCGATCGGCTTAAAGTTTTGAATTATTGCCGGAGGAAGAGTCCGCGGAAGCATCGAAACGCCCAGGACGAGAGGCGTCGTTATACGGCGCGTTCGGATTACCGGCCTGCCCTGGAAATCCGGAGAAACACATCTGAATTCGCCCCCACACACGACGCTAAACTACACGGGGTATCCGTACGTTGCGCGATACACACCGCGGCAAGTTGCGGAACTCCCTGCCTTTTAAATGGAAACTCGCAAAGAAAACTCCGGCAAGTGTGCAACATCGGAGCCTAGTGTTGCGCCGTGCCGGATAATGCGCGGGAGTTGTCGAACTTGCCGCGGTACGATATTCGCTCGAGAGGCCGAGCGGTAGCAGAGCTACCAACAGTGAACTCGAGTCCCCCAACTTTAGATGATTTTCCGCTTTTGACGACGCACCGAAAATCCGAGCATATCCCCACGAGCACGTTTCCGCTGTTAGGCCGTTTCTCGGCCGCAGGATCGAAAGTCGCCTCGCGTCTCTTTTTCCATTGTATCGAGATCGAGCGCAACTCCCTGAGCCCCTTGTAGGTGATTCTTGGTTCCTCGTTTCATTTCCAATGGTTTCAAAATCGAGCGCGATGCCGTAGATCCCTTACAGGTGATTTTCCGTTCCTCGCCTCGTTTTCTATTTTTTTCAAAGTCGAGCGCGATGCCCTAGACCCCTCGCAAGTGATCTTTATCCACCCCTGTCCCATTTTCGATTTTCTCAAAATCCAACGCGACATCCTAGGCCCCCGCTGGTGACGTTTCGTCTTGCATCTTCTTTCCTATGATATCGAGATCGAGCGCGACGCACTAGGCCCCTCGCGAGTGACGCTTTGTCGCAGCCACTCGGTCCATCAGGAAGAAGGCGAGGGCGTAAAGATCGAACGTTAAGTATATACGTCCAAGTTCGTTCGCAGAGTGGAGAAAAGCTGCCGTTGAAATGCACGGGCGGCTACTTACCTCCCGAACCCATAGAACCTCGCGCGTCAGCCTCGACGCGGAGGTTCTTTGCTCTCGTCGGAAATAGAACGGCAAGAGGGAGAGAGAAAGAGAGAACGGCGGCGCAAATAACACCCTATAGTTGTGCGTGCATTACGGAGCCGATGCGTCCGATAGGTTCGATCCTCGCGAAGACGCGTCGGGAAAAATTCTATCTAGAATCGATCGGCCGCGAGGAATGATTAAGCTTCGTCGGGCCTCGAGCTCGCTTATGACCGAGAATATGTAACTCATCGTCGATGCCGATCCATCCGTCGGTCGGATTCACGGATACATTCTTGCCGTGCATTTGCATCTCGGGATTCACTCTCGGATCTCTCCCTCCTCGAGACCCGCGAGAAATCAGCAGCCGAGGAGGGTCGTCGTTCGACGAAGCTCCGACGTTTCCTTGGACCTTTGAATTACCGAGATTTCGCACCGCGACGCTGCTCTCCCTCCGCCCTTTGTCTCCTGCCGAACCTCCGAGGAATCGCTCGGCGGAAACTATTACCGTACAAGATTAAAGGACGTTAAACCGATTTTGCGCTCCCCCACGAGCGTATTCGTCGGCGCGATTCGATGGAACTCGGTCGTCCCGTGGGGCCTGTAAATGGACTTGAAAACTATACCGAGGCCGGCCATCTCGAAACTCCCCTGACGACGATAGACGCGACCCCCCTCGAATTGCTGCGCCCTCCCGACCGCGCCGGGGACTTCCTTTTCGACCTCCATTCTAATTTAAATTGAATTCCTCGGGAGCGTAATAGTTTTTTCAATTCCTAATGCGCGACGGCGGGGAACGCACCTCGGGAGTTCCGGAGGAACGGCCAAAGTCTCGCCCTCGAAGGGACTTTAACGCTTCCGGCTCTTAGGCGCCTTAAGACTTCCATCTCCGATCTGGAAATTACGCTTACCAGGGATTAAAGAAATGGCTACCGGAAGTCCCGTCGAATCTCCTGGTCGATGTTTCGATGGCGTCGGAATTTACCCCCGAAACCCGGCTCCGATTATTCGGTACTTAAGAGATTTCACTCTGTAACCGAAGACGCGGTTGGATTGATCGCGGTGCGGATTCTGCACGCGTGGCGCGGGCTGCAACGGAGAAGTTGGAATTGCACGAATATCTAATATACACGGCAGAAATTACTGTACAAACGTCGGACAAACTCTGATTGGAACTATAGCGCAAACACGGCGCAACGGTGCAAGCTCGGCAAAATGTGACTTTGCGGAGAAACGCCCCTCCGCCGGAATGGGACCGGAAACCCGGACCGACCATTGACGTTTTCCCTTATTTCCCGCGATATTCGCGGTTCGACGGAATGTCCATTAATTAGCGGCTTCGGTTTCGATCCCAAATATCGAAAAACGAATCCTGCCCTTCCCTTAAATACCGCCTAGATTAGTCTCGGACAGGAGGCGAGGTGCAGGGTGCTCTCATTTCAATGACTTCTTGAAATTTTACGCACCGAATGAGCACCAGCCGATGGTCGCGCGTGTTCACGTATCCAGGAAAAAAGCGTCTCCCTCGTTTACGTTACTAATGGCACGGACGTGCGACCAGAGGAGGCGCTCCTCTATTAGGAATCCGGGTCATCCTAAGACACGGCGCGGCGAATTTCCCTGCGGCGCGAAGCAAGACGCTTGGGAGCAAGATTTCACCCGGTACCGAAATTTCCCTTCGAAACTACCCCCGAACTCGAAAAAGACCTAGAAAGAAGGCGCCCCCTCTGGGCGATAACCCCCTCGGAGGACGAGACTAATGAAAAATGTTATTTTGCATTTAAATATCCCCGCCGTTTCGCGCATCGTTTACGACCCCCGTCCATTACCACCCTCGGATCTGCACGGTACACCTGCGGTATATTGCAAAAAAGGCTCGTATGGCGATATTAACCTATTTAGAGGTGGCAATGCCGCAGCGGAGACGATTTAACGGCATCGCATGCCCGCCCCGATTTATGAGGCCACCGAGGATACCGGCTTTAAGGAGGACTTACGAGTTCGGTGAATTTTTTGCCCCCCGTGTTCTCCGAGTCGATAGCTCGATACCGCGGAGAGTTCGCATCGCCGGGCGAAGCCATAATTAGGTCGGCGAACGAACGGCGGAAAAAGTCAAAGCGCTCTTAATCGGTGCGATTGGATCCGATCCGGACTCCGCCTCTGGGACTTTGACGGGTCGACTCGTCGTTAGACTCGCTCCAGAGACGCCGAAGTTCGGCGTCGGTGAGGTGCTAAAAACCGATGGTTACCGCGTTTTTCGGCCATCTCTTTTGCGCCCTCGTTCGCGCGACGAACGACGGAATACAGGGAGCAACGGACTTCGCGGTCACGATTTTTCTACGTACACGCTGGTCCTGTTGAAAATGGGGGCGGAAAGTCAGGTAGAATTTTTCCGTACCTATTCCTTAGCTCGTAATAATTTTAATAATTTTAATTGAATAACAGCGCTGAATCAGCTGCGCGCTGAGCCGTTCGCGACGTAAATGCAAGACAGCCCGTGGTTCCGATTCTGGATTTCATACGATCAACTTTCGCAACTTTCGAAATTGCCACTTTCAAATAATGACCAATGACCTGGCTTTGCAACAACGGGAAATTTTTCATGCGGATCTATCCGTATGCGAAAAAAAAATTCGGCCGAGCTCGAGAATCAAATCCCTGGATGGCTCATTTTCCATTAACTGTTACAAGGAGAATTATGCATCGGGGAGAAACATTGTATAGGAGTTTTCGACCCCGTCTCCAAAGAGGAACGGGGTGGGTAAAGCGTTTCATATTACTTTACATCTTGTAACGTGTATTTGTAGTCACTTCGTGTAATCCGATGTACAGGGTCGCGGAGCGTTGGGGGAGCGTCGTGGGGTGCCGTGGAAACATCGTGGAACGCCATGGAAACATCGTGGAACGTCGTTGTAGCGTCGTGGAAGAGTCGCGCTATCGGGTCAAGGGAGCGTCGAGGCGCTCCTTCGGGCGTCGGTCCCACGTGCGGGGCCTTGTGCGCCTCCGCGCTCCGCCGGTGCTCCCTCGTGCGTGGATCCTCTTCTCCGTTCCCACCCATCGAGAGTGCCGGGAAAAAAAAAAAAAACGCAGCAGGTACCACAGAAAAGGAGTGCCAGACCGTACTCTCCCGTCTCGTCTCGTCGCGTCTCGCCTCGTCGCGTTCCTCCTCGCGGGGAGCCGGGGTCGGAATCCTTCGCCGCTTTTTCCGGTCCTCTTAGTCGAGAATTTGCGACCCGCTCTCGTTGCCTCCACCCCGACTGGCCGGTAAACCACGGTCGACCTCTCGCAGCGGTTCCGCACCCTGCGCGACCTCGAGATACAAGCCGTGAACTACGCGAAATTCCCCAATTCGTGCGAATTCGTCGATGCGACATGCCGGCGTTACGCATTACGCAGCGACGGAAATCTTCCAGAGCAAGAACCGTTGACGCGGGAAATTCTCCGGTTTAAAATTCCGCGCAAATCCGCACTATTTTCATACGTTTACCCAATCGCGAGCCTTGAACCATGTACAGTCTCTGGTGGCCTTCACGCGCGTTTATTGACTCTTGTCGGCGCTTTACATCGTACATCGGACCGAAGTCAGGGCGGAAATGGCCAGAGTGCCGGTAATGCACGTTGTGGATTTAAAAAGAGAAAGTGAGGCGCGCAAGCTTCTTTTCCCCACTTCTGCGTCTTTCCCGCGAAATTGGATTCGTTCGATCTCGCGTAGGTATTCGAAGGTCAAATCGACGAGTTCCTGTATAATCGAGCCGCGCCTCGGCAACTCAAACGAAAGTTTATTAACTTCGAAAGTGCGAGGCGCGAGAGCTCAGGGGGACTTGCTTCGAGGACTTAGTCTGCTGCGACTTGGGTTTGAGTTGGGGTACGCGGGGGAGGGAATTTCCCACTTTTTTTTCCCCGTTTTTCGAAACGCGAAACATCCAGCATCGTGTCCGATTCTAGTCCCGAGTCGCGAGCTTTCACGGGCCGGTACACGAGAACCATCGTTCGTTTATGACGCGGGGGATTCAGCGATTCGCGCCGTGAAAGTCGAACCGCGTGTATTTGCATTAAATTGGACTTTTTTTCCTCCTATTTCGGAGCGGCACTCGACGGAATCGATACCACACCGCCGTGCATTCGGGCCAGCGTATCTGGAAACAGGTGGCGTCCCGCTTGCTATCGGGATTAGACCGAAGCGAATCCGCAGCGGAACGTCCGAAATCGGAAGACCGCTCGTGGATCGACTTTCGCGGCTCCAGTTTCCGCGTAGCGCGATTTCGGGCTTCGGACGTCTCTTGCGGAGATTCTCCGGTGTCCATGGGAGGAGGGAAAAAATGAAAAGTGAAAAGCGGAAAAGGGGGAAAAATGGCCGGTCCGGGATTACTGAGAGGGCTCGGGTCTGGCCGGGAGTCCCCGCAAAGTTGGTCATTATAAATCGGGCAGTTCTGGCCGGAGTTTTAATCCGGTCCATTATTCAATCCCGTTCAAACGGGTCCGGCGGCCGATCTCTCGCCCCTGCCGGGAAACTCCGGGGCTGATAAAACTCGGCTGGCCTCTTGTTTTCTTTTTCCGCCGCGAAGGTGGAAAAGCGGCGACGAGTGCACTCCATTCGCGCGAAGGAGCCGGCCGGGGCGTGGCACTTTTTATGCTCTCGCGCTTGGTTTTCGCCGGTTCCTCGACTCTCCCCGTCCCTCTTGAATATTCATGGACACGTTGCACCGTATCTTAACTCGACGTATCCTCCCTTTAATCTCGCGGACCTATCGGAAGCGATTGCATTCGTGGAATGGACAATTCGACTCTCTGGTATTGGCATATAGGCGGACGGCGCAATTGGACCGCGTCCTGCCGGCGCAAAAACCTCGGAGAATGAAATATTACCCTCAGAACGGTGCCAACCGGCAGATGTAGATTTCTCGCTGTCTCCATAAGGACACCCATTCGTTATTGCTACGGTGGATGCGTACGAGGAGATATCTGGACCGGTGCCTCCAAAGGGCGCTCGTCCGAACTCGCCAGAAGGCGATGAGTGCTCGCAACGAATCGACGCGATCGATTTTCCTCTTTGCAACATTCTGATATACCTAGCGAAACCGGCGAACACTTCCAAGATGTGATATCCAGTGGATGGAAATTTCGCGCCTCCTTCGCAATGTCTATTCCTCGTTACGACGATGGATGCTCACGGGGAGATTATCCGCCCCAATGCCTCGGAGGGCTCGAATCTCGAAGGGCTCCCACCGAATTCTCGCTCGGCCCTTTCGATGAATCGAACCGATCGATCCAGCCGTCCTCGCAACTAAGCAAACGCTCTTCGACATCCCGAAATACCCGGCGAAACCATCTATGGCCATCGGAGAAACGCTCCGCCCTCGCGGCGATACCGCGCGGTCGGCCCGCTCGAGGCGTTCCGTCCCCGGACTCGACTCGCACCAGGGAACACCTCGGGAAAGGAACAAGGGATATCTTCGTTGGAACGGCGAGACTATTCCGAGGTTGGGTTGTTCGAAAGCTCCTCGCGGTTCTCGAAAGGCTCCGCCGAGCTTTCGCGCTTGCACCCGATGGAGCGCGGAGCTTTACGATGAATTAATGCCATCGATCTAGCCGTGCTTCTGGCATTCTCCTATTCAATGCCGGCATTTTGGGGTAAACCGGCGGAAGCTACTTCAGAGACGGTCCGACGACTCCCGCGGCGAAATTCCGCATGGCCGGCGCGCCCTGGGAGTGAATTTCGAGGGCGGATTCGCTCGAATAATCGACGAAAAAAATACTCATCCGCAAGTTCTCGCGCTCCGTTTAATCCCGAGTTTCCAGATAATAGCCCAGAGATGGATCGAAGCAATGGACTCGATCGCGCCATCGACGTTCCGGGATTTTTCCTCGACTTTCATCGACTTCCGACGGCGACGCGAAACTCGATCGACGTCCACCGGCCAAATCGGCGGTCGTAAGACGTAACGGAAGGGAAGCGGCGTTTTCCACCGGGACAGAACTTACTCTCGTTTAACGACCCTCGGAAGGAAGCCCTTACGGGAGTTTGGAGATGGGGAAAGGGTTAATATAATTTGCGATAAAACGGACCGAATCGCGAGCAGTCCTCCGGAAGGACAAAAATGGATCGTCCGGGAAGTGCGACCGTCGTAGGTATATTTCTGGGATTCCGCTCTTTTACGGTCCCGCGGATACCGCAGGTTTTACTCCGCGTACACTTTACGATTCTATACGGATACGCCTGGCTATATTCCGCGCGGCCGCGGGCCGCGTTCGAATTCGTGAGGAAAAAAGCGCGCGTTCAAAATTTCCACCGGGGCCGATTTATTCCTGCCTCGCAGTGCGTCACTTTTATCGCGCAAGAACGGAAACACCGGCCGCCATTAATTATTTATACGTTGGCGGCAACGTTGTCGAATTTAACCCGATTAACCGGTAATCCTAAAATCGATACTCGCAATCATCTGCTCCGGTTACACCGGGCGTTTCCAAAACAGGCGCCCGTTCGATCCCGGTGACATCGGACGCCGCGATTTCCTCCTTAAAAAATTCATCAGCCGAGTGCTCGGGACTACAAAGGGGACCGTGTTTCGTAGTTTGCGAATCGAAACTTTATTCCATTATACGGAGATACGAGTGGAAAGTGCTCGAACGTGGAGTAAATTTGCCAAGTTTCCCATTTCCCTGGACGGGGAGAGCTTTTTAAAGAAGGCGCAAAATTACGTTCCCGGTCGGATCCTTCGGACTCGACAAGATTTCTCCCGCGAGCGTTTCCCCATACCGTAGGTTGTCTGCGGAAGAGTCGTATGGTTTTTTTTTTTCCCCGCGGAATTCAAGATGCGAGCCTCGTACCAGCGGGTGACAAAAGCGCGCAAGCACGCCCATAAGGCAGGGTTATGTTTCGTCGATAATAAAAGTCAGGTCTGATCGCAATTCTCGATCGACCATATCGGCTTGCCGTAAACCGCGTACGATCGTAAAGGCAATAGCCACGGCAAAGTCTGATCGGGCGATGGCTTCGTTTCCACCGGTGCAGGAGCCTGGCTCGTATTTGATTACTCCCCGTTAAAACCGATCTAGCCCCCCTGCTAAGGATATCCGTCGATGGAACTGATCGAGATTTCGTGGGTCATGAAACCTGCCGGTTATCGAAGGATCTGGCCACTTAGAGATATTTAGTCCCAGGGGTAGAATCCGTCGAAACGGTGCCAAATGTCGACGCCTCTTGCCCGTGAGTCTCGGGCCGGTGCTCGAGACAATCCTACCTCGACGCCGCCTTGTCGATGACGACTTTTTCGAAGAATTCTTCCCGATGGAAACCCTAGCCGGGACCGTTTGCGTCTTACGTGGTTTCGCGG
Source organism: Orussus abietinus (assembly GCF_000612105.2). Lineage (NCBI taxonomy): Eukaryota > Metazoa > Arthropoda > Insecta > Hymenoptera > Orussidae > Orussus > Orussus abietinus. Next base: position 1,583,337 of record NW_019395981.1, read on the forward strand.
CTTCTGTCACCGCCGAACATAATTAGCCCTGGTTTCCGACCTCCAGCTATTTTCGCACGGGGAGAAATTGGCGCGTCGCCATTGCCGGCACGATTCCGCTTCTTTGCTGCCGCGTTGCCACCGTCGTCGGTCGAGCTGCACGATTTACATATTACAAAAGATTATTACCCCCGGGTTCTGGTCTTCGCGGCGATTTGGGGCGCCAATCGGGCCGGATTTCGGACGCAATTGACACTTCGCGTACTCGACGCAATGGCCGCGGGCGACATAATTCGCGACCAGCGATGCTCGGCGTCGCGTGGTTAATGGAAAAACAGTCGCCATCGGTCCTGTCATCACGCGAATATTAACCTCGTCGAGCTGTCGCGCCGGCCGATGAAATCGCGTGATCTCGGAAGATCGTCGAAAACCAGGATCGACGGAATAATCCGATGAAATCATTGCGGACGCGCCGAAATAGAGCAGCGGAACCAAAATGGCGACGCGGCCTCGGCGCCTCCGAAGGCTGCCCCGAGACGGCGAGATGACTCTCTGCTTGGAGATTAATTTCCTATCCAATAAATATAGTCTCTTCCTCTCCTCCTCGATGCTCCGATGACGCGATCGGCGATCGGCCTCGCTCCTCGTTAACAGTTTAAAAAAAAAAATCAAATTTATCCTCAGCTCCCGGAAAATTCAACTTCGAAATATGTCACCATTTCTATTATGGAACGAATGCAAAGGACGTGGCTGTATGGGGCCTTCAAATTGACGTTTTATCAAGCTATGGTACCATTTTAACGTCCCGGTGGACCTCGATATCCGCGAGTTGAAAGCGGAACTCGAACCGACCTCCTCACTTACCTCGAAAGACGCTCCGAATAAGCTACCAGACCGAGAATGCGATTCTTTTCCGGGATCCTTAATCTACAACGTTACCCACTTTGTTAAGGGAAGTTACGCCCCCGTCACCCACTTACCATGGAATGGCTTCGCTGAAAACTAATCTACCTCCTTTGCCGCAATGTTAAAAGCTCGTGAATCCAGTTTAGACGGCGTTAATTCACCTTCTTCTGGTTCTTACGTCCATTAACCTCCGAAATTCAACAATGTGCCGGGATAAAGAGGATAAATTATGTACTCTCGATAGACCTCGGTGTTGCGATTTAGTACAGCCGAATAACGTCTGTCTGGGACCGTGTACACGAGAGGGTCCTTTCGGTCGAAATAGATTGCGTTTGGCTGTAATAAATCCCGTCAGTGTCCTCCATCAAGGGGATATTTATTTGAACATCCTCTGGTGCTGCAATTTCTTGGGAACAGCGGAAACGTCCCTGGCGGGAAAAAGGAGGATGAGTCAAGAGATAAGTTTTGGTCGGGCGACCGAAACGTGTCCTGGAGGGAATTTTGAGTCCTTCGGTGATGTTTCCGAGATTTTTAGAACCGCTCTCCGTATGTCCGTATTCTATTAAATATCGAATCGTGATTCTTTTATCGAGCACCTCGTCGGTATGGATGGAGGCGCGGATAAGCTCGAGGATTGATTTCTTCGGGTCACTCGAAGCATCCCCGGGTAGAGCTCCGCCATCTTCTGTATTGATTCCTATTCCTTTACGCGTACGCACCTCCAATCATCCTTCGGTTACGAATACCGTATAATATTACCCAGTGGTTATGACGCACTAAAGCTGCCCAGAATTGATGAACGATTTAATTTGAATTTACGAGCTTTAAACTCAGTCCTAGTACCCACGATAGGCGCCAACGAATTCCACCCTGTTTCTTCGTCGATACCGATCCCTTGCCCGATCCTTTGCGAAAACGTTCCTCTGCCAGCCTTAGAAATTAGTTCGCCGGTTAAAAAATTCAAGCGTTCCCTCGGTCGGCTGCCGGATGGATAATATATTCCATCGCAATTGCCGGGAACTTTTTTGCTAAGCGGGAAATTCCAGGTGCATTACAGAACTTGCAGTGCGCCGTCCAACTTCGGAATCGCGATCTTTATACGGGGGGATTCGCACGATTCGAAAATAGCCCCCTTGCCGAGGCGGTGGGCTGGGTCGCATTAAAAGTAAGGTGCAGTAATTGGTTTAATGTCGTTCCGCGGCTCTTGAATATTAAAATACTTTTGTACTTATTATTACTTCCGAGAGCGGGCGTCTCTACCGTTGGGGGAGCGAAGCGGTAACCGGAACTCTTTCGACGTGGGTAATTTCCACAGGTGTAACTCTCGAGCGACTGAGAAAAATCGTCGGCATAACTCGTTGTCGAGTGTCATCTTCTCCGTTGACGTTCCTCGACCTACCTTTTCGAAATGATTTGTCTAGAACGGTCTTCCGTAATTTCTTCGCCGAACGACGAGTGGCCATTGCCGAGGAGCTCCCACTTTGGCGGGACCTCTACTTTACGGACAATCCGCCGACCCCTGCGGATTCCGCACCCCGTTGCGAGGCGGAATAATCTTCCCCCATTTGCGCGGAACACCCAGTAGATTACCCGCGAAGTTTCGAATATCCTAGAGAACGGAGCCAGTCGAATTAAGAGGAAAACGCGGGGGAGTGGGGCGTTGCGTCGAATTTCCCGACTCCGGCCTAATGAATTTCCTTTTCTGCCGCTTCTGTCCTAACCTCGAGCCGGCGTTTCCAGGTGCGGACGCGAAACGCGACGGAGGTTGGGTCTTTGGCGATCCGCCAAGTCGCATTCGCATCCGCGTCCAGGGAGACGCAAAAACGGCGCATCGCGACGTCCACGGAGACCAGGGCTTCCGACCTCGCCTCCTCCGAGATGCACCCTCCAAATGTTTCTACACTTTTTATCGCTATTCCCTGGGATAAATATATTTTATTCCCCAGCCAAAAGAATTCTCATTCGCGACCCCATCGCTGAGATCAAGACCGTGCCCTGAGAAAGAAAGATTCATCGAGCCAAAGAATTATTACCTCGATTCGAAGAATAATTATTTCACTGAAATGAACTAAAGATAAATTGCCACCGTTCCGGAGAAGCATCCCATTTATTCCAGTTTATTTGAGTCAAATAATTACTCTCCGAGTTAACAAAATATTTCTTCAGTTCCGTTCAAAAGAAGTTATTCTCCGGTCCGTTGAAATTTCTTTCTCGGTGCGTCCGCTCCCGGTCTTATCCAATTGTTTAACGATAAATATGAATAAATCTGAACAAATTTTAATCTCGAAAAGGATTAATTCATTTCTCATGAGTTCTGAGCCCGGGGTGCGAGTGACCCGCCTTGTCAACCCGGAGGAGAAGTAGAGCCGCGCGAGATTCGATTTGCGGAAATCTGCAGAGTCGGTTTACGTGGCCACTCCTTTCTCGGGATCGACGAGGGCACTTCCGTCTCACCCCTCGCGTCGGGACGCCGGCGCCGCTGCCGATGGCCTGGGCGGTCCTTTCCAGCATCCTTGCAGGTGGGACCTGGTCCTCGCACCTGGATCGCATTTGTACGATCTCTCGCGGAATCGGCGCCGTCGTTAAGACTCCCAAACGGATCAGGGAAGGTCGGCGACGAGCCGCAAATCCGGGTCCAACGACCGCATCGATCCCGCCTCGATTTGTTCCCGGTCCGGGCCGGGGCGCCTCCTGCAATGGGGGCAACGATGCATTCCACGAAACACGGACCGGGAAATAAAACCTCCCTCGTCCAATTTCTCACCGGAGAGCGTCCCCGACCAATCCACTTAACGCGCGCATTCAACACCCCGATAATTCCCCACCCCGGCACTCGGCGTCGATTAATAATGCAGCGAACACTGGCCCGCGAGTAAGACACGCGGAGTTTTCCCGCGGCATTTACTCAAGGGAAGGGGTGTCGACTCGTCAACAGGTGACACTCCGCAAAAAGACCCCGAAATCAGCCAGGCCCTCGATCGAGGTCCCTCCGAGGAAGCCGACCGTGATGCAGTTTCGCTCGACGAAAGTCCTTTTTCCTCGGTAAAGTTTCCCCTCGCGCGAACTTCCGGTCGGGACGGTTTCCCACGTTTCCCGTCGACGCCATCTTGAAACCGTTCCTCGCGGCGTGTCGGTCTACACCGTTACGGCTTCGCGCATCGAGGATAGGCGGAAGAAATTCGATATCTCCGAGCTGGTGGGATCTGGATCGGATTTTTTCACAAGGTGAGAGACGGCTTTGGGCCTATCAGAGGGAAGGGAGAAGAAAGTGCCGACTGGGAGAGATCGGCTCGCGGAATGAACCAGCGGAATGAACCTTCTCGAGCGGGGATCGAATTAGCGACCGAAATAACGCAAGAAACATGAAAAAGGTACAAAAGGTGGAGAAGGTGCTCTCGAGTGGAGGGATTGCTATTCGTGGAACCTGATACCGCGATCCAGGCTCTGGTGGCTGTCGACGCACCTCGACGCACCGTTGCGTCTTCGACGTCGAGTCCGGATCGATCGGTATCGAACTCGATGCCGAGATTTTTGCGGGGGGGTGAAGTCATTCGGCTCGATCGGCCAGTCGTGGATGAACGATACTCAAAAGTTGGGGAGTTCTTTCTCTTTTTTCTCGAGGAAAATCTGCAAGTCGGAGGCGAAGAGGTCGATAGGGAAAGTTCGTTTAGGCGAAGGGAACTCTCTCGGTCACTCGACACTTTCCTGCTTAACGAGTCTCGAAAGCAAACTCGGGGATTCATTTTTGCACAAAGGTCGTCCGACTGGACGGACTACCGGGATGACATCGGAGAATTTAACGGCGACATCCGATGCAAGCTCCTCTCCTCTCTTCCTCGGAGTTGATATTGAATGTCGTTAAAGAATCCGTACGGCGTCTGGAGCGTGATGGCGCATCTCGGCGTCGAGGCGCAAACTTTCCCGCGAAACGTCGTCAGGAGAGGTTTTCGAATTCCGAGTTTGGCGCGGAATTGCGCCGCTTCTGCCTTCGAGTCCTTCAGGAGGCTCCCTTTAAAAAACGCATTATCGACGGAAGTATGGACGTGTACCTTAATGGAGGTCGTTGTAGCCCTCCATCGGAGAAGGTAACCAAGATCGTGGGACAACGCTGATGTATCCCGTACGCGTACCTACTCCTGGCGGTAACGATATCCGATGTTCCAGCCGAAGTACTTTTCATGGTTCCGCGACAGTAAAAGCTCCATTCCCGCGAAACGCGGAAACTCTGCCGGTGACATCCTCGTTTCGGATTAAACGAGGATCCCTCGGCCGGTCCTTAAATCAAAAACGCATCGATGACCATCGAGCCGCTCCTTCTTGCTCTCATTTGCAAGGAAACCCGATATTTTTTAGAAAAACCGATCACGCGAGTTCGGCACGAAATTCAATCGGAATTTCGAGGCAGGGACGAACGGTTGAAATTGTTGGACTCATCCTGGAAAAAAAAAACGACTCCTCTCCAGGAGTATTTTTATACACTCATGTTGAGGTGTTTGTTCCCTCGCGTTCAGCGGCTTCGCAGGAAAAACGCTCACGTAAAAGTGTCGAAGACGTTCGCCGCTTAATCGAACCTTAAAGTGATATCGGAAAATAACGAATCGAGAGTGTAGAGCAAGCCGTGGAGGGGCGCTCTTGAAGTTCCAATTTACCGTATCGATTCTGTACCGATTGGTTTCTGATGAGAGGTGAATGAACGAGCTCGCGAGCAAAGCTTGGATATTTAATGACCCGTCGAGTGCCCGTTAAATGAGATCACTCGAGGGCTATCTTGCCTTGACAGCCATTTATCGTTTTCGGCTTAATTCCGGATCAGCTGGTCTTCCTCCGCAAAGGAGGCCGACGTTCTTTGACGTCGTTTTCGGGATCTTCAAGACCTACCGGCGCGACGTTCGCGTTTTTAATTGAGGGCAATCCGAACTCTCGGAATTCTCGGAAAGCGCGACCGAGCAACAAGATCGTCGACGCTTCGCTCTTTTCTTTCTTACCGTTTTTCCTTTCGCGTTTTCCTCCCCCCGCGCTCTGGTTTCCGCCATAAAGCGAAGGCGGTGCAATTTTCATAACATCCCGCCGGACTCGTTCTCCGATATCGACGAGTACGCAATTTGCTCCAGTATCGGGTCGGTGGTTACTCGTTGCCACCTAGTTCCTTGCTAATTTTTGGGAAATTGTTCGAACCCACGTCGAGGTTAAATGTATAGACGGGAATATTAGCAATCGCGGCGATATCCCTTGTCGGCGCAAATCCACATTTTACGGTCTGCGCGAATCCATGCCTTCGTAATCGGGGAGCGGTGGCGATACGTAACCGTGATAATGGCGCATGCAGCCGATTCATTGACACTCACCTGAAATTTTAAAGACATTCCCAAATCGAAACTCCAACGGAAGTGGCCCATTACCGAACCACGTAACTATTCTCCAGAATAGAGAAAATCCGATGAGCTGCGAATAGATATTCGTAGGGCTCATCGAAGGGTTGCTTCAAGTTTTATCGACCTATCACCGAAAGCTGACAGCTTCGAAATTCGAAACACCGAGATCGTGGAGCAATCCCGGGCGTCTAATAATATCTCGAGAACGAGAGGAATCATCATTTGAGAAGCGTTTCAGCGTTTGCTTCCATTCCGTCGGTTCTAGTCCTGATTTCTGGCATAATGACAAGCTAGCGGAATTTTCGCGACATCCCACAGGGCTCCTGCTCCCGTGCAATTTGCTCCATTGTCAGGTCGACTACTACCGGCTAATCTCGCCTAAAAAGAGCGTTATACCCGGAAGTGATAGCGCCTCCGCCCTCTTATTTACCGCGAGGACCGGCTGATAATGTAATCATCCACTTTCGTCGAGAGTGCCTTCGTTTGCGGGTATTCTGCAAATTCTTTATTCTCTTGGCGGAGTAGAGAAAAAAAAATGTCTAGGGAAACTCGATCGGGTCATCTCAGATATTCCGATTGTCTTAACGATTCCGCCCCAATCGGCTCCTAATCAGCGACCAGAAGTCGCGGGCGGACTCGGCCAGGTAATGGTCTCTTGAATTCTAACAACGGACCAAGCCGAGCCGGTCAACGTTCGAGCTGTTCCGGAAATGTCTTGACATCTGTTTGGTCATTTCCGGTCCGATCTGATTTCCGATATAAAGAGACGGCGACGCGATTTTCATGGCGGTCCGCTAGGCTTACCCTCTCCGATATCGACGGGGATGCAATTTGCCCCATTGTCGAGCCAGTTATTGCTCGCTAACTGCATGCTGGAATTAAATTGCTGGGTTCCCTTGCACTATCGGCCAGTGCCCGAGGAAAATCAACTCGGTTCGATTCGGCCAGGGTTTGCCATACGCGATTCGGCCCGATTGATCGGCCACTTCTCGGCAATTATCCAGAAATTGAACTCGTTCCCGGACCTCTCGGTTGGATCCTTGATAACGCGACAAGTCGCGAGAATATAAGGATCTCGGTACCACTCGGTGTACTTATGGAGCAAGAAGTCACTTACGGCAATTCCTGGATTTCATTAAGCACGAGTGGAAGCCCGCCAACGAAGACGTGGAACGCATGTTCAATTGTCACTGAGCAACAAACTCGAGAGTTCCTGACAAGAATCAAAGGGTTCGGTCCTGACTTTCTCTGTCCTCAAAGTACTCGTCCTCCAAGTTGTCATGTATGCACGCTCCGTCTCTTTTCGACGGCGGAACCTGACGCTAGAATAATTCCGCTAATTAACGAAACTCGGTCTCTGTGAGTGGACCAAAGGAACAATTCGTTCGGTTTGTCTTCTAACGTTGAGATCTCGGCTAACTTAAGGAAATGGTCGCTAAAGAGACCGTTAAAGTATCGCAAGCCCCGGAGGTATTTTCGGAAGGAGTTTATCCGCATAAAGGAAGCACTGATTGGACTCCATCGCACAAAGCTAGGATCTCCTCGGTAACTTCCTCGAGCAGATTATCCTTCTTACACTTGGACCTCGTTAGTCGAACATGCGCGAGGAAATAAAGTGAAATAAAGTGGAATCAAGTGAACGAAAGTAGGAGAAGAGGTGTCTCGAAGATATGGCGACCCTCGAAGGGTGAGAAGAAAAAAGGACGACGGGTGTTGGGGCGAGAAGGGTTTCTCGCCGTTTGACCCTCCTGAAATCGCCCTTCTTTGGCGTTTCTCGAACCGAAGGGGGAGTTAAGAGCCCCGAGATGGACGGATCTTTGACGATTTAATGAAAAGGTCCCGTTTCGAGATCGAGTGACCGGAGGGCTGCCGTTGGATCGAGTTTCGCAGTTACGAGAGAACTATGGTCGCCATCGGCTCCAAAAAGTCGTCCTTAATCGTCTATGATCGATCCTGAATTTATGCGCGCTAAGGGGGAAAAAACAAGAGAAGGTACGACCCCTTAAGTGCTTAAGATCGTCGAGTCCGATATCCGTGGAACGTACCTAATGCACGAAGTGCTTCCGGCAATTTAGTCCTGGAAACGATGGTCCTTCCTTAATATAGCTTCGCGGGAAACGAGGTTGGAAGCCGAGAGACAGAAGGATCTTCGCTGATTTAATGAAATGGACGCGGAGCTGATTGCCCTCGTGGGGAAAAATGAATTAGGATCGCCATTTCGCAGCCTCTGGAGCATCTTCGAAACGCACCTTGAGGTGCTTCAAGAATGGTGGAAATAATGGACCTTAATCATCCCACGGTCCGATAAACTGAGAACGAAAAGAGGGCGCAATGGATGCATGACCCTCGGTACTTTATATTATTCTCTGGTAATTATTTAGACAGGCAGTCCTGGAATGGTACCTAGGGCAGATCAGGCTTCCTGCAAACGACGGTCTCGCCTTAATACAGCTTACGCGAGAAACGGGGTTAAGAGCCAGGGGACGGAGAGATCCTGGTTGATTTAACGAGACGTCCCTAAAGAAGACTACCGATTACCCGAAGGCAGTCCCCGATGAAGTATCGATCGATCTCTCGGGCGCAACTTCTACTAGCCGGAATATTCAGTGGATTTTCTGTCCTTGCGAGCCGGAATTATCGTCCTTGCAAAGAAGGTAAAACGCTAACATCGGATATCCGATTATGCGAAAAATGCGAGAGATCGTAAAAATATCATCCCGAGGGGTGAAGGACCCTCCGAGGAGGCGAAGGTTCTCGGGGAGGACCTATTTGCCGTGGAAAAAGGGGGCCATCTAGGATGCCTCGCAGTTTGGTCTTCTTTGAAGTGCCGGGCTCACCTTTATACTACTTGGAAAAGAACGGAATTAAGAGCCCGCGGGCGGAAGGCTGATTTAATGAAAGGAGACTGCCAAAGGGCGGATTCTTGAGACCGATTTGCAGGGAAATTTCTCCTATCCGCGCGACTAACTTTCGGTCGAAGGGCGATCGAAAGTGCCGCGTGACCCCGAATTCGGCACCTCCTTCTTCCAGAACCTTTTCTCAGGTGGAGGTCCCGGGGGGTCGAATCGAGTGGCCGTGACTCCTTCCGAACGACTCGACTCGCGCGAGAAACGGGCTCTAGAGCGGAGAGACAAACGGATCCCAGCTGATTTAACGAAATGGCCGTCATAGGGCCGCCGGATGCCCTTAAGGCCGCCTTCGAAAGAAGTTTAGCCGTTTCGAGGAAATACTGGCCGGGCGAAGTTTAAATCGCGGCTAAAGTGGTGGCTGCATCGGACCGCTCCCTAGCACAAAGCTGGAATTTTCTCGTGTACCGCTCCCACGCTGCGGAAAGTCGATTTGGCTTTCGGCCAAAGAGGAATTTATATACACGATTCGCTATAGGGTCCTCCCACGCCAACCGTATCACGTTCTGCGACGCGCTGACGAATTTTAAAACAATTCCCCCGTTCGAGCCTTTTTCTCCGGAAAGGCGTTCGCGCGAATGGCTTTCGCTCCGTGCCGGGCCGGCGAGTTTCGACTCCCTCTGGCCCCGACTCCAAATATTTAAGGTGCATCGGGGGCCCTGGAAACCCTCCGACCTCCTCCAACACCCTTCCCACGATAGACCATCGGTTAAAAATTCGGGACTGCACATCGCCCTTCGGCCCTTCTGGATTTCCGCCGAAAGAGGGACAGCGCGGCTGCACTTTTCGCTCCGATGGAGAAAAGACGCGCCGAAACGGCACCGTCGACTTTGCGTCGGTGCGTCGCGGCGCTGGAACCGTCTTTCTCGACACCCTAGCTGTAAAACGGTCGAACAACCCGCGACACAACACGGGGCATGTAGTTTTCGCGGAAGGAATTGTCCTGCAAACTTCTTACGGAACGTGCTCATCCGCGTGCACTCGTATCTGCTTACATGCTCCGTTTCTTTCCACCGCGATAGGTTACCGAGGTTTTCGCTCCGTCTATCGAATGAACTTTCCATGCGTCGAGCCGTACGTCCCAGTTTCTCGGCGAGAAGGAACTTCGGACCGATCGAGAGGGACTTTTCAAGATCTCCCTCCCCGTCATTCGACTTAGTTTTCATTTATTCTTTCGCGCCGGTTCGATCTACCTCGCCAAGCTCCGGGAAATCTGTTTCCACTGGCAAGGATCTCAAAGTCCGACTCGAATCAACGATGTAAATGGCCCTCGAGGCGGCCGGAGGTGAATCTCCTTTCGGCCGAGTATTTCGTTGGTATCCGCCGGAGTACCGCACTGAATAATGCGCCCTTGTTTTCGGTATCTCCGGGTAAAAACAATGGACTCGGTTTTTTGGCGGGAAACTTAGTTAACGAGACGAAGAAGGCCGTCTAGTGGGACTCGGGGAAAGGCGACTTTTAAACTTCCCTCTGTATATCTTGGTGAAACCAGAATGTATACGTCCCACGACTAATGAGAACTTGCGGGCTGCTTTCAACCCGTTCGTTTCCTTACCATCCTGGAGCCGGATAGAAAAGCCAGAAGGATCAAGCGTTACCTTTTGTACCCGGCACAATAGGCGGGACGTACGACTCGTTAATATTTATGGACAGAATGCGAACAATCCCGGGTTTTTTCCGATAACGTCTACCTACCCTTTTTGAATAATTGTAACAATCGCGCAAATATGTCGCTAGCTGAAAATGAAGGCGCTGGGTTTTCGATTCTACCCGGTAACGAGGGCAAAAAGATGGTCGAGTCACCTGCTATCCGACATTGCCGGAAATGTTAGGGATCCGCCTGCTCCAGCTTCCTCCGTCTTTTCAAGTCTATTATCATTTCTTTTTTACCGAAGATTTTCACTGGCTGCATTCGAGAAATTCTTTTCAATTTTTTCACGCAACGGAATGAAAAGTAAATTACTGCACGTTTTTGTAAAGATTTGGAAATATCAGAATTTTTATTTTCCACTGAGTTTCAGTCACTTCTTTTGGGGGGCGACTTTCGAAGGTGCTTCTTATACATTTTGGGAAGCAATAAAGTGGAAAATAATTGACTGTATTGGAGACACGTTGGAAACGTTGCACGATACATTAGTAGGACGCTTAGTCTCGGCCAAGCTGAATCGCTGAAAAATTACCCTGAAATCTGTTCCCACCGGATTCACTAGACACGAAATGGCTCTTAGAAAAATGGGAAGACGTGCAGAGGAAGGGAAAGAAATGTTACATTTACCCGAGTTCCTGCCTTAAAGGTGTGGATCGCTTCGTGGATAAGTAAGGAATCGGCCAGATAGAATCTCCTTCCTGGATTCCTCCCGAGTGCATTTAACTGTAATTAAAAGATTAAACCTCGAGATCTTCTCGATTTTTCTCGGACATATTTTTCACGAACCTCTCGTGAGAACATCCGAACGAAATCTGCGAATAAAATATTCTCCTGTACTAACGCGGGATTGAATTTTGGAGCCGGAATGAATTTTCAAATTCTGTCCATTTCGACGCATATGTACCTTGTCGATGCATTACGAAGCATTTACTGCGCCGAGTAATGAAATTTTTCATCGAGATTTTCGACTCGCATTCCCCGATCATTATAATTCGGTACACGAGGGAAAAATAAATGCATTTGACGATCGCGAATATACCGAATGAAAAAAAAATGGCATAGAAAATGAAGGATGAACGAAGAATGGCAAAATCGCTCAGCAGGCGGAAATGGAGTACGTGAGTGAGGACGCAAATGTCGCTTCCGACTTGTATTTCTTCCCAGCTTACGGTTTCATTAATTTTCCGTCCTTTACGTGGAAAAGCTCCGATACGTAATCCAGTTTTATCGGGAATTTTCTTCCTAGATTTTTTTCTCCCTGCGACTGGCAGAATCGCTCTAAAAAATGCTTTACCACCAAATAAGGCAATCGCCCCGCAAGATCGATCTCCCTGCGGCGTAACGACCGCTCGCGAATTCCGTATCACGGGGAGAGGCCGATAAATTAATTACAAAGGACGCCGTTTCGCGGTGAAAAAAATATGAGGAGCAATATACGGCAGCTTTTGGTGCAATCGTTTTATCTCCTCCATTTTTCAAAGCTTATGGCGTTTCGACTTTCGGTGTCGCGATCCACGGCATCCAATATCAGATTTATCGCGAGTCCGAGAAATCCCCACCGCTCTTCTTTATCGTTTATTTCCGTGCCCCTGCGAAACGAGTTTCGCAAAGTTTTCCTTCGTAAATAAAGTTAAGCGTGCCGCGAGATTTATAGAAATCCGTGTCGCCGGGAAAAGTGCGCAACTACTTGCCAATATTGCGAAGTTCTCTCTGACGTATCTCTCGAGCGAGTCCCAGGGGTACATACGTTAACCAAGGCGCAGCCATCCCTGGCTGAGTAACTTTTCTCGTACCCTCCAAAGACACCTGTCAGGTGGGATGCGTCCCTCGAATATTTATCTCGAAACGTCTCGGATGGATTGGCGGTAACGGATGCTCCTTAGACGAGCTCCACGTCTTCATAAACTGCAACCGAAACCGCGCTCGTTCTCCGCATTCGTGCCGATCGCAGCAGGGAAGCTCCTTTCCTCCCTCGATTTGCGACCATTTTTCGTGAGCTCTCCACGGCGGAAGGGGCGAGAATCGGAGGACGGCAGACCCCAGTTTTCCGATATTCGTTTAAAGCTCATCGAGTCGAGGCGAAAGCTCTGGCGCCCGTCGTTAGCTCGAAGAAGTCGTTCAACAAAGTGTAGGGGATTATACCGTGGAATAGCAAACGTTATGCACGACGCACCCCCGCTCTCGCATTTCGGTTCGCGTTCCACCCTCGTTTGCGTATTCGGCTTTGCCCGTAGCCCGGAAAAATTGGAGCACGTGCCAGAGTCCAGAATACGTATGCGCCCGAAGAAGGGGATCGCTTCATGCGCCTGAAACGAGTCGATCGGCCGATCGTAACGACGATGGACAATCGACGAGAGGAAGGGAGTGGCCCTTTCGCGCGGACACGCGCGAATGGGAGCCTAAAAAACGGGGGAAAAAAATAGAAACAAAGGCATTCGTTGGTTAGCATCGAACCGGACGAACCGTGTAGTTGCGTTTCATTATCCGTGGCACGTTTGGCCGGTCGCATCGACCAATCGACGTTCTTCGCGAATCGACGCCAATCCACCGAATGGAAAATTGAATCCTCGTCTTTTCTTCGACGGACATCATTTGCGAAGCCAATTCACGGGAATGAGTAGAATGGCGTGACCTAAAAAAAAAAAAAGAACACAGGGGAAAATATACATTAAGGCGTTCGTTGGTCGGCGTCAATCCGTCCTAACTGTAGCGATGCGGTTCATTATCCGCGGTTTGGAACTTCGACCGGTCAACGTACATCCCTTTCGGATGGACGCGGACGGACCGATTACGAAATCGAATCCCCGTCTTATCTTCTAGGGATATCATTTGCGAAGCTAGTCTCTCGGAAGAACGAGTCGGCGTCGATTTGAGCCGCAGTTTCGATATTGCGTTGGCCGGCAATTTGGCGTCCGGACGGCATTCGATCGTCCCCGCACAAGTCGCGGGTTTAATTGCATTTCAAAGCCACACATGATCCAATAAGAGTCGGGCAGCCGGCAAAGTTGCACGGAGTTGGCCGAACGGCCGACCGCGCGCGGACTCCGCTCCAATTTCGCGCCGGCGGAGACAATTTGCAAATAATATAAAGCAGCCGCGCCGCGACGCTTGGGAGTGAATTACGGCGTATCAATTGGATCGCACCGGCGAAGTTCGCGACCGCTTCGTAACGAGGGCGTCCGAGCTGGTCGGTTTTTTACACAGCGCGTCATTTTTCCGCGACTTTTCCGGCGAGGTCGGGGTCGCGGCCGGGAATTTCCCGGGGATATTGCGTTAACGCCGCGCGAGGAAGCTCGACGGAAGTGGCGGACGAGGTGCCACTTGTCGGGAAATATGGCGGCCGTTGAATTACGACTCATCGACCGGACTACCCGAAGATCGTAATCGGGATGCCGGGATTCGCGAATCCGCGTTCCCTCCGGGTTTTTGCCGGCCAGGGGCCGCTTAATGCCGAGATTTCTCGAAATTACGGTTTTCCAGGAGTTACGGTTACCGGCGTTACGACGGCGCGGGGGGGCGATAAAATTTGGCGACGATGCTATGCCATCCAGGCGTACGTTCGTTTACACGTCGCGTCGGCTAACGAAGTTTAACGACGAACGGACCTCCGCAACGACGCTCTGCCTTCGGCGCGCGACAAACGTCATTAGTAATTCCGTGATTACGGCATAATTGAATCCCTATTAACCCGCTACACCGGCGGTAACTTCGATTGCCAGGCTACTCATTTTCGCCGCGCGTGCCCGCCGGACCCTAATCGATCGAATCGATCGTTTGTCCAATTTGCTCGATTAGGTCGGCTCTTCGCCCGCCATTTTGGCGAACGCACGCGCCGGATAGTGGACCCGCTACCTCGAATTTATTCGAATTCTGCGAGATTCTTGGCATCTGCCGGCAATTCGCGAAGGATCGCGTGCTCGGGGACCGGAAGGAACGTCTTCGGCACAAAGGCGCCGGAAGCGAAGAGCGCCGCTCTCGAATGCGAAACCAGGAGTGGCGAGACACGCGCGAGTTCGACAAAGCCAGCAATGTCGCTTTCCGGTCGTTTTGAGAGAAACCGTTTCGCGGTAACCCGAGGAATTACGTTCATCCAGGATATTCCAGGATGACATTCCGCCTGACATTATTTTTCCGGCCTAGAAACAGACGGGGATAGCTACTGGAAATAATGAAATAATTTACTTTCGCCGTCTAATCGCGTCGTTTTAATCGGGGAAAGAGAGTAGCCGGTGTTGTGGCCTGGTGTGGTACTTGGCGCCTTAACGAGGGCACTTTCCCTCGGAGGTACCACATTGTCTCGACGAACGATCCGTTCCTTAGGAACCGAACTTACGACCGAAGTCTAAACGTATGGCGGAATGCCGAGAGCGGAGAGATTTTCCTGGATTTTTTTCTCAGGGAAAAATGATCGATTCGGGGCAAACGGAAGTTCGATAACTCGGATTCGCTCTTCGTGGCCCCACTTTAATTCTCGTTCCGGTAGCTCTTTACGATGTCTTATTCTCGTTTCATTCAGGAGATCCTCTAGGATGGATTCCCGAGCAGATCTTGAAACCGGCTGGATCAAGACCGCTCCTTTTGTCGGGAACGCTTTGTTGGCGCCATTGTTTTGTCATCACGACCATCTCGTTTCGCCGTTTCACGGTTATAAGACGGCGGAGGGCTCGTCTGGAGGCGTGCACAAAGATTAACTCACCGAGAACGCGCCTTGAGATCCGACGGTGAATAACCACCTTTTGATTCGCATTTCCGCCATTGGCTCTAAATAAACGCTTCTCCGGGTGCACGCGAGTTAATCGGAGCCTCGGGAAACTCTGCTTTCGGAAAGCTCGACTTAATTATCGATTGTCGCGAAAGCGCGTTCACGTTCACACCCCTCGCGGAATTCCGAGGTTTCTTTCCCTAATTGCCAAATATCAAGAAAGGCGAAATTCACCCCCCTTTCCCCTAATTTTTAAAAATCAAAAGAAGCCTTCGAACGCGTCGAAGCTCGACAATTTCCCCGAGTGGTCGAGATTTCCCGCGTCGCGACGCTTAACGCGCCGCCACCTCGCGCTCTCTTCGCCCCGCGGTGGAGGAGCGACAATCGCTGGGAAGTCGTTGGCAAAGTTGGCTTGTAAAATTAAAAAGAGTTTAGTAGCACTTCCCCTCGGGGCAGGGGTTCGGGCGGAAGGAATTACCCTCCTCGGGTGAGAAGCGGCATCTTGGCGTTTACGTGCCGACGCTTTCACGGAGTACCTTCTCTCCGCACCTCTAGGTTCTTCATCTCGTAGGAGTTCCTTGAGTGCGGACCACTGTCGGATCGATCTGCGACCAAGAATTAGCGTAGCAGGAAACTGGGGATCGAGAAGTCAGGCGCCGCCGCGAAAAGGGTGGAGGTGATTTTGCTTCTCAGGGGACGTTTCGAGAAACGTTTCAATGACGTTTAATCGGCGTTTCGACGGCGATTGTCGCGTCGCAAGTCCCTTTGAAACGCCCTTTAACGGTCTCCCGGAATTAACTGAAATGTTTGCCGAATAATCACCCTTTGCGACACCGAACTCGAAGACGCCTTCGCAGGGCGCTCCTTCTTTCCCTCGTAAGGAAGTTTTGCGGAGAACCTCGCAGCCCTCCAAGAGAAGATGAGCTCGGGCTCGCCCGAGTTCCTAAACGTCCACCAAAGTGGTCGTATTCTTCGAGATCGTTTCGAGAGCGAGTTTCGTCAGACCGCTCGCCAGGCCCTGATACGACGGGGCCACTAAATAGTAAATCCCGCGACAGTAAAGGGAACGCTGGTCTAGTCCCTCCCTGGCAGTAAACTTATGCAGTCGAAATTAATTCCTCGCCCCTGGTCATCTCGCGGACCTTAAGAGAAGCGTAAACCGAAACTCTCGAAATTTGGCATTCCGACAGTTTCTCGACTTGCGACTCAACGGAGTAAGATTTCGGTCGGATAGACGCTCTATCGTGGCATCCTTGATTTTTGTTCCTCTCATGGGGACGTATTATACGGTATATATACCCTGAAAATGTCGCCCAGAGATGCTAAACCGTAATTTCGAGGACAGGGGAGAGCGCAGAGAAAGCCAAAGCTCTGACCCTTCGTCGGAAGATGCATTTCCCTTCGACTCACCTCCGAAGTGATTTACCGTACTGTCACCGAGGACCGAATGGAATTTCGGACATGTCCGAGTGCCTAAATAAATTTCAAGCCAAGTCGAACACGCTAAAGTCCTCTCTACGTGATTTTTGAAATTCGTGCTCAGCTCGGGCACGGGGCGGAACTTTTGATTTGCCGAATTTCACATCGCGCTCCGCTTAATCCGTTTGAGGCGCGTTCGATTTATTTCCTGGAATCGATGTAAAATCGTATTAACCCCGTGTCATTCATCGAATATCGAGTACCCGTGTAGCTGATGTGCGATCTAATTGGTATTCGATACATGCCGGTGAAATCGAGCCCGGTTCGAGTGGTATCGATTCCTGTCAAAACCTTTGACAGCGATTAAGGGCGTGCGTGAAATTGACTCGAGTATAGTGCCTGTACTGGTTTATCACCGAGGCACTTCCGATAATTGAATGTGACCTTCCGAATTTCGACGTTACCGTAATTCCTGCTAGATCGGCTATCCCGTATTCTTCCGAATTCCTTCGAGGATCACCGAAATTGACAATGACAGCCCGCTTTTAACTTCCGGCAAAGTCTACCCTGTACTCGCGTTATAAAAGTTTTGCACGGGGATCGTTCCATCGGCCTGGAGATAGCGCGCTATCGATGCGCTCTTATTATAGATAAAGTGTACAAACTGCCGTATAAAAATGTACAGAGGCTGCTGCGAGCGAAAGGGGTACAGCGAGGTGAAGCCATGCGTGTATAGCGGGTTTACGGTCATAAATTCAAAGTTTGCAATTTTAACAGTCACGAGCCATTCATCTCCGCGCCGTGTTTATATCTACTCCATCCTTTATATTTCCCACCTCTGCTCCTACCCGATGGTAATCTGATTTGAAATTTCTACGGCGTCGCATTTAAACGCCGGGCTAAATTTTCTACGAGGTCTCCATGATTTTAGTTTAATTACCGCGACTCTTAATATCAACGTTCACACGAAGAATTACCGACATCTGCCATGATTGAGAGAAAAATCCAATTTCTTCGGATTAGAAAATTTAAATAAGAAGAAAAAAAAATCGTAGATCCTGCAAAGAAGATCGTACGGCATGTTTCAAATAGGTGCGAAATTAGGTACGAGGTTCTGGAATATCGAAGCGAAACAGTTTGCTATTTGGTTTGGATTTCTCACGTTTTAGTGCCTCCGGAATTAGCTCAATTGTCGCGTATAAACGGGATTAATCGACGCAGGGGCAAATTCGCAAGTGGCGTTAACATTTGTAGTTATTAAAAGGTAAATTAAATGGAACAATCGGAGTGAAAAATTGCGAGCCAAATGGAGCGAATCGAATCGTTTTTTGGGCCGCGGGTTATAACTCAATCCCGGCCAGGGAACTTGCCGAAACAATACATTACATCGTACATTTATCGATTGTCCGTATTTCGTCCGGCCAGTTATTCAACCACCGCCTATATCTTAGGCGCCTTTATTCGCGGTTCCCAAGTTACATGGCCCGTGTTCAAAAGCTCTGCTTTTTGAAACATGGAAAAGGAATTAAAAAAGCTGTTTGGACGTCACTCAAATATGGGAATGCGCGTGTCGGGGAGGTGACGTCGCGTAAAAGGATTACGATGCAACCAAGCGATATCGCAAAACGCTCCTATAAATAAAAGTCGGCAAACGAGCGGAAAGCGTGGAAGGGGAAGGAAGCGAGCAATGAGAATATTAAACGGAATTACGCGAAGACTTTCGGAGTGCATTACGCGTCTCTCCCTCGGGAGGGTCCACCTTTTTCATAGAGCCCTGCATTCGAATATGGGAGTAATCCAGCCTCGTTATTGCGAGACGCGCTTTTCCTCCATGTCCATTTATATACCACTTTTCCTAAGGACAAACTCGTTTCGACTTTCCCTGCCCCTTTTCCAGGCTTTGCCCGAAAGGGCCAGGGGAACGCCGAATATCGGACGAGGATGAACTTTTGACGAATTAGTCCCTGGTAAAAAAAGAATAAATCATAGACCACGAAAGGCCAGAAAAAAATACGCATTTCCAGGCCCAAGGCCCGCAATAACTAAAACACACTCGCGAGATAACCTCCGCCGTAAAAGTTCCAGATTGAAATTCTCCGGAAAGTCGCGTTTTAAAGGCAAGAGGTACGAACCGCAGGACTCGAGAAGACTCGTGCCAACGATGACATCCGACCAGGTAACTTCTTTCGAAATTGAACGTCGGTTTAAGTCGTTATTTATTCACGGAGTGCTTTGGACCCGACGAAGTTTAGACGCGCGTCGCCCCTTTGGGCCGAAATTACGGAATTGCGGTGGAAGCGTCCATTGCTTCCGGCACGAACTCGGCTAAAAGCTCGCGGATCTATGTCCCGCGTTAAATATAAAACGCGAGGGGGAAGGCGGGCTCGATATTTCCAAATTGAAATTTCCGCTCGGAAGTTCCGAGCGGGTCCTCGGGACCGGGGATCCGTTCCTAGAGTATATGAACCCTAAAATTCGGAGTGCGCGTTCCCGGCGGATGTTTGACTAGGATGTCGTTCCCTCCCTAAATGGAACATCGTCTCGAGTAATTTTACCGTCCGCGCCCTTACGGCGAACAATTTGATTTCCGCGCCCGCGAGACCATTTGCAGGGTAAACGCAGGAAACGGGGGCCGGGAACTTTTTCGCCCGCGGTCATTCCGCGCGTTTCGGAAGAAGTGGCAAATTCCACGCGACCGATATCGGTCGCTTTACCGAGGCGGACAAAACGGTCGGATAAAAAAGTAGGTGAAATTGAAATTCCGTAACAGGTACGGGGGGTAGAAGCCACCTCTCGTCGCGCGACTTCTAACCGCGCATCGATCATATCGAAACCTGACCGTATAGGCCATTACAGTCCCTGGCCGCACTTTTGCCGATCAACCCTGTCGTACATTACCGGCAATCCATGCGGTACTACCCCGTACCACCGGCACCGGGCTGCAATTCGATACAGCTCAATTATAGGTCCTATAATGCCTACCACCTGCCTCCTGCCTCGTCATCTCCCTACCGGATGCGGCCATGGCGGGACTTCGCTTCGATCTCCTCGCTGTTGACTTTCGGTGGCACTTTTCAAACAGCCCCCCTAATTTCCGAATTACCGCCCAGCCCGGAACCTGTGATTTTAGGTTAAATCCGACCGAGACCGAGCGCCGATTCGGGGCCGCATTTGCGTTCCCCCCATAGACCCCGATAATACCATGATTCGTTCTATGCCGAATGGATCTCGTTCGATCGTTTCCCAGTCGTGTTAAAAAAAACCGATCTTGGAGTTCCCGCGATGAGCCACACCGAGAGGGACTTGGAATTTCCCGTAGAACTTCGGCCATGAAACCAGGGAACTCCAGGAGACGTGACCTAGGTGGTTACTTTTGCAGGTGTAACGCGTTACGTGTTGCCTCGGTGGGACGAGGGATAATATATTTACCTGGGAATACCTTCTCATACCTCGCCAAATTGGGACGGCAGGGGTGCGCCGCGGGGCAATAACTTCGGTGACGTTTTTTACGGCCATTAAATTCTCCTGGCCCGTTGGGGGGGGGGGCGACCTTGGGGAGCGGGGGATTTTTCGAAACAGTTGACACCCGCTCGAGCGAGAGGTCCTCTTTGGTGTCCCTCTCGTTCGAGCACGTGTCGCACCCCTGCCCGCTGGAGGGGTGCATATTTTAACGGGAACGCAAACCGCTGTTTGTTTTTTTACGGTTTACCCCAACTTCGATGCGCCGAAGCTACCGATATGACCGAAGCAAGTTGTTTGTCCGCGGTCAATTTGTTCGCGCGAGGCTCAAATGGATTTGTTGACTGGAGCTTAATCCGCAGCTCAAATGGCTCCATTGAGTAAAGTTACTTATCGAGTTATCCCGTTGGAAGGTAAACGGATCGCGAATAGGAATCGCCATTCGAGCCGTGGGTCCGCCATTAGGCCACTCCTGATAGGCGATTTATGAATTTATGGAATTATGGAACTATGAATTCGGGAGAGCTGCCGCCGAAGGATTAGATAGAACGCCGCGACGACGTTCTTAGGTTGCAATCTCTTGCGGATCGTGGAAAGTGTCACGAGGGAGCCGAAAGAAATGTCGGAAAAGCGTAGTTAACGTCTTTGGGTGGAGGTGGTGAAAGAAAGCTCCCGTCGGCTTTAGGCGCCGCTGGAGGTGCAAACGCTTCCGGTCGGGCTGGAAAAAGAGGGCAGTCTTTGGGCGGTTTGTCTTTCATAAATATCCCAGACGTCCGGAATTGCTCTTTAAATAGCGGCGTATCCTGGATGAGAATCGCGAGTATCGGCCGTCGAGCTTTCGCGGTTGATTTACAGCCCGAGGAGAGGAGAGCTTTAAGCGCGAAGGCGGCCACCTTTAAGCGCACTCGTTTCGAGGGAAGATCGCAGTCCCTCAAAACGATCGTGAAATTACTCCCGCCGCATGCGCCATGGCGGGCGATTTACAACGGGATATTCTTTATGGAAAATTGTGCGTATATTTCAGCGTTACTCCCGAGGTACTGAAAATCTGGGGAGTTACGCGCGGGGCCGAGGGCTCTGTTTTCGGTGCAAACAGCTCCGGTCAAACTGTAAAAAGGAGTGAGTCTTTAGGCGGTTTGTCTTTTATAAATATCTCAGTAGCCGGAAGCTGCTCTTTAAACAACGAGCACAGTATCTCGGATTAAAATTTTGCCCAGAGATTCGGACGTCGCGCTTTCGCGGTTGATTTACGACTCGCGAAGAAGGCGCTTTAACCGCCGACGAAGGCGTCCATCTTTGGGCAAACTGTATTTTATCAAAGGCATACTGTGGTCTCCCGATATCACCGCAAATCCGAAACCTGCGTTAACACATTTTACGACCCGGATTTCTCGTGAAGACGCCATCTATTTCGCCGTAGCCAAATTTGACGCGAAATCCTCGTCGCACTATTGACCGATCGCGATTGCTTACCGTCATGCGTGCGTGGTAATTACCCCAAATAACCGTCGCACTTATCTCCCCGATACCGGATTGCGCCTCCGGGCCAGCGTTCTCGGAGATGGAGATATCGAACTCGTGCTCGGATTTTCGAAAACCACCCGAAAGGTAAATAGGAAAATGAAAAACGGACCCGAGCTACTTTGATAATAAAACAATGTTAATTACGTACTACCTAGTAAATGTTGCACCATGCCCCGCCGTCATCATCGGTCCCGCTGGATCACTCATACCAGACTCTTTTCTCATATTCCCCCATAGAATCATCTCTACCCCTTAAAAAATCGTCCCAACCCGTGCAAGACATCCTTCTATCATCCTTGCGGTCTGCTGCCGGTCTATTTCTGACCGCAAAATCGGCAGTTTGTCGATTCTCCCTCCGCCCCCTGAAGAAGCCACCCAGCCCTAATTCGACTATCGACATGGGGATCTATCCAATAATTCCAGGGTCGACCCCCCGGAGGAAATTCCCGCGAATGGAGGCATCCGCTGGATATCGGATAACGCACTGAAAATAGCAGTCTCGTGACTCAGGCTCGGATAAATGATCGAATTGATATCCAGTCGAGTTGACGAGCTCGCGATGAAATTCCTCCGAGTTCCCTCGGTGCTTGACGTCGTTAGGATCGAATTCGCCGAACCGTATCGATCGACGAGCCGATCGCTAATGGATGGATTGTCCGAAGACCGACGAAGGAGCGGTCCATGCCGCGTCTAGTCTCGCTGAATCTCGTCGACGGAAATGGGCCAACGTCGACGAGCGATGTTCGATCTCACTTGAAACTCGGCTTTAAAAAGCGAAAGAATCCCCGAGCTCGTCTGCGACATCGATATCGATGCGATAGCTCGACGCGAGGGGCACGTACCTCGGAGCGGTCTCGGGGGCTGCATCTAAAATGTTTATTTTATTATTTTTTTCTCCCTTATAGGAGGAACTTGGAATAAACTCGGTCGAATTCTCTGCCTCGGTTTGAAGTACGCTACGTGAGCGCCGTTTAGGACGGCCTTTTTTCCGCCGCAGGGAAACGGCACGATCCGAACGATTTATTGCCTTCCTGGCAAGACCGAGACGAATCGCCCAGCCCGACTGCGAAACGGTTTGTAAGGGAGGGTTGAATTGACATTCCGCTGTCAAGGAAGTCGGCCCTTGTTTCGCCGACTCGATAACCAGAGGAAAGGGTGTTTCGTTGGTTCGGAATCGGAAATTAAATTAACCCCTGGATAAGGGAAAGAAGTCTGCATGGAATCGATAAGCGCGCCGGAGTCTGTCTAAAAAGTGTCATGGCGGCGAACGCGGAGTGTGAAATTTTCGGGGCTCTGGGAATCGTACCCTGGGAGTAAATTGTCTTTGCGGTAAGAGCGGTCCTTAACCGATGTGGCGTTTTTACAATACGTTAAAATAAATCCAGTATCTCGCGAGTGGCCGCGAAGAGGAACGTCTCGGGCTTTGAGTGCCTTCTGCACGCGGCGGCCCTATTTCGCCCGAGACAAAAGAGCATAATCCGAACAGTTTGTCGCGTTCTCATGGTAAGACCGAGACGAATCGCTCGCGTAACGGAACGGTTTGCGGGGGAAGGCGGAATTGACATTCCGCTCTTAGGAATGGGTTCCGCTCCCGACGTTTCGCTCCCTAGACGGCGGAAACCGACATTATGCTCACAGGATAGGATTCCGCTCCTCTTGTTTCACCCCTTTGGCTTGGATCTCGAACGTTTCGATTATCGAATCTCAGACCGTTTATTCCCTCTGATTCGGGCTTGGTTTCCGGCTATGCTATTCGTTAGATTTACCGATGCGATCGAAGTGGCCGTTCTCTTAGAAGTTGAGCCGAGTCGAGGACAATGAGTGGAGGGATCCTCGGAAGGGAAAGTTTTCAATTTCCCTTTATTTTTATTTTCTTATCCGTCCCCTTCTATATTTTTCGGAATGGTCACTAAGAGCTTGCCGATGCTCCAGAACGATTTCCGGACTCTACAGATGGGTGGTAATTCGAATATCATTAATTAAATCACGAGAGATAGTTTACTACTAACGATATTACAGATTGTAGTGCCGGTGCTCGCGCAGACGTCTATTAGGGTTCTGTTAATCAGGCAATCTCCGGATAGGAGGTGGGTTAATTTTCCCAGTATATGCTCGCTGGTGTCAACCTCTGGTAGTTCCAGAGGTTGACACCAAACGTACAATACTTGAAAATTGAAGATGAAAAAATTGACACGGCGCAATAAGTAGACGACTGTTGCTCGTAAATGTTGCTTCTCTTCTCCTTCGCGTCCGGATTTGGGCTACACTGTTTTTGCCACGTAAGAACACGCTTGCCACGTCTCGTTGAACGAGAATTGGCGCAATTCGGCACCCTATAAAGCTCAAACTTTCACTACGGTTCAAGTTCGAGGAAGTTGCGCGGCCATTAATCATCGATGTGCGTACGCGCAACCTGCTTCTTGGGGAAAACTTTTATAGACTCGAGTACAGCTTTAATAGGGACCTGGGAACAAATGTACCCTTTAAAGTTCTGTGACTTATCTAGTTCCTTGCATACGGTCCGGTTTCCCCTCGTCGTTATTGAGGTCGGAATCCTATACGTTTCCAATAACGTTTCCTCTGCCTGGCTCTTCTCAAGGCGAATGAAAAAAGAAAAGCTGAAACGCGAGCTATATGTGTCAATTATCTGCGAGAGGTTTCGATCGATTCAAGACACCACCTGCCGTGAAAAATGTCAACGCGGGTAAATTTATCCCCGTCTTCGCCTTTCAAGACATTTTCGACTGTAATTACAAAGGCTATTGCAAATATTTAGGATTAATTTCAGTACGGCAGTTGCGAGTCTCGGTCCTTAATCATGGAATTGCATGTCTAGAGGTATATTCATTACCGTCGAAACAGGGCTAAAACAACATCCTCGGAGAAAATGACAGGCTTCGGGCTACATATTAGGTTCGGTGGGTTATTTCTGCGACAAGTTAATAAAAGAAAAATAACGACCCGGTAACCCGGGGTACTTTATTTCGATGCATTACGGAAAATAGATGGACGTTACGGAGGAGACCGGACGGGATGTTCAGGTGCCAGGCGAAATTCCTGGCGAACATTTTACATCATTCCTAAAGATCTTCTTTATGGTTCGCGTTACGACGTCGCTTTTCAACGTTGATCCCGCGGATCGCGTTATAAGGGAGGCAATAAACCAGCCGGAAAAAAGAAAAAGAAGGAAGTAGCAAAATTCGTGGAAATTCATGAAATTGTCTGCAGCTCCAAATATCCAGACAAATACTTTAATTGGATGTATCGTATTCTATCGGTCGCGAAACCATGAATGTTTTACGGAATCTCTCTTTTAGGAAATCGTGGATTTTAGCGCTTGATATCACGTGAAAATTAGTTGGGAGTCGTTGGAAATCGCCAAAACGCTGCCACAATTTAAAGGCCGATCACTTATTACCGAGCCGCCTTGTTGTTTATCATATAAAATGAAAAGCAATCGGCTCTCAAATGAGGAATTAATTTTCACTGATTTCCGAGTCAGTAGTCTTTCATTTTGGGCCCTGTAAATCCGCCATTCGATCGAAGTGGCGGTCCATGCATATTGGATACTCTCGACGCCTCTCGTAAGTGCGTGACACCCGATCGAAAACTGTCGATATTGTCCCATAGAGCCGAGAGCTCTTTTCCAAATTCAACTGGCAGGATCCTGACAAAATGAAATCAACGTGCCGGAGTCGAATGGGTCGGCCGTCTCGAGTCGGTTTACGTGTTTATAAAATTCCCTCGAATCCTTTCATATTGCCAGGAAAGACGCGACTGTGGTAGCAACGTGATCGAGACGAAAAGTGAATTGGAATAATTTCGGAGAAGAACGTACTCGGATTCCCGTTTCCCCCCTTGATTTAAGACTACCCCCTAAAACAAATCCGTTTAAGTAAACCCTGGGAAGATTTAAGCAGCCAACTGTACCGTTTCCTACCGTACAGTGCATCGCGAATTTAGGGGGTGGGTCCACGAGCATCGATATTCGGAAGAGACAATTTTGGTAAAAGCTCGGGGCAAACGCGCCGCGCGCGTTATTCCGCGCAGTTTCTATGCATTTCTCTAATGCAACTTAACCTTTCCTTGCGAAAGACCAAATAGTTGAACCGACGGTACCCCAAATTTGGCTACCGGCCAGATACGTGCATTACAGCCGAGACAAATGTAGATTCGTTGCGACCGCAATGGAATGTCACGCGCGGATACGAGGTATTTGCGCGGATTATGCGTTTAACGATGCACTCGTGTCGGAATTAAAAATTACCCGACATTTTGCAGAGATACCGTTTCAGGGGGTTTGAGATCTTTGACAATTTGGGGGCAATCGGAGATTTCGATTTACCGGCGAGTGAAGCAAATCTTAATTTTTTTTTTCCTGTGCACCTGCAAGGACAAGGAAAATGATAAGGAAACGAACGTATCGATTGGAGCTATGGCGGTTACAAACCTCGCACCGATTGCACGGCCACATTCCAATTTGCAAGCCGCCGATAAACGCGTTGCAAAGCACCGAAAGTATTTCATTAAATATGTTCGACTTCATGCAAAATATTCCCCAGTAAATGTGTGTTTTCCACGTGACAGGGCCCAAACATTGCTGGAATATTTCAATCCCGCGCATTATTGGTACGCTTGCACCCCTAAAGAAGTACACGGCGCTCGGTAATTCCACGGGAGAAATGAAACGCGCCCGATTGAATCGCAATATTTGCCAAACCCGAATTATGCGTTCCGGGGCATAAATTGTAAGAAAACTCTGCCAACTGCATCGGCAATTTGCTCGAGATAACCCGGGATTCGATGGAAATAAAGCGATCGCTCAATCGGCAGGGCGGAATTCAATTTTGTCTCGCACTCTAGGAGGAAAACGATACACTTTGCGCGAACTTTCTGCCGATACAGTCGAGCTCGAGCGAATCGACATGCACACGTTTGCTTCTTATCCACGAGGAAATCGGGAACGATTTTTCTCCGCCTAGAGTAATCAATTCTTATTGAAATGCTTTGCACATCCCTCTCGAGTAACCGCTTGCCCGAAACGTAGCTATTTGCCGGCAAGTGCAGTCGACTAAAAGGTAGTTGTATTCCGTTGCAGGCATCAGCGAGCCGTCATCTAGAAGGGAGAAAAATGCGGAGCTGGGGACGGAAGTGGAATTGCCGTGTGCCCTGGAGTTGCCTAAGTGCAACGGACTCCACAGCATCAAGTGGTACCGAGGTCCAAAACGCATATTCGTTTTCAGCGAGGGAGCCGGTGTCACCCGAGGCAACAGCAGTGTC
This sequence comes from Orussus abietinus, assembly GCF_000612105.2. Classification (NCBI taxonomy): domain Eukaryota; kingdom Metazoa; phylum Arthropoda; class Insecta; order Hymenoptera; family Orussidae; genus Orussus; species Orussus abietinus. The sequence goes on from NW_019395981.1 coordinate 1,610,532, forward strand.
GCTGCCAGGTTGGTAAACCGTTTAAATAAATACCGAATCCCACAAATTACCTAAACCGGCGCCAATAATCCGGGAAAGCCTTCCGGAGCAAACCCCACGCATAAGTAATTCCCCGCTTAAACGCGCGGACTGATCTGGGCTTTTAGTGGACCACAAGATGGAACCTGGATCAAGGAGATTTCCGTAACTGGGTCCGCGAGCTCTTAATCGGAGAATAAAAAATGTCCCGGATCGATTCCGCGTTTATTCGGCCGAGATACGGAGATATTTTAAAGAGAGATATATTTTTATTCCTACGAGGGCGTACCAAGTATTCCTTTCCTTTCGTTTTAAGATGATCACCAGGGACGAGACTCCTTTAAATTTCCCAAGTCTCCGTAAATGCGATTAAAGTTTTCCTTTAACCAGAGATATTGTCGACTTATCCGAACAAGTAGACGTGCAGGGAGACGACGAAATACTAAACTTCTTGTTCCCTGAAATTTGAGTAATTAGCAGGGTACGCATAGTGTTAGGTTACTTCCATCCCGTCAGCATTATCAACCTAAACCAACAGATATTGTTTCCATTTCTGCCGTATTACAGGACGTGGTGAATATTCATCTCGTGTCTGCGGAACTGGACATCCCCGTTTGGTCTATTTAACATAATAATCTACAGATGGCGGAAATGTAGCATTCCCGTGTAATGGAATTCGAACGCGACATTTGCATTACGCCGGAGTCGAGGAAAGTTTCAGATATTACGCGGGCTTGGGGAGGGGCTGCGGAAAAATGCGGAAATCCGGGGGAAAACTATGAAATTCATTTGTCGGAGTGAAAAATCGGAAGCAGTCGCCGAACGTCGCGTCAGCTGGTCGCCCAGTTCCTTTCGGACTAGATCGGTTGAATTTAAGATAGCCGTTACTAAATTCGTTATCGGCCTCGTATTTCCGAAATTGGGCGCAATGATAGTCGCCGGCTTTATGGGGAATTTATTGCAGTATCCCCTCCCGCGATAGTTGCACTCTGGAAACCATGAACTACAATCGAGGCTGCGAGCATCGCCGTGTACGCCGCGTGGTATACGCGTCCTTTGAGGCATTTCCGCATAGCTGCGTGCCATAATTATCGGCACAATGTCATATTGTACTTCATTGCAACCCGAGGGGTTGCTCCTCAGGATTCTCCGCGTAACGTGCGATTACGAGCTCCTTAGACGGCAAGATTAAGGCAGAGCATACGATCCTTGCGCGCAAACTCCGTTTCCGCGATCCCTCGTCGGAGATTAACTTCCCTCGCGGCAGTTAAAGCGGATATAAATCGTCACTCGTCGTTTGACGTCGATTTTCCGGGGACCGATTCCGCGAGCGCGGAAGGCCAAAGATCCAAAGACAGGAGAGGGGCACTCGATGTCGATTGGTATTCCACGAGTTCGGCTCGGCGGTAATCCTACTTGGCAGTTACTGACGGAATCTTGTTAAGCTCGATCCGAATATTTGGCGTGATTGCGAGGCACAACCGGAATTGTTTCGCTCGCACGCGTGTATCGCGGAGCATAAATCATGGCCACGCAAAGGTGGGTCGTGCATCACGGGAATAGGCGTCGGATAGATGGACCGAGTTCGTAATCAACGAAGGGGTGCAACGTGCCCCAATACGTGGGTCCTAAATTATTGAACTCAAGGTAACGATCCTGATGGGAGAGCGGGATTATTTAAACCCGCGGTGGACAAATATCTCGATAACGCGGAAAAGCTCCCTCGAACGCGGATCGTCAAAGCCTGGATGGGGAATGAAAAAGACCAGTCAAAGCTACCATTTCGGGCGGGGGGATCTTTGCAAGCGAAGTCCGTCGGGCTCGAGGAAACGAAGACCGAGGAAAATCTGATTTCCATTGGCCGGTATCGGTATTCCGGAAACGCGGAAATTCCAGCTCTCGCCTCTCGACCGTTTAAGCCGCGTTCGTGCCGGCCGATCGTGCATTTGAATTCACGGCGAAGCCGCCTTATTAGAAATTTAGATTCCGCCGCTATGCGCAGAAGTATAAAGGAGTTATAAATTTTGGAAGGCAGTCGAGCTCATTAGAGGAGTGCGCCCCGCCAAGTTCCGCGACAATGAGGCGGAGAGAGCGTGGAACTTCGGAATAAATATGACAGGAGACCGCCGAGATTGCAGAGCAAACATCGCGTCCGGACCGTACACCTCGGCTAGGAGACTACTCCCTTAATTTTTCAAACACCGGGAACGTCCGATCGATCTTTGGCCCGAGAATAAGGCGGTCCCCTCCGCTTCCGACTCCGACCGTCCAACCTCCGATGTACTAATTTCAACGGGCGGCGTTTATCTAAGCGATCGCGAGGGGCGCGAGATGGATCGCCCGGAGACCGAGATTTAAGATCTAATTTAAGGGCCGAGGGGAAACCGCGCGAGATCGGGCTCGATATTTTGTCGCTTTTGCTCGGACTCGACGCTCCATAAATCCCTCCTTCGGCCCTCCGTAGAAAAAAGCAACCGGCGAGGAAATAACGCTCGGCATGATCGATACGGATGCATCCATTGTGACGGGATGCCGCCATCTTTCTCGGGCTCTCTAAAGTTAACGGAGCCACGCCGAGGTTCTTTACACCCGGCAAGATGCCGAAGGTGTGTATTTACGTTCGCGATTCAACGCAGCCGTTGTCGAAAAAAACGACACCGTTTACACGTATCTCTATGAGGCATTATTTGTCGGCAAGACGTGAGTCGTGGCGATTCTCGTCCGTCGATCGGAAGGGGATGACCTAGGCCGCGACAACTTCGAGAGCTCGGTAATCCGGTCGGGACGTAATTGCTCCCCGAAGGAACGATCGATGCGTCATAAAATTTCGAATCGGTTTTCCGACCAGCGTTCCGAGGATCCACTCTCCCGGTTCTTTTGCCGGCTTCTCTTGACGGGCGGAAAGGGAGCCGCGCAAAGAAATTCGGATTTTCTGGCGCGATAAAGTTGATAGATTCCTCGTGGATGAGCGCCCACGTTACGCGCAGCTTTCTGGAGGATAGCCTCCAGAAAAGGGTGGAACCGGAGATCGTTGCCTCGAGACACGGGAATCCGCCGAGGACCGCTAACGAACGGCCCTTTCTTCCGGTTACGAGCCTAAGCTCTTCGTGCCCTCTCCTGGTTCGCGACTCGAAGTAGACAGGGATTAAAAAAGGAAGGAGACGGTAAAATCGGGTAGAATTCCGCTCCTTGGAGACGAGGGACTGCGACTGACTGAAAAGTCCCATTCGGACTCGAGGAGGACGGGGACGTCATAAGGCGGTTGAAATTTACTCGCGACAATGAAAAATCATGTACAATTCATGTATTGTATTAACTCAATCAACTCCTTTTTCCGGTTAGAAGCCTAACCTCTCGAAATAGATACCCCGAGGAAACACCTCATTGAATCAAAACAGTATTTCTTTGAATAGTACCAAAGAAATGTATTTTTTATTCAAAGAATAATTATCTGGCTCGAATAATTTGTCGCGATTCGGAATAAACGTCACGTCCAATTTGTTCAATTTTAATTGAGTCAATTGACTATTCTTTGAATTAATAATATATCTCCTCGGTTCCATTCAAAGGAATATTTCTGTGGTTCAATAAAAATTGTATGTCGGCGTAGAGATCTGAAAAGGAAAGGGGCACCAAAATCGAGTGGAATTCCTTGGGGACGAGTAGCCGCGACTTGGGGAAAAATCGCCTCCTGATATCGACGAGGACGCGGAAATCCGCGAACTCGACTCGGCGTGTCCGCCATAAGGAAGTCGAAGTTCGCTCGCGGCAATAAGAGAACCGTCCACCGGTGAATTATATACTTTTTGGGTCAGTGGCTTCGGGCGACTTTCGAGCCGGAAATGGAATAGTCACCTCGGGTGGCGCACCTCGAGTAACGCGGCCAACGCGCCGGAAAATTCCGCGCCGTAACGTCCGCTCGTCACGCGATTCGGCGAAACGGCAGGAAAGCTCCCTCGGTCCGGAATCGACGTTTACGCGATTCTTCGCGATCGCGAGGTTGGAAATACTAGGAGCCCCGAACGCCTCCGAAGGATCCTCAAAGAGTCGAGTTTCCCTGGAAGGATCCCAGGACCCTTCTCGAGAAGACTCGCTCGGAATTTCGGGGCACCGCTCAAAGGGACGCATCCGGGTTTTTTTTTAACGGCACGCCTATAAGCCAGGACGCGCGATCCCGGAAGAATTCCGCGGCCGGTTCCGAAAGCAGGAAGAATTCGGCGCCCCCGTTGAAAAAGCAAATCCACGCGGGGAGTCGCGGTTTCCTCCCTCCTTCTCATTGAAATTCATCCTTTTTCCAGGGCGGACATGATTTACGTGGCCAACACCAACGTGACCTTCCTGAAGATCCCCAACGTGCAGCTCGAGGACGAGGGACTGTACAAGTGCGAGCCTACCTATCTGGCCGTTAATCGCGAGTGCAACAACGTGCAGCATATTTCGCTCAACGTCACGGGTGAGTTACAGAGTCGGACGGAAAGTTTGCGTCCACGAGTGGCTTTCGCCGAGCGTTGTGGCCAAACTTGGTAATCTTCGCTGCCAAAAGGGCTCGTGGGGGTCCAATATGCGAGGCGCCACCGAGAGTCTCGGACTTCCGTATCTTATCTCGACTTATACGGTGAATTATACGGCGTGACGACCCAAAAAGGTGTCGCCTCGGTGCCGACTGTCGGCAGTAACGCGAGACATCTTCCATTCGATCGCAACGTCCTCCTCGTTGCACCGTTACTTTTACTCATCCCCCTCGATTTTACCCCTTCGCCTCCCTCGTGAAAATAACGCGTGCATACTTTTTTATTCCCACCCCCGATAACCGTTGGGCGGTCGTCGTTAACGCGAGCGGCGGGAAAAACGTCGAGGCCGGTTAGCTAGACGGAAGACGACCGTTGGAATTCGTTGCAGCTGCAATTGCACGTTCGACGGTCTCGATCGGTGCAACGTATGGGTCGGCGAAGCCGTAACACGCGGGGGCGAGTGCGGAATTAATGTATAAATTCGGCCGAGCGGCGAATAACGAACGGTGTTGCGCAAACATCACGCTTATTACTCGCGCTGGACCGCTTCGCAATTATGGCAATTAGTTAAAAGTTATACGTCCCGGCGGTGCTAATGAATTTTACCGCGAGATCGTACTTACGGGCCGAAACCGCGAGCGGTTCTTCCGGGAAGTCGAAAACGCGATAGCCCCCGATTCCCGATTTACGGGCTCGATCGAGTCCGGCAGGGGATATATTTTTATTGACTTTACGTCGAATCTTTATATCTGTGCTCTTTCCGAGCCACAAAACGCAACGAGCGCGTTTCTATCAATTGCATCGCTAGCGGCCTCGGCGGAAACGATGGTTCCCCGTATGCCGGAGGTTACTCTCGCCGGCGGCATTACTTTTTTTCCATTTTCCTCCGAGTTCCTCGGCGCGTTACCGACTTTACCTTCCCGGGAAATAATGCGCGCGATTCGATCCCCTGAGGACGCGCTTCGCGTCCGACAAAGGTCCTTCGCCTGCCGATTATTGGCCGATAAACCCGTCGCCTTCCCGCGAGCTCGCCGAGGACCTGGCAGGGTTTTCCGCACGACAGTGTCGCGGAATAACGCCGCGGATCAACGTCGAGGAAGTCCTCTCGGACCGGCGAGTTTTTAATTAACCCCGCCATGGTTGAAAAAGTTTATCTCGGTTAGGAACTCCGGATTGTACGAACTGCGCCCGTCCGGTTCCGATTTTTCCTTCAACTCGAACACGGTTCGCCATCGACGAAGTCGCTCACCGCTGCGTTTAAACGCTATTTCTCTCGCCGGTGGGAATTACAAAACGCATCGCCGCGGAAGGGTAACGTCAGGAAAACGTACGTTACGCCTTCACCCGTAAACGCGAGGTATTTTTCCTCGGGTCTTGCATGATGCATTTATTCCCACGGGTGCGAAGCCGCGATTCAACGAGGCTCCTAGTTACTCTTACGGATTCCGATATTTCTCCTTAATTCTCTTTACGGGCCACAAAAACCGAACGCGGGCCACTGTGTAAAACAGGGTTTTTACCGCGTTCCGTAATGCCGGGAGATTACGAGAAATATGTAGTTCGGCTCCGGTAATGGTTCGGATTTAGCATCCGGCCTATAACGCTATTAATGCTCCCCGCGTAACCGGGAAGAAACGCTTTGGCAAACGTGCGAGTCGCGAATTTAAAAGCCAGACATTCGCGAGGCGGTGCCTCGCGCCATAAACCTAGGAGCCTAGAAACGCGCCTCTGAATCCCGCTCCTGCATTTAAAACCTAATTTATGCTCTTTTATTCGGTCGTGCCGGGCGCTGCAACCGCACGCGTGCCCGCGCCTACATTAGACCCCGAAAATCCTTTTCTACCCCTTTCGCGTCCTACTTGCGATCGCCAGCAGATCTCGAAACGATCTCGACCCGTGAGTTTCGACAAACTCGACTGCGTTCGAGAAATCGAAGAGAAAGGAGATCCAAGCCCGACCCAACATAGACTTCTACTACTTCCTATGGATTTTCAAAGAACCTTTTCAATGACCGATCCGTATCGAAACTGTCAGACTTAGAAGTAAGTTCCCGTCGTTTTAATTACGTTACGTCACGTTAGAAACGGCGGGAACTCATTCCTCTGTCTAATATTTTGATACTTGGCGTTGAAAAGCGTATGGGGAGATTTTTGTTTCCCAACAAGAGGCACTTTTCTCCCTTGCGGATCTACGGCGTCGGTGAAAATCGAAGCGTCCCTGGAATAGAATATTTTCGTCGGCTCGATGTCGCAAGTTCGGTCCCACGTCGAGCGTAATTCCTCGCGGACAGATTCGGAAAAACAATTTAAACGGGTTTGGCCGCATCCCACGACGCGACCCTATCCATTCCGCGTTCGGGATTCGGGCTGGACCACGGTCAAAAATACCATCCGAGTGCACCAGCGCGTCAGTCCGTCGTTTCCTATCAACACGCGGGCGAAAAGTCTGAATTATGTTCGGCGAGAGTGCGGTGACGGGCCCTTAAATCGCTGACGGTGATCTCGAAAACAGGAGGTCGGCGCAAAGTGCAAAGTGCACGTTATTGAGATTTAACGACTCCTGAAATGGCCTAGAACTTCAATTGCTCGAATAAGGAATGCCGGGCAATTTGGTACGCGGCTGGAAAGCCAACCGGAACGAATTTGGAGATTCCATTTCGAAATCACTCGCGCCTGATAGCGCATCCTGCCGACTCCGCGGGAACAGAGGAGCCTCGAGCAATTTTCAGAAGCGAACCCCTTTGGGCCCAGTGAATCCATATTCCCCGGAAAAGGGAATTGAATTTTTTGACCCAAGTACTTCGCTCCAATGAGTACACTTTCGGTCACTGCGACGGAAACCTCGCGATGTCGTTCGCATTTCCCGCAAATTGTTTATAATCACCGTGCCGGCGGTTTCGTTTTATAGGTTATACTTTTTAAGCCGGGCGCGGTATTAATTATAATTCCTGGTCGGTAACAGATGGAACACAATTTCAAACTCGTCTGGCGACAGCTCCTCGGGGTTTTGCAAATTTTAGGGGATGAGGGCCTCGGCCAATTTCGAAACGCAAATCCACGTCGGCGAAACTATCCTTTCGTGATGAGAAAAATACAATACATTTTGCCGAGGGAATTGAATCGCCCCCTCGATGTATTCTTTGGATACCTTGGCAGGAGGCAAGAAAGCTGAAAGGTTTACGCCGCGTCTTTTGTTATTAACATTCGGTTTAAAACGTCGATTTGGACTCCAGGAGCGTTTTTAGTAAATCCCTCGCGATTCGCAGATGAAAGGCGAATTTATAGGAATTAAACGAGGGCACGGGTCTTCCGAACTTCAATCAGGTTTAATCGTTAGAGATAATGAAAAATCATTAAAGGTCTTTAAAATTTACGCCGCGTCATTTGTTATTAACCTTTGGTTTAAAACGTCGATTTGGACTCCAGGAGCGCTTTTAGTGAATTCCTCGCGATTCGCAGATGAACGGCGAATTTATAGGAATTAAACGAGGGCGCGGGTCTTCCGAACTTCAATCAGGTTTAATCTTTAAAGGTGTTTATCATTTATTTAGGGGTTTGCGCGGCGAAGGCCACCCGGGAACCGAATCTCGCCGGCTTCGCCGATTCCGGAGTGCCTCGAGGAATTTTGAAATGCAAACTCATAGGAACCGGAGCACCTCTCCTACCTCCGTCCGGGAGAAATACATACTTCCCAGGGAATTGAATTGTTCGATAGAAGGTTTCCGCCCGGTCACCCTCGCCAGATTACAAGGCGCAAGACCGAAAGCTCGCCACCCTCTGTCATAGAACTGCCGATGGAACGAACCGATAATAATTTAGCGCTGCCCAGTTTTTGACCCATGGAAACATGAATTCTACAATGAAAACTGATTTTCAAAGAGTTCCGCAGTTTTTCGCCGACGCGGCGGGAAATTTCCTGGGATGCAGCCCGCGAGGCGCGGGACCTCGTTCAATTTCGAAAAGCAAAGCAACGAGGGGGCGTTTCGAGAGAAAATGCACGTTTCCCAAGGAATTGAAATCTTCGATCGAAGTAGCCGCAGTTGTTGGATTAGAAATTCTGCAGACGCGCGACTCTCTTTCCTCGACTTAACCTCGCGGAATGTTGCGACGAACGAACCGTTTCCCCGATATATTTTTCAAGCCGACGCTCCGCCGTTTGCTTCCAATTACAAACATCGAAATTAATAGCCGTTCTCGCGGGACGATGGAACGATAAATTTTTAATTGCGCCCAGTATCGAAATTCCTAGCCGCGAGTCCGATCGCATTCGGTCGGTTGTCGGGCGATCGGCAGGAAAACGGCGCCCGATTCAACGCGCGTACAACGCTCCGATGGAATCCTATTAACTAACTTGTCGCAATTTACAGGCCGAAACTTTAACGAGTCACGTAATAAATTAACGCAGCACCACTTCGCCGTGCAGATATTGTAATTACGTTTCCTACCCGAACCAGGGCGTGCCTTAATTCGAGCGCGATCGCGAAATCTATCGTCGAGCTCTCGGTTCTGCTCGTCCCCGGAAAATGGGCTCGGGTTAAAAACGAATCTGCGGTTTTTTATCACGCGAGTCAACGAGAGTCGAGACGAGCACGGGCCTCTTTTCCGTGAAATTAGAATCCCGAGCCGAGGGAAGGAATATGGGACTGGGCACGTCGAAATGTGGAACGCGCCAAGAACGAGTCTTTTCGAAAGACGCGCGATTCGAGGTCGCTCAAATTTCGCTCGAATTCGAAAATCCCGGAAAACTCCGGACTCCCGTTTGTCAGACGCTAAAGAACGCCGGGCGGAATGAGGGAGCGCGCGTTACGCTTTCTTCGGATTTTTATAGCTATTTTTAGTATCAAAACTTTCTTAATACAGTCGCGACGTAACTTCGAATAAGGGGAGGGCAATGAAAAGTCGCGAGTCCGCGATTCCGGTGCCAGCTGAAATGATGATTCATTGTTTGAGTGAATATAACGAGTCGCCCTCGGTGCAACAAATTTCAAAAGTTGGCCGCCACTGGAACTTTCCGACCGGAACCTAAATAGGAAAATAAAAAGCCGGTGGGTATCATTTATCAACCCCGTAATCGCCGTTCGGCGACATCGAACCTTGATTTCCTCCCGGCCTATTCGTCGGCGTTCTTCGCTCGCTTCCGGCAATTTATGCGTTTCATTTAAAGAACGGAATAATGGAAACTTAATAAAATCTTCACGTCCGACATTCCTCTTACCTACGTGTGCCCCGACCCGGCTTCGGTACAGCTCGCCAAGTTTTTCCATAATTTTCCCTCGAGTTAAAGATATCGTTAACTTCCGATATCGTCCTCGATGTCGAGGATGTTGCGCGCGAACGAAGTCGCGAGTAGCTCGAGAAAAACGATCGTTAAAGCACAGTTTAGTGGATAATCTGACCTCGAAGTTTGATATTTATCACGAGGGGCGTCGATTCGACGGGAATACATCTTGGCCGGGTACATTGATTTTCGTCTCCAGGGAGGATGGATGGGTTCAGCGGGCGAGCACCCTGGGCGGATATTAAATCCGATGCTTTAAAAGAACTTTTAATATCGCGAAACACAACAAAGGCATTTAATTGTATAAAACGTGCAAGCGCTCATGCGAGAAATCTTGGCAGCAACCTCGGGGAGATCCGGGACGGCGAAAAGTCTAGGCGGATTTACGTTTTCCGCGAAATCTCGAAACCTCGCTAAAAGGTAGCGATGGGACGAGCCGAGTATTTTAACTCGTTAAACTCGAGTCATTTTTATTGGGACTCGAGTTATTAATCCAAACGAATGCGTGTTACGAGTGCAAGGGGGAGATCGAAATACCAATCGCGCCTAATTTTTATTTTTATTCGAATAATTGTTATTCGAATTTTCCTCTCCACCTTGCGATTGACTCGATTCGTCGCGCCGAATGTATGTGAAATCGAGTCATCGACTTGAATTGACAATGTTCGAGTAACTCGAGTTGGTAAACTATTCGACTCGCCAAATCGCTACGAAAAGGTGGCGGACGTAAAATAGCGAAACGTCGATACCCGGAGAAGGGATTGGAGATAAGGTCGAGAATAGAGCGAGCGAAAAAAGAGGCTCGCCTGCGTCTTCTGGTCTACCTCGTGGCAATCGAATGCGCGATCCAATTGTGCTCCGTACGCGACGACGCCTCCGCAAGTTCCGAAAGCTCCCTAATGGACTCGCACAGAGAATTCCGTTCATTCGAGGTTTCTTCCGGCGCACTATTAGCCACGCGGCTCTTCTTACCTCCGCCGATACCCGCTCGAGTAATACCAGTCGGCAAAAAGTCTGGCGAAGATCGTTATGCTTACATTATCGGAACGAAAGACGGTGCCGGAGCCGGAGAGCAAACGAGCTCTGCGAGGAAAGTGATAAAGAGCTCGGTGAGCCGGAGTGGCTTTGAAAGAGCGCGACAAGGAGAGGGACCTCCGGGGAAAGTAAGTTCTCCCGAGTTGTTCGACCCCCGCGAGTCCCGGATAAATACGCAACCCGCTCGATATTAGCCACTCGAGAATTTATTACTTCTCCGTAACCGTAATGGCACCGTCGCTGAAAATTGATATCGGGATTCGAAGACGGGAAGGCCGAGACTTTACCGCGCCTTTCGCGAGCCGAGACGTCTCCCCGATTTCCACCGAGCTGGATTTTCCCACTCCATCGAGTTTTCCCGCCCACTTTTTCTTTTGCTTCGATTATTTGCCGAGGCCACTTCCCCGAGAGGCCTCGGCAAACCCGGGGAGAGGGTATTTAACGGATAACCGATCTTTTCGCGACATCGATTTTCGGCATGGAATTGCGGAGGGGTCGAGAGAAGAGGGGGGCAATGATTATGCGTCCGGCTTGTACGCGATATGCCGGACACTCCGGGGCTCGTTTCAATCAGGGGCGCAAGGCGGACCCGAAAAATTGTATTACCATTTCATTCCGCTCCGCTGGTTGCCGATGGAAATGTAATTCATCCTCGGGAACGGCCGATAATGCAAAGGCAATGCGAAAAGTTGCTTTCGAAGTTGGCCCAGCGGTGATCAACGACGAGTTTTGCGTTTTCCAGGCACGTCATGTACCTGGATAAGTGAAGTCTTATAAGAGGAGCTTAGGAAATGGACATTAGAGCAAGGGAACGAAATCTGCCATTCGGTGGCGACACGAGTACTCGGGAAAATTTGTCGCGCGTCTGGCAGGTCCCTTCGTGCGTGCAAAGTATTTTTCCATGCAAATCCCAGACTCTATCATTTGCATGGAAAAATACTTGGACGCGTGGGAAAATCTGCGGGGTGGATTTTTTCTTCGCCTTCCTTTTTCCCCATTTCTTTTTCATAAATTCGGTGTATAGTGGGGCTCGATAATGCCCTTCCGGGGCTGGGAATTTCGGCGAATAATGGCGCCGATCTCCCGGGCACGTGGATTTTTGGTTCGGCATCGGGAAAATGAAGGATGGAAAGTTATTACTTGGCAAGGTTGCGCACGATACGCCGTATAATCCGGGAGCATGTATGAACACTATACGGCCAGGTGAATTCGACCGAAACACGCTGTGCACATGCTACGATACCTGTCCCATTAAAGAGAAAAACCCGGCCAGGTGACACGGAGTCGAAAAAGTGAGCCTACTCGCGATACATCCCGCCATTCCAGAGCACGCGCATGTTTGATCAGGAAAAGTTGTAATTAACTTCTGCGAAATGTCCAAAGTCCTCCAGTGCTGGCGGGACAATTTTTGGCGTTACATTTGACAGCGTGGTTGTCAATTGGACAAATTGGATTCGAAAAGTGCGGGGCCAAAAAGTTGGTCGTTCAACGCTTCGGCAGGAAAGGTGAAGGTGTCGAAGCCACGTATTAGTCGCGGCAAATTCGGCCTCGACAGAGGCATCCTTTTTTCTATCTCCCGACTCGAAATTCCACCTGGATCGTTACTCTTCCGCTTCTCCGTATTTGCGATCAAAATTGTCGGCGCCTCTTCCCCGTCGAACGTTGAATTTATAACGCGGAAATGCGCTTCCAACATCCCGTGGGTACGCTTTTGTTAAATCCTGCGTTTGACGGGAGAGGGAGGAAAGGTAGGGGCCATTTATTTGTTTCCGAGAAGTAATCTATTCTCGTCCTTACGAAATTAATAACTCGCCCTTGCTCGGATGCACCGAGGGGCGAGCGTTTATATTCCGAGCCGAGCTCGCGACGATGAATATTTAGGTAATTTACGTGATTCGATTTCTATGTGAACTTCCCGCTCGTCGAAGAGTACCGAGCGTCCGATTGATCCGAAAATTTTGCCAATCTCTCGGCTCGAACGAAAAGTGAAGGACCCGTCCGTGGGAAAGGACCTCCTTTTCAAAGAACGAAATGGTCAGTTGGCCGGAACGAGGTTGCACTGGAAACCATATACCGGCATTTTAATCCCTCGATGTAGCAATCCTCTCGTTTCTTCAATCGGCGAAATGAAAATCCCCATGGAAAACAATTCATGCTCCGTTTCGCCTGATTTAAATGAAGGCAATCGATTCTCGCCGCTGAAAGCGGCTCGTCGGTGTAGATAATCGAAATAAGGCACTCGTCATTCTCTTAAGTCGTTTTGTATCCCATAAAATGAGATTTAAAATCACAGAAGAACTTCAATGGACGTTCGCTTGGCCGTTCGAAAATGGCGGCGCGAGGTTCCGGTCCCCGATGCGAGAGAACTCTCGACTCTCGCCGGCGATTGGCAAGTTTCGAGGGTTTCCTTCGGAATATCGCACTTTAGTTGCACGGTGCTACGGTATAAACCGTGTTACAACGTACGCATTGGGAGCAATATAGGAGAATATCTCGTTCAATACCGGAAAACCATTGGTGAGTCCCAATGCGTGGAGGGACTGCTGAACATTCCGGATGGTGAAGCTACAGGGCCAAAATCCCGCAAATCAATTGGACTCAGACAATGCGAGTTTCGCCAAAGGGAGCTCGCAATTGCGGACAGGCCGATCGAGTTTTTTTTTTTGTCGGCCCGACATCGAAACCGATCCACCCTGGAAAGGAAAGCTCTCGTCTGGCCCGAGGACCTTCGATCGACTGGGATTGCGATCGATGGCCAATTTTCGACAGTCGGACGAGAGCTTCCTCGGTTTTCTTTTCCGTGGCTCGTGCCCTTCCCAGACCTTCGAAAGAGATCTCGAGATTGTAGCGTGATCCCTAAAGAGAAGAGCGCACGCGATGGACGTAGGTGAATGGACCGATTGGGAGGATGATCGAGTGGAAAGTTGGCGGAATTAAGAAAGTTGTCACTGGCAGATTTCCTCGGCGGATGACGAAAATCCGATATCTAATAAGTGTGTTTCGGAAGGTCGTTTGCGCCGGTTAGGTCGGGGCTAAGTTCCCTAGCGGTGGGTCTGGAAGATTAAGCCGGACATAAAAGATGACCCGTAACTGGAGCCAAGTGTGTGCGAAAAGAATCTACCGATACGAGCTGGGAAACTGAAAAGTCGCGCCCGATTGCACGGGGAAGCTGTATTTTCAGGGCAGGTTACAGGGGATAAACGTGACCGAAGCTGCCTTAGGAAGATCATTTTTCACCCCGCGTCTCGGTACTTTGAATGTCTGATACCTTGATCCTCGGCACGCCATGGAGGTTATGCACTATACGTCTCGATAATCCATAAAGCCTGCGCACCGCGGGCTTAATCGGTCTCGTATACCTATCGCGGTCTACCAATACTTTTGGGCAACGCCCACGAAATACCGTAACACCGAAATATCGAAATTTCGGGCTAAACCCGAAGGCTCGAGTAAACCTGCAGCTTCCGCCGAGAGTAACTTCGACGATTTCTCGATCGCTGTTTCCTTTGTATTAATTTAACAACGAAAAACCGTAACCCGTCCTGCGAGATACCGGCTAAAGAGAGAAGTGGGTCAACGAAAAAATGTGTTTTTCCGCGCACCAAGAAACGGGCTTTGTGATATTTCGTAATAATTTGTCAGACACACCCTGGCCTGCAAATGGCGATTCGTTTCGTTGCCGAAAGGTGGTCAAAAGTGCGTCCGGAGTTGCGTAATTCAGTCCCCGGTGCAAGTGCTCGTATTTGAAAGGATCTCTGCACAGTCGCTACTTCGCATAGCTGGCCAAACCCGCAACTGCATTTTCCTCCGGATTCTTGACAAACGTATCTCTTCTAAACGGAGGCATCTTCTTTTCTATCGGACTAGCGAATTATAGTACGGCGTTAAATCGAGGACAAAAAATGAATTACTCTCCCATTTTATGTCAATTAATTGAGGATTACATCTGTTACAGTGCAACCAAGCTTTGTACGAGTGACGGACGAGGAGACGAATGCAATTCTGAGTTCCGGCACGACCCTGGGCCCGATCAACGAAGGAACCGAAATTTCATTGAACTGCGAGAGTGGAGAAGGAAAACCCGTCCCAGTCGTCGAATGGTACAGTGGCAACAGGAGCTTAGAAGGTAGGCAATTTGCAAAGGGTAACTTGGAATTAAAAGGTCCCACGCTTTAAAGTTCCACTTTATATTCCACGCCAGATAAATCCATTCGGCGTAGATTTTCAAACGATCACCAGTGAAAACCATGCAACTTGTTCGGGGTGCATCCGAATGCGAACCTTGAGAGCACGAAACGGTCCGAGAGAATGAAACGCGACACGTCCCTCGAAAGTAATTACTTGAGGACAATCGACAAGGTGCGGGATTACTAAATGCAACTGTTTGAATGTAAACTGCAATCGCATTACGCGGAGCATAACGGTAACTGCTGCTTCAGCTAACTATGCATATAGCCAGGCTGGCCAAATGGTAATGTCCCAGGGTAAATACGCAAAGAACATTTTGCAGGGAATCTGCAACGACCGTGTTACACGTATTCCATGCAACTTCATTCCTCCCGGAACGTTTGTTTTATGTTTGGAAACAATTCCGCCAATGTGATCCCATAAAAACCGAAGGAGACGTTAAACCTGGCAATCTGCACTAGGGTACTTTCCAGCGGTGTACTGCACACGGTGCCCAGAGAGTGGCGGGGTACGAAGCCCGTTCTTCTAGCACTTGTACGTGCCATTAAACGATCTACGGTGTGTTTTTCGAGGCAAAGAATCCTCTCGAGTGATACTTTGGTCCTAACGCTCCTTCGAATTCCGCGATTCGAGGTCCGAAAGACTTAATTTGTCGCGCCAGAGGCGCGGAGATGAAAGAAGTTGACAAGCAGCCAATCTAATTACCGCCCGATGGATGGATCGCCCGGTCCAATAAATCCTTAATGAATTTACCGGAAGGCTTTTTCTATTCCGTGGACCGATGATTAAAACGACAATTAAAACTCCATTAGCCCGAGCAATGGGAAAACTTAAATCGACCAGCTGATGAACTGCTCTCTGTTATAGATCGAGTTCGCGGCAGTTGGTTCCCTTGTTTAGTCGCACCGTGACATGCCTCCTCTCGGTGGGATCGGATAAACTGCAGAATGTCGAAGTAAACCTCCCCGTCTGGAGGGAATTAACTTGCCCGTCTCTCCCTTTTATTCATACTCGGTGCAGCGACTTCACCTCCGCATTTTTAGCCTCGTTTGCCAAGAAACGAGAGGGCAGCGTTTATCGCGAGGGGCAGCCGGGACAATTAGGAGAGGTCTTCCCTAAACGTTGCGGTCTGGCGGAAGGACATCTCTCACGAAATTACCCTAACGTAGTGCCAACACGAGTGCAAACGCGGTGTGCACCTATTGCGAGATAACGCGATATCAGAATAGCCAATTTCGCGTTATTGAATTTCGCTAGGCGCAGATGGTTGGTCATTTCCATTACGGCGGGCAATGATTTACTATTCCGTATTAGAAATTACCAATCATCTGGGCCCGCGCGAGTTCAATACTGCGGGGTTAATAATTCAACGAGATGTAGCGCTATTCCGAATCGATTAAGTCGGTTTGCAGCGGCTCCACGCGCTGCAACGAACGCTTCGCCGACTTGGCCGGGCATTTTACGCGCGTTGTTTGGTAGTCGTCGCGGTGGCAAACGTGAGTTAATTATCCATACAGGATTCCGCGATAATTGGTCGGTAATTACGGCCGAACAAGGCAGCGCCAACGTGGAGTTTGCCGATCCTTTGGATGTACGCGTTCGTCTCGAATATTAAAAACGGCGCTCAGTCGCGGAGGCGCATAATGCGCGACGCGACCGATACCGGGGCAAATATTGTAACAAGAACACTATGTTGCACTTGGGTCCGGTAAAATTAGGGCGAGTACACCGATGAATGATTGCTCGAAACGCGTATTACCCGCCCGTCTCATTCGAAATGCATTAAAATGGCCATTCACCGGAGAGTCCATTGGCTACGTTTGAAACTCCCGCCGCAACGCGACGGACGCCATCACCGAAATGGACTCGCCAAACTTTGCGTCCCTATTATATTTCATCTTTCAGACTAGCTCGTGGAAAAATTTCTCGAGTACCCACCGTAAGACCCGCGATGGATCCCCCTTTGGCCGACGTCTCCGCTGTTTCTAATCTGCGGTCGCTGCGGCCGGATTTATCGAGGTCTCCGAAACCCTTGTCATGGATTCCTGCGAGAAATCGAACGCGCTCGGATCGCGTCTTTTGCGTCTTTTCGCTCGCCGAAGAGAAAGTAATCGAACCGAAAACCCCTCCGTATTACTTCCATACATCAAAGGACACCGTTGGTTCAGGGAGCGTCTCCTTGGGCGCAAAGTTAAAATTGCCCTCATAATAAACTCGCGCTGCGGATTTCTCGGGCTCGTCCCATTCGTCCCGTTCGTCCTCGGATCAAACTCTAATTGGACGCCCGACTTCTTCGGGACGGACACGATAAACAACGCCGAGCAGGGTCGATGCCGCGTCTGCAAACAGCCGAGACATGGGCTTTATTAAATACCTCCTGGACCTCGCAATAAGATTCGCGTCCGGAAGATAGATCCTTAAAATCCAGGCTCCTAAATCGGGACCGATCCCTCCATTGGAGAGATGCTGGGATCTGGACCGATGTCCAGCCATGCGGACCGATTTCGACCCACCTCTTCGGCGGCGACGAATCGCCGCCCTCTCGATCGTCGCGGTCCACCGGGTTATCTTGCCGCAAGGACCCAACTTAATGTCCACCGGAGACTTCCCCTTGATGTACGGTGGTAATGCGGTCTTTCGTCTTCTAGATCTCGGTGTCACGAGTAGTCCAAGACTCGAAACACCGATTGCACCGAACCGTGAGGCTCGATTCCTAATACCATCCGACCCTGATAACATCCAAAACCGCTACATACGATACGGACTAAAAAATTAAAAAAACCCCAACGAGCAGTGAGAAATTAAACAAGAATATACCGAGGCAGCAACAAGTGTCAAAAATAAAAAGTTCAAGAGCCTCGAAGTTTCAGAAATTTATTCATCGCTAGAAATTCTTACTTGGAGCACCCACGCGGAATTTGTTCATCGGAGCTCCCGGCTCCTGTAAATTTTTTATTGAAGAAAACGCAAAGTTTGGCACGTCCCTGACTTTTTAGGGGCAATAATGGTCCACTCGTAGCAGAGTTCACGGTTCGTTTACGTGCATTTATAACCGTGCGTTAGTTAGTGCAATGGTACGGATTCGCGGGGAAATGTGCTTTCGGAAACGCGGCATGGGGTTTCCTTCTGGCTGATTTGTCGTGGCGAGTCGGGCCCGGCAGTCGCGTAAACGTCTAGCCCTCGGTTTCTTATTCCAAAGGAAAGTTCGACCGGTGGAGTGCACGTAGTCGTGGAGAAACGACTGACCAATAACGACGACGCGTATTTGCCGGGACGCACATATTTGCCGTTTGCCAATCTCCGCACTCCTTTCTCGCTCCCCAGCCTGAGAACTCCTTTGTGCTCTCCAGAGTAGAACGAATATTGCTACCAGCGGCATCGGCGTTTTTCCCCGAAACCGAGGCGGAAATCGGAACCATCACCGGGCACGTTCGCGAGATCTTCGACGGTTTCCCGAGCGACGTCGGGCCAGGACGACCACCGGGTAAAAGATCCTTGCCAGGAACTCGCAGCGTCATCCGACATCGACGTTCCTGGCAAACGAGCGGAAATTGTAAAGCCCTCGACGAGGTCGCGCTAGAAAGTTCGCCGAATAAAAAGCCGACGTTGCTCTTCTAATTACTCTTATTACCACGGGTGGGATGAACGACAGGGTGACACCCGCTCGAGCTTTTCCTCTCACGAGACAACGATTTCCCCAAATCGTGGGATAGTTGAGAATTAGTCGGCGGATCTGTGGCCTCGAGAGAGAGGGAGAGAAAAAAAGAAAAGGAATCCGCGAAACAAGAGCTTCGCGTCGCGGACTTTTAATTACTTTTACTCTAGCGGAGTCGCAACTCCGATTATCGTCGCGAGACTGCGCTTTGCGAATGCGGAAAGTCATTTGCGCCAGTGCTGGGAATCCAAATACGAGCTGTCGCGGCGTCGTTACGAGCAATGGAATTACCGGCGAGAACGAGGGTGTCAAAAGAGGAGATCTCGGATCGGCGCTGCTCGAACGTGGAACTCCACTCGAGGGCGTTGCATTGCGGCTACTTAGTTTCTGGGTAAAGCGATAAGGATAAAAAAGAAATATTTTCTACGCATAAGCAGGAAAAGGGAAGTCGAAGAAACGTAGGGACCGCGTTTTGGCTGAAAACTCGGCGAATCGTAATAAAATCAATGAACCGATATCATGATTTCTGGTGCACTCGTCTAGCCCATTCCACCTTTTCAAGATCTGCAGCGCAGAAGACGCGGGAAATAAATTGAATGAATTTCTTTTCTGTTCCAGCCACTAGCAGACTAGAAATAAACGACAATGGGATTGGAACCGGAAGCAGCAGACTGGAGATGCAGATCACGCGAGACGAATTAGGTGCTACTTTCACCTGTAGAGTCGGAAGTCCGGCTCTTCGCGAGCCCCTGACCATCGACATCCACCTCGACGTAAACGGTGAGAACATAGAAGTCGAATCGAGCACGTCGATTGTCTCGTCCCTCGACGAGGTCGAGGTTCGCTTTCTCTCTTTAAACCGTAAAAGTCCTAGAGAAGGCGATTTAATGCCGATAGTAATTTTCTGCCCGTTGTTTGACTTGCAGGGAACTTTTTGTCGAAACGAGAACTGGTCGAGGGTGTGTAGTCGAAGACGTTTCGAAGTAGGATGGGAAATCGATAGAGGGTCGCATCCGCATTACGTGGATCACCTACGATTCCACTTTGCGAGTCCAAGTTACCTGTCGTTTAGTTAAGGGACCTTACCGGCGGTCTCGATATCGCTTCCGCGACTGTTTGCAGAGCCGCAAATCCTTTCTGCGGATATCGATACCGTGAGCAAACGGTTTGATTTTATCTCTACTCCCCGAGTTTGCGGTGTCCCGAACCTCTTATCCGGCTATGAATACCACAAGGAAGTAAGCCGGTCTGTGCGCGATTTTCCAAGGCTTAACGAGGATTCCCTGTCCACCGAGTGGATCTTCGTCCAATCGTTACACCCATTTTGCATAGAATTTTCATCGCGATTACTTCCGAGATTCTCAATTCCTGATCGAAAGTCGGCCCGGAAATTCAGGGACAAAAAATTTCAGACATACCCCCACTTTATTGCATAATTTTTACATTTTTCCTTTAACTTTTTATCGCGAGACTTTTACGGGGTTTCAAAGAACAGGAGGAAGCACGGTGCCAGGGACTTGGCAGACGTCCCATGCAATTATCCTCGCGGGCACCTAATCCACAATAACGATATATCGCGACTTTTTGTCCCCCTTTTCGAAAAACGCAGCTGGCACTCTCGCACTCCGGTTAATAAGCGGCGAGAAAGACGCCTTCGTGCCTCGTCCTCGATAAACCGGGGAACACCCATACTCGTTGAACTTATTATCACCGTAAAAAGATAATCACGTCGGAACGTATTACCTCGTTGAAGTTTAAACAGGCCGGTAACACCGTTTGGCTCCGACGCGGTATAAGGTACAAAGAAAGTGGTTCATAGCGCAGTCTTTTGTTCGAATTACATGAAATTCCCCGTAAATGTACCTCGCTAATTGGCCTTTAGTCGAGGAAAGAGAATACCGGCGCGTAGACGACCGGTCCGTTTAATATTTCATTCCCCATGAACATGGCGATCTTTCCGAGCCCCGTAGACAGCTCGAAGCCAAAGAAACACGTCGAGAGCTCCTTGCTCCCGTAACGTATAGACTGCGTCAATCTCGCGAAGCTGAGACTTTGAGACTTGTATGAAAATTCGCCCATTAAAGCAAACGACCCCCCTGGCCGCAAGGCGAAGGAAAACGTCGCGTCCTTTTTTCCCCGAAGCTCCGTTGAACCTTTTCCTCTCTTGGCCCATGCCGAGTACGTTTCTCGGCGGATGAAAGGCCTCTGAAATTTGCTTGCCACGACCGAGTCGACGGACTTTCGACGAGAACGAGGGAGGACAACAAGGTTGGCCGGGAGTAAGAATACATCAGCATATTTCTCGAGAACCATTCGCCGTCTGCGCGAGGCTCGATCTTTTGTCATATTTTAGCATAGGATTTGAAGGAGGTCGGTCAAGTCGAGTCGATCGAAGGCAAATGCAATTTCCCGATATTAGATTCCTCGGGCTCGTCGGCCGACTTTTCGTCGCCGACATGATCCCTTTTTCCAACGCGTCGTCGAACTGGTTGAGAAGGACCCGGAAGAGAGTCGATCCTCTCGCACCGCTAAAATCCACAGAAGAAGCGAGCCCTAACCGGGTTAAAAGAACCGGACCATTGGCTCAAAGTGGCTTCGGAGTCCTTCTCTCGCCTCGATCGCTCCTCCGTGTTTTCATTATCCCCCGCAAAGTGCAGACCGCCGCTTTGAGCGTCTCGATCATTCGGGAGCTTTGAAATCCACCGCCATTTGCGAACGACGGGATCGACCCGGGACAATTTCCAAAGTCCCACTTTCCGCTCTCTTTCCAGCTCGCATTTGCGATGCCTCTTTTTCGGACGCCTCCACTTTTGCGAAAGCGGTCCTCGGACCTCTGAAACTCGAAAATCCTCCCGGCATTTTTCAGCGGGAAATTATCGCGCATTAACGACGAGACCGTCTTTCCCTCTCCCCTCGGGCCGTTCTGGCAAAACTTTGAGAATCGCTTTTCCCGTTGATGGCCTTCGCTTCAAGGGGACTCGAAAGGGGTAGAACGTGACGACAATGTGAGTGCGGGGCACAGAACGTAATCGGGTTAAAGGTATTATCTAGCGAAGGGGACCCCAGGAATGCGACGTCCAACCTGTGCTTTCGTTATTAAGTCAACTTTTTCTCGAGCAGGTTCTTCCCGCTCTTTGCAAACGGTGGCTCCGCCATGTTTCGACCCTTCTTCTTTCGTCGGGTTCCTGGGGAATTAAAAGTATCCCCTTAAATCGGCGAATTCCATCTCTCTTCCCGGCAAGACGGACGCTTTTTCCGCCAGGGAGAAGTCATCGTTCCCCCGAGAGGCAGGATTTGTGTCTCCACTCCCCGAAGGGAAAGTAATGAATTTAACTTGTACGAATCCCTGCAACTCCTTCAAGAAAGCTTTTCTCGCTCTCCTCGGATGGATTTTGCCTCTTTCCTCGGTTTAAACTCTAGTTTTGGCAAGTTTCCCCACCCCACCGCTATCGTAACCGAGCTGAGAACGTACCGTAACCGAGTTAAAGGTGGCATTGAACCAAGAGGCGTTTTCCAGGACCTGGAGGAGACGTTCCGTTCTCCCATGCGATCGGATTACTAAATCAGCCCTCGTTACGTTTTCCATCAACGAACGCCCCGGATTTTGTAGAATCTTTGAAATTTTTATCGCACAGCCTCCCTACCCGCCGTTCATGGAGTCCATCGAGGAGGCGTAATGCCCTGCCCTATTAATAAATCCTCATTTTGTCATTCTCTTCTACTTCGACCATACTTCTTCGCCAGTTCCTTGGGACGTTGGCAAAGAAACTCGACGAATCCTTGGCGAGGTTCAAAGTGGCGTTATGGGCGTTTAAATTCCTGCATAAATTCCGGATTTCCAGAGGGTGATTATTGTAAGCAGAGGGTTCGGAGCATGGAAACATGCGTCCCTACTAAGCCCTCATGTACGTGAACGGCGAGGGTCTCGACAACCTCGCGGGCTAGGATTTCGCCTGCCGAGGGCAGAATTTCAAATTCGACGAAAGTCTAAATCCTCGCGGCTTGTCCTCTGAAGTCGGCCGAATGAAGTGTAGCTCCAACTGAGCCAAACCCCGCGTCCTCTCAATCTGACCGGCTGAAACCTACACCCTCGCGAATACGACTACAATAAGCCGAAATGCATCAAGATACATAGCAAATAATCCGCCTTTGTAGGATGCTAGGAGATTTATTCCGCCTGTTTCGGACGCGGTCAATTAAGCCCACGAATGAAGTAGCTTAGCGAACACGCCGTTCCCGAAATTCGACTACGACGACTCGTGTTTCGAAACTGATTCCTGATTCCCTATGGGAGGATCGGGACGATGTGAGCTCTCTGACTCGAAAACAGGAACTGGTCTGAAGGGAAAGGAGAAATTATCAGATTTACTTGAAACCCTCTGTTGCATCTCTTGGAACGAGCGCCAAGAATACTCCGAAACTCGTTCTCGACTTCCTGTAGAGGGCTAAGGACGAGGGCGGAGAAAAACCGCAGGATAACCGCGGTGTTCGGGTTTCCCACGAAAGCGACCTAGCGGATTCTCTCGTTTTTTGGTTTCAGTTCGACCATCGAAGATGAACTTGACCGGCTTTGCGGGACACGCGGTCCAGGAGACGAACATCCTCTTGCAGTGCGTTGTAAACGGAGCGAGACCAGCGGCCAATGTCACTTGGTACAACGGAACAACGCCCTTGGGAGAAGACAGGACGCGATTTAAGATGTTCGAGACCGAAATCACTAACGAAGTAAGTCTTGACGCGCGTTCGATCTGAATCGTCGACCACAACCCTTTTGATTAACAGTTCGATCTCGAATCCTTCGTATAAAGGACAGTCCATGCGGAATTAACGGATCCTGGTGCGGAATCGATTCGAAGAGACTTATTGAAACCGTGGTCGCACTCCGAATCAAAATCGAGTGAATTAATTTTGGGGTGAAAAAACCCAGCTTTGTGTTCGCTGTGTCGATGGTCGATGGTCCATGGGCTTCCATCGAGTCGACAGAAGCGAGTTGACTAATCGTCGGGTGCTTTATTAAGTTTGTTTGCGAAGCCGCATCATTTCGATTACGGGATTGTATTCCTGGTATTAGCCGTTTGCAATCCCGGGTGCATAATTAGCTTTGTTTGCTAAGTGTCTGATTACGTGGCGGCCGACGCAACGGCCTACCTGCAGAATATTCTGCCAGGTAATGGAGAGAATTTACCTATTACCAACTAATTATAACGGGCAGCGTTCTGCTTGCCAGCAGTTATACCGCCTCGTGCAACGAAGAATGAAAACTTTAGGGAGCCATCTCGATCCCGGGTTCACTTCGCCGTAACCAACAGTGATGACTCGCGAACGTTTGATTAAGGAACTCGAACCTGGTTTGCTATCATAGATATCGAGCTCTCCCTATCCGCCATTATCGTTCAGACTTTCCGAAATGCAGGGAAAATTCTCGCGTCTCGAAAGATCGGACCCAAACCCATTGGAGAGGAAAGAAACTAAAGTTTGCATAAACTTCGAATGACAACGGCGTCGATTAAAAGCCAAGCGGATTCCGTCGGTATTGTGATCTCGCGTAACAATGGTCGGGCAATTATATAGAAAAATGTTGGGAAGGTCGAGAAAATCGAAGGCGACCTGCTAACACCCCGGCGTATCCTGGCATTGTCCGTCAACGAAACGAGGTAAAAGAGATGAAAGAGGATACGGAGAAAGGTTGCAAAGTTCAGATCGGATAGCGGGAAGGAAGGCCCCGGGATCGAAGGCGAGGTACATCCCCAAGGGTATATCGCAAGTTTCTGTATGAAACTTCAACAATCCAGGGGTCAACGAGAAGAAAATCCGATATGTTGCGTTTAACCGGCAACCCAGGGGCGAGATTTTAAGCCCATGACTCGACCCCGGTATCTCTGTATTTCATCCTTACAATTTACGAGCTCAAGTTTGAGCTCATTCGTAATGGAAACGTTTTACAAACAGATTTAAAGAATAATTCACGGTCAGGTTTCCAGGTTTGGAACTTTTCGCGCTTGCCTCCTTCCCGCTTCCCGTCCCTCCGTCTTTTTAATTCCCGGGTCTTGAAACCCTGATTATGAATGGCCTTCTAACTTCAATTTTATTTTAGCGGCCAGCCCTAATGCGGATCCATTTAACGGGGCAGCGTTCGAATTCTTAACAATCCCAAAAAGACTTTAACCGAACGGAAAGACCTCCCCAGAAATGAGGAAGTTTATTCAACAAGGAATTAAGGACGATGAAATTCGAAAATTCCCATTCACTCGCTGGCAGTTACTTCAAACCTTATTTCCAAAAGTGTGGAGTGACCCAGGGCTGATCAAAGCATGAATTGGAAATTAGCCCGACGGTCGAAAAGATCACTACCTCGTGGGTCGCTCTTCTAAAGTAGAGAACTCCGTCTTTGGTGGATGGACAAATTAGATGGAATTTCGTTGCGCGAAGCTTGTACCACCGCATCCAATTTCTGTAATCCATTACACGTCCCACTAATCGCGCCGTCTCGTTAATTGACAATTATCGAAGGGATTCATTGCACTCCTCCGACGCTTCTACGTAACGCGACATTTACGTCGCTCCCGCGTATTGTTGCAAGCATCTCGAAGGGTCTCGTTCTTTGTACTTGCAGAGCGACGGGACGTACAAAACTGACAGCCGTCTTGCATTCACCGCGAAAGAATTTGACAATGGAAAGACTTTCAGCTGCCACGCCGAAAACACCGTCACTCGCGAAGAGGGCATCAAGCCCATGAAAGTGGCGCAAGCGATTGAAGTTTGGTGTAAGTACAGCGATTACGTAAATTCCACGACAGTTCTACCGATTTAACGAAAGCTTTCCACTTACAAAGCGAAAAGAAAAACGAGCCGTTTTTCGGGGATAACGAAGGCATCGGTGGCCTGACCTTCCTTTCCTCGAAAAATCTGCCAAGAATGAAGGAAACCGCTCTTCTTATTTTTCACGTGTAATTAGGAATGACCCTGCTCAATTATACATCACCCGAGGAGTAACGAGTCCGGTGAAGAGTTAATGCCTTAATCCGCTGATGCAACTCATGGATCTTTGTAAACGTCGGCCGCGCCATTAATGGCAAAGGATATGAGATCCGATTTATTTTCATCCCTCTGACTTACGTCTGATTACGACCTAAAAGCTTTCATTTCCTGCAGAATAGTCAATACCGCGAGTAACGAAGTAGGCAATGTCGGAAATGGATGACTCTGGAAGCCTCGTTACTCGCCAACCCACCGATTCGTTAAACGCAGGGACGACCGATTGTCCCCATCTACCGAAACGGACGAAATTACGGTGTAATTACTGTCTCTCTGGTTGCAGATGTACCGATAGTGAGGATGAAGCCTGACAACATTACGGTGAACGAAACCGATAATTTTTTAATGTTTTGCGACTACGAAGCGAACCCGGCGACGTTGAACTCCGTCAAATGGTAAGCCCAGATATTCTCCTGATGGATTCCCCAATTAAAATGAATCCTTTCTCTGGAAAATCAGAATTTTCATACATTTTTCTACGTGGCTCCGCTCTCGAAATCGGGATGAATACTTGTTGCTATTTTGTGGGGATATCGCATGTTAATCTCGTTTCGAAGTAGCGGAGCCATCTACACGTAACACAGTTCTCTAGTACGTAACATGAATAGTAAACGCAGAGTGCACGGACCGAGTAATCTCCGTAACATTTCACGTTTCGGGTATATATCATCGAATATTGACGGGGTATAACGTACACGTAACGTTTTCGTAACATTTACCCAAATCGTACCTTTACGCGTCTATCTCGCGATGCTCAAATCCCACGTGCAAGGCGATCGTTAGACTAACCCT
This sequence comes from Orussus abietinus, assembly GCF_000612105.2. Taxonomy (NCBI): domain Eukaryota; kingdom Metazoa; phylum Arthropoda; class Insecta; order Hymenoptera; family Orussidae; genus Orussus; species Orussus abietinus. Next base: position 1,637,043 of record NW_019395981.1, read on the forward strand.
TGAAACGTCGCCAGCAATTTATAATCCTGCATACATCCGGAATGCAAATTGACGATACATTCGTGACTCCTTTTCAAAAAGCGTTAATCAACTTGGACTAATTTAGCAGGAGTAAATATTAAGTCGTTAATAAATACGAGACGTTAAAGCTCGAGTATATAAAAAGCAGACGTTTTCCCCTTCTGGGGTGCTTTCAACGTGCTTTCTGGTCAAAAGACCCGACGTGTTTGCGAGTGTACGTGACGTAAGGTGAATAGCCGTTCAAATTAAAAGAAAAGGGTCACATATGTAAAAGCACTCTCGAGCTTGCGACCGTTTCACCGCGAAGCTGACATCGCGAGTTTACTCTCGGCTCGTCTATTCGCACCGAATCGACTTCAAGTATTTCAACTCCTGAATGATTTTTTACTGAAATTCTGTGTCGAATTCTTAGCTCCTGGAAAAGCTCCATCAACGATGAAAGCGATTCCCTTTTCCGTATACCTTCCCGGTAAAAGTTTTATAATCGGCTCCCGAACTTTATCAGCAGAGGAGTACATTATGTCGGCGTTAACCCCTTAACGCTCGCCTGTAAAAAGAGCAGGCAGAATGGAATAATAAAATAATGGCCCCACGCGGTTGATGGATAGTAATAGAACATTTCCGCGAGCGTTCGTCCTTCTAACAGCAGTGCGTTTTTAAATTCCACCGTGTCTGGAAATAGCCGGGAAAAATTTTTCCATTCGGCAGGAAGTCAGCGATAAAAGAAGCTCCGGGTTCTTTACCCAGACAAATTTCCAAAGGGACTTTTTTTCACCGCTAAAACCAAGTCGAAAGGTGTTACGTTTGAAAGTAACGCTCGTATTTCTTATATTTTAGGTTACTTGACGGGGAAGAGCTCACCTTAAACAAAGAGCACTACGAAGGCGGGATTACCGAGCAAACGGCACTTATGGTAAAAAACGCAACACAAGCCGACATGGGCACTTACACTTGCATTTTGTCGAACGACATCGGTGAATCCAAGACGGACGACTACGTCGATGTCTCAGTATTGTGTAAGAAAATTCCTCGAGACTTCCTAACGAGCCGAGCGCTATTATTCCCTCGATTTATCAATAATGAAAACGAAAAAATCGGGTCAGCCATTTGTGAGAAGCAAGCGGGCTAATTTCTTCTGCCCTTTCTGCCTCGTTTTTAAATCGGACGAGGCAGAGCGAAGGTTCGCTCGATAAACGATCACTCATTCGGTCAATTAAAAGCAGGCGGGAAAGGTTGGTACGATACAAAGTCTTCGATCATATTACGGAAAGTTTACGGAGTTTATCGACATAATAGCGGCGTCGAAAAATGGCAAGCTCCTTCCTCGGATATATATGTGTTCCTCTAACACGGTCCGACATGGAGTAAGACAATTCCCGGAATGAACGTCTAAATTCGAGGGTCGCTCGGTGCAACGTCCGGCACGAAATCGGTTCTCCAAACGGCACTCCGGAAGTGCCGCCCTTGGGCGCACCTAACCGTGGGAGCACCCTTTCTTCCTTGAAACGGCTGTCCATTATTGCCATCGGACACGAACGATTACAAAGTTAACCTATCTGGGCCGGTATCTGGCGGTATCTAGCGGCCCTCGAAAGCTGCCGATCGCGGGAAGGAATAATTCCGCCTTTACGACGCAGATAAGCCGGTGGTGGAGGTAACTATGGAGCCTGAAGCACCGGTAAACGAAGCCGACCATCTCAACGTTTCTCTCGTCTGCAACCTGCTCGACGGAAACCCGCCGACCCTGACTGCCGTTCGTTGGTATTTGGACGGGGATCTGCTCAAAGAACTACCCGATTGCCCCCGCAACGCGACGCCTCCGACGCCGGAGGAGACCTCCACCTACTGCGACATCGACCCCAGCAAGCTGCTGCTGGAGGCTGTCGGAAGGTCCTTCCACGGGAATTACTCCTGCGTGGGCAGGAACGACGCCGGATGGGGCTTCGTATCGGCCAACACCTCCGTCGTCGTCCACTGTAGGTCCCTCCACCTCTATCCTCGACCCTGGGCCGAAACGGCGCCGAGAAGCCAAGACCGGCAGCCGTCGAATTCCTGGAATGAAAAAATAACCCCGCCTCGAGATTTCCACCAAACGATCAATATTAATCGCTTGAAACAAAAATACGAATAACTTAACTAAACCTCGACGACTCGAGTAAATCCATATTCTGTGTCACTTACGCATACCTCGACTCGAGATTAATAATTTGAAATTTTCGTCACCACCGTGCACTGAGAGAAAAACTATCATTGAGCTAATGAAATACTTTATTAATTCAGAGAATCATTATTCGACTCAACCTCGACATAATTGTGTGCAACGTTTCTCGGCAATTGTGACAATCTATTTCTGTCAATTAATCATTCTTTTAATTAATAAGGTATTTCTTCGGTTCAGTGAATTTTTTTTTTCTCGGTGTACATATCTCGCTGGCTGGATCTTGGTCCAGTATGCGTTCCTGGTCGGTGGCTGTGGATTTCTATCGCGTTGACCACTCGGTCGGGATCGTTACTTCCGGTCAAACGCGCTCTCGGTGCACCTGCGAAGGGACGTCGAAACGCGATCGACCTGGCGCGAGACCTGCGTGCGGATTTAGAGGAGCATGCGCGGCCGATCGGTCGATTCGGGAGTTCATTTTTGCCGGAGCTCTCGTGGACACTCGACGTATCGCTAAGCGTGCGCGCGATGCGATTTGCATGCGCGTGCTTACTCGGCCGGAGTCGGCGCGCGCGAGCGAGCCGCCGGCGAAGCGTTTGCGGTTCGTGCGAGCGCATACGCGCGAGCCCTTCGCGCTGCTCGCGCGAGCGTGCGCATACAAATGGGAATTTGCCTTTGTATGCGCGTGAACGCGATTCCGTAATGCGAACGGTCTCGTTTAAATCCCTTGATTGTAGTTCGCCGGCTCGCGCGCGTCCTACCTTCCGCGGACGTTCATGCCCCTTCTAACCCATTTCTCGCGTCCTAACCCCTTGCAACACGCGAAACCAATGGTGGCGGTGCACTTTGATATCGCGAATTCGTTCAGAAGAAGTCTAAACTTTCGCGGACGTTCGTAGATGTCAAGACCCATCGCAGAGCGCGGAGCCGCACGCCTTTTAATCCTTTACAGCACGTGAAGCTAATGGTGGCGGTTCTCGAGTAGCTGTTTGAAATGTCGAATCTTTTTCGCGGGTCCTAATCATTCGCGTGCGTTCGTGGCCGTCATAACCCATCGCGGCGCGCAAAGCCACCGATGGCGGTCGACGAGTAACACCCGCAAATGGATAATTTTTACGTATTCTTGCTATCTCCATTTTAGATAAGCCAGGTCCAGCCTCGATATCGTACGAGCCCAAGCAGGTGATAAAAAAAGGACCTCTGAACATCACATGCTCCGTGGAGGACCCGGGACGACCAAAAGCTACGGGATACAAGTGGTTCCGCGGTTTGCATCGCCTTCCCGACGAGAACAATGCCCTCCTCAGGATCGAGTCCGTAAACCTGGAAGAAGAGGCCAATTTCACGTGCATGGCCTACAACGAGGCCGGTGATGGCGATCCCGTAACAACCTTCATCGATGTTTCGGGTAAATGTCTCTTCGTAAACCAAGGAAATGCCCCGTACCGCGGAACGAACTCGCGACGTCCTATCGGCGGCAATTTCGCGCAATTAAAAGAGATCGGAGAGGCTGAAATTATCTAAAACGGCGATCCGAGGCGTTACAACGGAAACGGACGACGGAAGTAGCGAGAAAAAATGGAAGCGCGTGTCCGGTTTTCCGCAGAATTCCGGCACGGAAAAAGTTTCCACGGGTTCCTGGGGGACGCGCGTTTCCAGAGGAAAGTGACCCGCGGAATGCTTTGGGTGCATTATTCGAGGAGGCTTTCCGAAGGTATCTGTTCCAGTGTTAGGAAGAGGTCGGACGTTTCTCTCGAACCTCGCGTCCTTCTCCCGTAATTTCCCGAAGGAATGACACGTACCGGCAATCGGATCGACGCCTCGACCTGCCATAGAAGCTGTTCCGCTTCCTCTCCGTATCGTCAATTTTCGCAAGATTAAAATCTGCGCCGTGCGCGCAAAACGCTCGCCGGTATAGCGGCAGCTTTGTTGAGCACCGTGCCGTTAGATATTTTAATTGAGAGGAGAATAAAGAGGTAATTTCACAGACGAGTAAATACTACGTTCGGGAGAGGATTTTAGGGCCTTCCGTTATGCGGAGCGTTGCGGGAAGAGGCGCCTAAGTTCCGCCATTATTCTAGCCGAATTAAGCCGACGTCTGGTGGGTTTTGCACTTGCCCTTGTGTTTCGTTCCGAGAATCAATCGCCGAGCTCGGGGAAGGGTTGCTTCATCGTCGCCAAGGAAACCCCGTAAACCATATTCCGCCTCGATTCGGGGAAACGAGCGTAAAAATTAACCGAAACACCGTCTCTTTGTGACGCGAACGGTCGGTCGTTCGTTTCGTCCGCGTACCTGCTCTCGGCCAGAAGTTGGCAACTTTTTTCATTTTTATCGGATTCGGCGTCCATCACCCGGCTGTCAACGTATCAGGAATACCTGCGTGGACGTTTTCCCTCTATTCCTCATAAATTTTGCTCGGTCGTTCTTAAAAAGACGAGAAGGGGGAAAAATGGACGAACGATCTGGCCCGCTGAAATGTGACCGACCGGTCGATGCCAGTGGCGAGAGTCGATCATTCCCGACTCGAAAATTTTGCCGAACGACGACCGGCGACCGTTCGCCGGATCGGGCACGTACAAACGAGAATAAAGGGAGCACTTCCTTTTCCAGCCGCTCCTGCATTTATCAAGAAGCTGTCAACCTATCAGGGATACGTGTACAACGCTCCTAACGTTAGCATCGAGTGCTGGGTGGAGTGCGCGCCTATCTGCAATATCACCTGGCTGAAGGACAACGTGCCAATAAACTTCGCCAGAACGGACAAGTACTATGTTTCGAACGTGTTCCACCCTCCCAGTCCAAGTTCGAATGATTTCGAGAGCGTGCAATCGACTCTCATCTGGAATTTAACGGCGAGGCCGGGGGGTCAACTGGACCGTTTCAGCGACAGCGTGCTGTTCACCTGCGAGAGCACCAGCAACGGGATCGGCCCCGGTGTCAAGAGCAGCACGCACTTCCACGTCGAATGTACGTTTACGGCCACCGGCTTATTAAACTTCCCCCGAAGTTCTTCCTTTCCTTTCGACTCGAGTAACGACTCGCGAGGAACTTCCTCGTCGGCGACATTTTTCCCTCGAGAGTTAGTTCCGTCGAGGTCGATACAGCGTCGTACGCCAAACGCTACCCGGGTGTATAAGGACGAGTAACGTGGAATCACCGCTGATTTCAGTCCCGCCGGAGAATATGACCATCTCCGAGAAGGTGATCAACGTCGTCGTGGATCACATCCCGAAGAACGTCCTGTGCGGCGCGAAGGCGCATCCGGAGCCGACGTTTAGGTGGTATCGAGAGGACTCCACGGAGACCATCCTCGAAGGTAGAATTCTCACCTTCAAGACGTCGATCCCCAGAAGGAGTGCCGGGACGTACTTTTGCGAGGCCAGCAATCGCCACGGAAACCGAACCATCTCCACCTACATGAACGTGCAATGTAAGTGAATCGGAAAGCGCGTAATCGTTGTCATTTCTATTTTTTAACGGCCAAATAGTTCCCCGTTTCCATTCTTTAAGCTTAGACCCTTAACCCTTTCGAGCTTTGTGGGTGGTCCTACACCCTGAAGGATCTTGAAATATCGCCGTCGATCGGTGCCGGAATCTACATCTCTTTTGCCTTTACTCCTGTCTTCTCAAACGGGTCATCGAGATATTCATTGAAAATTTGCACAGGATCAAATATTTGTCCGCCTCTCTTCGTTTTCGGTCTGCCCTCCTGGCCAAATTCTATTAAGGGTCGATCGGCACGAACGGCGAAGTAGGTTTTATAAATGCACCGTTTGAGGGAACGAGTACCTAACATTTTCTGGCGTACCGTCATAGGTTCAATTATCTTGAGCATGTCCTTTTTTTTCCCCACAGACAAACCCGAATGCCGAATCGATAGAGACCGGGTGGATGGCCAAGACTACGTCGTCTGTTCCGCCATTGCGAATCCGAAAGAATCGGGTTTCAGTTGGTCATTGAAGAACGACAATGACACCTTGGAGCAAGTTTCCGAGGACCGGAATGAAAAGAGTTACCTTCCGCTGGACGGTTCCGTCAGTAACTTCCGGACGTATATTTGTGTTGCCAACAATTCCATCGGGTTCTCCTCCCCGTGCGAACGCACCGTCCCAGGTGCGTTTACGTCAATACTCTTCGAGCAATCACTGGATTTATCTTTATAAAGTACTTCCACCTCGATCAAATTAAGGGGCACACAGAAATTTCCTCTGAAATTGAGGAAACGTTATAATTATTTAACGTTAAGTTGCAACAACGGTTTCGCGAACCATTGCAACCGGGACTCCCTCAAATTGTGATATTTTTACCCCTCAATTTTTATTACGCTTTCAAGAGACTAGTGTCGCATAGGAGGGGCACAGATAATTGTTGCACGTACGTGAAATGCATATTGCAATTATCGAACATATCGATAGTGGGTTCGTGCATGTCGATTCGACATTCACGGACTCGTATCGATCTGACCCTAGGCGGATAAAAAAAAAAATACCGCGTATTCTTCATCTGTAAGTGAAAATCTACGTTGTCCGCATCCAAAAATCCGCGTGACCCGCGGACATTTTTCAATACGAACTCGATCGTGTCTTTTCACATTTCAATGACGTTTCGACGCTGCCGCGATTCAAATCGAATAACGGACAATCCTCCGATAAAACGCGAAACGATGTCCCGCCATTCGACACTTGTTTAACGCGATCGTAATTCTCTGTCAGTCACGTCCTATGTCATATTTTACATACGCGTTTTATTTATACAAGCCGATCGCGCTAAACTTTGCGACACCATTTGCACCGCGCTGATTTCTCCGAATTTAAATTGGTATTAATTAATAACGTTGGCCCTGTAAATTTACAGGGCCAAACGTGCCTTTGCAAGCGAAAATTCAAGGGGTATCGCTTCCACGAATTTGCGAGCGTCGAAACAGCCGCCATTAGTAATTAATATAACGCTGAGCGACAAATTATCGCCTTGTGTACGTAAAATGATGCCATCCAAACGGTATCGAATCAATCAGGATCCTTTGTCTCTATCTCGTGCAAGCGATCGAGTCATGAAATTATTTCATTTCATTATTATTCAAATCCGAACTCTAGAGATAAAAGATGAACGATCCGCGTTCGAGCGCGTCTCTTATGCTATGCTTTATCGAATAAAAAAATTGTACTTATGGATGCTGTATGTTTTCTAGCGCACAATGGAAATATCAGTAAGTTTAGTTGCATCGTATTCCACGATCGCAGCTCCGTCATAGAGACAGCGTATTGTACGCTTCGGGACATTCCGCCACTCTTTAATTTGATTTATATGTCGTCTCTGGCGATATTCAAAATGGATGTTCTTGTATGACGTTCACTCGGAGGGGAAATACCGTCCGGGCGAAATGCATTTCGATATTGTTACCGCGCCCCTTCTGAAAGCCGAACGAAGCGGCTTAAACAGGGAATTTATTTTCCCACCACACTAGGACAACAATTTACAAATTGCTTCTCGTTTCACGGAACAATAGTGGAGACGATAAAAAAAACTCCCGCGAACGTTCGTTTCGATGTTAACACCGAACATCGGTAAGAGTGATCGAATGCCTCGAGGAATTACTGGAACATTAAACGCATCATACAAGTTGTCTAATTTCAAAGAACAATACAGGATTCGGGAGGCGGGTTTCGGCCGTTTTTCGAATTTACTTCCGTTGATAATGGACACCCGAAATAATTGCAGTTTCAGTGCGTCGATCCGCTTACGGTAAATGCCACTAATCCACGGGGACCGCGGTAAACTGAAATCGGAGTGGCGCATGAGCAGAGCTACAGGATCATAAAAAATTCGTGTTTCATTTGTTATAACGGTCCCCAAACTGGAACCAAACTCGTAATCTCCCGCTGCGTTACCAGACGACTCGCTGCCGGCAGAAAACGCCATAAAGTAAGCTCGTTTATACGGCAAACTCACCCCTGGAGAGACATATTTGATCCAAATTGCGAATGCGTCATTTTGGATGAAAACGACCATTCGGAAGAGTTGCGGGATCCGTGTAATAATCCCCGGCATTAAACGGCTTGACGAGCACCGCTTGGAATCGCGATGGCGGGGTTAAGAAATCATTAAAAGTTAATCGCGCGACTGCGTGTAAACGTCCGCTGGCTTTATAGACGGATGCGATCCATTATCGGTAATTACAATCGGGGGGCTATCCTTTCTCATCCCTTTTTCATTTAACCAGAACATGCGTCCGTTTTTCAGGCAACGTGCCATGGTGGTCCAGACTGTTGGGCGATCTCTTGATCGTCGTCATCGTCGCGGCAGTCATCATCCTGGTGGTCATCATCGTCGTCTGTATCGTCATATTCCTCCTCTGCCGACGAAAGCGCAATCAGGTCAAATGTGAGTTGACACCATTGGTCGTTTGTACGGCAATCGGTTGTTCGGTCAAAATTGCATGCATTAGAGAGCAAACATCGAATTTCTTCAAGTGTGCTTTCGAACGGCCATTCTCTTCGACCCCCCTCGAAGGAATAACGAAGGGCTTTAATTATTTATTTTGTGATATACTGCCTATAAAACGTACCTTGCATTTTAAATGGCCCTTTGGCACCAAGTTCGCTGTGAGATTTCCATAGATCGTTTGTCAGATTTCGGTAAAACTCATGGAAATAATCATCCAGGTACAGAGATTCGGGAACTCGACTTTCGGTAGCGTCATCTGTTCCAGTAAAATTAGGTTGTAATAATATTAATAGGAGGAGAAATTTTGACAACAATCCAAAGAGTCGGACACCATTAAGTCTTCCTTGAAGAAATTCCATTTGTACGCTTTCGTGTGAATAAGTCGTTTCAGGAACACCATTGTCCATTGAGAAGTGGACTCGATTATAACGAGCCTCCTCTGAACTCGTCTCATTTGACATGGCCAAGAGATCATACGATTCCCCGTGGAATAAACAGCAAAGAAATGCTCAAATTACACAAGCAACCCTAGCAACCTAATATGCATTACAGGGCTCGTTATCCTTTGTGCCGTCCCCTCAAGAAGCAACTTTCTTTTCAATCGCGCTGCACGCTCGAGATACTTGTTTCTTTGAGATAATTCCATTCGCCGAGGCTCTAAAGAAGTTTCTCCTTCTTTAACTCGACGGTGCAGATAAAGCGTCATAATTGCTGTTGTCAAGTTTAACAAATCCGTTGGATTCCGTGCCAACGGGCTTTTCGCTGCCGAGTCCGTCCGGAATAAGTTAATTAATAAAGGAGCGACTTTATGCACCTTTTTATATATCTGCTAAAAATTCGAATGCCCAGCCAGATTCGAAAAAAGAGGAACTACAGGAACGAAAACTCAGAATTACGGCAGAATTTATATCAATATTTAGAATATCCGATCGGATATGTTTCTAGCCGAACGTCGCGCAAGACTTTCGCGTCGTTATACGGTCCCGTTTGATCTCGATACATCTTCCCAAACGGTAAATAAAAATTCGATTTCACCCGTTTATGGAGCCCCCGGTAAACCTTGCAAAGGGGAGCTCATTGAACCGTAGAAAATCAGTGGTAATCTCTTCCCCGGCCGTGAACCCGGTCTGATACTGAAATATTAGCGAAAGAGGGAAAGAAAGGTCGAGCTCTGGCCGGGATTTCGCTCCGCTCATTTGTATTCAAGCCGCGCGATTGCCAACTGTAAGATTTGTATGCGTCGAGTGGCTGAGCCCGATGTTCCGTATGGCCGGAGTTTAAATATGGAATTAATGTTTCATGTTAATTCGCCTGGCGTCAACCGCCTGGATAGCCGTGCAGGCGATTAAGTCATTTACATCTCGGATGTTCATCGGAAACGCGCGCATGGACTTTCGGCTCTTCTTGCGGCGGGGTGAATAAATTTCTTTTTCCTTCTTTTTTATAGAAAAGTAGAGCCAGAAAATGAAATACCTACTCGCGTGCCTGGCGATGAGAAGCGTCCCTTCGGGCAGGTAAAATCGAAGAGAGGGCAAAAGATTCCCTCGATCGATCCCACCTATCGATTCCCTCGTCGACGATCTACGCCCCGATTGCCAGAGAATTTCATTTCCTCGCAATTCGATATCGCTTTCCGACAATCGGTGCCGATTGACGAATCAATTCTGGCGATTCCCTCCACTATCGAGCATCGTTTTAAAAACTGACGTCAAATGGAACGTTTTTATTCCCGAGCAGGATCTCTGGGAATTGGCGACCCTTTTTCCACAAAGTGGAGGTTTCTAATCGCGACCCCTTTGGAGCGACATCCTTTGTACAAGGCACGGTTGTACTTGCAGCAATGTTTTCCAATCGGTACATCGGTGTTTATTCCCTGGTTCCTGGAACCCGTGAATACACCCAGGATTACAAATTTCAAGGGTCCTTACGCAACCTCGATGAGACATACTTACGTTATTCGAGCAGGTTAAAGGTGTTCCTGGAACGACGGACGTACGGTTGAATTTGCATGTTGCTCGATCTGGTTACCGTTAAGAGCAACTTCGAGTTGCACGCTGTTTCCGAATTTCCTCGAGATTTCGAAAGGCCTGCAACTCGTTGCGAGCGTGAAAACCGATACCGCCCGAGGTTCATGAGTGTATTATTCCAGCGTTAAAGCGTCGAATGGCGTAATTAAACCGATATACATGCTTTGCCGGAATCTAGAGTCGCCTAACTCGAGCATGTGCGGTACCGTTTCCTTCTTGTTTCAAGTTTTCAGTGATAAACTTCGAGTCGGGCAAACGAACCTTTAATTTCGTCATAAGTAACATACGTATACGTATATCTAGGTAAACTAAGCATGGTAACGTGCAGAACGCTGTTAATGTCGAGTGTCCGCGAAAGAAAATCCTTCAACGACCTTTCTTGGCTGAATTTTTTGGCCATCTCGCCAATCGTCGATTCGCATGTCGATTAAAAATTGTCATCGACCGACGGAATGGCACGAGGATCAAGAATTTAGCCTCGAAACTCGGTCGTTACCCTTTATGTCCGATCCAACAATTCGTTGGATCAAGACGTAAGATCTATTTTTGGTCCCGGCCCTTCCGATCTTGTCCTCGCTTATCACGCAAAAGATACGCGCCTAGAAATCCGTCATACACCGTCGAATTCTGCAGCTGAATGTCGTTCTCGTCGGCCTGAAATTGCACGGATTTTCGAGGCCATTTGCACTCGGCATTACAGCAGCGTGCACATGTTAGCAACTTCACTAACACAAACTTATTTGTTTCTGTTATGCTTTTGATTTGGAATTACTAAACAAAAAAGACAATAACCGGGTGGTCGAGCTGGAGGAACGCGAGCAGTAAGTATAATTACGCATCGATCCCTCGACACTTTGTCTCCCTCTGTATCTTTAAATCGGCATTTTACAATGCCAGCTTACTCGAAAAATTCGCATTGCTTGGTATGTAATTACGGTGGGACGCTTTGTACATAAAAGTTGCGTATATGCATGCGGACGAACGATAGCTCGGTACCTTTCTTATGGACCACTGAAAACTATTTTTTCTTTCTTTTTCTTATTAACAGAGGAAATGCGATATTTTTCTCGAATTGATCGATTTTTCTCGAATTAAGACGAGATGGAAACCGAAACGTGACTCGACGGTGCTGTGTATGGTTTTTTCTGCCTCTTCGGTGGAAAGGAGGAACAGGGACTTGGTTTAATTTTGAAACTTGTGTGCTTACGTGCTTGTTGTGTATTATTATAGCTTGCTGTTTCTATTTTGCATAGCGAACATCATTGAATAGAGCAAAAGTACGCGCACGAAACTGGAAGGTAAGGGATCCAGGAATGGTGCATGAATTCCGACTTTGAATTAGGCCTCCATTTCGGTAATTAAGAAAGTTTGAGCTGCCATATATCCGGAACGATCCAACATGGCCGCGCGTAAAAGTGACCAGGGAAATCTTTTCGATCGCTTTGTACTCTTCAGAAAATCTAATCCGGGCCAGCGATCCGATTTTTCCTACGCTTCGCTGGGGGTGTCGCTTTTGTGTCAAGTAGACTTATTTATTAACACGCGGAAAAAGACGACAGGAGGCGAACAAAAATCTATAATGCCGAGGGAGGAAGTTTGCAAAAGTAGAAGACTTCCGGTGATGGTAAAGTTTCATCAAAGTAGAGGGTGGAAAAGGTCCTACTTAGTGTAAAATAATTTTCAGTATCCCTCGCGCTACTCAACGGTCCGTATCTTTCCGAAACTCTCTTCTTTTATTTCACCTTCCTCCGGGTTTTTATACGTTCCTTTGGAATTTTTAGTCTTCCCCGCTTTCGCCCCTCACATTACGTTTTCACCGGCGCAAAGTGGAACGGACAAGTTCGTCGATTCCGATCGAGGCATACTTCGATGCGAATAATTCGGTTTAAACGGACGTTAAAGTAACGTTTCCAATCGGAAAGAACTGCAAAAGGGAACGATTATCTCCCGGCCATAGAGTACCGTGCTCTTTTATCTCTATTTGGCGTGCCTTGAGCTCCGAATTACTAAAATACACGTTAATCCGCACTCGGCGCGAAAACGCGTTGTTTGCGCAATCTCTTCTATAACCCTGTTTACTCGTCTGACTGATGTTTTGTTTATTCCTCTGCATTCATCACGGAGTATTACGAGCTCGGTTGCGAAAACTGAAAGCGCCGACGAAATGGGAAAGCAATTTCTAGGCAATTATTCAAAGAGCCGTCCCTCATGGAAGACTCGCGAAGATCGCGCATTATCGCCCCTCATGAAACGTCCGTTTGAGCGGAGCGAGAGCAAAGCGCATTATGCTTCGCATAAAAAAAGACAATCCGAAGACTCGTTCGTTCCACTTTGGGCTACCGGCCCAGGAACGGTTCGAAACCCGATCGTTCCCCCTAACCGCTCACAGCTCGTGACGTCCAAAATACGCGAACAAACTCAACAATCGATTTAACCCCACCTATCACCGGCCAAAATTGACCCTCCACCCATTTCCCTCAATCCCTTCAAGGGATCCTCGATTCGTAGCGACCAAAAAGTAATCTCTACACTGTTAAAAAAAATATATTATAATTTTATAACATTTTTGTTAGACGTTTTATTCAGACATGGTATACTAATTTTATAACATATTTTCATAATATCATAATTGATATTCAATATCATCATAATTGTAGGAATTTTTTGTAAACATTATTTAAATATTTCTCGGACTCAAGAATGTCGCTACAATGCTTCTCCGCCAGCACCACCGATACTGGTCATTTTTTAATTAAATTTGTTTAAATACAAACTTATGTAAACGATCATAAAATTAAAAGCTCATCTAAATAATTAGCAAACAATGCGTACTAACTGACTTTCGAATATCAAATTTACAATATCTCTCCGCAATTTCACGAAATTACCACGCGGTTTTATAAAATTGTAAATTCACTTAGAATTTCATAATTAATGTATACCAATTCACTGTCAAGACATGAAATTTACAGTTTCACTGCAACCTTATGTACCAAAGGTGTATGAATTTTATGCATCTTTTTTTAACAGTGTAGGAGTCAATAAGGTGCGCTTTTAACGTTTCCGCGCGTTCCGTCGTCCACATCTCCTGAAATTCGCTCGGACACCCAGCGATGAGAACATTACATTTCAACCCCGCCATCCGGTCTGCGTTGTCTGTTCGGGCCCGGAAAGCTTCCGAATCGAAGATCCGTCCGAATGGAAGATCCCATCGAATCGACGTCTCTCCTGAAACACTCCTGTGGCGGCTTCCTGGTCGGCCTCCTCTCCGCCGAGTCGAGTCGAAGCGGCAATTCGATTCGCTCGGTTCTCCTCTTTGGGGCGCTACTTTGGACGTCTCCGGCGGGGATCGTCTCCGCGGGATTGCCTCGAACCGTTCCGGGCGATCGGTAGGAAGAGTTGGAGGTGGAGGCAGGGGCCAACTAACGATTTTGGTGCAGCCCGGAGGGCGGGCCGCCGAGTCCGAGCGCGTCCTCGCGCTCGGCCCAGAGCCGGCCGAGTCGCGTCGGCCCGACGCCGGCGCGCTGGCCGCTGAAGCCTGGCGTCCTGGTGCACGTCAACCGGTCGCACAGCCTCCGGTCAGGCCTGGCCGATTGCGAGTCGCGCGTCTGTCGGGACCGCTCCTCGCCCCCGCCCCCGCCCCTTGTCAGGAGGGCTCTAGATCTGGACGAACCGCGCGCGATGCTCGCGGGCGCGAGCCGCATCAGGGCGATGTTCGGCGCCCAGCTCAGGGACCACGACGCCTTTCCGGGCGTGTCCAGGGATAAGACAGGTAAGGTTTGTCGCACCTCGGCCGGTCGCCGGCTCCGGCAGAATGTAAAACGAGATAGAGGGAGGATGGAAAGCCGGAGAGAGATAGAGAGAAAGAGAGAGAGAAGGGGAGGCCCTACCCCTTCGCAGCCTGGTTCAACGAGTCCAACTGGACGCGGTTCGCCTCCACCCAGAAAAATAAAAAATTAGTTGACCGGAACAAATAATTATATTGTTGCCTGGATCTTATATATAATTTCAAGAAACTATTTCACTTGGAAAAAAAATTATAATGTTGATTTTAACGAATATCGTTTACTCCTCATGACGCGTTTGAGCGCAGGATTTTCTTCTTGCCATGAGTCAACCAACATTCTTTTCCTCGGGGCACCCCGAGATCCATGATCCGTGGATCGGACCGAAGGGAACGTGTTTTGATGCTGGAATTATAGCTACCCAGTGAGGTTAACGTGCCGTATTTTTTAACGAGGGGTGAATAATGCAAGCGGATGATTATGTTGCAAGAGTACGCGTTGTTGGGCTAATTAATGCACGGCTGAAAATTCGAACGGGCTCTTGAGGGCCCGATGGGGTTTCTCGTCGATCGTCGAGGATGACGGTCGTGGAGAGTGGTGTCCCTAAAGCTGCCAATGCCGAGTATTAACCGGGGCAATTTACGCCTCGTAATAAACGATTTTCCCGATAAAGCGCGAAACTTCCCCGCGGGAAAAACCACTGGATATCGGGCCCCGCGTAAAATTAACGCGTTTACGCCGATTACGAAACGTCTCGTCGTCGATCCAACCGCGTGCCGAAAGCGAACTAACGGCGAAACGATGACCAAATTACCGGCGCGACTCCGTTTCACAATATTTCCCTTTCAGCGCGCACTAAAAACAGACCTCCGTGTTACAAATGCAATTACTTGATGGATCCGAAAGAACGGCCCCGACCCCGCCACCCTCCCGTTGACACGGCAGGATTTACCGTGGGAAATTACTCGACGGACGACATTTTTATGGGCACTGTGAGAGCGTTTGATCAAATTTTTAAATCAACACCGAAATTTCGTTACCGCCGCCATATTTCTACCGACTCGTACCCTGACGACGATCGGGGCCGTCGAAAACTGAGCTTCTATCGGCGGGTTTTTCAGCGATAGAGCTTCCAACCCCAGGGAGCTCCTTTGAATCCGACGGGACTCTAGCCTGACCACTCCAACGACGGAGACGCATCCCGCGTGGTGCACCTTGTCCAGATTAACGCCCAATGTACGGCGGGCGAGTAGGTGCGACGCAAATCCGACGCAAATCCTGAGACACGGTGCAGATTGGTCTAGATTTGCCGGTGGAGGCGCATATCCACGACCGACGAAGGAGAGTGACGAGCAGATACAAGACCAAGACCATGACTACCATGATCTTAGTCCTGATCCTACTTTCTCAAGGTTTGGTCTTGGTCAAGCCTAGAAACTCTACACCCATATCGTGCAATTATACCTCGAGAAAAAAAAAATGATCTCTTTCAATGTGAGATCAATATTACGTGTTCTTTCTACCCGAACCCTGTTATTCGATCCAAATGAGTATTACTCGATTCCCTTGAAACCTTTGAATTCAAAGAATTTTTTTCTCGGTATAGGTGTCTTGTATTTTTACCATTTTTCGGTTTGCAAGATCAAGACCAATTTTGCTCGTCGTCGGGAAGATGCTCGCGGGTAGACCCCCGCGGCCGAAAGACGCGCGTCTGATCGCTCCCACGTTCGGCTCGAAGTCGAGGTCGACCCGGCCGACCGAAGAGTCGCGTCACTCCTGGAAGTGGCGCACGCCTCGACGCCGATCGACGGTAGGAAGTCTCCTGAAAGGATTTCCGTGTCGACGAGATCCCTCCTCAGCCCTCGAGACGAACCCCCGGCGGTCGACCGCGGCGCGTCCGCGTCTTCCTCCGGCGTTTCCTTCGCCCGCCGGAAGCGGGATCCGGATCGGCCGTTTAGGCACGTGCCGAAAATCGCGAGGGCTCCCAGGACTCGTGGATTCTCCGCTGACTGGAATTGGCGCACTGCCATATCGCGAGTTTCTCGCCCATCGATCGCGCCAGTCGCCCTTACGGTCACCAGTCCGCCAGACCGCGACGAGCCTCGAAATCCGTCCCCAGTCTCCCGTTCTGTATCCTCATCTGCATCCTGGCCAATCTCTAAGAAAGCTTCCGTCCATCTACTATCTCGCTCTCGGAAGAAGGTACCTAACGAGGGGAAATGAAAAATCGAGGCGGCTCGAGGCCCTTTTAAAGTTACCGCCCGGAGGCCTCTAAGCTCGTACGAGGTGTCGCTCCCCCAAGTCTCCTCTCCGAAGGAAATTTCTCTCGGGCGAAATTTTACAAAATTTCTCTGAATCTTTCTGAATATGTCTGGATTTTTTTCGAATTTTTTCCAAACGAGGAAACTCCCTTAAAATTCAATATTTCGTTCGTTAGGCTCGACTCGAGAGGACGAAACTTCGTCTTCACGGAGAGGGTCTGTGAGAGCGATTCCTGGGGACGCGAATGTCCTGGCCGGTTTACGACACTGATTTCCGCGTAATGAACATCGCGACTTCTCGTTCCTGTACTCGGGAGGAATTTCCGGGATTCCTGGAATCGCGTTCCATGCGCGGGTTCGCCGCGTCGAGTCGAGTGTTTCGAGCGGTTCGTCGATGTACTACTCGAGTCTGGAATTTTGAGTGAAAACGGCGGTCCTTGTCCTGCGCTTTTCCGCACGAGGGAGAGATACGAAGGGATACGAAGAAGGGCCAACTAACCCTTTATTTCTAGGCCGAAGTAAATCGTTTCACTGCCGCGTCTCGTCGGGTGCTCTTCCGCCGTATTACGGGAAAAAGAGCGAGCCCGTCAAAGCGAAATCCTGCAGAGAGACGCGTATAATTTTTCATTTCCTCCGGCGTGTCCGCTCCTTATCGGCGGAATGCGCAACGCTCGCTCGCGATATCAAATTGCTCTTACAGGAGTACTTCGCGGGTGCTCCTCGGTGCTATTTGGAGATATCGAGCCGGGGACGCGACGCTACGTTTCCGCGGCCCAATATGCCAATCCGAGGCACCTATCTCCTGCAAAAAGAATCCGAAAACCCCGACGCGGAATTTTATTCCGGGAAATGTCAGCGAGCGAACGCCGAATCGCATATTGCCCGATAAAGCGCTTATCGGAGAGTCGCGACGCTTTTCTCCGGCGTTGGGCGTGCTTCCGGAAGTGCCGGAAACGGCCCTTCTCGTGTTCGAAAAAAAATTCAATCGCCCCTTCGTCGGAGATTCCCTCGTAGTCTCCTTTGCGAGCACCGCGACCGGCAACGGGGAGTTTCGGTCGATCCTGGTCTCCGGAAGAGGAAATCGAAATTACCGCTGGGAGTCGTAAGGGGTGCTCTCGGTTCGCCCTCGGACGTACGGCGCATCCCTGAAAAAATCATTCCCCGTTCCTCGGCGAACTTCTCTCTAAGCTGTTCCGAACTTTTGTACCTCCGTAAACTTCGACGCCCACTTCGCGAGAGTGCGGACGCACCGCGACTCGGCACCTCCCTCGAAGCGAGTGAACTCCGTTCGAGATCTCGTTTCAAAATTCCGAAAAATCTGCGAGACAATGAACCCGCCGTAAAATGAAAGAAAACTGTTCAGGATCTTCCTTGAAAAAATCATTCTCCATTCCCCAGGAACCGCGAAAATAGCACCGCGCTCGGTACATCAAAGCAAGTGAACTCCATTCGAGTCCACGTCGAGATCCCGTTTAAAAATTCCGCAAAGTCTGCGAGATGATGGACCAAAACCCGGCGCGAAATTTAGAAAAACGATCCAGGAGCATCCTTGAAAAGAATCGCTCCTCGCCCCCCCGGGCAAACTTCCCTCTGAAGAGTTCCGGACTTTTTACCTCCGCAAACTTCAGCGCCCACTTCGCGAGAGCGCGGACGGACCGCGACTCGGCACCTCTCCCAAAGCTCGCAAGCTCGGTTCGAGATCCCATTTCGGAACACCTCGTCGGCAGTTTCGGAACTCCGCAAGATCCGAGAGATAATGGGCGAAAGCGGGCGGCGAAATTAAGAGAAACGATCCAGGCGACGAAGGGGTGTCGCTGGATGCGCGCCGCTCGAGAAAGGTCGTAGAAGATCCTGGAAAATCCTGAAAGGATGACGACCAACCTCTCTTTCTCTCTCTCGGCGAACCCAACGTCACCGGCAAAAGTCGTTCCCCTTTCCTCCTCGGTTTATTAACCGGTGATAAAAGATATTCGCAGTTAATCGCGGTCGCCGATGGCCAAGTGCGGAGCAGTTAATCGTTGCTTCAGCCGCAAATGTCCCCGACATCGGCGGCCGGTATGTGCATGTAACGGGCTTTATGTGTCGTGACGATCCCCGCGTTATGTATTTCCCACAGCTGTGACTTACAAGAGAATAGCGCCTCACCAGGGGACGTTGCATGGAATCCCGGGGGCAGTCTCAGCCAACGGGGGCAGCGCAAATGCGAACCCCTCCCGTAAGCGCAAAAAACCAGGCGCAGGTACGTACCCCATGAACTTCCTCTCTAAGCATGTCGACCATACAAACCTAGAAAAAACCTCCTCCGATTTTCCCAAAGGAGATAATGGCGTTGTCGATAATGTTCGGACAAAACCGCAAATCAACGTCCAAATCGACGTTTCTTACCCGATGCGACGACACTTCGACGATAATGGATAAATGGAAGTAGTGAAATTCAGGGTTCTTGAAATTCGAGGTCCTCGAAAATTGTCGATGCACCTCAAAAAAAAGTCGAGGTAACTCGTGTCAGCATCCAATTTCCGGTCGGATGCATTACATACGTATAAATACTCGCGCGCGGACCGTCAAAAAAGCATTTATTTGGAGAGGCAGTTTTTTCCCCCCTTTATTTTTAATTTTATTTCAAATCCAGCAATTTTGCGAGAGCCAATCGCCCGATGGTCGATCACCGTAGGTACCGGTTATTGCAATTGGCCAGCCAACGCCCTCGTCGACGTGTACGTGGTGAAATAATATACGTTTTTAAAAAAGCATGGTGATTTAACACGCAGCGACCGCCGATTAATGTTTTCCAGTTCGCCCGGCTCGCCGTTTCAACGAGGAGAGTAAATCAAGGTCTCTCGATGAGCTCGTATAGTTTCGATCGACGCTTCGACGAGCAAGAAACGTCGGATAATTTCAACGTCTGTGACGTATTCGAGGAAACAATACCCTGGGTTCATCGATGAACGAGTATACGCGGTCGGATGCAAATTCTGTCGGGCGATCCGCGAAAAGTCACGAAAAGGGAGGTCGGAAAAACCGAGGAAATTAGAGGTGGAGTGTCTCGTTCTTGTACGTGCCCCTGCCGACATTTTTGCGGGAAATACTGGACAGAGGAGCCACTAATTCCGCGAATTTCCAAGTTTTATATTCGCCGCGGAATTGTCTCCCCGTCTAAATGAGATTCCATCTATTGTGGCCGACTTCTATGGCCCAGCGGCGGGCTGCCACGAGCGCGTTAAAAGTTTAAAGTTCTTTCGGCGTTATGGGAAGAAACATCGAAATCTCCCCGACATAATACAATAGAGGCTTGAGAATGAAATCTGCATAGATAGAGCACGAGCGACGTTGATCGTACTTGATTGTTTTCCGATACTTCGCTCCGTTCGGTTGGCAAACATTCGCTTACTTCCGCTCCGATTGTCAAAGTGTCGAATCACCGAGAAATAATCAGACTAATGAATTACTTTCGAACTGCCAGAAGTGTCGATACCAAGGAACAACAATTTCTTTTTCTTTCCACCCGATTGGCATTCGTGCAGATATTATCGATTATCGCGACCGAGTGAAAGAGTTCTCTGCATTTCCATTCCAGAAATAATTCTGTGGATTTCTAAAAAGCCAGATATGTTGTGTTATCATCGATTATCGCGACCGAGTGAGAATTTTCTGCATTTCCATTCCAGAAATGATCCTGTAGATTTTTAATAAGCCACATATTTGCTTTTTCATGGGGCTTGAGGTTATGCACTCCAGTTTCCACGTTCTTACATGCTTACTCGGTGGGAGAATGTGAATTTATCGATTCAATAAGCTCGCTGGCTCCGACATGACTTCAAACCTGAATTACAAACGTTGCTAACAGAAAGCATTCCCGGTCCTTTCAAGTTCAACTTCAGATGCAGACGGTAGTAGCTTTCAAAATCTACAACTCCCAAAGAGCCAAGCCACAAAGCGCTCTCGGGATAATTACGGACAAATTCTAATATAAATTGCAAATTAAATAAGATCACCCGACTATCCGTTTAATCTTTCAAACAATTGCACGGAAAGCAGGGTCGTTCTTCAGACGTCGCTTTGGGTATTAAACGTCATCGTCTACTTCATGGAAAATAAATCGAAAATTACGGAGAACGGGGAAGCTTAATTAAATTTAACATTCGAAGGTAATTCTGGATCCCAAGTTGGTACCCGACTTCACTTATCGATTAATCCCGACTACGTTATTTGATCCGAATCAAGCTCGATTTGGCCGTACTCCAAATTATTTCACGCTCGGAACAGGCGAGATCAAACTTAAGTTGATTTTATTTCAGTGCTATCGCCACTGGCCTAAAAGAACGATAAATCCCCAAGAAACATGTGGTAATTAATTTAGAACAAAATAATCCTTTACTTCCGGGAAACGTGGTTAAGTCTCTCTTTGCTGCGCGTCCCTCTAATGCGCGCTCTTTTACGAAATTCTCTTTAGGGAATTAATTCTCTCGATCTTGGATATTTATGATTCCCCTTGGATTGTTTTTTCGGTTTGTGTGGTCCATAAACTATGGCGGGATTCGGGTACAACGCGAGTTCAAAGTAAACCACCGGACGACAGCTTTATTACGAATAGAGCCGAGGTGTACCGCTTTAACTCCTTCCGGCACTGTTAAGTGTGCAGTAAAAAAGCCAAGGGACAAAAGTTGTTGAAACTAAGACAGGGGTGACAAATAGGTGTCCCTTGGCCCACCCGCCTGGCGAAACAATGCTTTTACGCTTACTTTCGGGAGCACAATGAGCGATAAACGACGTAACACCGTCCTATAAATATTAATTATTAACATAGAAGGAAATAAGTCCGCTCGGCAGAGAAACGCGTACGTATACTGGGAAATTGATTAATCAACTAGCTAACACTACGAGTCATTTATTAACTATTAGTCGACAATTAGAGGCACGTTATTTCGCAGATTATTGTAAGTAATGCATCAAGGAGGTACTTATTAAGGTCTGATTCGCACGCAATCATAGAATACTGTCTAACTGAATCGCTTTGAATGATTTATTTTCCCTTATGAAGATCGGTATGACCTTTACCGTTAATTTATATGTGTTTCATTGTCCATGTACCGTTGATGTACACGAGTAAACGTAATTGCGGAGCTGATTTAAATACCGAGGCAACTTGACCCTAGGATAGGAATACATCACCTGATAATAGCACCGTGATAATAGCACTTTACATTAACGCCTGTCGTCGATGGCATGTTAACGTACCGAGCCATGTCAATTTCGATATTGAATGCATAACGTTCGAGAATTTCACTCAACCTTTTCTCCGTTTCGGAAACTAGATATCACGTATAGGAATGCGTCCGTAATCTTGTACCGATAACTACGACCGCTGCATTGGAAAAATTCGTTTTTCGATAACCCCATTGTATTTGTCATGGATGTAAAAAATCAATCCGCCCCCAGAAAGTGTTCAACTGACGCATCCGACTGCATTTACGGTCATGATCGATTGCAACCAATTATATTAATTTTTTACGTCCATGATTTTCCATGACGATGCAAATAGTCCCCCGATCTACGGTCGTTAATAATATTAGAATCGAAATATCGCACAAACCGGGATCACTAACATCCGAAGGACCCTCTAGAGAGCACGAGTTCGATATCACGAATTAATTATCCCCGTTCACTAAAAGTGCATTAATAATCCAATCCCCCGAATTCACTGGCGAATAGCAGCGGGCTAGCCGCGCCGTTTCCGAAATTCTATCGAAGTTTCCCCGAGTGATGGTAAAATTTCTGTTTACTTAAAATTACAGATCCCAATCCAGCGGCAAACAATAACCACGTGGACAGCATTTCGGAAGGTCTTCCAGAGCCAGAGACGAAGACCTTCTACGAAAACCTCCCATTTCATGGGATACAAACGCCCCCCAACAAGGTTTGTTCGTCAGCTCGTCCCTTTCGATTTTCTTCTCCCCCTTTCGCATGGACTTTTCGTATCTTCTCCCGATGTCGTTCCGTAAGTTGCATTACTCACGCTTAAGAAGGAAAATATTAATCACGAGAGTGGTTAGCGAGCATTGGTCGTGGATTATGCACCAGGTAAGATGTCGACGACGAATCGGTCGATGAGAGAATCTTGTTTTGACGCATTATCGGGACAAATTCTCCCATTCAAGGATATCCAGATCGGTTATCGCGTTACCCAATTGCAACGTTCCATAGTGGATTACTAAGCGAAGCGTAAACGATCGCGTAACTAGGTAATGCGTATCAGTCACGGGTCATATATCGCGCGAAATGTATCATATGGAAACGGAACGAGTAGAGGGGCGACGAGTTTACAGCGATGAATTTCTGAGCCGGACAAACTTGAACGGGACCACCGGAATAATAAATTAACGGCATAACGGCGGAGAGACGCGTTGAATTTTGGACACTCCAGGAATTGAGCGATAAATTAACGGTGCGAGCTCGAAACTGCACCTAGAGAGTTGCCCGGACAAATCGGTACATTCTCGATAACAACGCACCGCGCGTCCGTTGTTTCTACCGCGTTATCCGTAGTTATATCCCAAAAGGTTGGTCAAAAATGGAAACGTTTGGGAAAAAAAAAAGGCCTATTTTCGCGTTGCTCCTCGCCCAGTCTGTCGGAGGCCAACGTTAAAGGAAATGTCAACACTCCAAACGCTCGGCTGGAAGATGACCGTGTACATACGATTAAACGTTGCGTCGCGTATATGCCGGCGATTTAAAGAACCATTTCGACGGCACGGCTCGCCGCTAGTTTTTTCCCAGAAAGTTATACGCTTCGGGAAGTATCGGTTCCCTCCGGGAATTTAATGGGGTCTCTTTCCTCTCGAAATTTCAACAATGAAATATACCGAGGCAAACATCGACGGCAGTTTCCGCCGCCGTCGAGGGGGGCGTATTCATAACCGTAAATGTCTAGCTACTTCGGAAGCCCTAAAGCTCCGGGAACGTCTGGACCTAAGTGGCTTAGCGAGGGTAAAAAACAAAAGCAGAGCGAAAAAGGGCCGCAACTAGGTGGAATAAAAATATTTCGTTTCCCTTGCAAGTGATTTATCCAAGACAGCGGCGATCGTCCAACAGCGTCGACGGCCGGGTGTTCGGTGCTTCGTCATTGATAAAACTGAAAACAATCGACAGCTGTTCCACTTTTTCTCGCCTCGAAAATGATAATCGAATTTCACCGGCAGCATTTGGAATTTTTCGGAGATCGAAACGGAGACCGAGATATCGGGACCGCCCAGCGCGCTGGATAATCGTTGTAAACGGATCTTTGCATTTCGCGGTATATCCGGCTCCCCGCAATTAGTCGTGCTTGAAACGCGGTGCAAAGTCACCGTGAAATAATCGCATTGAGTGCATCGTCAAGTAGTCTCGGGGTCTTCGCCCGTGAGGAGGAACGGGCCGAAACTCCCCTCTAGCTGCAGGCTAAACTGGCATTCAAACTAGGAAGGGCGAGCCTCCCTCGGCCCTCCCGGAACTGCGGAACAAAAAAGGCTTCTCCGAGAACGATCCCTGCTTCTCTTTCATTTATGAACTTGCAGCCAAGTCTGGCCCTCCGCGTCTCTCTCGCGCGTTCGTTCGGTCAAAACTGCAACCAGACTCCGGACAACCGATCGGTTCGCGATATTTCACGGGAAACTTTCGCAGACCCGATCGCAACCAATGCTTCGCTAACCATTCCTCCGTGGATTCGTCGGTACCAGAGTTCGCTGGTCGAGCTTCCAAACTTGCAGATCGATGACGGTTAGGAACGCAGACGAACAAAGTACCGTCGAATGGTATAATGCATTGACCGTCGCTTGTACGTGCGCTAGAATCCACGATTACGACGTATCCTTGCGCTGGCATGAAATCTGAAGTCGGGTGTCAACGATGACGAGATTTAACCGTTTCGAGTGCCTGCAGCTTGCGAATCGAACGCGAAGCTCCACTGCAGAGGACGCGGCTTGGTCGGGGCTCGATGCATCAAGGATCGCCAATAAATCGTTATTAAACATCGAAATCCACTTAAGCGTCTATACTCCCGATTGCTCGTTAATTAATTCCCTAGGAATACGATATGCAACGGAGCAGGACGAAGGTACCCCCGCGAGGGACGATAGAGTTCATGGGATGGATTTATTAATTTCTGTATGGATGAGTATCCTCTCGCATCCCTTGTGTCTTGGCCTGGGTCTGATCGCGTTTAAGTACAGCTCTGTCTGATAATGTATTGAAAAAGCGCACCGCAAGTCAGGAGACGAATTCTCGATTCGCATCGAGAGACGCGAGGCGACATCGAGCCCCGACCAAAGCTCTTCGCAAAGTCTCCAGGATAGGAGGTAAGAGTTTAGATGTGCCTTAACCGTAGCGCTGGCCGTCACGCGGCTCGCTTCTGTTTTAGTTGGTTTCCCCTAAGTTTGCCCGAGTTTCGGCTTTGCATGGCACGTTGCATTCGGCCACGACCTCCCCGTGTTCCTCGCGGCCGGCCAGCAGAGCGGCCAGCCTCTGCGGAGGATCCTCCGGATACGGATCGACGAAGAGTCACTTGGGCCCGCACTACGGTCCGCACAATATGCCCAGAACCAACTCGCCGGAGCCCAAGTGCAATACCTTGAAGCCGCGGCGCAGGAAGCACCGCCACGCTCGGTTCTACTCGCTCAGACTATGCCACGGACACAGACCAGCCCGTGGGAACTACCGGCTCTACGCGATCCCCATTTTCAAGAGCTGCCCCCACAAAAGCGCCAGCACCACCACGATAGCGACCACGGACCAGCCCGAAGACGCCGCGTCGACCCCGGACTCCGGGGCGCCGACTCCCGAGGAACCCTCCACCGACGAGACCAAATCTCGCACCCCACCGGTCCCAGCTCCCAGGACCAAGAGAACCGACCCCTCCCTCCACACCTACCAAAACGTCCCTCCACCCGTTTTCCCCCAAAAAAGTACCACGCTCGCTAGGACCAAGGTTCGTCGCCAACTAATCTTTCTCCCCATTCCCCCAGGTACCGAGACACGGGAATATCGCGCAGAAGTCGCAACCAGACTCCTCCGGATCGCGAAGACGAGCCTCCGATGGGTCGTCTTTTCTTTGTAAACATAGAACCTTGAAAAATATTCCCGAGAGACGGAGATGGAATCGCCATGGATGATAGCGGATGATAACATTTCTGGGAGTTACCTCTCGTCCTGGCGCCTCTTAACGGTGGCGCGCGACTTTTTCGTTGCTCTCGAGCACCTCTCTTCGTTCAATCGTTAGAAAAATCCTGGTGACCCTATAAATCACCACCTCCGCGCGAGGAACTCTAGTAAAACCCAATAACGAGCAGGATCCGAATAAGCATCCGTGTTTGCCTGGAGCTTCTGCCCGAGATTTACGTCCTGGACCTTATCGATTGTCCCTTCTTTCGAATAGAATCGCGGGGTATACCGAAAACCTTCGTCTCCGGGCAAAGTGACTTACGCAGAGGTGCGCTCGTTTGCATCCGAGTTTTGTTCTATTGTGGACCTTACCGCGAGTTTCACGGGTTTCACGCGTTTCCACCGCGATCATCCGAGTTACGGGTAATGGGTTGCACGGTTCGATCAGGAGAAAGTTGTAAGTAGTTCTTAATAACGTAAGGTTATCACGGCCGCGTCCAAAAGGGTGAACTCTCCTTGAGGGGGGCTTCTTTTAAATTGGTCCGCATAGCCCCCGATGTAACGCGGCATTAGCGAGCCATTAAACTCGAAGCTGCAGCCACGTTAAAGCGTAATTAAGTGCGATTCTTTCTCCGCTCGGACGAAAACCTCTTCCGGGGGTCTGATCGCGACCATTGTCTCTCGACGAAGGGACTCTTAATGTCTCGAGAACTTGGCGATATTCAGCGGGTGTCGGTACGAATTATTCCTCGAGCACCCCGCCCACGAGTCGCGTTTTCTGCACGAGTACATTTGCGTGTCTCACTAGATGTAAAACCGCACCCGCGAGCAAGTAGCGGATAGAGCGGCTCGATGTCGGGTTTTAATTGGAAATCGTGTTTTCCCTGCTAAGCTGGATCCGGGCATCTATGTAGCGACCGCCCTTGTGCATGTCAGCCGCGCGTCAAGTAAGTCTCCACTCGTTGACCAACCCGAGACCGAACTTGGACACCTGGACCTCTCCTTTGGCCTCCTCGCTTCGACCTCGTCCTCGACTTTCCGCGAACGGGAAGACCCGGGATCGGCCGGAATCCGATCGAGCCGTCGATCGAAACGGTTGCTCGCCAAGTTCCGCCATTATCCCGTCCATCTCGCGATATAAGGGGGCGGAATCCCTTTTCTCGTGAAAATTACTTCTCCTCGTCAGGACTCGAGGCGCTTTACTTTGCAATAACGTCCCCCAGCCCTCCACCCCCTCCGCGGAATCGGATTCATCCGGCACATCGAAGAAAAGTACCTGATTAGAGAGTTTAATAGACGCCGTAAAACTTTAGCGAAGCACCGTTCTTCCCGGCTTTTCAATTGCCGGGTTTCGAGCCAGGAGACCACTCGTAAACTCGAGTCCGACTTCCCGGAGTCCGGTATCCGCAAATTTCCAAGTTTCCCGGTCCCCCGCGCATTTCTTCGCTCGGAATGAAACCACGCGAGGTCCAGCTCGACCGCCGTTCCGCGTTTCGGTCGTCAGCAACTGTAACCCCTGATGACGCGAACCGAAACGTTTACGGAACGTCGGCGGTGCCTGCAAGCTCCGATGACGCCAACTGAAACGTTTGCGGAACGTCGACGGTCGAGGGGGGCTCTCTTGCGTCCGAAAGCCCGTTTCGGTTATCAGAGCTTCCACGCTCCGATGGCCGGTGGTCAGGCGGGATTTCGAGTTGCGGACTTCCGGAGGTCCAAAAGTCCCTTTTTTAGCTTCCACCGGCCGATCCCGACCTCTTGGAGGACCCCTTCGAGTCCCCCGCTAACGACCCGCCTAACCTCGCCCGAATCGTCAGACTAACCGTGCCTGTTGCAGACCAACAGTCAGCACAAGTACCAAGAGCACTACCGGCAGCGGCAGCAGCAGGAGCATCAGGGCGGCTACGCTATCCCCAGCAACAGCTCCGGCCAACTAACATCGCTGACGCGCGGCACCCACCACCCCTCCTCGGTAGTCGGTCCCCTGCAGACCTCGCTCGCCCACACTAACAACCGCCACTCCCTCCCGCACCGCGACGCGTCTCTCCCGGGTCAGCACGGAGCCGGCGAGCCGGAGCCGGGCCACGACCGGATGCCGACTCGCCAGGGCAGCGGGCACGAGGAGTCCGGGGCCGGAACCACCGGAACCGTCGGCTCCAGGCGCGGAGAGCGCCGGAAACCCCGGAAGCACGAGCCCGCCGACCGGAAGCAGAAGCAGCGCAGGCCCGACGCCAGGAGACACGCGCCGGATCAGGGCTACGCCACTTCCCGCGAGACCAGCTTCCACCGGAACCAGGAGCTCGGCATCCCCGAGAGCGGCAAGATCGCCTACCCCCATTACTACGAGGACGCCATCACCCTCGACCATCCCCAGAAACCCCGCAACCCCCACCAGCTGGACCGCGGCGTGCACTACGCGGACTTGAACCTGCCCAAGGGCCGGACTAAGGGCAAACGGTATACCCAGAGTCACAGGGACGTTAGAACGCCCGGAGGGGTGCCCAACTCCACGCAGTACGCGGAGCTCCGCTTCCGCGACGTCGGCAAGGAGATCGACGTCTGAAGGTAGGATGAGCCGGGTCGCTCTCCTTCCATTCCTGCACCCTGGTCGACGGAGGGACGAACGACGTCTCGCATCCTCTGGGGTATCAAGCTCTGCGCTTGGGGTAGGGTCGGGAGATCGCACACGAGGTGGTTACGAGATGTCACCAAATAGGGCCCACTCGCGGTCGTCACACTCTGCACCTTCCCGCACCCTTGCACCATCCCGGTCCTCTTGATCCGGAGAACTGACGAAGACTCCATATTGGAACCCTCCCGGGAACCGCGTCTCGTTGATCGCTGGATTACTCGTAGTTCGAGAACCCTCCATGCGCGTCCACCCTGCCGAAGGACTTCCTAAGGTTTACGGCCAGAGGAACTGCGAGTTTATTAAATCGTGACGAGATCAAACGAGGGCCATCGAGGTCGGGACGAAATACCGCGTTACATGGTACTAGGGAAGTCGTTTCGACTTATCCCCGCGATCGACTTGCCGAAATTACCTCGCCCCCAGGACATCACCGGAAGGAGCAATCATTTAACGGATAGTTGGACCCGTGACGAAGTTAAACTCAAGTTTAAGGAAATTTAGAGCCTCTGTCCCTTTATCAATGATTTTTCTTGGGATCGGTCGGAGTCCTTTCGCTTTTGGGGTCTTCGCTTTAACGAACCACCATTTTGGTGGTTCCACGGAGGATCGCTTTCCCCCAAAAATTGTTCCCCATCGTTATCGATATTACATCGTTGCAGGATGTTATCGACCGTATGGCATTCGGTGCAGCCTTAACTTCGTCACCGACGACTTGCCTTCGGATCTGAGCGTTTGCGAGTAATATTACCCGAGCTGGCTCGTTCCGCTTAAAGAGTACACGACGAGCTTTCCAAATAGAGTTGTATATTGCACGCGAGTTCTTTACTCGTTCGGCTCGGGTTCGATATTAAACCGAGGCTTCGTGCAATCTTGCACAATGCGCCATTTTAAGTGCAGACATCGATCGACCCCGGTCGGGCACGGAGGAACGTCGCATCGACACCGGAACATCGCTAGGAACTATACGACATATCCAGACAGCTTTCTCATCCGTTTATCCTCTTTCTCGTGCCCCAAGAAATGGCCAAGAAAACGTGGCACGTCACGTCACACCGCGTCACATTGCGTTAAGCCGCGTCGCGTCGCGGCTCTTTCGTTTCGCGAATTCGCTTGAATCGCGCGACTGCTTTTAAGGACGAGTGGTGGAGACTTTAGTTCCTTCTTCTTAATTCTTGCTCCCCGTCACGCCATTCTACCCGCTTTTACGATTCAGCCTGACGACGTTGACTTACGATCCAAGACGACGTCGATAGGGAAAGTGCCCGGGAGGACAAGAATTACTGGCCGAGGAAAGTTCCCCGATGAAGATTTAGTCTATCGACTTGGCTCCGTAGTCGTAAATAGCGGAAGAAGTCCCGACTCGCGCGAATAACGCTCCTTTAAAATCCGCTAGCGTCGGCGCGAGGCGAAAATAAAATCCAGCCTTCCTATTTAGGCTTTTATTTTTCCACCCCGGTCCGTTCAAGCCGGCAACGAAAGGGTGTCTTCTCGTCCAAATCGGCGCTCGACGTTCCAACGCGAGATGCCTCGAGTTCCTCTTCCAGTGGCACTTTGCGCCTGAATACCCTGGATATTAGCGGTCCCACCGGTCCCTTGATATTTAACGAAGGCTGGGGATGGATCGCAATGCTATTAGGGGTATGGGATCGTTTTCTAAAACTGCGCTTTCGGGGAACGGAGCTTTTAAGTCGTGCTGCTACTTACCGCGATCGGCGTGCATCCTCTACGTGGAGAGGTCTTCTACCGCTCCTGGATGTTGGAGAGGATCGTGCTCTGAAACATAATCCAGAAGCAACGTTATCGCCGGGAAATTTCTCAGCCGATTATCTTTCTCTTGTCTCAGCCAGCAGTATCGAGGAAAATTCAGTCGCGGTTCCCAGCCCGGCCACCTGCGGAAATATATTCATGAAACCGATACGGAAGTAAGCTCGACCCGACAGGGCTGATCTTCGAGCGACCTATTTTTTTTTTTTTTTTTCATCTCGCGGTTAGACTCGAAATGTCGAGATCTCCTCATTCGCCATATCTGTACTTGGCTCTTTGTTCGTAGGAACGTCAGCCGGCCACGAGTGATACGTACATTTACTAGAAGAAGACCGAGATCCAATGCCCCAAAGCCGGCCTGCGTCGTGCCGTGGGTATCTCGCGCGCTCTCTTTTCTGCACCGCTCATCTTCCTCTTGCTCGCAAGCTTTTAGTTCATATTGGGTCGAGACATAAATTTGAGGTGTGAAAAAAATTGTCGAAAAATGAAAATCACCCGAATTTGTGCCTCGATCTAATATCTTCGCGCCACTTTGCGAATTTTCGGGACCAGGGTGCGGATCCGTCCTATCGGGACCTCCTCGAGGTCGGAACCGGCGAGAGGACCTCATTTCCGACAGCACCGCAATCGGCACCCCTTTCAACGATGCGGTCCCTTTGAGCGACGTTTAGTCCCTTGAAAATCCCACGGCAGTCGTTCGCTCGATCGACCTTATCGCGCGTTGAAAACGCACGCTGGAAATCGTGGCAGAGGCTCGGGGCCTTCATTTGTTTCCCGTCTTCCGAACCTCGCGACCTCCTCTATAATCTTCGTCCGCGTAATTCGCACCCTGGGACGTAATTAACTTCCGCGCTCCGATTTCGAGGCTTTTCAACTAACTGCACGCTCTCGGCGTTGTCCCTTTGCAAGGCGAACTTCGCCTTTCCTTTTTGCGAGTCGGCGCGACTTTTCCGCTCCAGCTTATATCCTGACTTATTTTTCCACCGCCTACTTTTCGGCCAACTTCCCCCTCCCCCCTGCTAAACCGTTCAATTGGACCAATTGAAATAACGACGTGCCTCTTGGAGATATCGTTACGGATACGAATCTCTCGTCGGAACGAGGAAAAGACTCGTTAACGAGTCCCGACTTTCTTGCGACGAACGAACGCTCACTCGTCATGGACGGCCGACGTAAACTTGCCGCTAAATTCCTGGGACCGACGTCCCAGGAATCGAGAGGCTCATTTTCCAAGGTTCTTCAAAATGATCGTTTCGAACGATCGCGTCTTCCCTCTGTCGCTGCGTTTTTAGGGCGCAAGACTGACTTCCGATTGTCGGTAAAAAATCAGAAAAATCGACAAAAAATGGCCGCTTTCCTTTTCTTCTCAACTAAACCCCCGAGAGCATTTAATCCCATTGCCCCGCTTGTGTGCACTCTTCTCGCGACGAGACCGATTCCCTAGCAAATCGTTTCGCTTTGAAGACAGGTCAGTTCGTAAATATAGCGAGTTTTTTTTCAATTTTAATGTGAGACTAACACAAAGCGCAGCTTGCATCGCGACAAGTGCTTTGCAGATTTCAATGCGTGTGCTCTTTACGCAAATTAATCAACCAGTGCGCTAACTCGTCGATACGAAATCGCATATTTTCGTGTTCTCGATCGTCGGTTGCGATATATCGCCGCTGGAGAGCTCCAGTTTGGAATTTTCAAGATTTGTAAAAATTAAATTCGGGACTTCGTTTAAACATCGCCTCGGCGTTCACGAATGTTTCTTTCGTCCAGCCCTTCAAGCCGGAATTCTCGGATCTGGATTACGCCGACGTGGATTACCGATCCTACGGGCCGATCAACTACAAAGCAGCCAGCATCGCCTTACTTCAGAACCGGAAGCAGCATCCGCAACAGGAAAGGAAACCGCAGATGTACGGAGCTCAAGATGACAACGAGGAGTTGCTTTGAAGAAGGTTGCCCTTCCCATCCAGGATTCGAGTGGCTTAATCGGTATGAAGACGTCCTCTTGTACATAGCCAAAGAACTCTGACGCTATTAGGTGTAATCTGGGATCAAATTTGATATTCGTATTCGAGGGCGGTCGATCAAGACGAAGAACGTGCAGAGTCCCTCTGTCGAGTAAAGTCTTGCAAAGTCCACTTAGGAGGAAAGTGCCCCTTCGAGTCCCGAACGTTTCACGACTGCGAAGCTTGCCGTTGCGTGCAATAAACTGATTATCGTTAAACGGCGATTTCGATAACGAGCCGAACGTCGGACGAGTGAAGCTTGCCGGACAAGACGTTGCCTCCCCCGTGCTCGCGGATCGTACTTTTGATCGCCTTAAAGATGCGTTATGAGATTATTAGATATACCAAAAGTATCCCGAAACGTTCAACCAGTAGACCCTCGACATTCGGAATTTTCTGTTAACCCGGAACTGAGGAATTCCACCCACCGTTTGAAATGTCAAAACCTTTAGTTAACGTTTGGTGACCAGAGATACGATCGAGATCGACTGTCACGAAACGAGGACGCCATTTCTTCGACTTGAGGTGTTCGCCCCGGAAATATTAACTTTGGGAAATTTAGTGTTCCATAGTTGGTCGACACGTATCGTATACGTGGTTACTTTAGGGAAGTATGTACAGAACTGTTGTCGATAAAGCCTACTTATAGGACCCGTAAATCGTACCCAGTAAGGATCGAGCACTCGAGACGATTATTAGACGTACATTTGTTGATACTATAAGAAAGTTCATCCACCTCGTTTCGTTATATCGAATATCGAGATATATTACTTATAATCGTTCCTTCGTCCATTGCCTCGCGACGTACCGACTCCCGATCTCGACGACTCGACGCCTTCGAAGTCGCTTTAAATTGTCAACCATTGTTACGTTTTGTTACACTTGTCGGAATCTTTTATCCACCTCGAAGCGCGACAACGTATCATGTTTGCGGCACGTAAGGTTGTTCAGATGTTTATCGACTAGCTGTTAAATTAATTGGCTCCGACGCGTAGGACTACTCTCGGGAAAAGTTAACCTAAGAGGTGTTATGCCGTGTAAATATGGAAAGGTGCTCGTTACTTTGCATCCAACATTATGGAGCGAAAGTCGATCGTCGTCCCCGATGCAACTTGGCGAGAGTGCCGCCACAATTTCGAGGCAATATCGTAAAATCGAGTCTCGGACCGGATGAATCCATTATCATTCGCCATTTATAAAAACGAATCGGTAAAGATGTACTATCACGAACGAATGGATATATCGAACACGTATGACTTTTTCAAATCGTCCACTTTGGTCAAGTCACCTCGGTGACGACGAAACGAGGCACCGGGTAAATGCGTGCGATATTCCGTCCGTGACGTTGTTAAAAGGAGAGATAATAAGTGATATCGTCGTTACTTTCGAAGACGTCGAGTTTCGCACCTCCGGTCTCGTCGGCGCGGCGAACATCAGCACGCGCGCGTTTAACTGAAAGAAAAAAAAAGTGAATAATAAATTGCCGGGTGTGCACAGGGTATAAAATTAGTTGTTGTTCTCGTTAGATATTGTACGACGTTGTTGCATGTAAAGAGGCATTTTGCGATGGAAACCGTTGAAGAGACGAGACAGGGGTCGAATCGTTGCCCTGGGAGGAGGTACGACATCGCGAAGAGTCCCGCACAAGATTTCCGGACGTCGGTCGAATTTCATATGAATAAACAATTGAAATTTTGTTAACCCGCTTAACTCCACCCCCTCGCTCTCGTTGAACCCGACGCTTCCGCGGTTTATTCGTCACCATGTCCTATGAATATCCATGTATGTAAAGATTTATCGAGTTAAGCTAGCTTTTAAGGGTAAGTTAAAAATCTGAACGTGCCAATAGATGTCCACGATCCCTTTCGATGCGTCCAACGAGCATCTCGTGTACATTCGAGAGTACATCGTTCCTCGGAGCGACTGCAAATCCCACCTCGAGGGGTAAGGAAATTCTCGTAAAAAAACAAAGAAAAAAGAAAAAGAAATCTCGACGCGTTTCCACATTGTGCCGTTATTCGATAGAATTATCCGGAAACGACGAAGACTCGGCGCGAAAGTGTAAAATATTACCGAGATAACGCCAACGTGCGATCGCGGCCTCTTAGCGAGCCGCGTGTAAAGATATGTACATATATAGACATTTCCCTATCATCGCGTACCCATCGTAGTTTCATTGCAAATATCACTCATATCTCCGAGGTCTACGCTGGAAAAAAAAAGAAAGAAACAAAATTCGCCACGAGATAGATTCACCTTTTTCACCCCTCGAAACCTCTTCGCGATTCCTTTTCCACCGCTTTCAGAAAGTACGCGGGTTAGGCTTGATCGCCGATTAAATCCGATCGATCTGAGCCACCGATTATGCGTTTACCCTCCTAATTTCAACGGATGCAGCACAGAGGTAACCATTTTTTATCGACTGCGAACGATTCCGAAGAATTTCGCGACTGGTTCCGTTTTTTAGGCCGCGCCACTGTAACGTGTACTTAACGAGCAACTTCATTGAGCTTTCCTAGAACCATCCCACTTTGTACGGAAAGACTATATTTTTATAGCGTTAATTACTCCGACGTTTCTAAAATCATGTTCGGACTGTAAAACTCTACATTGAGTCTCGTACCGTATCCGGTTATTAGAGACAGTATCACTAACGAGGGAAATTGCAACCTTGTTGCGGTACATCGTTCGGATTCGCGATTAGCGAAGGGACGTCAAATAACGTCGTTAACTGTGCAAAGTGTCGTTAATTTTTGGTAATCCGTGCACAAATTCAAGCGTTCGGAGTCTCGCGATGCGTCATCGACGTCATTTTCTTTTCTTTTTTTTTTCTTAATCGCGATGCCATTTTCGCACAGTCGTTTCGGCAGATACGCGTTCTTCCATTATTCCGCATATATTTTGCTAAAGTCAAACACAAGTCGTGACATATCAAAATTGACAACGGCTCGATGACCCGCTAAATCCCTGAATTAATTGAAAATTATCCCCGCGACTCATTTACTGGGTACTTCGAAATTAGGAGCAACGTTCATTTTCTTTGTTACTTTTCCTCCCTCTAGTTCACGCGTGTACATAGGTGTAGTAATTATTTATCGTCCGTATCTATTTCCGGTACGCGACTCTCGACCGAGCGTTTTGTAACATTTCACTGTTTATACTTCTGCATATATTATTCGCCTTATGATCCCTGCGGAACGGAAATCGTTTACACGCGACGTGCACATGCGTTTAGCGAAACAAGATCCGCCGTGGGTTGAACGACTAGCCTAAGTTGTATCAAAGAGTGTACATGAATAAATCGTGCGGACTAAAATCCTGAGGCTTCGATTAAACTTTAAGCGAGTCAATCGGCACAAGAAAACGGCGCTAAACCTCACCAAATGCGTTCCCACGAGATTCCGAATAACGTGATATACGATTGATAAAGTCATGAACAACGGATCTGGTTATAGCCAACGCTTTACGGCCCTCCTCGTAAAACGATAAAGAGGCCTCTAACGAGTTTTTACCACTTTCAAGTCACGCCAGAATATTATTATTCTTTTTTCCCCGCAAATGGTTCATAAAAGCCCAGGCCAGGAGTAGAGCAAGTAAGACAGAATTGAATGTCTCGACCAGGAAACGATCTTTGAACAGTGCTAGAAAGGAGACTCTACGATTAATTATTATTACCTAACCGATAAGTTATACACGCACAGATCCGCTGTCTGTGGCGAATTTCCACGCAGGAACGACTGAGCATGTTACTTTTGATACTCTCTTATCGAAAATTGGTATATTTATATACGCGTCATGATTACTTACTCTAGAGGATGCCAGTATTTATCATTATTTACTAACTAAGAACCATCCACGATCGCAGACACGTTGAATACGTTGACACCGACATACGATATATTCGCTAATAATATTGTGTAATATTCAATGTGTGATGTATTTAGCAGAATTAAATGCTGATGATTAAACATTGAAAGATCTCTTGTCGCGTACGAGTGCCGAAGGATTTCGCGTTAACAACTATCGACTCCTCGTTCCATCGACGTCGATATTGCCTCTCGTACGATTTGACCAAGCTACCGTAAAAGCGCTTTTTCCCAGCGAGCCACTCTAGCAGGACAATAGTTCGTCAAATGTCAATTGGATGGACACCGATTAACGATTATTCGACCAGGTGAACGTTACCACCCGGGTCACTCGAATGCGAGCTACGAACTAAGTCGATGTTAATTAGGAAACTAATTAATTGTAGACGGTCGAATAAACGATTATAAACCCGGATGCGAAAATCTACTACTCGGATCGATATTCAGAATTCCGCATAATAATCCTTTAATTAAACTCTCGCCTTTACGTGTGATTACCCGACTGTATCGTTAAATGCGATATACCAGTGAAAACGTCATGACGCAAAACCAGTAATTCAAAAGCCTTTTCGAATTCGACTAAGAACGGATAAAGGTTTGGACGGAAAATTGAAAAAAAATATCTGAATTGATCCCAACCGTAGTGGTGGGTGAACCGCTTTTTACCTACAAGTACATAAACTTCCAGCCATGCATGAAAACGCGCTCAATGGAGGGAATGGACCAGCGGACTCGAAAAAATAAAATGAAATCCCATTTACGACGCAGGTTCGATGGGCTTGAAAAGTTTTTTTTTTTTCCAATTCTGTCAGGCCAGAATTGCACTTCGTTATTTTCGCGCCGTACATACGATGGAACACGATGAACGGACGAGTAGAAGTATTTGTTCGTTAGGTACCGCCTGCGGGAAATTTCGAACACTTCCTAATAATAACCCGATACCTTCTCATTGCGTGCAAATTGGTCCTCCATTGAGTCGAGGCGAACATTGTGCGCCGACTATTATTCCTTGACTAATTGGTATCGCGGTATACAGACATGTACTATTGAACACATTTCATGCCGAGAGCTCAGAGTTTGACCAACCCAGGAAAAGTGGTCCCAAGGAAAACGCATCGTTTCCAACTTTCCCGTTTACTCGAACCTGATCGAAAATCTTGCCAATCGGAAGATTGCAGGATCGAGATGACGGAGAATCTCGATGGAAAATGTATGTCAAGCTGCTTAAACCTACTTAAACCTAGCCCCTTGTTGGGAAGGATCGGTCCATTTGATAATTTGCATTATTGAACCGCAGGACCCTCCACCCCTTCGCGTATGTCTTCCTTTGTACAGTAAGGATTCATCATAAGCCAGTTAGCCGAATGGAGTGCTCTTTGCGTAAGGACCCTAGATGCTCCCAGGGTCTATTTCACTCGTGGCGCTGTTTGCGAGCAGGAAATGCGAGAGAGAAGACAAGGTAACCTCAACGATCGGTGGCAGATCTCAGTAATGTAAGCAGAGACCTTCGCCTCCACCTTGTACGCGCAGCACCTACCTACTCTAACCTAACCGCACCGGACAAGAGAACCATATTCCGCTCTCCAGAGGACGAGTCTGGATCAACGGAGCTCGAAAAGACGAAAAAAGAGTGACGAAAGTCCCCAATTTATTACCGATTACCGAGTGTTTCCTCTACGGCCTGGCAGCTTGATTGAAAATAGATTGCGCCCCGAGGTTTAATTAAACTTGAGAAAATTCCACTGTTTTCCCTTATCGAGTAAGTTGCGGGCCGACTTAAGCGAGGCAAAATGAAACGAACTCTGGCGATAAACCCTGCTAACGAGGATATCGTCATTAAGCCGGGATTTACTATAATGCGGCCACCTTCGAGCGGTGAACCGGAGCCGCAGCTTCTGGGTGATTTATCGTTCTGTACCGACAATTCATTCGAGAATTACACGAGACTCATGGAGGTGTCGTCCACGGCAAATTAGAAGAAGTCCACTGTGCTCCGAAGGGGACGACACGAGTTTATCAAATTACAGATTGACACGCTGCATGATTACCCGATTAGTTTTACTTCATTTCATTTTATTGTAAGTACTCCTAATCGGGCCGGGCATATTTCCGACGAATGGACGTCGCGTGAGGTTCCCATCTCGAATGCTCCCCGGACATTCGTTTATCTTGCCGGATATGTTTAGTTAAACAATGGCGAAATCCTAAACCCACCCTGTCCGTCTCTGGGAGCCAATTTACCGACGATCTATATCCAGCCTCTACGCGGTGACCAGCTTTTCGATCCTTCCCAGAGAATTCGAGGGAAACCTCGAAGTCCGATCCACAGAATCGCGCGAAACCCACCCTCCTTCTAAGGGTAAGGACCTTCACTTTCCTCTGCACCCTCGGATCCTCGATATAGGAACCTGCCGTCGATGAAAGGTCCTGGACCGAGTCGTTTCAGAGGCTCGATTTAGGCGTGGCTTCGCACCACTGAATCCGCAAATGAGTTTTCTTTTTATCGCCCGATATCGCGCCCAGCCTCCAGGTCATCTCAAAGGTTTTCGCGTTCTCGAATTTCCGACGAAAACGCCTGGCCTCCCTCTTCAGGACCAAACGTCGGGGTAACCCTGAGGAGATCCGCGGCTTTCATTTTGCCCATTTCTCGCTTCAAGGGGATGATTCAAGGAGGAAACCACGAACTTCGATATCGAGATTCGACGTCCAAATCCGTGCGTACTCGTGAAATCCACCCTCAGAAAAAAGAATTCATCGAGCCAAAGATATATTTCTTCTAACAGTACCAATGATTTAATTAAATCAAAGAATAATTATTAGACTCAAATAAATTATTATCATTCCGAAGAAATGTTGCCTCCGATTGATTCGAATTTATTTCAGTCAAATAATTATTCTTTGGTACTGTTCAAAGAATTATTTCATCGGTTCAATGAAATTTCTTTCTCGGGGCAAGTATATCGACACACAAGGGACTAAACGAATTGGTCGATGAACGAATGCAAAGTAATGCTCGCTCCGTCGCCTCTCCTTATTCCGATCGATCTCTCGAAAGCGGCCACGCGATCCCGCCGTTAAGACCGCGGAAGTAAAGAGATATTGCAAATTAAGCGATACTTTCTTCGATATGCAAACGAACTGGAATATCGATTGCAAGTGGACTACATTAAGTGCGGAAGGAGCAACATTGATCGCGGCGTCATAAACGTGAGAGTAACGAGCACTTGCATAATTATCACGGGGTTTATTCCCGAACGGGCTTTATTAGCGGCCCTCTAAGTGTTTTTTAAGCGGCGGTCGAACGGCGATATCGCTGCAGGAGCTTGTAACGCGCGTATCAGTGATATGTCAGGGAGAATATTGGTATCCGGGACGACATAGGACGCGCACAACGGGGCCGGTGCTCTGCGTCCGACATTTTAGATTTCATGAGCCCGAGTCCACGCGTCATACGTTTGCCCTGCCTGCCACAATGGGAATTGCGTTGGCTGTGCACATGTCGCGCC
The DNA here is from genome assembly GCF_000612105.2 of Orussus abietinus. Classification (NCBI taxonomy): domain Eukaryota; kingdom Metazoa; phylum Arthropoda; class Insecta; order Hymenoptera; family Orussidae; genus Orussus; species Orussus abietinus. Next base: position 1,676,640 of record NW_019395981.1, read on the forward strand.
AATGATATGTGATAGTTCTTCCCGGATAGTTCCTCCGGCACATCCCTTCGTATGAATAATCCGCCACGTGGGCGGGAATATCTTCCGCCGAAAACATCGACACTCGTCCGATGAAAAGCGCCCGTCGAAAATTCGATTCTTCGGCGAAATACGACGTTCGACGCGAATTCGCTTTCCAGCATATTCGTCGTTTCTCACCCCGAGAAAAGGTATCGATATATTTCTACGGGTTTTAATTAAACCGACCAGGGAAGATAATTCCATTCGAGACGAGCTCGTCGTCGCGCCATTCTTTCGCGTTTCAGGGATACCATGAGATTTCTGGAAAGCCTCGGATAACGAGGCGCGACTCGGTAAACGCATCCGTAACGAATTATTTTCGCACGCGTCGTTAGCAACGAATCGAGTGCGCCGTTTTACCGGAAATCGGACGCAGCTTGAAAAGGCACCGCGTCGGCTGCGTCAATTAGTCAATTGCTCTCCGGAGGGGAAATTAAAATATCATTTACACCTCCGCGACTCGCGTCGGTGTTTCATCTCGCACGTAATGATCCCCCGGAAGGTGGATACACAATTCGTCTGCCATGGTACAGCTTGCTTCATAAATATTCACGCGCTTTCCTTGCCGGAATTTGTTTGGTGGCAAAAGAAGTCCGCATAGTCGAAACTCGGATCGGCCCGATTCGAGGTTGTCTCTTGACGTGGCGCGGATACTGTGATCGTAATTAATTATAAAAACGACACGGCACTCCAGGTCGAGGTTTAATCAACGACTTTGACGAAAATGCGTGTTTAAGCACCGTCGCAGACGCACCGCGGTCGATAACGAGTAACGAGTATTTATTTGGCCACCGAGTACCTACATGCCGTTTATCTGTATTATCGAGTGTCGGTATCAAATACGCTAACCGGATGTACGTACCGAATACGTATTCGAATCTCAAAGCGCACATCTCTAGGTACACATCTGTCACGTGTCCCATTCAACGCAATCGATGCACCGCACTCAATGCGATGCATTTACTCACGCTGCAGTAAACGGTACTTAAAATCAAAGCGGTAAATGCGCTTAGTGTCTGCAGTTTCGCGGGAAATATGCGCGAGCAAATTGATAATAAACGGTCAATTAATTCCAGTCATACGCGTGAAACATTCCTTGCGTCACGTTACCACTCGGTCGTGAGTGTTATTCTCATCTCCCGGTGTTTTTATTGCCTTTTGCGAAATCGCATCTCCATTTTCCACGAGGAGTATCATCGCTCCACGAGGCGGCGTTTTTCCTATCGCAAGTTCTCCAGGTGCGGGGATATTTCGCGAATCCGAGACGAGAAGCAAACCAAGCCCTCCGGGGAGTCGCGGATTTTAAAATTCATCCCGAATCGGCATTAAGAGATACAATTTCCGAGTCCGCGGGAACGCGAATCCGGAGTGCCTATGAAAACATCGCGGAATGTCCTTTTAACGCGGCATCGAAAAAGCAAGCGGCTGCGAGTGCATCCTCTCTGGTGGCAATCGAAATTCCTGGGTCGAAAAAACCAAGGACCACGTCTTAAACGCGAATCGAACAGTGAAGCAGAGGTAACGAACATTGAAAAAGGAGGGAAAGAGGAACGGATTGAATTCGAAGACGCAACGAGAGTTCACATTCAGGCGTCATTCAATGCCCAAAATCCCTGAGTCTCATCACGATTACAGTGCTCTCTCAATTTATCTGCAGCGCTTTGAAAAGGCCGGGGCCGAACGAGGTTTCGGACTCCGCCGAATCCCGGACCACGGACGTAACTTTACGTGCAGCAAAGTACGCCGGCGGGTTCTTCTGAAAAGCCAAAAGTTCGAGTCTAAATGCTGCAGGCTGGAGGATCGATCGTTCGAGTCCGACTCGACTACCGTCGTGGAAAATCTCGCTCGGTCCGAATCGAGTGTGCCCCCTCGATGCAACCATCTCTGCGCGATTCGCCTCTGGGTGAAGTGCCTTTAAAAATTCTCCGCTGAAAAGTACTAGGTAGGAAAAACAACCAGGGAATTTTTGACGGAGCGCAATGTGCGTAAAATCGCAGGGCGCGATGTACGTAAAATCGCGGGGCGCGATGTGCGTAAAATCGCAGGGCGCGCAATCGGCGCCAAACGCGCGACCCCCTGGTGGACGATCGGCCATTAACGTCCCATTTACGCGGATCGTTTTCTCCCTAGGGAAGACTTTCAGCTCTTAAAGACCGGCGCCATGGGAAGAGGCCGAGGGAACCCTCGTGGAATACGAAGTAGCACGGAGGGGTGGATTTTGCTCCTCGGTCGTCCGATCAAACCCACCGAAACGGGAGCGTTCGCGCTTCCCCCGATAACGAGATGGCCGAAATGACCGAAATTATGTCCTCCGAGTAATGAACCCCCCAAAATTTGGATTTGATCCGCTGATCGAAACCATGCATGCACTCGATAGCGACCTCTTATGAAGATTATCGTCCCATCGTCGCCTCATAAGAGCGACACCGCTCGAAGGACGAGGATCGACGCCTTGGAGGCGCTTCCTCATAGGAGCTAACTTCCAAAGTATTCCGGTAAAAATCCACAGACCATAAAATCAGTATGAAAACTGAACGAGGGGCGGATTTATCGTTGTTTCCAAATTGTCAGGGAAGAATTCCAATTCCGTTTATTAGCGTTCCAGGGTGAACGACTGTCACCTGGCGCGGCGTCCCTCGGAGGCGCGCGATTGGCTCGTCTCCAGATAGATATAAAAGACGAACCAATCTCGCACCTCCCAGCCTGGAAGTGCAGGGAAGTTCGATCGAAAAAGTTAATTAATCCGATTGGACATATGCTCGTAAAATCGACAGAGATGAAACCTCGTCTCCAAGATTGACTCCGAACCGCGACTACGTTCAAAAGCACAAAAACACTCGCCATGCTTCTTGAAACGTCCTTTCGATCGCAATTATGAGTATCAACCAAGTAACCAAAAATGCTTCTTCATATTTCATGGACGAAAAAGAAATCCTCGAGCTTGCTTTTCGTCGATACATCGATACCGAGGTTCGTCATTGACCGCACTTTCCAAATCCACTCCCTCCTCGTCGCTAGATGAACTCCCTCCCGAAAGCGCGAAATTTTCCATTCGAAGGTGCAGTCGAGCGGGGCATAAATCGGGGAAAAGTCGAATAGGCGAAACCCCCGCGAGGGAAGGGCGGATGTTCGTAAGAAAACCGCGAGGTACGTCGTCGAGGGCGGCGCTGCTTCCTCGAGAGCGCTGTATCTCTATAACGCGTACACACGGGCGTATTTCAGGTGCCAGCTCGTACCGTATAAACCGTCTTCGGCCCATTGCACGTAGGAAACATTAGTTGCGACCCGTAAGACGGGATCCACGGGGCCAACGTGTAAGGATTTCACCGAGTTCCTGCTCGCCCCTCCGTCTTGGTCTCGCGAGCAAAGGAAGAGGCGAGGGCGGTCTTCGGGCCGCGAAAAAATGACGCGGGTCCGCCTTAAATCCCCGCTGTGGCGAATCTTATAATCGGCGTTATTTATTGGACGCGTCCCCGAGCGCTATCGGCCTCCCTAGGAAATTCAGTCGTAGATCACCCGCTCTCAAGACGCCCCGGCGTCGAGGGTGTGAGAAGAGGCTATCGACACGGAGAGGGTCGGCCGCCGCGACGCCCCGCGCCGCCCGCACCCCCCGCGACGCCCCCTACGAGCAGCGGATCAAGGAGACGCTCCAGGTCGGGGAGCCCTGAATAAGTCCCGGCATAAACGGCCCTTAACGAAATTCTATTAATCTCGCCGCCATTTCGACTCCATTCATCGTCGAGCGATTCCTCGGGCGGAATTAACGAACGACCGGATGACGTCGAGGAAAGGAGTGTAATAAAAAATCAGAGAAATCGAGGCCCTAGAAATGGAGACCTTCACGGTGCGATCACATTTTATGGGGAACGTTTCTCCGTATTTTGCGGAATAAACCCGAAATGTTAAGGGTGGAGGGACAAAGGGCGCGCTCGTGTCGCCATTTTCCCCGGAAAGGGGCAATTACGAAATCGCGGAGAAATCGCGAGGCGGAACGAAGTCGCATCGGCCGAGTTGGCCAACTCGAGGAACCGGTGCTCGCGCTTTTGCGAAACTGACAACTTTTCGAATCTATGTAGATCTAGTTCCCTGGTAAACGCATTCGTCTCGCGGACTCCACCGAGGAGGGGATGCCGGTTACGGGAAGAAAGAGGAAACCTCGGACTCGAGCACTTGGGCGCGTTTCGCGAATCCCCTTCGCCGTGGCGGCCTCGATTTAACTTTTCAATACATTTCCGAACCGGTCGACCCGATCGCGAGTCGATTTCGCCGTTTAGCAGTCGCAAGTCCATTTCGCCGAACCAGGAGTCGCGATCGAAAGGAATTTTTTCCCATCTAAGGGAATTTTTTTCGCCTTTTGAGGCGTTTATAAAAAATTATTTCGCGGAAAGTGGTGGAGACGTTCGGTAGCGTCGCTTATTTTTCGAAATTGAATCGCAGGTCGCCCGAATCGATTCGATCGCGACCTACGGTTACACCTCCGAGGAACTTCCGTCGGAAAGGTGATGGACGGTGGCGGTTCGTTCGCGAAATAAAGGGGTCGTCGCGATTTAGCTGGCGACCTCGTTTTGACCCGCGTCGGCCCGCACGTGGACCTCGCTTTACGATCGCCAATCGCGATAATGACTGCAGTATAAACTTTATCGAGATCTACCTGACGCTACCGATCCCTCTTCGGCGACTTCGGATATCGAGAGGTCCTCAACCTGGATTGGAATAAAATAGTATAAAGTAATATGAGATCTGCCCCAAAAAGATTCGGAATTTTTATCTCAAAAGTCGTTCAGTCGTGCCATTAATATTCTCAAATTCAATAATTTTTTTCTTCGATTAATCGAAAGGGAAGAGCACCCGGCAACCACGTGGGGCATTCGGTCGACATAGTGAAATAGCGTAAGATTAACTAGAAGAAAATTAGAACTGTCACGAAAGGAGAATAAAATAAAATATGATAAGACAATGTAAAATATTAGAAAATGAAATCCGCCGCTAGAAGAGTCGGCATTGTTTTGTTGCAAAAGAGGGTAACTAGGGTGGTTAATACTCCCGGGTGCAAATTCACTCGCAATTAATCGAGAGCATCCGGCAACGACGTCACCAGTTCGGTCTGCAGAGTGGAGTGGCAGAAAGCACGAGAATCAGAGGGAGCCGTGTCGGAATAACAAATGCGTGTTCTCGAGTACTTGCGCGTGGCCGACCGCTAACTCGGCTCCTAATCTCGTTCGTTCGAAACGTTACTTTACGTGCCTCGTACATAATGCTTACCTCCAGGTGCGAGATTCGCGTCGAAAGCTTTGCTATCCACGCGGGATGCAAATCAGCGGCGAGGGAAGGAGCTACTCGCGACAGCATTTCGGTTCCGTCCGAATGAGAACGTAGAGTAGTCGAGTCGGAAAAGCTTTCGATTTTCCGAGACGATCCGTGATTCGTTCCATTTAAGTCGCGATCGTCGAATCTTCACGGCGAGCGAGATGTGTGAGAAAAATCCTCGCCTAAGCGAGACGAATCATCCGGAGCGGAAACGCGAAGCGGCCGCTTCCTTCGGGATTCATCTCCAAGTGAAGTCTGAGAATAAAATCGCGCATGCCGCCTGGACCCTCCAGGAGCACCGGCAATTAATAATTTCCTTCTCTGCAATTCCGAAAATCCCCTCGCTGCCGGACGAATATTAATTTCCCCGTCTCCGAGATGGATAAAACGCCCTTCGTCAGCGTTATTTAACGCCGGAAAAATGTGGAAAAATCGCGGTACTTAGGGCAATCTTTCGAACGTTTCAACCCTTCGTCCCGCCGAAGATTGGGTCGATTCGGGGAGAACGAGCGGAGATTAATACGAGTAATGGCGTAATCTTTGACCGCTCGAAGAGGAACAAGAAGGGAAGAAAAAATGTACGCGCGTACCTTGCCCCGCGAGTCGCGTTAATAAATTCTAAATGAAAACGTGAAATCCAAAGAAAGAACCTGAATTCATCCTCCGCTACTCGGCGGAACGGGCTGTACATTTTTCACTTTGGAAAACCTCATGTTGCGGAGCGGCTGTTAATATTCCCGGCGTTCCGCGAAGAATTGAGCACTCCACATTAGAGCGACATATAATCAGAGAAAATTACTCGAAATGGAAAAAAGTCGCAATATACCGGAAGCAATTTTCCCGGGTATTTAGAGCCGGATAGAAACAATTGAGCGAGATCGAATGAGTTCGCGCGTGAGATGAATAGTCGCTGAAAACCCTTTCGTCTTGATTTTGGGGTTAAATCCCTCCGCGAGGATTCATCCCAGGGGACTGCGATTGCAGTGCTCTTTCCCCCTTTCGGCCTCTTGCGAACGGGGGTACAAACACCTTGAGAGCTGGCCGAGGGGCGGAGGAATACTAATTTTTTATCGAGGGCTTACTTATGCAGAAGCCGAGGTTGTTTAACCGCTGTCGAGAAGTACCGACACCGTTTAAGCGCTTCCATTTCCCGGGAAGATTTCCAGCCAACGAATGGCCGATTTGCCGAAAAAGTCCAAAACCGCGAGGACGTAAATTCCAGTAATTAGCTCTCATTGAAAATTCCCGTCGCGTGAAAGAAATTAACAAAACCGATTTCATAAGGCGCGTCCTCGCCATTCACGAGGCGTGCGCTCCTTCCCTTTGAATCGTTTCTTGTTCCTCCCTTTGTTTCCTCCGGAGGCTCGCAGGCAGCCAATAAAGCGCGAGATTTATTCCAGCACCAGGAGAACGTTTATTTTTCCTTATTTATTGTTGATCCGTGCTTAGTACTCTTCCTCGCCGGATCGGGAGCGCATCCTATTAATTTAGCCGGCATCGCGGCGCTCCTGCGCGTTTTCAGCTTCTACAAGGCTGGAAGAAAATGACTTCCCTTTTCCAGGGAGAACGCTCTTTGAGACATGCCTGAAACTATTGGCATTAATAATCAAAAAGCAGCGAGTACACGAAAGCCTTAGAAAGCGTCCTCAAAGGGGTGAGTCAGGCTCCAAAATACGACAAACCCCTGTAAAAATAATCAATTCGCCTCCGACTCATCCAAACTCTATCGGTATCTTCTTCAATCCCTCAGACCAAATTGTACCACCGAAATCAGACCCCGGAAAAGCTTCAGAATTCTCCCAAAGCGACGTCGTCCGGCGACGTGAATAATTTCTCGAGATTACGCGAAGCGGCCACTATACGCGCGGCATAAAAAACGTATACGCGGCATTTCCCCGGAGCGTTTGAGAAGATGCGTCCCATAAAGTCGAGTTCGTGAAATACGGGCACGTGGCCGTTTCCTCCTTCTCCTCCTCCCTGTTTCCGGGTCGGAAAAGCGAAAGAACCGACCCAGAGGAGGCGCGGTCGCGCCGATCGCGTATCGATAGAGTTCTCGCGAAAGAGTCTCCAAGCGGTCGGAAATGAATTCCGACGTAATCCGCTTTTCCGGACAAGGAACGGTCTAATGAAAATCCCTGCTACGAGGTTACGTAGGAACAAAGATAAGGGTCCATAGGCTCCTTTTTTCCGCGAGCTTTCCGGAGAAGCAGCGCTCCGATTCAAAGATGGCAGCGGGCTGGCGAGATTGCGCGAGGCTGGGGGCGCCTGGTCCAGGGACAGAGATGAGATAATATCCGCCGATTGGCATAACCGGGATATTGGCGGCGCACCGCGCGCGACACAATTTCCTTCGAGCACAATGCAGGTCAAGGGACGTCGCGCGATAAATTAAGCCCCTGTAACCCTCCCGATTATTCGAGCGGTAACGACGTGTAATCGGCCACGTCGTAACACAGAACGCGCCCGGGATCTCGCTTTCCTCCTCTCCCGGACCTTGACCACGGATTCGGATCTCTCTCTTCCCGAGGGACGTCCGACGATCTCCCGGACCACCTGACACGAAAGATCCGACGCATCTCGTTCATTTCTATTTTTACTCTAATTTTTCCTCTTCGTCGTCGTTGTACTACCGAATAGACTTTTTCTACCCTTAGATACATCAAAGGAATAGATACCTCAGAAAAGCTTTTCTCTACCGCGCAACGAAATTTCTATAAAATTAAGATTTATTTCTAAATTTGTATTGAAGCCTAAGAAGAATTCATTAACAGCCTATGAATGAATATTTAAGATTGTTGCGATGGACATCCCGTTGGGACATTTTCACAGCCCTATCACAAGGGGTTGTACCGATTGTATTTGATTTTCCTACGCTTTTCCTGTACGGAACCATGGCCCTGGGCTTATCAGTAAATGTTAACCTTGATTTCAAAAGTAGGTTTCTCAAAGCGATCCACTCACCACTTATTTCTAGCCTAACCGAAGCGAGAATTAATGTTTGCATTCCCAAACCCGCTGGGTACGTTTCAACAGTTCCGGCCAAAGATATGCTTCCGTTCTGGACGGTTCATACCCGAGGCGTTCGCTGGATCATCGGACAGCCATTTCGCGGAGTGAAATTCGTTCTCGTCAAAAATGAATTCCCCGTTATAGGAATATGTCTCTCCTTTGGAGTCGGGCTGCTCTCGATGCGTTTCATTTTCGAGCAAATCGTCACGTCGGTTAAATGCGTCCCGTCATGGACGCGTCACTTTTCTCTTCTCGCTCGATATCTCGTCTGCATAACTCGATCCCTTATCCCGGCCTTTATGCCGGCGCATCGCTCCTAACGATCCGGGACAAACTTCGCCCCGGTCCAACTTTCGGGCTCGAAGTGCCTTTTACTCTCGGTCGACCGAGTCGTTTCCCCGACGACCTTTCGATTAAGCTCGGAAAAGCGTTCTTGGGGACACTATTTTCATTCGAAGCGCGAGCGGGCGCTCGGTTAAGCTCACGGGCCCATCGAGCTTCTCCGATGCCGTCCTCCGGTCACGGAGCATGAGATCCGCAAGTTCAACCAGAAGCTCGCTTAAGCTTCAACCAAAATACCTGAGCTTAATCCGGCATCTTTGAACGACCTTGCGTATATATTCTAGCTCGGAGAGTTGCACTTTTTGAGCGGCAATGACATTACCGTGCATTCAGTATCGCGACAAAAGCTTGCCATTCGAGCGACGAGAAAGCTTGCCTTTAGAACGACAGAAACAATCGAATACGGTTTAATTTTAAATAAATTCCTCGCTCGACAAAAGTGTCTAAAAATCGAACTTTCCGAGCGGCCGACGACGTTTTCGTGGATTCTGCTCGACGTTGCAAAAAAGCTTGCCCTTCGATTTTTAGAACGACAGAAACGATCGAATATGGTTATAATTTTAAATAAATTCGTAATTCGTCAAAAAGTGCGGAGTCTAAAAATCCAACTTTTCGAGCGGCGACGACGTTTTCGCGGATTCTGCTCGACATTGCAAAAAAGCTTGCCCTTCGATTTCAAACGCGATACGAGTAGCATTGAGGAACAACCGAGCGCGGTTTAATTTTAAAGAAATCCGGCACAAGGGAGGCCCGTTAATTCGACGGCAAACGTCGATCCGACTCGTTCCCACTTGAAACGCCGGCAACAATCAACGGCAGCAATCAGGATTCGGTCATCGCTCGTCCGCGAAGAGCGCAAAACCTCGTTATGGGGAACGAAATTGCTTTCGGGGACGCCGTTTACCGTCGAGGTCGCTTTCCACGAGCGCCGAACCTCCGCGGCTAGACTTCTCGGCCCATGGTGAATCTTTTCCCCCTTTCCTTGTATTCCACTCCTTGGAAATATGGAAACGAAGAGTCGATACCATTTTACCGAGGCGAATGATTAGCAAAGACGATTCTGCGATCACCGCTGCCTGTAAGACAACGAGACTTGCTTCCCATAAATGCGTTGTATGATCTAATTTCGGGGTAAAGACCCCGGAGGAAATCCGAGGTTGGTACCCAGGAGCACCTCAAATGTAGGAATAAAGACAAATAAAGGGAAATAAGAAAAATAAGGGAGAATAACGGAAACATCTCGAGCCGTCGCGACGGAGCGTGCCAATTACCGGAGAAGCCTCGACACGCCGCGATCGCTATGCGTGAAGCGTCTAACGAGCAGCCACGTGCCGGCAAACTTATAATTAGCGAGCAACTTGTGCCGTCGTACCTTTTTCTCCATCGGTTACCACGTCGAGGGAATCAAAACGCACCAATTAATCCCGGCCGCTCGAACCGCGCGAAACTCAAGAATGGTCCCTCCCCGTAATTAACCCTAAGTCTTGAGATCGCTCTTGACTAATTATGGCAAAACGGTAACCGCCGTCCCATCCTCGATGTGCCAATTTCGAGTTTCTCTATCCTCGACACCTGCAATTTCGCGAAGGAATCGTCCTCGACCGGTTGGCAATGATCTGTCCCGCGCTGATAAACTTCCTCATTAAACGGAGGAAAATTGGAAATCGTACATGACGAATAAAATTTCCGTTACTTCGATTCCAGGAAAAGTATCATTGGTCCCATCTGACGTGTCGGGTTAATGAGTAGTAATGAGGAACGAGAGTTGCGTGTCTGTGCCGCGCTTGTTAATCCCGGTTATAAGCCCGAGTGTATGTATTTGGCGCGGTACTCTACACAGCATGCCGAGGTCGAAGACGAAGGGTCGATTGATCGCGAAGGACGAGACCGTAGCGCGAGTGGTGGTTAAGTTTTCAAAGATAATTCGATCAGCCTAACTCGGTGGCCGCGAGATTTAATAGACCAAACGTCATTGTTGCGGCATACTTCATCAGGGGTGTAAGTGAACCACAGCTAAGTTAATTCCGGATTAAGTTGGTTAAGTGACGTCTCAAGATTCTAGCCGGGCCAGTGTCCGCGGTCGAGGCTAAAAGGAACCACCTCTTGCTGCTCCGCTAATGTAGCTTATTCGGTTATGCTAATAACTATGAAAGAGGTAGCACATTAGCTCGGATGAGGGGACGGTATCTCCGAGCTCCAAAGTACCGCCTATGAACCATGCAGATTGCATAACCGGAAGCTTCGTTCTATACGAGACGACTCAAAACGAGGACCGCATCGATCCTCTCCGATCTCTCCCTCGTGAATCGAGCTTTCCAAAAGAATTCCAAATTTTTCTGCCCCTCGATTCTCCTTCCTCGATTTCCTCTCAAAAGTCAGCTCTCCGAAACGAATCAAACTTTTGCATGCTCTCAATTTTCTGGATTTCTTTCCTGGATTACCTATCTTCGGTTTGCTCTCTCAAAAATCGTGCCCCTCCAAAACAATTTTTCCTCGATCTCTTCGACATCTTTCCTGGATCATCTTTCCTCGATTCGATCTCCTCTGCACGTAAAGTCCCGTCTCCCTTTCCTTTCTATTTTCCCGGAACGTTTAACGTATAATCGATATACTTATCGGCGGGATCCACCGACACGCTCGTTTCCCATCTCGATCGACTTAATCGGCATCGATAAATCATAAAGACGGGTATTTCGAGTGTCCCATCACCGGAGCGTACGCGCCGCTTAAACCGTGAACAACCACTCGCAGCTGCTGAATAAATATCTTCCTCCCGGAAGACGGCGTCGCCTCCAAATAAATTTACGATTTTTCCACAATGGTTCGCAGACACTGACGTCACCGTCAGGGAGCGGCAGACACCTTCCTCGAAGTGATTTACATGTCTCCGTTCATGCAGTACATCCTGGATCGTCCTTCCTCCGGGTCTCGAGAGCGCAAGGACCCTGTTTATTCAACAGCCCCGGGTAAAACCGCACCCCGAAAATTAATTACCCCTAGAAGAAGGAAACATCCAAACATCAAGAAGACCGGCCATCCGTCGTTTCCCCATTTTTATCCCTAGACGTCGTCCGACGTGGAAAATGGCGCCGCGTCGCTCCTGCCGAGAGGAGAACCGCGAGTGATAAGATCGAAGGTCGCCTTAACCGAGAGTCGCGCTCTGAATTGAGAAGTCCCGTTTAACCGCGTGTCGCCACTTGGGCCCTTATCACCGAAACGGACAAATCATCTTCCACGAGGGGACCCTCGTTGTCTCCAACGGACGAGCACTTACTCCCATCCCGGAGGAGCCGAGTCTCGTCGTTGCGTCGAAAGAGCGCAATGCGGCCAGTAAACTCGATCAACGAGAGAAGACGGTCCCTGGGTCGTTCCGTCGTTTCGACGTCGAGGGATCGAAACCACCCAAAACCGCCGATTCGTTTCCGCAAAACGCCCAAAGAGCGCCAACCAACCTCTCGAAAATTACCATCGGTAATCAGGATCTCCGAATCCGTCGAACTCAGGTGACTGATAACAATCCCGATGTTGAAAAGGCGCAAAGCGTTCTCGCGGGCCATACGGCGCGCTATCGGGGAGAAGCTCCGATAAGGAAAAGCTTCGATCGGCTTCGGTCAGAGACACTCGTCGCACTCGCGCGCGATCACTCACCGTGACGCTTGCCAAAGTTAGTCGAGTCGCAGGAAGGGAACAACCGGTCTTTCTTTATAGAAAAACGGAAAACTAGCCGGCAGCGTGGGAGGAGAATGTCTAACTAGGATCGCCGAGTGACAATCCGTGTAGTGTAGGAAGAAGTCCAGTGCCAATGGTCGGCCGATCTGCCAGCTAGTGTAGAAGAGCGAGATGACAGCCGAGAGACCGCCTGCCGATTTCCTTTCCTAATTTCGGAACTTAAAGGCGATCCCTAGAAATGACCCGACTGGCCAAGGAAAGGGAGGCGGAGCTCCAGGCCAAGAAAAACGCCGTTCAAATCGTCAAGCGAAACGACTTGATCCAGACCGACTCTCTGCCTCTCAAGGTGTACCATAGGAGGTGGCTCATCTTGGCCCTCTTCATGTTCTACGCGGGAGGAAGCACGTTCCAGTGGATCGAGTACTCGATAATATCGAACATAGTCTCGAGGTAAACATCTACTTTGGTTTGCAGATTTTTCTTCCACGCGTCACTCTCCGCTTGAATCACTGAATGGATGTGAGAGCAAATATTCGCGGCGTTACCCGAGCGAATCGGTAGTGTCCGCCGTTCTGTGTGCCTTTGGTTACGCTCGATAATTCACCGAGGGCGTCGCAGAAGACGGACGTTCGAGTCGCTCGGCGAACGTGCCGTCATGTTGGAACTTCTTCGAGAGACGCGAAAAAACGCCACTCATTTGCCAAATATTGTGCAACGACTCCGTGTAGACACTGAGATTTCGCACGTCGGGTTGTTTCCACGCCGATAACGAAGAAAGTTTGGAGTCGACTCCACTCGCTCGGACGAAAGTCGATCTCTTATCTGATACTATTTGAAAACGCGTTATGGATGCACAGCGAAATACCGTCTCCTCGATGGTTCAACGTGAAAAGAGTCATATTTGGCAGCTGTAGCTGGCTTAATCCTGACAAATTGATATTCTTATTTCTCTTTCAAGGTATTACAACGTGTCGTCCATAGCCGTCGATTGGACGGCTCTGTCGTACATGTTGTACTACGTAGCGCTGATATTCCCGGCTTCTTACTTCATAGATCGGTTTGGATTAAGATGGACCGCGATCCTAGGCAGCTCTATAAGCTGCCTGGGAGCCTGGGTGAAGATCTTCTCCGTAGCACCCGATAGATTCTACGTGACGTTTATTGGACAGTCCCTTGGCGCCAGCTCACAGGTAATTTTACGATAACAACTCTTCGTTTACTAACCTAACTCTCCGTTCTCGCTCGAATCTTTCTACTTCCTTATATTAACGTTGGAAATATCCAGCCGTCCATAAGAAAAAAAATAACATTTAGTTGAATTTCCCTCCCCCTCGATTTGTAGATAACGCGACACCTGTTGGGGGCTTCGTAAAAATCTCTCGCAAAAAATATCTAATGCCCGTCTCGATTTTTGCCGGTAGTCTTTTCCGGGGGAAAAAAAAAACCTGGACGGTAATATTCAGGTAAAAAAAATTCCTCTAATTTCTGACAAGTCAGTTCAAGGAGCGGAAAATGATCCCGCGATTCTTGATCGTGACGAAATTTTGAAAACGACGTCGAAGGCCGAGGTACGCGCGTTTTCGGAAGTTGGAAAGCTTGCGGAATTGGGTTGCGATAATCGGATTACTTAGACGGGGTTATTCCCGCATTAAGGGAATCATCCCTAAATGTTTTAACGTGGGAACTGTCTCGGTCGATTTCGAGGGAGTATCGAAGTTGAGAAACTTGCGACTTGTCAATGGTCGTAGAATTAGAAGGTCTCTAAATGTACAGCTAAAAACTAGAGTATACGAGTTTCGGAAGTTCCGGAAGTTCGTCGAGCTGTTGATCGTTGATCGGATTACTCAAAGAAGATTACTCGCGAGTCAGGTGAATCGCAGCTTTATATACAGAACCGATCTTAGATAACTCGGATAGGACAACATTCCCATTGCTCCGATCGTTTAAACAAGTCGGCAATATCGCTGCCTACAAAATGGCGGCGGTGACAAATTTCAAGGTTTCGCTCTCACAGACTAAAAATATTAAATCTCCAAAATAGTTCCTGGCACTCCGAACTTTGCTCACACTCGTTTCAAGGTTCCCTCGAAATTTTGCATACACGACTGCTCTTTTTTTCCCTCGTCATGGTCGGAATTTTCTGACATAAAATTCTTCCCCAAACCGCCGAATTCACAAGCTTTCAACTGGATTTCTTTCCTGCAAAAACAGGTGCTCATTCTCTCGGTTCCCGGACACCTCGCGGCATATTGGTTCGATGCAGGAGAGCTCTCAACGGCCACGTCGCTTGGGATTTTTGGAACATTGGTAGGCGTGTCCGCCGGATTTTTAATAACACCGATTATCGTCAGAAACCACGAAAACCTGGACGACATCGGCGAAGACCTGTCGCGACTTTACTGGTACATCGCCGTCATAACCACGGTGGGATTCATCCTCGTCGTCCTATGTGAGTCTGAACAGAGGAAGGGATAAACAACACCGATTGACTTATAATTCTAATCAAGCCAGGTTTTTTCGAACCCTGGATTTATATCCGCTCGTCACGGATAATCACATCCCGGGATTTACTTCAAACATTAATTGGCCCGATGTAAACGAAGGCGGGAGTTTTTTTAAGACTAACGATCAAAGCGACATTTTATTGCCAGTAGATCTCAGAATCTAAATCGCTTCTCCGCGAATGTTTTTCCATTACTTCAGATTCTCACCTTTTTATCCTCTGCCAATTAGTGCGCGCCCCGTCCTGGTATTAATTAAAATAATCACAGTTTTCCAGGATGAGCCAAAGTTGCCGCCGAGCAAGACGAGAGCCATTCAGAAGGCCAATCGAAACGACACCAAGGAGAGCTTCCTTCGGTCCATGAAACGACTGATCACCAACAAGAGTTACCTGCTTCTGTGCAACTCGTACGGCATGAACATCGGGGCGTTCAACGTCGTTGCCACTTTGCTCAATCAAATTTACCTCACACATTTCGAGGTACAGCCGTTATTCGGTAATTCGCGAGAGTACAAGCTCCCCTCTGCATGTCTTCCCGAGTGGGAGCGGAAATGAACGCGAAGAACGGAGTCGCGTCCATTTACTCGATTAGGCGCGCCTAAACGTCCTTCCTGTCGAGCGAAAGAAAATCTCGAGAAAAAAAGTTCGGCACTCTAGTTACCCATCCTAACCCCTAAGAATTCAAGGCGACTTCCGCTTTTCTACTGCACCGTCAAAGAAAATCGACCCCATTGTTATCGATAGATCCGACTAATGGAGAATCGCTCGATATCAAGAAACAACAAATTATCGATTTAACCCTTCCCTGGTAAATTTTCTCCGGACGAATGTTTATTCTACCAACACGGTCGTTCCTTCAACGGTAGACAGGAAACTCCATTCACGTTTGCCTGTTCCGATAACGCGGTAAAAGAATCTGGAGCACGCGCTCGGGTACTTACCGAACTCTATCCGAAGTTTTTTTATCTCGCGCTCCGTCGACTGCAAGTACGGATCAAAAAGCACCTCCCCTTCCGCGTAAAGCCCTTTCCGAATGTTCCCTCGACGAGGCATGCCCCATTGTACGCGAAGGTCGTGAATACGAGCCATTAATGAACGCCTGACGGAAATCCACCTGCACGAGACTCTATGTACATCCTTTGTCGCGTTCCAGAACGGCGAGAAAGACGCAGGTCGCATCGGATTAGCAATCGTAGTCATGGGGATGATGGGATCCGTCACCTTCGGCGTGATCCTGGACAAGACGCACAGGTTCAAGTACGTCCGTTAATTATTTTTACCGTTCCAATAGGACGCCGTACTCATTTTTCACGACTATTGCAGAGAAACCGCCGTGACGGTCTACTTTTTGGCCCTGTGCGGCCAGATTCTTTTCGCCGTTTTCTTGTATCTGGAACTAAAATGGATGGTATATGCATCGGCCATGTTCCTTGGGTATGTACTCGCGCAATCACTCGTTAAAAGGCCGCGAGGATTTACGAGGAGGAGAGAAAAAATGTTTTTTTCCTTCCCGAAGCCATTTCTCAGTGGATCGGATTCGATGGAGGTAAATGCGATGATGGAAATTCCCTGCTACAGATTTTTCATGTCTGGATATTTGTCGCTGGGCTACGAGCTGTGTGCCGAGTATACATATCCCGAAGCCGAGGGAGTGTCCACAGGATTTCTGAACATAGCAAATAACGTATATGGCATGGTGCTGGTCATAATCCTGGGCAAACTAATGGAAGTTTATGGAGACGTCGTCGTGCACGCTGGCCTATGTACGGCGCTTCTGATCGGCTTCGTTCTGACGGTGTTAACAAAGGACGAGCAGAGACGCCAAGATGCCAGAAGGGCAGCTTTGTATCAAAGTGTGCCAACAAAGGAAGCCGACACCGCGAGGCAAAATCCATAATTTCGGCCCCTTGCGATCGCTCGATCGACCTATCGCGATCGCATTCGAGCTATCTTCTGCCATCCTCTTTACTCCGATTTAAGTCAAAAAGAATCCACCGAGTTTAGCATGCGACTAATTGTTAGATTAAATACGTCAATTATGACGACGAGACTCGCTTTACGAGTCACCGTACAAGCGCGATACTTGGTAT
Organism: Orussus abietinus; assembly: GCF_000612105.2. Lineage (NCBI taxonomy): Eukaryota > Metazoa > Arthropoda > Insecta > Hymenoptera > Orussidae > Orussus > Orussus abietinus. The sequence continues at coordinate 1,693,620 of NW_019395981.1, forward strand.
CGATTTAACGTTAAGTTTACTTTTAATCAATGCTCATCTTCGATGCCCGAACGTCTACTCAAAGATGCGTCGAAACCGAGTAAATACTGCTAGAAATGTTTACGGATAAATAAAAGAAATATCCATTCTCGACCCGATTGGAAATAAAACACGAAAATTGGCCCGCGCACATAACCTCACTTGGGGAGGCGTTTCGATCGCTGGGGTACACGAGTGCGTTATTTAATAGCACAAAACGAATATATAAATTGATTGGCATCTCAAGGGCCATTTGTTCCAGCGGTGCAGACGACTTTATCGACGTTTTATTAACGATCCTCTAATGAGTGACACGCGCATGCCGACATGGCCGTAGTCGATATTTTCGGTACGATGGACGTCGAGAATTTTCAATTCGAGAATACCAAATACGCGGTCCAAAATATGATTCCTAATTTGACGGACCCTTCCCTGGGAGATGAAAATAAAAGTGCCAGGTGCCCTTATCATCGCTTCTACGTCGTTTACGGGGGGAAAAACGTCCAAGAGGAACTTTTGGAAAATGGACGCCAAGGGAAATGCGAGTAGGTGAGCTCGTTAGAGTAATTGCGAAGCCGCGGATACTTTAACCCCTGCGTTATTTTCCCGGTCGCGCTCGGGGTTGCGATCGCCTAACAAACAAAATAACATTTTTAAAGAATATACGCGTTTCATAAAGCGCCGGCTCTTAACAAGTTCCCAGACCTTATGACGGGGTGCGATTCAGCGCGGCGTAAGCGATGAAGTGTATTCGGCACTTCTCCGGTCCACATCCGGCCTCCTTAGTCTGAGCCCCTCTTCAGAACCTGCCAGCTCCAGTTATTTCGAAAGTACGAAACCGCGCGATATTGCCTACCGGGTGGCGAATTGAACCTTGCCCCGGTATTAAAACCACCCTCCTTGAACGTAACTCGGAAAAATATTACCGACAACGCGACGTGATCCGGCCCGAAAACAAACACCTAAAATAGCGACCAAAAGCTGGACTTTCGGGGAAATCCCGACCAAGAGTCGCAACGATCCTCGATTTCCACGGAATTCCGGAGCAACCCCTTCGATTTCGACTCCTACGGGAATTTCGACCCCTAGTGCGCGGCCTCCTAGATTTTTTAACCACCCTGTAAGGTGGAAGATTCCGGAGAATTCTGCGCGACGACCGTGGTGAACCTTCAGGAATGACATTTTCTCCTATCTACCGTTTCCCACAATACGACAATCAGATATGCGACAACCGCAGCAATAATGGCACGCGGCGGAGTGCGTCGTTACGTACGACGCTTTGTTCGGATACGAGCGTGTCCGCGCGGATCCTCCGCATTTTGTAGAACGAGACCTCGTTATGCGGTTTTACAATAAACCGGATTGTATCCGTAAGGATCTCGAAGAACGCCTTCCCTCGACCGAGGACCTTTACGAGGGCGGGGGTTAGTATAAATATTCATTACTCGGATGCATCGGAGCCGACGTTTCTTAGTTTCCCGTACGTTAACTGATTACGAGACCTCGGTAATCGAGTTACGTTCCCCGAGGCGATGACTCTTTACGTCTCGTGTCACGGAGCACGGGTATAACGCGAAAAGGGGGAAGAAAATATCGAGTTATATATTTAAAAATGAAACAACTGTAAGAAATAGAAAACATTCCTAAAATTTGGAGAAACGCGATTCTCCTAATGTTAATTACCTGAACATTAATTATCCCACTGTAAATTCCGACTGTTCATATTTTAGCACCACGCCCATTTAACCCGATTACAGTAAAGCACGTGAAAATGAAGAAAGGCACGTCGGATAAAATTCTAAAAGTGCCCTGAGCGATTTAGCCTTTCGTTCACCAGGTGTACCAATCTCCTGCGTTTCGCCGAGACCTGGCACCAGAGGCAAACTCAAAAATACGCGAAGGTCGAGAAGAAAAGGGAAAACCCTACGGGCTCCAAAGAGCACGAGCCCTTTCCTGGTCTGGTCGAATTTCCACCATCAGCATCGAAAGCTCGAACGAGCCCTAGACGCAGCACTTGACGAAACCTTTTCAAAATGCAGAATCCGATTTGCCATCTCGCCGAAGAGCCCTCCACGAGCGCGTCGGTTCATCGTCTTCTAAAGGTGAGAGAAAAGATAATGCCAAGTATAGTCCTTTATAAAAAGTATAGTCCTTTATAAAAAGGACGAGCCCCTCATCGGGAGCATCCGCGAAGAGTATTTCCGGACGTCCGGGTTTCTGTAAATTTCCGAGCGGAATCCTTGCGACTCGAGCTCCGATGTGGTCGGCGAGTCGTGTTAGTACGGAGGCTGCCCCTTTGAGAATTACCGGGAAAGAATGATTTACGGCTCCCGGCATTGTTAGACGAGAATGCGGTAGGCTGCAAATGTACGTAAGAGCAAGCTTTCGCCACGCTCCAAAAAGTCCGGCCCTACAGGTGCGGAATGAAAGGAAGGAACGCTTTTCGAGGGCCGGTACGGCGCGCTCGCGGATTCCTCCGCGGTTTATAAACCTCCGGAATCCCGGGCGCGGGTAATATCGTTAATTTTCTTTCGCGCGTGGTTATTCGCCTCCTTTCATTGGCTTTAATATCGCGTGCCGCAAACCAACAAAATCGTCCCTAATAACGAGCTCCATTCCGCGCTCCTCCTATATTAGACCAGTGGGACTTCTCTCCGCTCAAAGTAGTCTCACCGAGCAACTGCATGTACGCGTACATATGTATACGGTGGTATACGTATGTACACCTGCCCGTCCAGAGTGCACCTTTGAAGTGAAAAGTAATTCAAATCGGTTTAAAAGATGTTACATTCGCAAGGAAAACAAAAAGACCGGCCAGGAGCTCCGTTTCCTTTTGATCTTACGCCCGCTGTAAAGAAAAACCCTCCCCGAACCGAGTTACTACCGGTGATTAACTATCTCTGCCCGTCCTCAAGAGGTGCGGCGCGTCCGGTTTCATTCACAAATTACCTTTATTTCCCGGGAATGCCCTCAGGACCAAAGTCTTTATTCCTTCCAGATCGATGTTAACCGTGTATATTTTCATCTGCCGTCCTTAACTCGCTCAATTTTGAAGGAAACAATTCGCCATTGCATTTCCTGCGAGCATAAAACCCGCGTCAAGGCGGACTTTAATTCTGCAACTCGTCTTTGTTCCTTCCAGATCGATGTTAATCGTATATATTTTCATCGGGCATTCTTAACTCATTCAATTGTTGAGCAAACAATTCGACATTGCGTTCCTCGCGAACATGGAACGCGCGTCGAGACGTATTTCAGTTTTACAACGCGACGAGTTTCGTTAACTTTCTTTCGCCAATGTTCCGCTGTAAATGCACAAACGGCCCCGTGAGGAAAAATGCGAGAACGCGCAAAACCGTGCACGTAATTTCTGAAGTATTCCCCGGTACTCCTCCATATTTCAAGCTACGCGTTTTAAAAACCGCTCTGGGAAAGAACGTTTAACTGCGACAACGCGTTACGTGCTCGCTGGTGTTTCCGTTGGCTGGATTTTCCAGGTCTCACTTCGCGTCACCTTTACGGGGAGGAATAAATGTTTACAGGGTTTTTTTTAACCGAAAGTTGCGGTAATAATCGCACCTCGGCGGAGCGCGTTGATCCTGCCGTGAAAACCGGGACGATTCCCACCGACAAAACTCTACGGACATTGGAATTTTAGTGGGAACGAGCCACGCTATTCGAAACATTACGCCTCTGTGTCGTTTCACGTGAATTATATTCAAATTGAACGGACAAAGAGTACTCAAAGCAGGGGCGAACCCCACGTTACACGTCGGCTCCCGTCGACGATTATTTTACATTTTAATCTCGATAACATTTCTCGTTAATACGACCGTTACTAAATCGCGTAGAGCGATACTTTTAAACGATAACGTTACGTCGAGACGTAAATTAAAAATTCTAATATAATTCCGCGACACGCGTATGGCGACAGGGAGAAGGAAAAGGGCGAGGAAAAGGAAAACGAGTGACCGCCTAAAGAAATCATCGTGGTCACTTTTCGTTCCCGAAGAGGATGAGCTCATGATTTGATTTTACCTGGATAGACGCTACCGCATAGCAAAAAGCTTAAATGGATTTAGGAATGGGGCGGCTTCGCTTTTCGGACGTGAGATGGAATTCCCTTTTGAAGGGTTTCCGGTTTCGTGTATCAGATTACCGTAGATGGCAGGCAGGACCGTGTATAACGCGGACTGCTTTTAAAAAATGCAAATCCTTTTTATAAAAACAGAGAAAGTCGGTGGGGAAAACGTTTCTATAATCGAAAATCTCTTCTTCGCGAGTGCCCCTCCTCGACGGGTCTAACAAACAACGTTTCTAAGCGAAATGTGATATTTTCTTTTTTGTATTTCCTTCCAGGGGAGTGAAAATATGTCCCGGACACGTTATCTCGACATAAGGGCGTAAATCGAATCGATCGAAAAGCGACATTAAGGCCTCGATCGAGGGTGGAGGAGCTGCCATGCCGGCGCGCTCGCAAATTCGCAAGGCGCCGCACAAGTTTTCCCCTAGAGCGTCTGCTGGCGTGTAATGCCTGCACGCATAATGTGCTCGCAAATTCTAAGTCCAGATGTTGAACGCGAGGAAATTCTAAATCCAAATGTGAGACACTCGCAAATTCCAAGCCCTCTAAGTTTCCAAGGCGTGGCGAGGCGGTGAATTCGAGGACGCGGTTCCGCGTCTGCGACATTAGCGACGAGAAGAAGATCCCACGACTCGTTGTCACCCATATTCCTAATTTCCCAAAATGATCCCGATCGATTAGCAATTGCCCCCGTTGACACCTACCGAAGACGAAAAATTTCTCCAAGAAAAGTCCCCACAGACGCGCATCTAATTCGCGTCCTGAAAAACGGCGAAAATGGCAGACGGTCAACCGCGAGTTTAAAACTTGGTCGGGTAACTTTTCCGGCAAATTAAGCGACACAGCCACCGCGGGAGATCGATATAAACGTAATAAAAATCAACCGCGGCTATTAATTCAATTGAACGGCTTCCCGCCGTGTTCGGTGATATTACCAACCCTTTCTTTTTGCCGCGGTCGGGTTAAATAACGAATTAAAATGCGGAATAGACTCGGGGGGGAGATTTTCATTGACCGGGATTCGATCAAAGCCGGACCGCGGTAGGACGATCCCAATCGCTCGATAAAGTCGAGGCTCGTCACTTTCTCCTCTATTGCGCGTATTTCGACGGTTTGAGCCGAAAGTCGCATCCGTCTGCTATTCGTTGTTTGTAAAGGCACCGTTGCACCTGTCAGCGTCGAAACGTGCACAAACGGACGTGCAACGCAACCGTCGATCGAAGTGGCTCGTCGGGGTCTCCCGCGTATTGCCAATCGAGGGAATCGACGCGTTAGATAATTAGAGGCGTGACTGGGAATCGGACTGTGTCTGACAGCTGATATTATTCGTACGTCAGCCGAAATAGCCGTCGAGAGGAAACGGTGGATATACCGGGACTAGCGATATTCTATGCGATATTCTCCGAAGTGGCCACCGAAGGTGGCGACCTCTCGTCCCGGCGAGGACGTGGACGTCGCTCCGAAAGAGCTTTCCTCGCAAAGGGACCATTGATCGGTCGCTGCGTCAACCTGCATGTGGAGACGACAAAAAGAAATCCCACGTAGAAATTCCCTTGGCTCCAGCTGCGAGCCGCGGGCCTCCTTTGCCCTCTGGAAAAAGCCTTTCGTTTCGCTCCCTCGCCCCGTTGTGCCCTCAAAACGGTTTCCAATCTCCCCGTGTCCCCGATGTGGCGACATCATTTTACCACCCGGATTAAGCGATCGACGTTTATCGGGAAGCCGAAAACACCGGGGAACGGCGACTTTATGCAGACTTAACGAGGCTGCAGAGTACAATTTACGGGTTTGCAGCTCGACAACTATGTAAATCGGCCGAGTTTAGAGGACAGAGATGTACCCGCCGGTTGAGCCCTTGTTCTTTTGGGACACTGGACAAAACATGTTCGTCGAACCAGAGGTTTGAACGGTACTAAATAAATATTTTGTCAATTGGAAGAATTATTTAACTCGGATAAAATCGAATAAATTGGATGAGACGTTTATTCGGGATTGTAACTACTTATTCGAGCCAAATTATTCTTTCTTTGGTTCAATGAACTTTTTTCACGGGGTAGGAAATTAATTTCAGTGAAGTATCCCCTGTGGGCAAGTTGACGATAAATTTGGAGATATGGATTTTTTAGCGGGGGTTAAATGGCAAGACGTGGGGTCCGAAATTTTGGAACAGGGTGGTAGAGGTATGACGACTCTTCTGAGACCCTTGGAAATTATGTTTGAAGGTGTGTGGGACTTTTTTCATGGGCATCGAGAATACGTTTCGTTAAGGGACCTCTCGGTCCACTGGGACGAAAGGAGAGTAAGCAAAACGCGGTGAAATACGGCTCGTTGCTTCTTTAAAGAGTTGGTGACACGTTTTCCTCTGCAGGCACGAGCACTCGACGTTCGATGAAACGCGAAAAAGAAATGCTGATATTTAATCGCTCGAATATCGAACCACCGCATCGGAAGCAGCACCGATTCAATTCTTGCGGAAAATGATTCAATTAGCACAGATATAACTCGCCGCGATGTCCATTGGAGCGTTCAAGTAGAAGAACCACCAAGGGATGCGAATCCCTTCCGGAAATGCGAAATTACCAAAATAAAAGGGCAGCGAAGAGTACTGCACACGTCGGCGCTAATAAAATCTGAAATATTCCAACAGGGAGGGCATCCCGCCCTTCCCTCGAAATATCTAATTTTATAGTCGCGATTCCCCGGGGTGGGCGAAAACCCGAAGGTACGGAAAATGCTTCGATTTCGAAACGTCAACCTCCGCGACGTTTCAAAGATTTCTCATTTCCTCGATATTGACGTACGATGCTTTCGAGGTTTCAAAGTTTTTCGGCCGCACCTCGACGAGCACACCTTAAAGCCGAGTTTAGAGAGATTTTCCACGAGACCCGCGCCACAGATAGCGTGAAAATTGTCCAAAGCAAATTCCAGGAAAGAAACGTATCGTAGGGTCCAAACGACTCCTGTATAATTTTCATCAGCTTTAGAAAAAATCTAAGGAACACGTTTGAAATTGGCTCGGCTCGTCTCATTGACCCGACGCGAAAGTAAGACCCTCTTCTCTGCGATCCGATTAATGGAATGGAATTGCAGGATCAACATCGGCCCTCTCCGTGCTTCGCTTTAGCTTCTCCTTATCTCCGGTCCGCTGTAACTTCCGGCCGTACAGTCGTCCCGCTTGAGCTTCAAAAAGGGTTTCTCTTATTTTGACTGCACCTCTGGAGCCGTGGGAGACAATAAGAACGAGAGTCGAGGAAGGGGATTTGCACGGAACGTGTAGTACCTGCAGCTTACCGTCGACCGGTCTTGCCGTACACGTCGCCATGACGTCGCTCCCGGAAACCTCTCCCAGACCTCCAAGGAAATCCCAAATATGCCACATTTACAGACCAGGCATTCAATAGAGCACTTGGAGGCGAAACCGAGTCCTTTTGTCGACCTCGATGAGACCAATATCGATTTTTAATTCCTCCTTCTGGGCAATCGACTCGTTGATCGATTCCCAGCTGACTTTTTCTATCCTCGATTCGGTTCTTTACGTGGAGCGTGTTTACTCTCGAGCTTACAGCGGCTCGTTTGTCACAAAGTTTATCGGTGGGCCGATCCCAAGTAGGAGGAGTCGTCCTAGGTTCTGCCAGAGGTGGTAACCCCATAAATAGACCACAAGTATCAGGCATTTTCAAACCCACCAGGAAGGGTTCGCTTTATTCGGGGATTCTAGAATTAAATCTCTAATAAATGGCCGATCGAACAGAGAAAGGAAACTAGCTATTCCTACTTTTCACTCGAGCCCCACCAAAGCGTTCATCCCTGGTAAAAAGTCGATTATCGCGAGGCCGACCCTTTCGTATCTCGGAATTTTCAAAGTTCGCCCTAACATACAGGAAACTCGAAATTCTTCGATTTCGCGTTTCTACCACTCCGATGCGACGACACTAGGTCGCTATCTCGATAAGCCGTAACTCCTGTGCTAGACATCGAAAATAATTTCGGGAAAGGAGCCCCGTGGGAGCTTTCTTCGCGCTTTAAAATCGGGTACAAAAGCGAGCATCCCCTCTCTGGGGCGGCGACGTGATAATAAATCCCGTATTAGGAAAACACCGGGTTATTTCATGTAGCCGGGGCCATTTCGCGCGAGAAATGGAACGTCGGTATTTGCAATGCAATGTGCTCGTGACACCGGCGCGGTTTCGCGAACCAGGCAGCTTCTCCACCCTTTTCTTTTCCGCATGCTCCGAACTTTTAGGAAATTCTTACGTCCGATAGACCTCGAAAATCGATACCTTGTTTCCCGTATCGGGCGTCCAATTACTTTAGATCCCGTCGATGTACCAACGTCGCCGTTTTCCTCCCTCTCGTTCCAGACCCGATAACTCCTATCTACAGGCAATGGCGAGGAGACGGTGTCAATTCCGGGACCATATTGAAAGCCGTGGAATTTAGGATAATAAGCGCCGTTCATGCGTCGCGGTCCATTTCTCCTAAAAATTGGATCGCCGCCATTTGCGATGCAACTCGCTCGGGGGGGAGGTTTCGCAAACGCAGGACATTCCTTCGGGGAAGTTCCGCACAGAATTCGGAAAATGTGGCGGATGAGAAACGACGAAAGTCAATACTCCTTTCTTGTGTCATCGGGAGGGACGCTTTCGCCTCCGGCGAGGAAACAGCGAGACGTGATTCGCTCTGATTATGCTATTAACGAACCTACGGAAATTTCGGAATTGCCGGGGAGTACAAGGAAGGAACGAAAGCACGTTTTCCCACGAGCTATGTGACAAGTTACGGAACAAGGCTCTTCCGATGCGCGGTCGTACGCTTTAATTACTACCGCGCGAAACGGCCCAACTTCGCGGCTTAAGACCGAAAGACCGCGTTTAACACGAATGAAGAAACGCAAATGACCATTCTTATGCACCGCTCAAAATTCATCGAAAGATCGACCGAGATACTTGAGATTAACCCTTTCGACCCCGGGGATTGATCAAAATATTTTCGCCATTCCCTGAGAAAAAGATTCACTGAACTATAAGGATAGCTTTTTAATTCGAAGAATAATTATTTGGTCACGAACAAACGCAAATCGCGTCCAATATATTCCAGTTTATTTGAGTGAAATAAAATTATACTTTGAATTAACCAGATATTTCTTTGAATTTAAATTATTTTCTCAGTTCACGGATTCTCGAATCGCGGATACAGCGCTACAGGAAGAGCTACTCCAAATTCCCTGAAGTATAGAAGAGTAATAGTTAAGAATTAAAGTTGGGAATCGTTGCAATTCTAACGAGTGACTGGAGTTCGTTAGGCCGAAAGGGCGAATATTGCGATTTTCTTGCGATTTTTTCTACGGACCGCCGGAAATGAAGCAAGAACCCGCTGGACGACGGAAGCGTCCCAAGAAACGACCTCCTAAAGTTTCTCGTGTGTCAGGAGACGTTAGTGAAACGGAACTCCCGAAAAGTTTTCAACCGCTGTAAAAATGATGATACTTCTAAAAGAGTTCCGAGGAACCCGGGCCGACGATACGTCTGACGTCCGCTTCGAGACGGTGAAAGAGAGATGAGAGAGAGGGAGATGTTCGCCTCCGATTTAGGAAATCGCATGCTCTTAATCCATTTCCCCGCCTCTAGACGTTTTACTTTAGACTTAATCAAGTCGATAGCCAATTTCAAGCAGAAGTAAATGAAATAAATACCTTCGACTAAGGGTATTTTTATTTTTTAATTTTTTTAATGACATTCGATTTTATCGGAGTGGGAATCAAATCATAGTTACACGTGGAACGCGATTTGGGGAAATTATGCGCGAAATTAAATACTTTATTCGCATACACGTCAGGATTAATTTTGCTCCATTTACTTGTAACAAGTATGCGCATTTCTAACACTGGGTGGTCTTGCATCTCTTCGAGCTTGCCGAAATGTTTTGGTGCGACATCCAAATTATTGATGTCGCTTTGTGTCGCCGCACAGATCGTTGAATAACTTTGTAACGTGGCTCTCCATCGTTTTACGATCCCCGGTCTGTTGCGGATTTGGAATTTATACGGCTGTAAATCCGTGAAAATATTTCTGGCTCGTGGCTGACTTACGTAAATGTATTACCGAAATTCAGCCGGAACGACCGCTGATGCTTTCGGCCGAGAGAGGACGTATGCTTCAAACGGAGCGGAATTTTTCTGCCCCCGAACGATTAGTATTCAAATTCGGAAAACATGGCCGCGCCTCGGTTGCACCCTCGAGAGTTGTCCCGCCAACGAAAGCTCGCGCTACGTGTAAAAGTTTATTTTAATAAGCGGTATAACGCGATTTTCCACGTGTATACAAATAGTTGGCGCCTTTCCTACATCGGCGCGAATCCAGATCGAAGGGTGCGTAAAGGTCTACAAGTATGCAAATGACTCGGGGTAAATCGAATTTGTTCCACTCGGGGCGCCATTTTTGCGCCATCGGCGAATCTCCTCCTTACGTCCCTTTATTTCTCACCGGCGGAAATAAACCTTGCCGACGGAAATTCATTCCCCTTTGCCGACTCCTGCGTTTATCCACTGCGGCAAATACAGCCGTTACGGTCGCATGATTGACGTTTAATGAGAAACAACGTACCCCCGGGGACTTCCTTCTCCCAAATCAATTTCGCGAGTTCCATCCGAGACGAAATTTTCGGGTAATGACGGGATTCTCGTAGAGTATCGCGTACTTCGAAAATTCCATGTCTCCGGGCTTCCGAGCTCTCCGTATAGAAAATTAAATTTCTAATTATTGAGGTTTTTTATATCTTTCAATAGCTCCCTTAAGGTGAGTTTCCCTTCGAACGAGGCCTATTGTCACTGCGGGTTATGGCTTCGAGTACGCAACCCTCGTCGTGCCACGAGGCAACGTTTTACGTCCTCCCGTTTACGTCCACTTTTTTATCCTCGATCATATCCGTTCGTGCTTTCTCGACTAAACTGTCCGTACCTTAATAAGTTTCTGGAAAATACCAGCCGGCAGTAATTCCTCGGTGCTTCGAAGCCCTCGTCGTTCGAGAGGGAGTTGGAAAAAGAACGGGCACGATTTACGGGCGCATATTTACAAACAAATTTCCCAGCTAATATTCCATTTCCTACCCTCTAGAGAGGGATGGAACGAGAACGAGAGCGTATAGGCCTGGACCGCATACACGGTGCTCTCATCTCGGCCGTCGAAAACGCTTATAACGACCAAACCACCGGAACTAGACGAAGACCTAAACGTCGAGGCCGTAAACCGTGTATGGCCTCTTAAAGTGTCTCCAAAAAATCCAAACGATCTCCATTTCCATCCCTCTCGAGGCTCTTTCGCAACGATCCGCAATTCGTATCTCCACGTGGTTGCTAAAGGTAGCCACCCCCACAACGTCAAATCCAATCAATCTTTAGTCTCCCTTAAATCCAGCCCTTCCATGGAAACGTCATCCGTACAACCTTAACTAAATCTTTTACTTTTTTCTTATCGAGGTTGAGTATATCATTTCGCTATTTAAGAAATTAATATACGGTATTTGAGGGTGGTGTCCTGAGTCATCTGCCGCTATTCTCGGCATGGGTTCAAGGAAATCGGGAATTTCTTCGTCCTTCCAGGGATTATTCCGCGATGCGGAGTGCGCATTAGCAGGGAAGGAAGGAGAAACGGACGCCGATAAGTTTCCGCCTTGGCCCCGGACTCGAACGACGCGTAACGAAAGGTAACGACACGAGAGCGGGTCGTTACTTCGATTACGGCATTACGGAACGCTCGGTGCGGGTCGATCGATCGACCGTAGAGGAGCGCTCCGCAAAAACGACATCCACCCCCGCGTTTATTCGCGCCTCCGCTCGAGCCGTGTCGCCGGAAGTGGCGCGCTAACGTGGGAACCCGCGGAGGTTTACAGGTGGGTGCGACGTAACTCTCGAGAACGATAATAACCGGGGTTGTAGAGTTCCCGGAAGTAACCTAGGACCGAGTCTTCGCGTCCCCGACCGGTCAGGTCGGAACGACCGTCCAGCGAAAGAGGAGACCAGAGTCACCCTGTGCGTTTTTCGGCCGACCGGAATGCCGACAACCCTGTATTCAAATGGAACCTGTCACTCTGTGCGTTTTCCCCGCGTCCACCGCACCCTAATGGACGGAACCGGACGATCGAGGGAACCAGGAATCCGATTCCCGAGTTCACAGGAATTTTTCTCGCATATAGATTGGCCGGAAAAATTATGCATCGTTGCGGAGTCGCATCGGTCAATATTTGAAAGATGGATACGACAGTATCAATTTCGCAGGCGAAAATTGATATTATGAACTCTCGTGATCGGTAATAATCGACCTTGTTGTACCCTGAAAAAAAAAATCGACTCAGAGATATGCACTGGCGCGACAGAGTCCAAAGAAACGGCAGATTTGGGGAACGAAATTCGCTTAAAAATCAATATCAATTTTTCGTCGTGACGAAATAATTGCTTCTTGCAATTGTATATGATTCAGGCAGCAATATGTATTTCTTTCAGTCAACTAATCTTTTTTTTTTCTCAGCGTAGGGATCCCTGGGTTAAGTAAAATACCTCCAATCACGGTAAAATTTTAATTTTAATTCATACTTTTGCCTGAATTATAGTACAAAAAAAGACGTACTTTTTTTAACACTTGCAAAAACGCCGCTATTTTGTTAATTTATGATATAAATTAATAACTGAGATACGGGCGATAGCGACGGTCTTACAGATTAAGGATCCTCTTGAATGTTTTGTTTCAGAATCACCAGGAGGGCTTCAATCACCTTTTCACAAACAATTTTTTGTTACTACCCTACGTTTGTAACAATAAATAAATAAATATATATTTTTTACTAGGAAGAAAAATTGTCCTGCATTTTGTTACATTAGACCTTTCATGGAGGAGAAAAAAGTTTGCGCCATTATATGCAGTACTTTTTAAGAAAGAAATTGTGAAAAATGTGTAATTTTTCACAGTAGTATAGTCCCTCAAGTAAGGACCGAGTTTTCGCGCGTTTGACGCGTAGAAAGGAACACCCGTGGTCCACCGTGGATCTCGGCTCTAGCTCGAAGAGGCATCCGAGATCTCGTAATTCCTCGTGGATAACAGCTCGCGATACGGCGTGCCGACGCGGTTGCAAAGCCACAGGGAAATAACGCGTCGCCCGTCGAACTCCCATGGCAACCGGAGTACCCTCGCAATGATCCGCCCCGCTCGGCGAACAAATTAGGGGAAACGCCGGGAAGCACGAGAGTGCTCGAGGTTGTCTGCAATTTTTCGAATAACTCTCTTACGAGGTTCCTCGGCGCCGCACTCGGAGCCGAAGGAACCTTCCTCGCTCCTTCTGCGATACGGAGCGAAAAGGGAACCCCGCAAGTTTATCGGGAAAGCGGTTTATGCGGCGCGCGAATTATTCCCCGGTCTGCCCGCGAGAGCAAGGGAGAGCAAGAGAGTGGATTTTTTAAAGGACCCCATGGTCTTCGTTGAACTCCTTATTCCATCGAAATTCGATCGATGCCACTTTTCCCTCCCTCTATTAATCGCCGATGCAGATCGTACGGGGAACGAAGCTAATTTTTTCACGTCAAGACTAAGGCGCGGCATGCTTCATCCACGCGCTTTGGATCGCGAGATTTATTCACGGATACCGCTTCCCGAGAGCATCGATTGCGCCCGGCAATATTGGTATCAATGACGGTAAATTATTGAGCGAGTCAATCTGCTCGAAAGCGCACCCACACCTGCGGGGGAACTTTCATCCTGTATGCAGACGAAAATCCGCATCGCGTTTCGTAGGTTCGGAAGTCCGTATCTTCCTGTCCGGTGAGCGTATAAATCAGAACGCCCATCTAGCTGGTCGCGATTCATAAATTAACGATCCGTACGGACACCTGGTTCGCCAGAGAGGTGGTGAAAATTCAGGCACTTTCCTAGTTTCGGTATTGCGGGGTAAATTGCGATTGATCTGGATTATCTTTCGCTTCGCTCTACGAGGCAAGGTTCGATCGGTCATTCAATCATTTCCTTAAAGATCGGTCATTAAATAATTTCCTTAAAGATCGGTCATTAAATCATTTCCTTAAAGATCGGTCATTGAATCATTTCCTTAACGATCTACCCAAGGAGATATTTTCTGAGCACTCTCGAGTAGTTACGACACGTTCGGTTTCCTCGAGCTGGTCTCCATCCATGCAGCATCCTATCGAACGTAAGCTCGGTCCATTTACTCCCAGGTTTACGGGACCACCGTTTCGGCTAGCGATTTAAACGAAATGGGTTTGTCCAGCCAACTAAGTCGCCACCCTTGTCCACCACCCTTACGTGCCAGAGAAGGGAAAATGCCACCCTTCGAGCGAGAAACGCTTCCCCTAATTTTTGTATCTTTTATCGCGATTCTTCCTCTTATCTGATAACTTTCTCCAGGTAGCAGTAACTCCATCCTATGATTATTTGGGGAAACCCGTGGCCCGGAAATCGATACACCGACGAGGTTAAAGCCACGGATTCCTGTTTTACCCTTGCCAGGAAATGTAGAGATCCTCCTGTGGAAACTAAGAAGGGATTCTATGATTTTGGAGCCATTTTGGGAGTTACCCGAAAGGATGCCCTCGTTTACCACCCAGTGGTTGGTATAGTAGAGGGTGGAAGACTCTTTTAAAACGTACTCACTGGTTCAAAGAATATATTATCGACAGTGGGAACGTGAAATGATGTTTCTAAAAAATATTCAGATCTTCCCCCGCAAGTTCTGTTTAGTTAAAGTTGGTCGTTCAGCGGAGGTCGATAAGGTTGGAGCGCTTCTGTAGGAACTTCGGTTACCTATAGATTCCTGTTCAAATGTACCATTGCTGGTTGTCAGAATCTATGATAAATCTATTTCGACAATGATTATAGCAGTCGAAATTTCTATTTTGAATGTGAAATCCATTGATATTTTCCAGGGTTGAAAATTATTCAGAAAATTCTAGCTCAGCCGTTTCGAGTATTTGGCAGCCGGGCATTGTTGCATATATTATGGAAATGTTCCTTTGGTAATTTTAGGATCGCCTGGGAATTTACTCGCTATCTCTATCGAATGTTCGCGGGCCGAAAGCTATATCGCTTTATTAACATTACATGTATTGTAACACGAATTCGAATCACGCCGGTCTTGTACGTAACGCCTTACGAAGCCGCACGCGCTGCTTTGGTTATAAAGAGGATCGTCGGCCTTTCACTCCACCGAATTCAAATAAACTTCCGAACGTATCTCGAACAACTCGCATTAATGATTCAAAGTCAAGAGAAAAGCGCAAAGTACTTGTACACGTACTGAGATTAACAATAGCATCCAAACAAGAATCCCCAGAAATACTATAGTGATCCTTTCTCCGCGATCCCCGTGAATTAATTTTTAAATATTAAATTCCGACGATACTTGTATCAATAGAAATTGAAAAAAAAATAAATAAAAGAATACATCCGAACTCGAGAACCCAAAATCGGGTTAGTAAACGACATTGCGCAATAAAAAGTGAAATACAAAAGGTCGGTAGAACGAAATCCGTCCATCGATACTTGGTATGCAAGAAGTCGAGGGGGCCATTTTCGTCCAAGTGGGACCGCGTATAAAAGTCTGCATAACAATTACGAACTTCAGTCATATGTAGACTTTCGGAAGTACAAGGAAATACGGCTCTCGCGATGAAGGTAATAAACTAGTCCTTTAATGCGTCCATAAGCTTTATGGAAGGCTATATAAAGTTACAGAGGCGATAACATTTTTTATACAATATCCACTCCTGTCCATAATGAAATAAGTCGGTAATCCAGATGAGCACCGAAGATTCGCCCTGGGGATCTAACCTCTTCTTTTCTCTCGATTTTAGACCATCCTCTGCGTCGTTCTTATCGGAATCGCTACAGCCGACGTGGCACCATATAGACCGAGAGGATGGCGACCGGAAGGACGATCTCTCTCTCATGGGAGACTTCGATCCCAACTGTATGGTCCACCATCGGGCTTCCAAAAATATGGACCACCGGACGTCTCGAATCATCTTCCCGAATCGACGACGACCACTAGATCTCCGCCAACCACGACATCGACGACGACCACTACCACTCCTAAAAGTAGAGAACCCACTACCGAGCCAGACATCCCTCAGGAGGAATTCGAAGTCAATCCTGCGCTGGCCATTGCGAATTCGTTCGCTTTCAACAGACCCGTGTACGTCTACAACACCTTCCCGTTTCATCCGGCGTATGCCATTGTCAAGTGAGGACAATCGCTACGGCAGGACTTTTTACGGCCTCCGCCGATTCCGCACTCTAGTTCGTCACGGATAGATCCACGAATGTGCACGAACATCCAATTGCAGAAGAATACACACAGCACTTCATTCAAAGTTCTGTTAAATACGTTCGTTACACCACGGTAATAATACTTTAACATTGGGATCTGAGTTTTTTACTACTTTATTTTTATATTCGCGTAAATGATAAACGTAGAGACGGCTCGAGTAAAATACACTCGTTTTTCAGGATTATAGTACAGCTAACTCCTCGGTTTTAAAATGGAAATTCTCTTCACCACTTTTGACTTATTCAGCCTGATTTTTCAGAATTACTCGAGGGAAGGAATTAAAAAATTGTTAATTTATGATGGAGTACCGACGATCACGTAACCACACGTTCTCGTAACGCAATGAGAGCCTTTATGTTAACGAATGCGTTATTAATGTTTCGATCGTTACGTCTACAAACGAGGAAAAAAAATCTAAAAGCCTAAATTTAAAGTGGGAATTTTCAGTTTTCAGTACTTTTGCTTTCGCGTGATTTACCCAGCCTGATTTTTCACGAGATGTACTTGAGCGAAAGAATTTAAAAAATTGTTAGTTTAATGATGCAGAAAACGCATCGCTGATTAAATGCCGGCGTAACCACACGTTGTGATAACGCAATGGGAGCCTTTATGTTAACGCGTCCGTTATTCATTTTTCGATCGTTACGTCCACAAACGAGCCAGTGCCGCAGCTATTCCGCATCCGTAACCGCTGGAACACGGTTTTCAATTATATTCCTGTTCCAGGGTAATTATGAAAATGACATCTCCCCCCACCTCCGCGCCCTTGTCAGTTTTTCTCGCACATAGAAGCTCCTAATTCAATGTGCGCCGGTTTAAATGTACCGAAGGAAAATAGCATCAAGTGAAATATACAGTGTACCAGAGTAAATATTACGAAAACTGGAAACTCTCAATGGGATTGGGACGTTCGAAAGCGTTTTTTAAGGAATTGGCAATGGAAGCAATTTGTATTCAGTACACTCTGGCGTCCCGTGTTGCGTATTCGGAATATTCTACGTCGAAACTAGTGACTAGATCCAAATTACCAAATACGTCACGTTCATATACACGTAGAACTTGTACATGTACCCGATTCTAATCCGACATGACGTGAGCCGTCGCGACGGGTGCAATATTCCTTACTGCTAACGACTAACCACGACGGGTCAATTTCCTTACCATTCAACGCTCTTCGAAAGATTCCTAGAACGTCACCAAATTAAACGTCACTAAGGTAAGTGAACCAATATCGAACACCTAAAACTCCGTTCAGATTCCGATGAAGATTTAGCATACAATTCGGTTAGCACCTCTACAAAAAACAGACCTGCAAAGCAATGTATCCCGTAAATTAATAAAATAATCAACTTTTCTAATACATATTGCATATGCTACGACGTCTATTAAACATGTGTTATCAACAAAGAGGATTTACCGAGCTGTTTTTCAGGTAATATTTTATGTAATGTTATCCGAGGGATGATGGCGGTCGCGGTCGGGTGATACTAACACTCGGTCGTTCAAAAAAAGGAAGAGAATAAACAGAGTAACAAAATCAATGCAAACTAAGAAAAATACTGATTATTGGTATGACTATGAATAGGGCCTTCATTGTATTCGGCGGGGTCTGGTTTTTTTCTCCGGGCAATGGGCATTGCTGCTCCCTAGGTGCAGGCAATGCACATTTATCCTGAAGAGCCACATCCCAGCGTATAACATTACGATCGACAATCAACGGCAATTATTTAATTTCATTTAATTAGAACTGCGTAGAACAGCGATCCCAATACGGAATCATGCAATGTTTGGTTACTAGGACTACTCCACTACGCACGTCCGGAGGTATTCGAACAGCGTTCCGATATAGGCATATCGTATGTTCTGTCTGTCCCGATAACAGAACGCGAACATCATAGCGCTAAATCTAGTTTTGCACGAAAATAAACGGCTGCATCGGATACTGTATTTCTCCCTGAACAAGATAAGCCGTAACTTTTTCCAAAAAGACGTAAAAGCTAAACGGTAAGTACTGAAAAGCTTTCCTCCTTCCTTAGTATCTTGCATAAGGAATACTTTGAAACAATCCCCGTAATGTGCAGACCTACATAAACACCTAAGATTAGATTGTAATCCACGCAGAATGGTAATCGAGAATTTCCCTATACTTCAATTAAATATCGACGGTCCTCTTTCAATTTTTACGATTGCAGTTACATTCATGAAATGCTTAATAAAGGGAATTATTTGAAGGGATGTTCGGCGACTGAGAGGTGGTTGGCCTCTGGTACATTTACCTTAAGTGCGCCTAACTTGTACCGAAATATTATTCCCCCATGTATAAGGAATAATTAGCTCCGTGTAAATTTTCATTCGAAACAGACGTCTACAGGGCGCTCACAGTTGCGAGCTCTCGCTTATTGACCGGATTGTCACTGGAATTGCGACGGCTGTAATAACGGGCATAAAACGAGACGGGATAACGAGGAACATAATATTTTCGCGAACACGGCTGTTTGATAAAAAGAAAACATGGGCCAGGAGCGTCACTAAATCCTCGGTTATTACACTTTCATCGACCGTACCTCCGTAAAACGGTGAAAGTCTTCATGGTGGGTGTAAAGAAATATCAAGAGCCCATTGCGCGTTCAGCAGTATGTCGAGTAACGATTTCATAGGAACGGAGAGTAATGGCAGAAATTAATAACGAGGAAAAAAAGCGAAGGGAATTTCCTTGGGATCGGACCTTGGGCCCGTTTTCTTGAAAACTCTGGAATTCTTGGCGGAGCCGAGAACCGCACGATCGAGTTTCACATTTTCGGTGGCACGTTTCTTCTTCCTCCGTTTCCACTCCGGAGAGATTATGCGGATTGGAACTGCGCCAAGCGGCAAATGCCCAGGGGAAAAGACCACCGAGATCGTAAAGTCCTATCAAATCTGGCCAACGCTGGAAACTGGAAAAAGCTGGAGAGATCAAAAGGCATCCCTAACAAGAATTCGATCACCGGGGAATCTTTAATATCTTGTAGCAAAGCGACGAAAGTCTTGCAGGGAAAGGAAGAGTCGTCCTAGACAGGAAAGCCACACACAAAATATTCAATTATTTCGATAAATCTGTAGAATCCAATCTCTCCAGATTTAATCGACATGTGGCTGACGTCTCCATGGAAAACTCCGAAGTTAACTGGCCCGATTACAAATCGCTACGACTTATCGTCACATGTGAGGCCGACATAACTCAGGGGGGTCGATCAAGAGGGTGATTCGGGTTTTATTCCATGATTTTACCTCGACCAAGGGAAAACCGACATTTCGGGCCCGTCAACCTTCACTTTTACGTGCATCGACTATTCACGGTCCCGAGAGCCTGAACCTGACCCGGTGAGGTGACAAAATGGTTAATCGATCGTTTTTCATAAACGCAATTAGAGCAGCCCGAGAACGGCCGAAGATCGACGTTCCACGCAACGGCGTACTTCGATTACACGGTAAATTATGGGAAATTCTGTATGCTCCGGGTCCCAGTCACTCGGGACGATAACTCATCGAAATCGGATCCATTTACGAGAACGCCAGGATCGCGGGGACTACCAGGAGTCATAACTCATGAATTTCAATTCGCGAGAAACCCTTCTTGAGGCGCTACGTAGCCTTTCGTCGCCTCGGTAATAAATGCGTCCTTGTACCCTTGCTTGAATAAACTCATGCACGATCTTCTACGTCACCTTACGTCATATTTGGGCGGCCAACTAACGAGCTACAAATAATAAACGTGCATACCGTGCGTCATTCCTCGATATGTATCCAGAAATGCATCGACGATCCCATACAGGGGAAGAAGATATCCTCGCGCCACTTTGTCGCACCGAGACATTTATTTCGTCGAAAATGATTTTTTACCCAGCCTCTTCCGGTCCAGTTCTCGACCAGACTAGCTCTTACGTGGCTGCAATAAATCGCAAAGACGTCCCGTTCCAAGTGGACGTAATTTATTTGAGCTAACTAGCTCTTTCCCCTTGCGGTCCCACGTGCCACGTACGGGCTCTGTCCCTTTATTTCCCTCCTCGTTTCCTCCCCGACTTCCTTCCCCCGATTTCCTCCGGTATTCTTTCGGTTCAACCCTTTGATTGTCGGACCCTCTCCACTTTGTTGATTCCTTCTGCTCGAGTAACGATCTCACGACGGCTCTCGCCGTCGCCCTCTCGCTTTTTCCGGTGCAAATTAATTAAACGTGCCATTGTTCTTCCGGGAGCGTCTCTTTGCACCGCGGACGAAGTCAAAGAGCACGTACCTCGGGTAAAGCAAATATCTCGATTATCGCGTTCGGTCGACTCGCATCCGCGAGTTCTTCTCACGCGAGTGGACGAGAGGGAAAATTCGAACTCGTGGGTCGCTCTACCACGAGTCGATTGTCGATTTATCTCCCTGAAATTACTACAGCCCTCGGTACGCTACAACTACCAGGCTAGTTGAAGCGTACCGAGTAACGATTTAACGTCATCGGTTGTCTTACACGCCGGGGAAGATCGAGCGGCGTGCAGAGTTCGCACACGAGGATTACGAAAATCCCCGAGTACGTTCGACCCCTCGAGCTCGTAATTTGATATCATTCCCACGGAGGGAATTTTCGCGAAATCGTGCCGAGAGATTATGGGAGAGTCCAGAGGACCGGCGAGAAATCCTGAGAAATTTCTTTAACCGCAGGCGTGCGTTTACTCGCGCGCTCATGGAACGAAATCCACCCCCGTTCGCCTCGTGTCTGGAAACGCGAGCTAGTTTAAGCGTCGAGATTATTTGCACGGGGAAGATCGGCTGGTGGGTCTGCATCCGACAGCTAATACGATAGAAAATGGCGGGGGACTCCTCCGCAAAGTGACTGCTACCTCGAAGGCCGTCCCTCGGATGCAGGGCCACTTTAACCTGTCAGAGATCGATACCGCCGACCCTTTCAGACGTCCTCCACTCCGAATCCGAATTTTGAATCCAAGTCGGGAACCCTCACCCTCGCCAATTAATTCCACTCGTCGCCTGCGAATTCGCGTCTACTTTGACCCGTTCCGAATCGCGACGCTCCCTGGGGAGGCCTCCTCCCCGAAACTCGGCTCGGGAATAAAATCGGGAAATTTAACGCCGAATTCCGCCCTCGGTCCTCGAATCGTTTAATTACACTACGCGATACGGCGGTTTCCTACGACCGATCGATCCGAACACACGCCAACCGGAACGTCGTCTTCACCGCGACAAAGTCTCGCTAAATTTACCTAACAATCGAATCCCAAGAGGAGGTCCTCCCCCTTTCTAGAGGGAAGCTCCCAGGTGGAGATCGGAGCCCGCTTTGCCGGAAACCCGGCGTTCAAGTCACCGGGCAATCTCGTCACTTTTCGAGGGCTTCCCTGCGATACCCTCAACTAAGCCCAGAAAATTACAGAAATTATATACTAATCATCAAATTCTATCTAATACACTACATACCGCTTCCTTTTAGGGAATTTTCCAGAGATTTCCGCCGTCCAGAAAATTTTTTTACTCGAGGTTTGTGGCTCTTTCTGTAGTTGGTAAATATTTTATCATGCTTTCATATTTTCCCGCATTTTCGATGAGGGCCTGCGATGCCGGCGAACTTCATGGGGGATGTTTTGCGCTTTCAGGAGGGGATGAACCGCCCTAAGAAATAGGACTGGAGGTGTCTGAAATTCTTTTTTTTTTAAAATAACGAGGACTTCCAGCTGGAGAGGCTCCAGAGGCTCGGCAAGGAGTTTCCGTCGGACGTTCCCGATCGAACCGCACCAGATAACGCGGGATCTGGGGCCGTTCCGCCGGTGGTCCAGTCCCACCCATTTGTCACGATCCGTCCATACGGTCAAACACGGTCCGGCACCCCGTTAATGGGTTTCCAACTATCGGGCCAAACGCCGAGCGAGTCGGCCGGTAATGCGCGAATCGAGTAAATAAGAGGAATGCGTTGCTCGAGCCGCGATTGCCTCTGCAGCTTTCGCGCCGGCGCGAAAACCGGAGGCCCCCTCGAAGGTCGGAGTTCCGTGCAAATAAATATTACGAAACCCGAGCGGCACTCCGGGTATTAAGCGAGGCAAGAAAAGGGCGGGAGCAAAGACGGTGGAACTCGATGGGAGCGCTTTGAGGCGGTCTAGGTCCCTCGATCCATGGCCTCGGGACATTTTCCGCGTCCGCCGCACTTTGGCGGTCGAACTTCCGTGAAACCTGCGATCCGAGTTTTCGAAAAGAAGTCCCCTGTCCCGTCCTGGGAGTCCGAGCCTCGAATGAAAGGATTAGACGGTTTCCCTGCACGGGAGAGTTCAAGGCGCGAAAGAAGAGAGGCGGCCATCTTGTTTGCTGGAAATAAGCAAAACGCAAGCGGATATAAAATCAGCTAGAAGTCAACCGCACCTGTTACCGTCATTTTCAATATCTGCACCCTTAAACAGCGGCGTCTGACAATTTGCATTGATATTCCCATTGATTTTTCCACTTTTGACCTGCGTTTAGTCGCATTTCACAAAATCGCCGCATGTACCCTTTGGCTGTCGCTGATCTATAACACGAGATTGCGGGGAGAACGCAGCAACGTAGGATAGCTAGTCTAAAATTTTAGTTTATGGTCCATCGGTTTCTTCTTAGATTAGTGATTCAAATGTCCAAAGCGACGTCGATGACGCCGGCTCGAAAGACGCTCGAAAACACGACCGGCCGTCCAATGGCCGCTGATCGATAACGTCGACCGACGACGTTTCCGTTTCGTGCACGAAACCGCCCTGCTCGATTCCTCGGGGAGAAACGATTCTTCCGGCCCCGTGGAGACTGCCTCAAGTTCATTCGATCAAGGAATCAAGGAAAGGAAGGTCCTCGAACGGGACTAGGACCTTAGCTCGATGTCCCTCTAATGTTATTATCTACCCCATGCCAATAAGGGCAATCTCTCTAAGAACATCGTGTCATCCTCTTGGGAGTGGTCTTTTCCGACCAGAAGCTTCTTCATGGGGCTCGAACTCCGTCATTTGAACACCCGAAGTCCTCCTTGGTCTCTTCGACGAAAAGAGGTCGAAGGTGCTGAAAGGAGTCGAAGGTGTCGATGTGGCGTCGATACTCGCGGCGAAATACGAACGACGTAAATCGCCATGATATCCCCGTTATCCTCGTAGCCGTGAATTACGGGTCCCATTTAATCTTTCAACTCGGGAATTTAGTGCCAGCCTGCGGCTCTTTGTCAGCATTCAACCCCGTTTTAAATAGATGTCAACTAATGCGGCGGTGCGTTACCGCGCGGTCCGACTTAACGCCGGCCAAATTGCGGACCGAGTGGTCGTTAGTTAACGCCACGTGGACTGGGTGCGCGTTTAGTAAATTACCCAAATAACGCATTTCCGGGAGCCCGCGAGAACGTTATTAATACGTGACGGAACACTCGAGGAAATAATTGCGAACGGAAACGAAGAGGGCAGCCCGTGACGCTACGCGTTGGAAGGTGGAAGAAAGAAATGCGGACTGAAAGCGAACGGAGCTCTGATAAAAAATTGTTATCGCTCAACCTTTCCTCTATTTCTCCGCGATTTTGAATCTCGAAAATGTTTCCGATTTTCCAGCGTTTCGTCCCGTTAAACCCCTTCCAGCATAACCGGTGTTTCCGACGCGGTCCCGGGCTTCCATAATTTCATAGATGACACCGCCATTAAACGCACCTGCTCGTACGGCCGGAATGAAAAAACGACGTTAAAAGGTTCTACTCAACGTCGCACCTCGACATCCATCACGGGCTGGCCACTCACACAACGAGGAGGAAAAATTAAATCTTTCCGAGCCCGGAGGAACGGAAACGCGATAAACGCGCATTCGGTCACGCACGTGCGTGCCCTGTTTAACGTTTTCGACATCGTTGCGTTAGGTCGAGGTACGAGTACCCACCGTTTTAATTACGTTAAACTACGTTAATACATTTCTCCAGCGATATCACGCGCTTGGTTTTCGCGACTCTCTTAAAATAACGAAATATTGTCATGACATCTGCATCTTTAATCGATGGTCGCAAGGTCCCTACGTTTCGTACATTTCTTACATTCTTCTAAGAGTCCTTTTAACCTGTATTACGTATAACTACAGCTTGTACTCTTTCCTCATGGACGCGTAATTGTAATGGACGGGGTACTTCAATTGCAATTTTTCTTCCCTCTCCTCCTCGTCCTTTTCCTTGTCCACTCCCACACTCGTCCTAAACAGCTGATCACTAAGGTAGACCATCAATCCGACGCTGGTGTTTGTGGTTATGTTAACGTCCCGATAATCATAGGGTATCGGGGTCCACGGTGGCCACATCACTCCTCTAGAACCTTGCAATTCAGGCTCTTCATTTCCCGCGTGGCTTTTCCTACCTTTTCTGTCTCTGGCACAAAAGAAACCGATCAGAAACGCCCCGAAAAATACCTGAAAATAATAGAAAAATATTTCCACTGTCTCAAGAAAAATCCACCACAACGAGTACCCTACGGATAACGAACGCTCGGTCAACGTTTCAACAAAATCCGTCCGTTTCGAGCTCGAGGTAACGGAAGTCATGCGTTAATCTCACTCGAGGGAACATTATTACGTTGTTAGAAAATCCTCCGCAAATACGGACCGCACCTTGGCTGGATGTGGAAAGCAAACGAATTGCTGATGCCTGCAGGTTTCCTTCATGATATCGCCAAGCGTCTTCTCCAAACATGCATAATTGCAACGTTAACGTGGTCAGGCTTACGAGGGGCACTTCGACGTGTACTTAGATGCGAGCGTCGGATTCAGGTGCGCCGTCGAGATGTATCAGCAGACCGTACTTTATTCATTGCACTGGAATTTTGTTAGGTTTTACATTTTTATACACCCTCCACGAAACGAGAGGTCTCCATGACGGAGTCTTCCCAACGGTGGCCGATAACTCGAAGCTCATTTTTTTCTCTTTTTCGAGAAATTTCGCCATTTGATTCGGTGCGGACTTCCGGCGCAAGGACCCTCGGTAAAGAAAATGGCCGTCAAACGCGTTGGAACCTCAGCCCCTTTTCTCATTTTTATCGCACTTGAAATGTAAAAAAGTCAACCCAGAAAACTCACCGGTGCCAATTAAAACGTCTTCCGGAAATTATCTCGACGTCGACGCACGAAAATTCATACTAATTAACTGTAGAATATCAAGAAATAAACATTTCAATTTTCGTTGCACTCTCAGTTCCTATCGTATCCTGTTATATAGAATATATGACAGGGGACTACTATCATATAGAATAATACGAAGTTCCGCATAAGATCGGCGGGCATCGTGACGATTAATGCCTGTACAATGGATATATCAACACGGATTTTCACCGTCTAGTCCGCTCGAATGGTTAACACCTTGAACGGGCCATTCTCGTAGGCGCTTCGATCGATCGATTCGCGTCCGCTCGCGCTATCGAAGCAACAGGACGGAAGCGCGAGGTCGACTTAACCCAGGGCCAAATACCTCGCGAGCTCCCGATACGGCTCCGGGAATACAAATCGATAGAAACGCTTCAAGTATTCCCGATTCGCGTCATCGGCAATTTGCCTCGTTAATCGAAGCACGGAGCATTCGACCCGAATCCTGAAGCCGATCCTACTTTCGTCGACGAGAGTCTCGCGAGGTTCGCCCGATTCATGCGGCGTTGACGCCGGGCGACATCCAACGACCTATATCTGCGCCAATTCTGCCTAACCCGTTAAAGCGGAAAAACCGAATCCGGGAATTCGCACTTCCGGCGAGAGTCGAACTCCTCGTCGAGTTCGAAACCCGATCGCCTCGACGCCTCCCGGAAGGAAAACAACGGGCACGTTGAAACGGTGCGACTCGCTCGTCCCGCCGTTACTTCTTCCCCGTAACATCGTTATTCCGCGTCATGTCACGCTTAAAGTGAAAATTCCAAGCAGACACGGTCGATGCGCCACTGCTTGAAATTCTCTTTCTCGTTCCCCGGTTTCGCGTTCCCTCGGATACCCCCTCGCACTCCTTTCGAATATCCTGGCGAAAAACAGGAGAGAAGCTCCGTCGAAATCTCGACGCCGAATCTTGACGAACTTACTCAAACTCGGGAAGGACGTCCACTCGACCGATCGAGTCCTTCCTTCTGCTCTCCTCCTTTTCTTCTCCTTAGTCAAGATCGAATCAACGCTCGCGTTGCGTTGAAAGCGCATTCAGCGATATAAACTCCCTCCTCGAATGTTTTATAAATTATGGAAAAAGAAGGAAATTGTAAGAATTCACGTTCCTTTGAATGAAGTCTGAAGGCATGAAAGATTCTCAAGAGATCACCGCATATTCTGGAAATCTATTATATTTTTTAGAAGTTCATCTTCCATGGAAGTCAAAAGCAGCATTAAAAAGTTCCGAAGAAATCATCGAAGTTAACCGACGTTGGCCCGTGGTCAACACTTGGATGGGTGACCGCCTGGATCGTCGCGGATTGTTGACTCTACAAAATACCATTAGTTCGAAGTTATCCGCCCGGAATCCAAAAACGGAGACAAACGAACTCGGTTCCTCCGTCCAAGGCTTGCCGAAAACAGGGAGGATAACTCGTGCTCGGTCGAGTTCACTCGAGCGAGAGTTTGCGGTAACTTAGGTCACTTTTCGTCGCATAATTTCCGAAATTAGCCCCCGGGCCTGGGAGGACCGAACGATCCGAGTTCCGTGGTAAAAGTTGGAACAGTTCCGTTCCTCGAGGAAGCCTCGGACAATGGGGTCCGATCCGTCGACGTTGAGGAGCCCTCGGGGAAGCTCCGTCCGTCGATCGAGGACACGGGGGACTCTCGTCAATGCGACGTTACGATTGCGTCGCCTCTGGCGAATTCGGGACTCGAATGGCCGAATGTTCTCCTCCCCTTCCGGGGTAGAAGCAAACGGAACCGAAAAGAGGAAGTCGTTCTTCCCTCTCGCTCGATTCCGGGTAACCTTCCCTGACTTCCGCGTAACGATGCCAATTTATCGCACCAGGCCGCACCTTCTCCTTCTCCTGGTGATTCGAGGCGACCTCGAATCCACCTCCTCGCGATTCCGCGACTTAGCGAAAATCCCGTCGCGGGTCCTTTTGCGGATCCTCGGAAACTGCGGTCCGTCCTTCCTCCCCAAGCCACTCGCTGGGAAATTCGAGATACTCCAATCGGCGTCGTTACCACCCTGAAGAAAAACTTAAATTACCCCAAAGAACATATTTTCTTGAATGATCCCAAAGAAATATATTTTTCATTCAAGGAATAATCCTTTTACTCGATTAAAATCCAATAAACCGGACCCGACGTTTCTTCGCAATTGTGGCATCTGATTTCGGCCAAATTCTTTGAATCAAAAATATGTCTTTTTGATACCGTACGAAGAAATATTTCTTGGTTTCGATTTTTACTACGGGATATACACAATGCGAAGGGTTAACGAAACTGATTATTCATTTATCAGGATGTACGCCCCTGAATGGAAGGATTTAAAAATCCCTCGTCGTCGCGACGAAGCTTTAACCTCGTGACTCCGTAAAATGTTACGAGACCTGTATCAAAAATGTGTTGGCAATGCCATGAAACGTGAGCACCGACAAGGTGCCTTTTCCAGGACCCGCTTATGCCAACGCCATTAGAGGATCTTGAAAAGGTGTCCTTGCGGCGTGAGATGACGATGTTGGGATATAAAAACGACGTTCTTCTAGCCCACAGAAAAAAGACCCTGAAAAAGTTGAAGGCTTTGCCGTCACGTTCCTTGAGATAGACTATACATCGTAGACACGCCCTCGAAACGCTTCGGCCATTGAATAGAAAATCGGAAATAAATTGAACACATCGAAGAGACGATTTAATTGTAAATTATTTCGCACACTACATCGCCCACGTAAGGATTTCATGATCTTGATCTCAGTAAATCGCACCCAATCAAATCAGATTAATTCTCTTTGTTCGAAGGTGGGATCATAAAGCTTCATACACGCCATGGTTATATACAAGAGAGTGGTTTATTCGGTATTCAAAAGGACAGGACAACGTTTACCAGTAAATACAGTGCGCTCCCTTGCGTATTTTCCAAAAGTACCTTCAAAGACGGGACGCTCGTATATCATGACGGGAAATAAAACGTCGGATGTTACGATGTATGGAAGAATAAAATTCCAAAATGATTTCCTACGACCGGCGGCCACGCCGCATTTTTACAGATCTAAGACAACTATATCATGCAGTATCGTATATACAAGATTTTAGTAAAATAACACTTTTTTCTGTGGTACAAAATATCCCATAGGGTGAAAGAGTCGGCGCCGAGAAAAATCCGCGGAAAAACGATTCCACTCGCGAAAATCTCGAGCAAAACGCGTCGTAGAATCGTTTTGGGCTCGCTCCATAGTTTCGCCGCGTTATCGCAGAAATGGAAATGCCGAGGCCTGGGAAAAATATTTCAAGGATTCCCTTTGGATCGAGGCCCACGGATTTCTAACTCAATGCAGACGTAGCAAGAGTCTCATCAGATGGAACTCGCGTTTCGCAGATTGGCCGAAAATCATCGACCGTGAGAGCCATTTCTGACCATCAACGGCTATATTAACGTTTAAACAAATTGGCGGGTATAAACGGAACTGACCGACCCAATGAACATCCATCTTCTCCTCGGTTAATTAAACGAGTAATTGAGGCGGCTGTGGAGTACGAATTCATTTCAACCGTTGTTCCCACAGTGGTTGACGCGCCATCGATTCGAATAATTCAGTTTAAATTTGCCCACTTGCTCGTTTTCATCCCATCGGTCTCTGGTCGACGGTGTACTTCCACCGGGAAACGTCGACATTGCGCGTAATCGCCCGAACGTGGGAATAATTGCCGACTCTCTTCCGTACTTGCGGATCCCCTTGACCCGAAACACAACTCGTCAAGTAAGACTGGAGAACAAAACATGGTTGCTCGATTTCGCGCAAGTTTCAATCTGCCCACTTGCGCGTTTCCATTCCATTAGTAGTGTACTTTCGCCGGGAAACGTCGACATTGCGCGTAATCGCCCGAACGTGGGAATAATTGTCGATTCTCTTCCGTACTTGCGAATCCCCTTGACCCGAAACGCAACACATCAAGACTGGAGAACGAAACATGGATGCACAATTTCGCCCAAGTTTCAATTTGCCCACTTGCGCGTTTCCATCCCATTGGTAGTGTACTTTCGCCGGGAAACGTCGACATTGCGCGTAATCGCCCGAACCTGGGAATAATTGTGGATTCTCTTTCGTACTTGCGGATCCCCTTGACCCGATTGCAGGACCAAAACGCAACGCAGCACGTAAGACTGGAGAACGAAACATGCTCGCATGTATGTTTAAATTTGCCCATTTGCGCGTTTTCATCCCATTGATCGTGTACTTTCGTCGGAAAACGTCGACATTGCGCGAAATCGCCCGAACGTCGGAATAATTGTCGACTCTCTTCCGTACTTGCGGATCCCCTTGACCCGATTACAAGACCAAAATGCAACTCTGCACGTAAGACTGGAGAACAAAACATGGTTGCTCGGTTTCGCCCAACGGAGACTCGCGAAACGGAGTTTAGACCCTCCGAGTTGGATACTCGAGTTAGGGCCTCGGTTAGGAGCACCTAATGGTTTTATGCCGAAATTATCTTACGCCGTCTCTGCGCGGAATCGGGCAAGAAAATCCAATGTTGCGCTTCCCAAGTCCATTACGCTCTCGGGATTTGAATAAGAAACGGCATTTATCAATACGTCCGACCCTTGCGAGGAGTCTTACTAGGTAAAAAAAAATAATTCAAGTACTTCTTGAGTCTTGCGGAGGTCTTCGATTTTTCTCTCTCGCCGAGTACTTAGGAAGTAGAAAGAAAAATGTCCAACCTCGTAAACCTTACGCGTACACCTGTATAGACGCAAGGAAATGACATAAGCCCCAATTAAGTTGGCCGTGTAGCAACAAATACTCAAAAGTCCAAGTCTCCTCGCCGCAGTTCTCAAAGCTCCTCTAAATAATTCTCGACCATTAACTAATTGTCGACCATTTCGAGCTGTCCGAGCTTTGATACTTCCAGGTGTACACGCAGAGTTGTCCCCGATTTTCTACGACGGAAAACGACCGGGCCGACTCTTTCTTACATCATCGAGAAAAAAATTCAACGACGCGTTTACGTCGCGGCGAATCTTCGCTTTAAGTCAGGTGATATCGCGATCGATTGTTGTATAAGCCGTAATCGGTGACAACCTCGGCCATACCGTCGTCCTTAACATTTTCTCTGGTTACGTTGTAACCGGTCCCCTGATATCTCACCGGATATGCCAGCTGACTTCCCTTATCCCAGGTGTAAAGTTCCTGTAATTGGCATAGGAATATGCAGTCGATGCGCCACATACGCACGCCAAGGGAGAGACGTACGTCGAATATTTAATTACATCTCGGAATTGACATTAATGGATTGCATCACCACTTAACGCAATGTCGGTGCAACCGAATTACCATAGATAATGGCTCCCGAGCATGAAACCGATTGCCAAACCAAAGTGCTAATCACTGCTCCGTCGGGATGACTCGTTATAAATACTGTGAAAGTGTTAATGACCAACCGAGAAGCGTTTAATGGAGAAAAAAAAAGCCGGAGAGAACGAGAGCCCGAAACATCGTCGCGTTAATCTCGTTTCGACACAAAATGGGAAGCCGATCGATGTTTGATGGAAAACCTACAAGAGTGCGTTAATGGCTTTTCGTCGGGATCGCTTACCTTTACTCTGGGATTGTAACCAATCATCGTGATCTTCTTATATGGGTTCGTGAACGACAGGCGAACGTCGAGAAACGTGTTTTTGTACAAGTCGAGGGCGAATCTGAAAACAGAAAACCCAGAAATGAACATCCGCCATTTTCAACCATCGGGCGTTTTCGTGACATTTCTCACGGAAATCTCTTTCCTCGTGTTCCCCATCTTGCAGCCTCTTCAGAGAGATCACAAAATAACTGAACAAAGCTAGAAAATGGTTGGAAAATATCCCGTGGCATGCTTTTCCCAATCCATCGATAAATCATCGGCAAAACATCCGACCTTATTTTGATGTTGTCCTCGGTAACATTCCGAACGGCGTACAGCACTCCACAAGCGATGAACATCTCCCCAACCGTATGATGATCGACGCTGATATTCCAGGCGTATTGCGGCGTCATGGTA
Source organism: Orussus abietinus (assembly GCF_000612105.2). Taxonomy (NCBI): domain Eukaryota; kingdom Metazoa; phylum Arthropoda; class Insecta; order Hymenoptera; family Orussidae; genus Orussus; species Orussus abietinus. The sequence continues at coordinate 1,725,205 of NW_019395981.1, forward strand.
CTGACGTCCACCTTCATCACGACCGTATTGTTTGACGGTAAACCGTAAATCACCCACAAGCCTGTAACCATGAAAAGTCAAAAGCGTACACGATGCCCGAAAATTAACTCGCGTGTTGAACAAAATTCGCGCAGCAAGCCCCGCTTGAATTCTTCCTTCAGAATTAAAAATCCCCTCGCAAAAAAAAAAAGGTAGATCCCAGGAATGACAATATAGGCATTCCGAGTGAAAAGGCATCGCTGTTCCTTGGTGAATCTACATTTCAGTGGAATATACTTTTTCAATCGCGGATTTCAAATCCCCTCGGAACGCCCCGTGGTGTTCACTGGTACGATTCAATTTTTCCTTCGGTGAAAGATCGCTCTCATGAAACCGCGTTGTGCAGGGCACGATAGGTAACTAGTGATAATACTTGACTTTTCACGTGGCACGTGCACTGATACCACCTCTGTCAATGCACTTCCGTGTACCCGTTGAACGTTATACCGATAACTCTTTCCGCGCACCGTGAGTTAACCGAGCGACGTGTTTTACACGTACTTGTCCGGCGTACACGCAGTTTCACGTGCAGTCCTAACGAACTAGGCCAAGCTAATCGATGTGGTCTACTAGGGAAATCCGACGAGAAAAACATTTATCGTTACCGCTACAAGATAGCATGACTTTAATACGAAACTCCACATGGCGTTCGATTTAATCGCCTCCAAAAATCGACCTAGAGTAAAAGATAGCCCGGATTAAAAATGACGTCTTCAGAGCACTCTCACATACTTAAAGATTTCCATAAAAACCATGCACTTTTAATATATAAACTTGTAGCAGAATAATAAATTGAATGTCCTAAGAGTGAAGTATATACTTATCACGGATTTCAAAAGATACTTATAATTTTATAACACATTATAATTTTCTGAAGTTAAATATACACCGATGTACTAAATTTATAAAACATTTTATGAATTTCCTGCAAATATTTTATACAATTAGTACACCGTGTCTGAATAATACCTCCAACAAAGATATTATAAAACCATAAGTTTCTTATTTTTTTTTAACAGGGTAGGGAAGTGATTTTCACTTCCAAGCAGGAAGCGAACTCACCGTTCTCATCGACGTCGAAGTCGACGAATTTGTAATTGTGATCAGGCGTGTACAGATAGCTGCTGGAATTGATCACCAAGCCAGGAAGCACGAGTTCCTTCCGGTTGGCCATAAAGTTGCCGATCCCTTGGAATTGGAGGTCGAATCGAAATATGGAGGGTCGGTTCACCGGATTGTAAAAGAAGAAGCCGTTGTAAACGACGTGGCCGTTTCCCTGAAATCCAAACGGGTCCATTTTCTCGGCGCCCCTGGAGAAGTACTTTGATCGTCGAAATAAAAAATCCGTCCGTATCTGCCGGAGAAAATTCATTTACCCCATGAATGCAGCTTTATTGCGAACGGATATAGCGCGTGCCCCATTCAGCTCTCACCTCGGAACTAAATAACACCAGGGGAAGAGAAATATTATACTGCCCCAGAATCCCCCCTCTTATCCTCCGGAGCCAATTTAAATATGTTAAGTTAATTTCGCCCGAGACCGCGAATAGGCACGGGCATTAAGCCGCCATTCATATCGCATTTCCCCCTCGCACTCTAACCTCTAGAAATAAAAAGAAACTCAAGCCACGGAACTTCATTCCGGCGGATTAACCTATTCCGCGTGGGCAGTAATTAGAATCGCGAGTTAATACCGCGACCATGGCGAAGATTACGGGGAAACTCGGGGCATGGAAATTCGTTCGATTCGACCAGTGGCTCGCTCGACCTCGACATCTTGGTTCCTGCCGGGGGAAAAATTCTAGACGGGGGAAAACTCCTCAGGGGGCTTAAAGCTCGGTACAATCGGTGCGCCACCTTCGCGAGTATGACCGGGAGAGAGTAGTCGGCGAAGCCCGCAATTTCACGCGGCATACTTCCACAAAGGAGGGCCCTTTTCAAAGGGTGAAGTTGCCTCCATCTGGTTTCGTTTAAACGAAGCATGGGGCTCCAAGTGCCGTAGGTCAAGGAGTCGTAAAGCTTCAAGAGAGCGCAACTTCCCGAGTGCGGAAAGTAACACTCCCCGAGCGAAGATACAGGTGCCAACCTTAAAGGGCGAGGGCAGCGACACGTTTCGCGACCTCCCGGAGTCGAAGTCCTCCTTTCTGTCGTACTCGAAGATGTAGGACGAGTTGGCTGAGCGAGTCACCCAGAGCTTTTCCGCAGCGGATTCCGAACGCGGAGCCGCGTCGTGCATCCACGCCCCGTAGATGTCGTCCATCCGCCCCTTGAAGACGGGCTTCCCGAGGATCTCCAGGACACCCTCTGTATTCGTAGTAAAGAGTAACCACGACACTCGAATCAAGGAACGCTTAAAGTAATATGAAAAGTTCATTCTATATATATATAAAAGGTCTTAAAAAATGTTTATAAAATTTTTCTCCAAATTAGACGCACCGAATCAAACTTCAGCACGTGATTACGGAAGCCCTAAAGAAGAACGTGGTTCTCATGAAATTTCATAAAAAATTGTTTGATATATATTTCGACGTTTTATGTGCATATAATGACCCTTTCATATCACCTTAAGCGATGGTTTATGCGGACTACTGATAGCAACTATGGATAGGTCTTTCCTACCAGCCATGCGAGGTGGCAAGCCGGTATAGTTGGTTCCCTTCAGGGGTTGAATATCGAACCTCTCTCCATAGTCCGGGTAAGGACACTTAACACTGGGACAGGTCTTGCACCTCGGGGGAGGAGGACACAAATCGTCGACGTCCACCAAGGGAGGAGCTCGTTCTCCGAAGACGATGTACTGCTGATGCGCGGTACCCATCGCGTCTCCTTTCCTGTCATGAGCCTTTCCTGAAATGCGAAGTCAAAACCTTCGATTGGCCCGATCGGACGATTTAACCGGGGAAATTCTCGCCATTTGCATATTTCTCTCCGTTAAATAATAAGGGAGTAAAGTAAACGATTATCTGAAAGGTGGACCAACCGATCCCGTTCACCACGAAGACCCCCTTCGTGGTGGCGATGTTGTTCCTCGCGACGCAGCGGTAAACCCCGTGATCCGCCACCTCCACTCTGGTGATGTTCAGGATCATTTTTAACTGTAACAACGTAAACCTCGAGTTATGGATCGTCGGAGCCTTCCGTCCGGAATCGGGCTGGTACTTTACCTACGCTGGAAATCGAGTAAATGACATGCATTAGGTGCAACCCTTTCACCGCGGGTCTCGCTTTCGGGTACGTCCGAGAATTCGGTTCACCTTGTAACGATCTCGTCGGTCGTCGACGAAGATATGATGTTTCTCCGATTTTTCGACCCGACGATCGTCCCCGCGCTCCCAGTAAGTGGCCGGCTCTGGGAAGGCCTCGACCTCGCACTCGAGTAGCGCGGTGCCGAAATTTCTCACGTGAATCATCTGACTTCGAATCTTGATAAATGGAGCAACTACAACAATTAATTCCACGCCCTCCATTGTGTCACTTGTAGAAAGGCAGCGTATACATATTTAGCCCGGGCGCAAGGCGGCGTGCACTAGGAAGCCCCGAGTTTCGAAACTTCCCCCGACGCGATTACCGGCGCCGATTTGCAGTAATCTCGATTCATGCAGTCTCATGCAAATCTTCCCGAAGAAATTCTCCCCCCTTCCCGGGATAGCGCGAATTTCCTCGTGAATATAAAGGGAAATTATGGGCGGTAAAACCCACGAAACTCGTAACTAGGTGCATCGATCCGCTGCAAAGCGTTATCGGGCTTCGTTCGATCATCGATTTTCGCGTTATCCGTGCATGTGCTTCGATTAATTCGCAATAACGACAAAGAAGACCCTACTTACAGTGCACCTCGAGCTTGAATTTCTGTCTGGCACTTGGCGGCACGCCGTTATTGGCGGTGCAAATATAGTCCCCCATGTGTTGTCTGTTCACCACGGTGATGTTCAAGGCATGGCCGAGGATAGATGACACTTAGAAAAAAGGAGAGATCAAAAATCGGGGACAACGATCAGGAATTGAACGTGCGCTTCGAGGGTGCACGGAGAAAAAAATGTCATCGAACGAACGAAATATTTTCTAAATTCAAAGAATAATTGTTTCACTCAAATAAACTTGTATAAATTGAACGCAACATTTCCTCGGAATTATGACAATTTGTTTGGCTGAAATAATTATTTTTTGGATTAACAAAATGTTTCTTCGGTTCAATGAGACTTCCTTATCTCAGAGTGGAAGTAATCTTCTAATCGCGGAGCCCTCCCATCGAAATCTAGAATAATCCCCATTTCTTGGTGAATTATGCCGAGAGTGCCGATTAATTATACGGCCATTTGTATAATAGACCGAGTTTAACGACCTCCTTCGGTTTCGGAATCGTCGAGCCCCGCTTTGAGGGTAACGAGATCGGTCAGTTTTCCCAGCAATTAGACGCGCCGAATCACTCGAGATGTACGGATCGTTGAATGCAACAAGGATCGGTGATCCCGGTCCTATTAGCGCGGTCGAGCCGCTCCATTAAACGCTACACGTTGAATCGCAGCGGAAGAACGATGCGGACCGCACGACCGGTTAAGGCCGAGGTCCCACTGGGTGTCTCACGGAGCGCGGCGCGTCAGCGCGTCGAGGATGGAAAACCAATCAAATCCGCGCATAACCGGATGCGTCACTTCCGCCGCAGTTCCGATTGGTTTTTCATCCTGGATACGAAAACCGCACCGCGCTGTGTGTGACCCTCGACGCGCTCAGCGTGACTGATCTAAAGGCGATTCAAGCATTTATTCGAACTATATTCCCACCCGTCCAGTACAGATAAACATTAATATTAAAACACACGACCACCTTGATAAAAATCTATAAAGACGTAATTTCCATCAGTGCACGGACGCTGCACGCATACGACCGAATGTCCGGGAATTTCGCAGTGTATAATTTCGAGGGCGGTTTCTGCTCCCCGATTTCGGCACTCTCGACATAGTCGGGCAAGTTTTCAATTAAACGCGTTAAAGAGGCATTACCGTGCCAGGCGCCCATCGGAATCGCCAGGCCGTCGCTTTTGGACCACTGGATCTCCGGTCGAGGATTCCCACTGGCGGAACAACTCAGACGCACGTTCGCACCTTCCGAGACCGAGATCAGTTCTCTCGGCTGTCCGCTTCCTGGGGGAGAATCCGCGTTTAATCTTTCATCTGGAGTCAGCGCCGAATTAGATGAATCCACGGATGTCTTCCCAGAAGGACAGGGGGGAGTCTTATTTTCGCGGAAGAGAGGAACAACGAGTGCCCGAGTATATTGGCCGATTTACCGAAGCGCGCACCGAGGAAAAATATTGCAAAGCGGATGAATTTCTCGAGTGAGGCACTCGGTCCGTTTGACGTAGTTCTACAAAGGGACATTCGCCGCGAGACTCGATAAGGCCGAGCGAATATCTCGCCCTCTCCCCTAGTCAAATGGCAGACAGTTTCTTTTTCATTTCCAGAGGGATGTAACATCCGAAGAAGCGACGTATACGGATATCCTTTCCGTCCGATCGGCAGGATCGAAGGGGATTATCGTCTCCGTAGGAAACGGAGCTACATCGGCTCAACCCGGGAGTGTCCGTTTATCTCTGCATATCCGGCTCGAAGGAGACGATCCTCTTGCTCGAAATGGAAAATGTGGCCGGCCCATGGAAATCCGCGGCGGCTTTTGTCTCGGACCGAGGTGATTTGCATGAAAACGACGGCGGAACGAACTGTATGCGAGGCCCGTAAGCGCAACCTGAACCAATGCGTAAGGTTCATATTCCGATGAGTTTGTCCCGCGAATTTGGTCCGAATTCTCCTGGGAGATCGCGCGAAATATATCAAAACTGTCGACGAAATCGTCCTTTAAGACACCGAAATATCTGCCGTCGTGCGTGTAAAGAGACATTCTTCATCCGTACAAGGAAAATCCTTGGAATATTCCGATGAAAGCCGCTTTTCACGGGTCCATTGTGAGGACTTTAATTTTTCAGGTTGCTCCAGCCGGCTTAATGAGATCAACATTCCCCCGCGCGACACGGAAATTCAACTAGGGTCAAATGTGGGCTTTTTTTCCGGCTTAAACTGCACAAAATGACCGATTAACTTTAGGAAATTAAACTTTACAACGTGGTATATCTGGAGCACCGATCGAAGTAGGTTGTCGCGGTTAAATTTTGAGGTCGTTTCGTGGAATATCTGTTTAACGTTGTTGGGGAAGAACGAGGAAATACATTTAGAAAAGGATAACATTTACGGCTCCAGGATCTGGCGGACAGGACGGGAAGATTGGAGGAGGTACCGTCTGAAAGGGGTTTAAATTTATTGGACAGCCTCTGCGGACAATACTGAGCATTCAATTACGTATAAGGCGTTCGAAATTGAGATATCCCATGAATGGAATTCTCCGTTTCAACGTAGCCGAGGGATAACTTGGGCACTTTTAAACTAGTATAACAGAGACCGTGAGGAGGCAACTCGACTGTAAAATGAACCAGAGTCGAGGCCGAAACATATTTCTGATAGTACGGCAATATCGAGACTAAACCGACATAAAAGAATCCCACGAAAATTTTAGATCGAAGGAACGTCACGGTTGAATTTTGCAAACGAAAATTACTAACAAGGATACCTGGGACATCGAAAACTTCTGACGGAATAATACGTTTAGAAACTTCCCGGTAGGGATTACCTGACAATCATAAAGCGAGGTTCATTGAAAAAGTTAGGTAGTTACACCGGCACGAAGGTCTCGTAATGACTCCTGAAAAGTAAAAAATAATCAAGAAGAATAATAATCGAATACTGCCGTCCCGGGGATTAGAAGTTCCAAGACTTAATAATGTTTTTAATTACCTTCCAGATTACAATGAATTTAATTAAAATTTATCAGGCGGATTTAAAGTTCGAGTACAATCTTCCGGTGTCTGTCTGTATCCCAAAAAGGATCGTTTAATACGACTGGGTCCTTTTAGACAGTACCATTTAATCCAAGACGGTATTACCCTTCGATAAGCACTCCATTTTGATTTTCCTCCCCATCCTTGTCATCCTTGCGATTATTTTGCAATTTTCCCCCTCACTTTGTCCAATTCTCAAAGCCGAAGGTAATCGAGGATTAAGTAAACTTCCATCGGTCACGGTTTATCCTCCGCGAGGAGAACTCGATTTTAATTTCCCGTTCAACAATATTGCCGAAACGAGTTAGAGGAACGACTTGGAAACCCTCGAAATCAAGGAGAGAAGGAACCTTATTAAAAAAGAGCCGATCTCGAACTTGGCATCCTTCAACCTTTGACCTCCTCGACGCGAGGTTACTCAGTTTTTCAATTCCCAGTTAACGTTGATCTCCAGAAGCCAGCTGACAAAGCTCCAGCACCTCCGCTATTCGACATTTTCCCGGAATTCCTAGATTTAAAGGATCCCGGAGTGCGGTGAGTTCATTCCAGGAATGCAAGCTTAAATTCTTAGAAAAGGGACGAAGAGGAAGGCGAACGTTCCCGCGAACTCTGGATTTTCATCCGAGACCATTTTCCCGAACCCACAAGAAGCTCCTACAGGAACGTTCGTACGATACGTCTTCCGGAGTGAAGCGTGAAATGAAAACGCGCACATTTCATTCGTCCCGAAACGCGATTGCAGTTATACGGGTTTAATTTCCGTGGAAGAACCAACTACGCGGAAAGTTTAGATAACGACGCCATCTTTTCCGGTCTCCCTCGCGTTGCAATCTCGAGCCTTGTGCTTCGAAATTACGCTACCTTAACCGTAGGTTATCATCCAAAGACTTCTAATTCCGGATGACGTCGCCACAAATTTACCCAGCAGACGTTTCTCCAACATTTGAGTCCGAATAAAAAATCGACCTTGATATCACAGTCATAACCCGTTCTTACCTAGTATGGAAGGTGGTACGAGCAAAGTTTCGCTCTCTAGCTGACTTCCGGATTCATTGGACTTGTATTTATAATTCCAAGCGAGTATCCCAGGAGTTCCAGGTGTGCCATCCTGCCCCCGGTTCCCGAGTCGCCCCCTTGGTCCAGGACTCCCTAGAATCCGAGAATAATAATTATTAACTTTCCCGGATTCCACCCTTGTGATCCCCCGTTAAATGAAAAATCGATGAAATCACATCTCGTGCCATCACCGGGACCTCTAATATTTTTCTTCTTCTATTTAAAATAGTCCCGTCATCGGGAAAGGATCCTTCCCTAGGGATCTCGAGGACGCCCGTCTCGTCGCCGGCTAATCCTGAGCGTCCCTTTGGTCGAACCGATTACTCGCTCCGCAAATTTCCTCTCGAGCGTTCCTGACCAAAGAAATGACGTAATGAAGTAGCTAAGTGGTCATTACCTCCCAATCATCTCACGTTTAATCAAGTACGGAAGCTATCTTCTCGTCTGGTAATCGTCCCCCGGACAACGAGAGGACTTCGTTTGCAGTCTAACTAGGAGCTACTAGGGGGATTAACTGCTTCCGTCTCTCTCTCGCTCGGGAAAAGTGAATCGGAGGACGTGCCGCCTCGATTAATGCATCGCGAGTCGTCGGCGTGATTCGATTTCCACGTCGAAAAGAGATCCGCTGGGTGAAAATGCTCTCCGGGTCGCACCTCCATGCTTAAATCAAGAGACGCGGTTGCGTCTCGAGCAAGCTCACGCACCTCTAAGGTCACGGACTCGATTCTCGAGTTCATACGATCAACTCTCGCATGCGAAATTTCATATAGGGACTTTCAACCGTTGACCAATTACACGACTTCGCAGCAATGCAAAATTTTTCATGGTAATATATTCGTAGGCGAAAAAAAAATTTTCGCATAAACTCGAGAATTGGGTCCCAGGTGCTGCATCTCTTTACTTCACGCATCGCCACATCTTATGATACGCCTTATGTTCTTTTACGTTGACGTTCATATCGCGTCCTCACCTGTTGGTCCTGGAGGTCCCATGGGTCCAGGTGGTCCTGGCGTTCCAGGACTTCCTAAAATGAAATGAAATATTTATAATCGATCGATCCAGGATAAACTTAAACGTCAAACGTTTCCCTCTATATGGCTCGATATATGAACTCGCGTAAACCTTCGGCATGATATGCAAATCACCGAGTATGGGTAAGACAATACACGCTCCGGAGGCTCTCGACGAGATGCACCATTTCCATCGAGTGACATTAATATCCGGAGAAATAGAGAGACTGTACTCCGCTGAGAGTAAATCGCCATCCTCTCTGACATTCCTCACTCTTCCTGATTAAACTTGTCATCGATAGAGTGCCGATAAGTCTCGATAAAAGCTTCGACCCTGTAAAGCTTTTTTGTCAGGCGCCAGGTCGCGACTTTCGGTGCCGATTCCTCCGAGACCTTACCAAAAGTCGACATCTGATCGATTAATTTCATGTTTCCTATAATTATCGTGATTACGCAGCGACGTTTCGGTTTTTTCTTTTAACTCTTTTGATAGTGAGCGGATATACGCGTTTCGCGGGATTTTTCAAACCGGTGGGTGCCGCTGCGAAAGTTAAATATTTCGAAAATGCATCCACTCTGTCTCCGTTTCACTTTTCCGGGGTATATCGTGTAACAGAATTTTATGAAGAGATAATTTCGCTGCAACGCTTCAATTTAAAATTCGCTAGACCTCTCGCCGTGACGCCAATATCGAAAACATCAGCCGTTCGGAAAAAATGCGAACGTCCGTCGAATTTGCAAACTGGCAATACTGCGCCAGTTCCGCGCCCTTTCATACGCGTAAGCAAATCCGTGACGTTTCAATGATCGATCCCTATGCACGATGACAAATCGGGATGGCAGAAATACAGAAAACTTCAGAGGGTCGATATAATCCGCCGTCAGAAGTATGGATAAAATATTTCAAAATTGCCAATTTTATTCCTCCCTCTTTTCGCCGTCAGAAGTATGGAGAAAATATTTCAAAATATCCAATTTTATTCCTCCCTCTTTTCGCAGAACAAGGGATGAGAATTTCGATCACTTAGAAATCCCTCCTTTCAAATTGCACTAATTCTCAAGATTTGAAAAAAAAAAGAAAAAAAGCGACCCGGTGGCATTGTCCTTAAATCCCAAAAAATCCTCCTCGAGCGAAGTCATTATTTTTGCACAAGTGGAAGTACATTTACAAATACCTCTAGAAAAACGTATCCATAAAAATACGTTTCATTATCACTAACGAGATCCACGCAGAAGAAAAGCAGGTAGGCCCGAAAATTCGCGAATAAAAAGGACTTTTATTTACCACGGTATCCTCATCTTGGTGCTCGATTAAAAAAATCACTAGAACAAAGGGTTGAGGGAATGGGAGAAACAGGGAATATTTTTAAACCGAGGAAAGAACGCGTTTTGTCACGGATATAGGTCCGAACGATTCCTCGAAGAGTGCTCGAACTTTAAAATAACCCTTTTTGCTTGAAACCGTTTCCTAGCCTGCACCAAAGGACAATCTAATTAAAGTAGGTCCAAGGGTGCACCTCGTGCAAAATACAGCCCCCCACTTTATTAACTTTCTGCCGCTAAGCCGAGCTTTAGGCTCGCTGTAAATTGACTTACCGGAGTAATCCCGGCAAAGCACCGTAAAGTTTACTTTATGAAAGGACTTCGAATGCGGAGTGATCAATAGCAAGAACCGCGAGAAACTTGGGACCTTTTCAAAAATCCGAGGCCTTGATAAGACGCAGGATAAAGGAAAAAGGGAAGAAACATACAAGGTCGTAGTTCTTAGGTCTCGGTGCGCGTACCTACGTAAACCTGGCCCGGAGTCCCAAAACGGATTGCAATTAGCGGGTAAAGCGTCACTCGGGGGACCTTCTTCTTGCATCATTAGGCGAAAAACACGTGTCTAGGGTAAATGTGTGCACTGTGCATACGAGTCTCGGCAGCATCTCCAGCGAGCCGAGTTATTTCCCCGAGTACAGAGACTCGTTACGTTCGCCCCTCGAATCGGCCATAAAGTCTAGACCGTGTAAACGAAAGCCCCCGGTCTTTGACACCGTGATATTAGATTGTTCGATATAAAGTAAAAGGGATAAAAACTGGGGCGATAAAATCCGCAACCTCGCATCGAACCCGATATCTCGAGTAACTTTGAAAAATTCAACTTTTACGTAATACCGAGAATCGTCGATATCGCTTCGACATGAGAAGTTTAATCTCGTGCCAAGAACAAACCAGATAACCCATAGAGACCCCAAGCGGCCAGAAATATCCATAAAGGGGTCTTTTGTCGAAACCACCCTCCGCAAACTCCCCTAACAAACTACACGTAACCGTGACGATTCATTTACATCGATTACACGTAGACAACTTTCCAATAAGTTGCGGCCAACTGGAGCAACGCGTGCCGTGTACACCGGCTGTATTTACCGCACCCCTAGTCATCGATATTTCTCGTATACCTCGCTTAATCACGAAACCGCCACCCTTCCGGAACACCGCGAAAGACGCGAGACATCTCTCCGCAAACACGACGAGGCATAATCCATTTCGCGTCGCGTTTCGAACGAGCGGACGTCAACGATCCGATTTCGCCCAATTTTACGGGCCGATAAAAAATTCAACTCCGAGCTTTACGGCACATTGTCACGGATCCGAGCGACATTTCGTACACCCGTTGCACCGACGACATACTTCCCCCGTATATATACACCGAAGTGCTGGGATATATTTTTTTTTTTCCCACCGAGATTCCCCAGAATGTGCCGAAAGCTTTCCAAATCGTTGAAAATGTACTATGAAATTCCATCCCATGGGAACCCTTGAACGACTCTTCTGGATAAATCCAGGAAAAAGGATATCTCTCGACCGCGGAAGAGCGTCCCGGTTTATGGCGGACTCTCGAAAGCGCGTCGATAGATCGCTCTCCGAAAAAATACGATGCGTGGATTCGACCGTTTAAAGGCGAAGTATATCATGTATGATGTATGAACCTCGGTAGACCGCACGATACCCCATGATTCACGCTGCAGCATTCCTCGCACGAGCGCGTCGATAAATCGACTTAAAGGTTGCTACAACGATCAAGACATTTTTCACGGAACCGCCCTTTTTCGACGAGCCACGACCTGGGAAATTGCCTGATAGCGTTAGAGGAGTTTGATTAGAGATCGGGATAACCGATTGAGATCCTGAGAAACAGGAAGGATATCGATTCCTTGGGCCTCGAGGCTTGGAAGGAGTCGCCGGATTGCCGTGATCCACCTCATCGGTGGTCCAGTAATGAAATCGCCGACAGGAAGGTCCATCGAGCATTCCTATACGCCTAATTTGAATTACCCCATGAGTTTACGCGGGTCACGGGGGACATACGTCACGTGCCATGGACAGGCCAGCCGGTCGTGCAGCTCCCAACTCCGGTTAAGTAGAGAAGTTTCGGCTAACGTCCACGTCTGGCTGGACCAACGGTTGACTCGTCTAAGCGCGGCTTCGGTAAACCCGGCCTTACGTTTTCCTGCATCTACGAGAGTGTCGAAATTCACGACGCAGAGCATGCTTCGACGAAACGAGAACAACCCTGGTGCATCTCGTTATCAAGCGGCGCCAAGTGTCGAGGACACCTGCGATTGCGTCTTAAGCCGCGTACGCATCCCAACTCGAATTTTAGCAAGACGATCTCATTAGTGAACGATTTTGACTGCAAAATAACCCCATGCAACCAAAAATCTTAAAGGATGGTCTTGAACCGTGCCCCATAAACGCATCTAGCCGACGCAACTCGACCGAGCCTATTTTTTTTTTTTTTATCAATAAATGATTCGATTAAATCTTTAATTAATAAATGGCCGTAGTTATGTATTAAAACAGGAGGTTGTTACTTATTCCGTGATACGAGGTGTAATATTCGAAATAAAGCTCGAAAGACACGTCGAAGCTTTCGAACCATGCGAGTCGAGTCCAGAGAGGAGTATATTAAAAGACTCGGACAGAAGGAAAGAACGGTCGACGTGGAAGAGGAGAGCTGACTCGAGATCGAGTAAATAGCCCCCCGGGGTATCGTTACCTGACACGGCTATCGGCTTCCGATTCGATTCGAGATGTTTAAGTAATTCCTGCCGTCGGGCTCCGGGCCCGGAGGGGAGTCGCAGAGAGAGGGTCTTACCGTCGGTCTCGTTGCGCCCGGGACCGCCGGGGTACGTTCGGACCAGAATCCCGTTTCTTCCTAGGAGACGGTCCGACCTGGTGCGTCCTAAAACCCTATCCAGTCCCTATCCTCCAAAATCGCGTCCTGATCATTTTCTCACGGATGTGTTCGCGAGCAAATTACGAAAGACACGTTATAACCCTATACCCCCAAAATCGCGTCCTGATCATTTTGCTCGGATGTATTCGCGACTAAATCCCGAAAGACCCGTCAAAAGCCTTAAAACAAAAATCGCGCAGGTATATTAAAACACTCGGAAGAAAAAGAAAAGTATCCCTCAAGATATCGTCTCGCGACGTGGCTATAGCCTTCCTGCTCGATTCGAGGTGTTTAAGTCATTTCCGCCGTCGAAGGGAAAATGGAGAGAGAGAAAAGATCTTACCATCGGTCCCGTTGCGCCCAGGACTGCCGGGTGTGCCGTTGAAGCCAGGAATCCCGTCTCTCCCGGGGAGACCGTCCGAGCCGCTGCGCCCGGGAACCCCGTCCAATCCCGGTTCCCCCGGAATCCCGTCCCGGCCGTCCAGCCCCGGCTCGCCCTTCTCTCCTCTCTCGCCCGGCAATCCCGGTAAGCCGCGAGGACCTTCGGGTCCTTGGACTCCTGGCGATCCGGGTAGTCCTCGATCGCCGCGAGGACCGACAGGACCGACGGGTCCGACGGGGCCGACGGGGCCGGTCGGGCCGTCGCCTCCTGGCAGGCCCGGTGGGCAAAGCGTCCCGGCAGACAGGCAAAACTTCTCAATGGCATCGAACTGAAACAGACAACCCAACATTAAAGACACCGCGCCGAACCGCTCCGCAGGTCGGACGTCTCACAAGGCGCCGTGCATCGGCGCGTCAGAGGCAAAAAACAAATAAAAACGAATAAAAAACAATAAAAGTGACGCGAGGATTCAACCCTTTCGTCGCAACTCACAACTATATGTGATTTAAAAATTTCTCTATAACATTCTTTTTGGAATAACCCCCTATAGCGCCAGAAAATTATTACAAATACATGGTAAGGTATAAAAGAGAATACGCACTGACAAAAAATTGTCGAGGTGTAGTTTGAAGGTGAACGTCTATTGTACGTTACACTGTGTATTAAAATAAAACGTGTATTAAAATAAAGCGAAAGGGTTAAGGGTTAAGTCGGTGACTAGTTTTTTACCCTTGACGCGTGGGCGCGCCGCGGTCCTCGACGCGCTCAGTGGGACTCCGGACTCACCCCCAGGACCTCTTGGTCCTCGCTTCGAAAATTAACCCTTTATCGCCTTGTAATTGTCAGCCTCGACATAGGACCGCAAAGGGTTGAACTCTTTCGAACCTTCCACCTTTTTTCCCTTCCGCTCCGTCGAGTGTCGCTCGAATTTACTTCCGCTTGCGAGTTCCCCGCGGAATACGAACCGCGAAGCTTCAAAGGTAATGTTGGGTTATTTACGATCGAAAGGGTCGTACCGGTGGTGGGAATCAAGGAATAATGTAAATCCTTGGAGAGACTCGAAGGCGTCAACTTTTCCTTCGTTCCCGCCATTCTTCCACTCCGAGAGCCAACTTTGCGGTTTTCAAAACACTCTTACGGCGATCTTACGTCGAAATTTCTCCAACGCATGGTCGAATCTATACAAACTTCGATTTTATTCACCGTTTAAACGATGAATTCGCTGGAATATAGTGCATTGAAATTTTCTCGAGCCCTCCAATTTAAGTGAATACATTTAATACGGACGTTAATCGATAATTCGTTAACGCGTCCACGCGAGTACTTAAGATTTCGCTCTACGGTTGATCAGGATCCGGAACTATGATATTACTCGCGATAATTCCTAGGGAAACGGAATTAAGGTTAAAGTTAATACTTTAACGGGTTTCCTTCGGTACCTAGGTAATAATTGCATTTTAACGGTACGAGCAGACCACGTCGAGCGGTATAACCGGCAAAGTGGAAAAGTACTTGAGCCCATTCAGAGGACGGGTTATGTACAGTCGACACTTACGGCACCGTCAAGTGGCGACCATCAAGGACCATTATATTGGCCAATGGTACCCCGTCCATCTGTCCGGTTAGGAAATCAATTTCAATTTCAGTGGAAATGCGATGCAGATAGTACGACGCTTCCTGCGTAAGCGCTATGGCGAAACTGAGCCTTTAGAATGGACTTGAGATTTTTTTCCCATCGAGTTCATACCGAAAAACGGTGCTTAACCACGAATTTCGGAGGTCCAGACTCCTCCGTAACATCTTCCGGCAAACATGGAACTTGACCCGGTTTAAGGTACGTTCTTCAAACTCCGAAATGAGACCGTGCATGCACCTCCATTCGAAGGTATGAATTCTGAAGCGCGATGCTGTCTTCGGAATACATTAGAGTGTCTAATATAGCCCGTAGGTTCGCCGTCAGAAATTCATTCAAGGTAGAACATTCGATGAATCCAAATGCGTTTAAAAAAAGAATCTCGCCCATGACTAATTATTTCTCAGGTTAAAAAAAAGACCTCCGGTTGCCGGCGCTTATTTAACGCGACTATTTCAAACCCAACCGAGTCACGTCGGACCAAGTAGAAGTCAAGCTGCGGTCCATCCAGAAGAAGAAGAAAAAAGAGAAAAAAGGGAAATAACGCGATAGAAGCAGGTAAAACTTTCGGCCGCGTAAAGTAGGAAGAACAAATTCGTTTTACGCGACCCTGTGAGCGTAATCGCGTTAGCTCCTTTTTACGGACTTTCAGGCTGAAAAGTAGCAAAGCCAAAGAGGGTCTAATTTCGAGTCACTTAGTAATTCGGTTGAACAAACGCGAATGCAAAGTCCCAGGAAAGCAGGACGCATGAGGAGAATCTCATTCAATTTCGGCATCGACGTAACGTGCTCCTCCACTATTTTCTTTTATTTTTTTCTTCGCAAACTCGGCGAAACTGCCAAGTCCCGTGCCAACCGTACGGCGAGTGAAACGCTTTAAAGCTAGTAAAACCGATCGGTCACACCTCGCCTTAACTTTGCACTTTGGTGCGGGAAACCGAATTTATTTTCGGCGGTAAATCCACTAGCCCATCATCGATTTCAAGCCCGTAGGCTTGCGAATCCTTTAAGGTTCAATCTAAAACCCATCTCAGATCTACTCTAAGTCCATTATCGCTCCGTGCGAGAACCATCAAGGGCACAAATCCACTTTTCGGGACCTCGCACCTCGAACGCACCTCGGGAGCCAAGAAGTAGCTGCAGTATTAGCTGAAAGAGAAACTCGTTTAACCGTTCAACTGCAGGGCGCGGGATTGACGCCGAGGAAAGTAACATCCGCGTACAATCCAAGAGAGAGAGACGGAAGGGAGTCGAGAGCGCCACTTGATGTATTCTTGTCCGACGGAGGAGCCGCTTTTGCCGCGACATTTTGCCACGACGATTCCTCACCGTGTGCCACTTCCGCTCTTTCAAGATATGCATCGCAACGTTCCGCGCGTTTCTTCGGATTCTTTGTCCCCGAGGGCCGCTTCCGTTGCGTGCATCCACCAAGCCTCGGGCGGGTATTTATCATCCGCGACGTGTCCCCGACGAGGCCATCCCACAGTTCTCCCTGCAACGACGACGCCAATTCCCTTCCCCATGGAAATTAGTACAAATCACCAGCAGCGGGAAAAATGTCAGAAACCGAGGTCGAATTCCCTGCATCTCGTCCGGTCCACGAGGTCCCTCCTTTCAGTTATTAAATTTTTTTGATAACTCCCTGCAGCTCATTAGGCAACCCGAAAGTTCCACCTTCGTATATGATAGATACCCATTGGTTCTTGAACATCGTTCTCTTCTCTCCAAAAATAGAAAATACACACTCTCTGTATGGTCTTTGGCGTATGGTCTGACTTAAAAAGCAGGAGGCATTCTTTCCGTAGCCGCGTCTCGTGGGCGGCACGCCGAAACATTTTACGCCGCACCGACGTAACTCGTAAACGAAGCGGCGAACGTTCACGGAATACGAATATATGAATGCACCCTGTGTCATCGCCTGCTTTTCCGGCTGAGTTTCGCCCTCGAGTCCTCCCTCTCCCTCGGTTCCTCCACCTCTGCCGCATATCCCGGCTTGTCCGCCAGTTTTCCCGCACCGCGATAACCGCGCGTACTGGGCGGTTTTAAACCTTGGCGGAAAATGATCCGTCGACGAAATGGTCACAATTTCAAGAGCAACAAAGGAACCCAGCAGTCGTAATCGGGCATCGCGCGATAAACGGCCAACCGGGTTGCATTTCGCCCCGTTAAGTCCCGATGTAAAATTCCAGACAAAGATAGCACAGAGCGTCATTATCAAATGCATTCGGGGGATGCAACGAGGACAATTTAATAATCGAGCCCCCGGAAAATCATGGACGATCCCCTCTCCTCTTGCGGGAAGCAATGATCCGTTTTTTCGGTTCGAATGTTCGCTCGCGGAATCAACGATCCTCCAGTGACCGACGATCCAATTAAAACGGAATTAAATTAAATAAGTAATTAAATTAAAACGACCGCCCCCCTGCGCGGAATACCGATGTAACTGCTTTCGTTTACCGCGCTCTAATGTATTCCACGTGCGGCCCCGATCCTAACCTAATTTTAACCTTTTTATGCGAAAGCCAATTACCGCGTCACGGGGCAGACACGATGAAACGACTCGTCGTTTAGTTTTTTTACGGATTTCTTCCTTCAGACCCCTAAATGACTGAATTATTTCACCCACTCCGAGAGGAACTCGACATCTCCGGATGGCGTTTACGTCGCTCGCGTTCAGCGTTCCTTTCGAAGGAAAACGCGTTATAGTCGGACACGCCTCGTCGGTCCACTTGGCGGTTCCTCGCTATTCCTCTACGTCGTAGCAATTGCTCGACGTGCCTTTTCAGAGCTTGACGCGTGAAAACTTACAATACCCGAGAGTGCATCGTCGCGTCCCATGGTTGACGCTTCAGGGCTAACGCGTAGAGGAGATAACAATGGAGGATTGCATCTGCAAATGCGATCCCTTTCGGGTTCCCCCGACAATCGTCGCCGGAAAAGACATCCAACGTCCAGGAATATCTTGATAGTTGTAAAAATCCAGGAAAAATATTGCGTGTCAAGGAATTCTGCCTGACAGAACCGCCGACCCCTTTTTCTGCCCCCTCGAAGACCCGGGTGACACAATTCGCCCCCCGTTCGCATAATTTAAACAAAACTCGCGAACAACCTGCCGATCGATTTGAAAGTACAATCAAGTCGCTCCGAGTGTGCCAGGACTCTGGAAGTTCGTAGAAGTCCAAGTCGTCCCTCCCTCCCCGTCCAAGTACCCTAAGAAAAAGTCACCTCATTTTCATATCGCGGCGTTTTCGAAGGAATCGTGCGAAATGGAGACGGAGGAGCTGGAGGGAAAACGCCCGGAAGGGAGAAGTCACGTTCCACGTCTCTTGTCGGAACCAAAGCGACTTAACGTCCCAAGGATGAGGAATCGAGGATCGAAGAATTCGAGTCGTTCGGCACCAACGATTACACCCGTGCTTAAGTAACTGAGAAAAAAATCCTCCCGTAAATTCTCTGAATCCACCTTTAAACGGACATTTATCCGGGAGTCTTGGAGTGTTTAAAGGGGGTAGCGTCACAACCCTCCGACATCTCGGAGCTGCGCTCCACCTCGATGGGAGAGAGTTCCATCCCCCGAGGAACCCTCTCCTCCGCGTTGCTCTCATTTACTCGAGAAATCTGGACCGTGGCATTCTCGCCACGGTTTCGGTCCTATAAGAGTGCCCCTTAATCCTCTTTACACTTGCCCAGGTACGCCTCGGCGCCTCCGCCGGGTAAAAAGTGACCATTCGGAAGAGTCAACGCTCGAGTCAATGGAAAAGTGACGAGTAGAATCCCATCGCCTGTTTCTCCGTCCCGGGACCAGTGTAAGACCGAGATTTAACGATTTATCATTCCACGTGTAGCTGCTTTAAGACTTGAAATAGATTGGCGCCCTGCACCCCGTGTAGGGACAATGGCTAGATAAACGGGAATTTTTTCCTCGATTAAAAGATATGCTATTTTCTATTTTAAGCGCGATAAAAGCAGGGATCCGTTTCAGATGTAAATGGCGCAAGATACTGACCGAAATTCTGGTGTCAGCAGTAAGATACACTCCACCTTGCTCCCCGGTTGGGGACGTCAAACTTCCACTTCCGGCCACTCCGAGTGTCGAAACGTTCGCCCTCTTCGACTCCTTTGGCAGCTCCTTCTCTCGTATCTGAAAGAGAAATTCGATTCTACGTTCCTCTCTTTCGAACCCTCTCCTGGAAGTACTTAGGGGATCCGAGGGTATTCTCACTGCCGTGGCGGAAGTACCGAGTGGCACGATTTTTACTACGGATGCGATTCTCGCCTTCGGTAACTCGGAAATAATTATGGCTCGGACCAAAACCGCAAGAAGAAAGGCAACCCCTTTTCCACATGGCCAAGCGTGATGCCGCAGCGTCCCCCGTAATCCCGTAAAAGGGAAGATTTATCGCAGCTAACATTTAACGTCGGTCTATGTGAGAAATTAATTCATGTCACGGAGGGAATTCCGTGAATACGTAATTCCCCGGGAACCGGCGCCATATTCCTCGGATAATTATTCGAAGGGGGGAAAGAAATCCTCGAAATCCCGAGACACGCGCGGTGGGAAGCGCCTCTTATATCAATTGCAAAAATCTCTAACAATAAGTACGCATAAATCGCGAGGGAGTGCATCGACTTCCCATTATTCTAAAGAGTTTGCCGCCGGGTAAACTTCCTCCGCAAGTACATTTTATCCCCGGAAGTAGCCGCCAAATCGTCGATAATTCCACCATTCTGAGTCCTGGACTAAGTGCACTAATACACGAGAGCATGAATAATTCTTCTGTAATATACGGACTAGCAATTATCCGCCGATTATATAAACTGAGGAATATTTTTAATTTAAGGGTCGTTTCTGACCATGGCTCGATGAAAAACAATGATTTCTCGACCATTATTATTCCCACTCGTT
This sequence comes from Orussus abietinus, assembly GCF_000612105.2. Lineage (NCBI taxonomy): Eukaryota > Metazoa > Arthropoda > Insecta > Hymenoptera > Orussidae > Orussus > Orussus abietinus. Next base: position 1,745,339 of record NW_019395981.1, read on the forward strand.
CGAGTTAATTCATGCTCGAAAATCACAGAGCGATTATTATTTTCGACGCAGGTAATCCTGATAATTTATTATGAACAATTTACTTTCGCTTTCATGAGATTAATGAATTCGTGAAGTAGGTAGAAAGAGGTAGGTAGGTAGGGGTAATATAGAAGGTGGCGTCTACTGGGCCAGAAACCATGTGAGATTTCGAGTGGCCCCCGACATAAAACCTTGAATCATACGCATTGCCTCGAAAAACCAAGCAATAAAACGAACAAATGCTACAGGTCATTGAAGTTTCGATTGCCGCCAGCCAAGTGGATGCCCGTAAAACTTGGCGCAACACTTCGGATTGAAAAGTTCCTCGGAGAGGCTCCCGTTGCGCATTTTCATCCCACGTGGAGGTTTTACTTTTATTCCTCCTCAAAATTGGTCGATCCCGTCGATTGATGCCGCATATAAATGAAATTCGGAGCGTTGTAGACGATTACCTGCCGTCGAGTCGGTTTCTGATATCCGGCGTTTCGTTAATTAAACCGACAGGACGAGCAAGCGAGCAGGAGAGCCGCGCATAAAAGAAAATGAAAAAAGAAAAAAGAAATACTGAGATCGTACTTGGAACTCTCAAAATGGCCAATATCGCGAGGAAGGATAACATCGAGGACCCACAAAATCCCTCCTACCAGCGAGAACGTCGATAAAAATGCATAGAGCCCTCCGAAATAAAAAACTTCCGGCCCCGTGCGATTCCAGGGGCGATCGCTGCCCGATAAAAGTCCTTTTTTCGAATCGTCGGACTTGAAAGGTACCCAGATCAAGAAATTGAAGATTTAGGAAGAAGCAGAAAAGAAAAGGAGGCAGATTCCTCGAGAAGCTCCGCGCATATTCCCCATCTGCCGTAAAACATTTTACAACCTCCGAGGATCCTCTCCAATTTCCGAAAAGCTTCGAGCCGTTACGCCGAGTTCCGTACAGGAGGGATATACGGTGAACGTAAAATCGCATAAACAGGCAATAAATACAATTTTGGGTATTTCACGTGGCAGTGGTAGAAGCCTCGTAAACATCCCCAGGGATTTTGTTAACCCGAATTTTCGGCCAAGAAATGAATTCGGCCCCTTGTAGAAGACTCCGGAAGCGAGGCAATGAAGATCTTCTGAAAGATTCCCGATACTCGATATACCCCTTCGAAGACATTAACGCGTTTGCGGACAATAACGAGCCAAGAAGCTCCGAGTACGAGAGGCTCGGACAACCCCTTAAAAGGTCTCGCAAAACTTCCGCGGTAAACAGCTCCCGGAACTTTAATAACAGCCCGAAGCCGATCTCGCCGAATTTGCGGGGAAAGGTGTCGAGCTAAAGTCCCCCTCGAACTCTGGAATATTTTCTTGGCCAACTTTGGAACGTATCGGAACAGCCCGCGAGCTTTCGAAAAAGCTCCTCCGCGAGAAAGCCTTCGCGATGCCTGTTCGAAGGAGCCAGGATAAAATTAGGTAGTCCCACAAATTCTCGATCTGATTTCCGTTCCCCACACCCGGGATAAAAATAATATAAAATTATCAATCTTTCAACGGCGTTATACTCAGAAACCAACTACACGGTGCATTACGTTAATAGCTCCGGTGATGACTTACACCGTAGAAATAAATACGAAAGAGGAACATGGTCAAGTAATTACCCAAATGGACTGGAATTGCTTCGGATGAATTCCCCGTGCTTCAAAACCCCAGAAAAAAATTTTCACCGCGAAACGAGGAAAATAAATATAGAAGCGTTCTCACTAGCAGACAAATATTTCAATCGAAAAAATGTTTATCGATTCAAACCCAAAACACGGCTATTGTGCAGGCAACCAAACTATCGAAGTAATTCGACCCACGACTAAAATATCCTTAAAAAAAAGATTTACCCAAAAAAAAACACTAATGGATTTCAGCAGACTTGTCTAGTGATATCCAAAAATCTTTTAGGGTTGATTGACTTTATATTTTGTTTGTTCAAATCTTCTTTGCGACCAATTATATATTTCCGACCAAACGACGATGAAAACCCCGAAAGATCATGATAGAAGCAAGAAGGTCATCATCGAGGGGCCCGGAAGTCAGTGAAAACGATTCCCCCTACTTTGATTTCATATCACAAACAGCAAGATGATTCGTTAACAAGTGACGGTCTTAAAATTGTGACATTTCATTAAAATTTAAAATCCACGATTTCCTAAGTGAGCAATCCCTTTATCATCGAGTATTAAAATTCACGATTTAAATCCACGATTAAAATTCACGATTTCCTAAGTGACCAATCCCTTGATCATCGAGTATTAAAATTCACGATTAAAATCCACGATTACAATCCACGATTAAAATCCACGATTAAAATCCACGATTAAAATCCACGATTAAAATCCACGATTAAAATCCACGATTAAAATCCACGATTAAAATCCACGATTACAATCCACGATTTTCTAAGCGACTAACCCCTCGGTCATCATGCTTACCCTGAAGACCTCGGAGACCGCGTTGTCCTCCGTGACGGGAAGCGAGCTGCTGCGCTTCCGGCGAGCCGGCTCGGCGTGCTTGGAGACAGAGGAGGGAGGGGAGGCGCGTCCATCGCAGGCATTGCTCCCGAGGGCGCGAAGCTCAACCTCGACGCTCCTGACGTAGGCGTAGAGATACGCGAACGCGCCGAGCTGCAGGAGAAACTGCGCGAGGAGCAGCCAAGCCAAGAGCCGCGAGCGCGAGCTCGTCGCCCTCGCCTCCATCCCTCGAGCGAGTCGAGTTCAGTCGTTGCCTGGCGATCCCCGAGCCATCTCCTCGCGTCCGCGGTCGATCCGCCTCCGGGTGATCGGTTGAAATTTCCACCGGGGTGCCGGTGAATCCTATCCCGGGGAAAATCGGCTCCGCGAGGGAAATCACCGGCCGCGGAAGTCCCAGCTGGACAAATGCATGAAAATTGGAGACACGGCCGACGTGCGCACATTATGCGTATTTACGTACGAAATCGCGCGCGAATATCATGTCCGGACGTTCTTCCCACCTTTCCGCGCTCGTTTAAATCGCTTTGTTAAACTCGACAACGCGTCTCGCCCGTACAACGCGAAGTCGGTAATTCGCCGGGGAATTTTATCCGACACCGTCAATCAGGGTAAACCGGGTATCGACGTAAAGATCGCGTTTTACGATCGCCGAGGCGCAATTGCAGTTCGCCCCAACCGGCCGATAATTAATTAAAGGAAGACGCGATAGAAAATGCTATTCCCGGGAAAACTAGGTTCCTCCTTTCGTAAGTAGTCAGGTATAATCGACGACGGGGTTAGAGGGGAAATATCATAATTTTTTAAAAATCGTCGGTAATTATATTCAGGAAATAACGCTTTGAGTAGAACGCCGACTGAGGCCAGGAAATCGATCGATGGGTCAATCGCGAGTTTCCCTTCATCGGGGAAAATCGCCCCTCGCAATTCTGCGAGGATCGAGACCTCGAACTGCTCTCGTTCGAACTCGCGTTTTCCCCCCACAAGAGACACCACCGCGTCTTCCCCGCGTTACGTACAGCGCTCGGTAAACATTCGCGGGAATTCCTGGCTGATTAAAAAAGGGAATCCCGAGAGGACATTGAATCGAGAAATCGAACTCCGCTAATTGGCGCCGTCGAAGTCGACTCAATGTCCGGACCGCGAAACCGAGCTACAGCTGAGACCCTCCACGTGCGCCGTAAGAAATATTAAAAGAGAAGAATAAAAAGAAAACTTAAGAAACAAAGAAAATATAAAAAATCACTGCTACCCGTTTTATACAGAGAATACAGAGTTCGAAGTGAGTCGCACCTATCAGAAATTCGGAGTGAGAAAAATGATAAACCAAATGCTCAGGTTTTTAAGTCTTAAGAGGCTTCGAACGTGAATTAAAAATGCCACTTTATAACGATCCTTTTCGGCGATGGGATGGGTTGGATCGCGGATCGACGCGGCGCGCACCGCAAGAGTCAAAGTCCGTCGTCGCGGCCGGCAAGAGAGTCCCGGATGATGCCTGCGCGACGTCCGCGAAGGAACTGACGCGCTTCACCGGGCGGCGAGGCGATGCGGGCGGCGTGGGCGGCATGGGCGGCGCGGGGCGCGTGCGCGTGCGCACGAGCCTGGCCGGCCACCCTCGGCGGCACGAGGGAACCGACCCGGCGGACCAGACGGTAACCGACGCGTTAAGCGCGAGCACCGATTCCCCCGAACCGGCCGGACCTGACCCAATGGCCAATTAATCCCGTCTCCCCTACCGCACCCGTATGACCGACGGAATTGAATTCGAAGCGCGATGTCGCGCGTTAGAGGGGCCCGTTACTTGGACGAATAGAGCCCATCCAGGGACATAAGACTCGTCGAATCCGACGGCGGCAAAAGCGTGGGAATCGCGGCTTCCCTCGACACTTCTTCCTCCCCGTTCACTCGATCCATGAGAGGCTCGTTAAACGCGATGCCCAAGAAAAGCGAGGAAAACGGTAGTTGGCCGTAATGGCCGGAGGTAACAGCGGCCGATGGTGATCGACCGTGGCCGCGAAATGAGATTAAAAACACACTGCGGGGAATTTCAGCCGAGATTAAATTTTTAATCGATGTCCCGGGATAACTTTATCACGAGAGAGCTTTAACGACGGCGCCTTTCTTGAGGTAACACCGCAAAGCCGGAGTTTTCGCGGGTTGGTGAGGGTGTTCCGTGGTCTCGACGCTCCCTTTACACGCCTTTGTCTTTTTGGTTCCTCTTTGACGAATATCTTAGATCCCGACGCGTTTTGAATAAAAATTCCCAAAATCGGTGATGTCCCTCTCTGCGCAAGGACGCGCGCTTCTTCTGGCGAGACCAACGCAAATATCCCATTTAATCGAAGTTTTCCCTCTTTCCACTCCAAATTTCCGACCCACCTACTCGTTTCCTCAACACGCGTGTTTGTCTTTGGGCCCTTTTTTTTCCCCGTGCATCGCAAAAATACCGGAAACGCGGCTTCGAGTAAATATACCGGACCGCATCGAAACGGAAAACGGGAGGTGGACGCGAAACATTATTTTGCATGCAATCTCCTTAAACCAACGGAAGGACAATCGTTGGTGAAACTGACCGTATGGGGGGAAAATGTACGGCGTAAAATTATGTCCAATAAAGTCGCTTTATCGCCTCGCTATTTGCTCATTTATTCGCTCTCCCTTTTTTCCTTTTCACTTCTTCGTGAATGGTTAGAAAGGCGAGGCGTTCGCGCCATGTCAGATACAAAGGGTGTTTTGCGAGCCCTTCCCAGTCACTCCGGGCGAGCTTAAACCGATCGCCAAATAATGGTGTAATTCACTGGCGTCTCTACGTCCTGCATCAGAATGTTCCGTAGTAAACGTAATGGCCCCACAAAGGGAGGCTCATGCAACGGATCGCTTCATCCAGTCGTCAGACCTCGTAACCGCGCATAGGCTGCTGTCCGATCGGTAGATTCGATGTCGAGAATGTAACTGACTCGTGAAAATCGGATGAACCCCTAAGAGCTTTACTCATCCAATAAGCGGCCTGTAATCTAAATTTCTACCCTGAGAAAAAAAAAATTCATTGCACTAATGAAATATTGTAATTTAATGAATTATTTCTCTCAAATGAATTCAAATAAATCGTTGTAGTTCCGAAGAAACGTTGCATCCATATTATTGGAACTTATTTGAGTCAAATAATTATTCCTTGAATTGTCGAAATATTTCTCTTCTCGGTGTATCGAAGAATCCGACCACAAAACGTTAAGGCTGGGCTCTCGCCATTGAAGTCCGAATATTTGCAGCCTCGAATGACCGAAACGCGTTCACGTTTTTGGCCAGACTCCTCGTTATGCGCTTCGCAGAGAGGATTTCGGATAAATGGGGGAAAATGCAGCTGCAGATTGCGGTCACGCCTATGAAAAGACTCCACGCACGAAACTTGCGTTCCTTTTCGGCTGCCCTTTTCTTCGTTTTCGGAGTAATCCATTTCACCCCGAGAAAAATTCAGGAAAACTCCTGAAATCGCTCTCTTTCTTTGCGTCCGCAATATGTTTACCACGTGGTCCATAAAATGGCGTTTAGACGTCTTTTGTTCTCTTCTTTCACGGGGTAACAGGTCACTGGTAATCGCGAAACGGAAGGATGAAAGCCACGATTGGTTCGCTCCTCGCTTCTGACTAAGGGCCGACTTTTTATTCCTCGCTAATTCGCTGGAGTTTAATTAAGAAAGTTGCATTCCTCAATTTTTCAGCCTTTATCCCCGAGGACCGGCTCGAATTAGCGGAGTAATTTTTCAAAACCTCTGTCGACGCTCGCCAGGGTGAAGGACCATTTCGAGGTGGTCGATTTTGTCACGCTGCAGTTCCGCACAATCCGACACCCTGGCGATATCGAAATCCCGGTGCGACGCTTTGTCGACCCTTTTAGGAAAATTTAACGAAAATAAAAGGGAGGAAATCGGATCGCACCTCGGCGCTGGAAAACGTGTCAGCGGCGCAATCATTTGGTAGAGCGGAATCGGTTTTGCAATTTACCAACACGCGGTGGCGGAAGGAAACGAAGGAATCAGAATAAAGGAAAGAGTCCCTGGTTAGACTCGGCTCGAAGAAATACCGTGTTTACGTTCCCCCAGGGAATAACCAATCAATCTTCATCAGCTGTGAAAACCGATGACGTGGGAGTGGTTCGCATAGATATCCTCGGAGAATACAAAGCAGAGCAGGGTTAAATTCCGGTCTCGACATCGAGAAAACTGGACCGATAGCCGTGGTCAACCGACCGATTGATCCACGGTGATTTAGAGAATATCCCCTGGGCTGCAAAGTGAATATCGAGACTCGATAAGACAGTCTAGAAAATCCACCAACTATCCTGTTACGTCAAAACTAACGATTAATTTCCAACCGCAGGTAACCTTGCCCGAGGGTGACGGTTTTCCATTTCGAACATGAATTCAATCGTAAAACCGGGGATTTTGACGCAACGGACGGCTGATGGAGAAACAAGCGATACTAGAATTGTAATGCCGGATTATAGAATTTTTATGTTAACCAATATTATGGAATCAATGTACTAATCCTTGGGGGGGGGCAGACGAGACGCATACATAAATCCCAGTCACATTTGCAGTTCCTCATAAAAGCCGGAGCTAAGGAGAGGAGAATTGAACTTCTTGCAGAGGCGAAATCCGGAAGAGCGCTTAATGTGACTTACTTAGTCATTCATAAAGCTTTCAGAGACCCGAGCACCTGCAAAGAGGAAATATTAATGCACGCGGGCCGTGTTGGCAACTATAAAACGATTATGGCTAAGCCCTTTTATGAGAAAGTTTGACTCGAGTCCCTGCGATGACACCAACCGGCGATCGTGCCATTACCGAGCTTTAGTAATTGCCGCGCCAGATATCCCGTCACTCCGAATGCCCAAATTTACTGCCGGCTCCTTAAACCGCCCTCCACCCGTGAAAGATGCAGCGGGTCGAAAGAAAAATATCCCGCCTGCAGGAGCGAACTTTGCCAATGTCGGTGCAGCATGATTTAGTATTAATTAAGACGTATCGATCGTTCCCTCGTGGGGCTGTAAAGAGTTCGCGGTACTTGAGAGAGCTCGGAAATAAAACCGCACGAGTTTGAGCGCTTTCTAACAAGTTTCGCGGTTTCGCTGGCCATTTTCTTTTCCGTCTTCCCCTTCGACCGGAACTTGGCCACGCGAGATCGCACACCTACTTCCTCCCTTTAAGAAAAAGAAATCACAGCATCGTCCGATCGCTTTATAAACGGTCCAAAGGCAAGAATTGCGGCCCTCTGGAGAGCGGAAGAAAACCGACTGCTGAAACGACTCGGTCTACCTAAACGTCAGATTAAGTTGGTCGTTTTAACGAGCTGCAAACTTTCGAGCGAACTACGCGATAATCTCTTAGTGGACTCTTCGCAATCCGAAGAGGGTAGCCGGACTTTTTTTTGGAACCAAAGAGTGCGCCCTGTGCAAATGAACTCCGCGAGCAAAAGGGCGGCCGGCGAAAGGAAAGTCACACGGACGAGGCATGGATCGGGACGGAGGGCCAGTACTCGGTACTCGGCACCGAGTACTCGTTTTAATGAGACATGGAACTAATGGCATGCCTCGGACCTCGTGGCGTTCGAGGCATTTGGACAATCAAAGCCCTCTTCTTCCAGCTCCAAATAACGAACCTCGAAGCAAAGGAGACAAATCGTATCTAGGAGCGAGACGAGACGCGCCGTATCCGAATCCTTCTCAAAATACGATGCGATGTGACTCGGTGCTTTCTCGAGGATAACCGGCAAAGCTAGCTTCATCTTCCTGGAAGGAAACGAGAAAAATCGATGCCATCCGGCTCCGAATTGTGCTACTACTGCGATCGATGGACGTGTCACCGACGTAAAGTTCCTTCGAATCCTGAATGCATATAGTGACTGCACACGACCCAAATCCCTGACTTCCAGATTCCCTACGTAACAAAGAAACGCTTTACATATTTTACAGAATCTCGGATCGACAAGGTGGGTTAAAGATACGGAAAGATGGGTCTCGCCTAAAAAATATCTGCTCCAGACATTTCCTAATCCTCCCCTACGCGACGTCGCCCCAGGATTCAAGATTTAATCCCTCAACGCGAATACCGCGTTGGGAAAATCTGAAAAATTAATAAAGGACAAGTCGAAGGGGAGCTATCGACATTCCACGAGGGACGAGAGTCATCGAACCATCGAATGGCCCAGAAGCGGATTATTCGTGGGCGGTTCGCGGGTGCTCCTTGCCACTTTAAGGGTGGAGTGGCTTCGGGACCTCGTTCACCCCGACCCTCGTTGGCGACATCGTCGACGATGCTTATCCACCAGGGGGCTCCGGAATACATCGGTATCTCATGGACTCGACCGAGTTAAGCCCGAGTAACCGGTGCAGAAGTTTGCCCATCTATAAGGCACCTCCTCGGTGCAGGTCGCGATAAGGCAAGTACGCGATCGAGTCGGCGAGGCGCGTAATTACTTTAATATCGGGATACCCCAGGCCGGACAAAAACTGCCGCAGCCATCCACTTTTCTTTTAGACTCCGAAAGACTCGCCAGATAACACCTTCGAGATCGTCCGATCCGGTGATAACGCAATCAGTCTTTTGGCCTCTCCATCGACCGTCTCTCGCGCGGACGTTGACGCGTCCGAGGTCGACGTCTTCCGGAGTCGCGGGATGCTCCAATAACGAGGTCAAAGAGGCAGTTAGGGAATCAATAGGAAACAATAGTCGACCCGAAATGATCGACGAGAGTCCGCGAAGAGGCTGAAAGACGCGACATCGGGGTAAAAGTAGGGGCAGAGGTCTTCGGCCCTCTCCGACCTCTCGCCCCCTCGTCGCATCCTTTGTCACCGAGTCTGCCTTCGCTAAGTGCATCGACTCAAATTTAAGTTTAAATTACCTCAAATTCCCTCTGCGAGTCAAATTGGAGACGAAAGTTGCTCGCCAGTTGTTGCACCCGAAGAATCCTCCTTCACTTCGTTCCCCCCGAGGTCCTGCGTCCTCTTCAATAGATATGTGAATCAATAGAATTGTGGCAACTTATTCCTTGAGTTAAAAATATATTTCTTCGATATTATGAATATTTTTTCTCAGTACAGGTAGCTGCAGCATGTAAGAGCCCTCGATATGATTGCTACCTCATTTAAGACGAGTTCCGGTGGATTTTTTTACATGCAGAAACAACGGTTGCGTAACCCGGAGAGAGTTGCTACCTTAACTCCGGATTAACGAGACGCTCCGGATACCCCGAAGGCTCCCAGGGAGGAAAGAGGTCTGAAAAAAAGTTCATTTCCTAGTTCCGAGAGCAACTACCCGTGGACAATGACCGATCACCAATCGGAGTTTCCGCTCTGTTCCAGCCGGAGGACGGATCGTGGGGTAGGTCGGGGTCACCGCGACCCGACAAGGTGGAAAATCGTTCCGAGTTCTTCCTAGATGCGTGCGAGGACATGGTGGAACTCTATCGATCGTCCCATCTTTTAGGACGAGGGTCCATCTAACGAAGGATGTAAAGTCGACGACTTTCGGCCCCCTAATTCCGCTAAATCCTGAATTGAAGGACCGACTTTCATCCTTTTAACACACTCGGGGAGGGTAAAAATATTCGTTGGCTCGATTCGATTTTCTATACGAATCTAGTTCGGATTTACCGCGGTATTAAGCCGATCCCAAGGCGTCCGAGACCGGCGAAACCGGCGGAACGGTCGCGCAATTCCCAGCGTTACCAAAGCGATTTAATCCACGCGGTGGTCCGCGTACGTCAATTCCGTGCCAGGCGCAATCGTACCCCGGTGTTTCTCTTTTCGTTCCACCGGGATTTGCTTTGCCCCGCAATTTCGCTATCGACTTTCTCATGGGTTCGGAAATGACCCGAGGTGGACGCTCTCGCGGATCTCCGAGCGCAATTCCTACGCGAGCCGAGATTTTCTCCGCCGATTTCCCGGACATAACTGGCGGCGCCTACTGAATTGCACGCCTCGATATGCGGACGACCGATCGATCCCGATACGGATCGAGAGGGGGTCGCGTAATTACCTACGACGCGACGCGACGCCGGCACAATGGGGACCCGTGGCGTCCGACGAGACGAACGGCCGCCATTCGTCAAACCTGGAGACCACGTGAATTTACCTTCCCGATGGCGAACCGAACCGGCCGTCAGACCGTCTCGGTACATACTGGGACAACGACCGGTCTTGTAATCGCGTCCAAACTAAGACCATTGAGATCAAACGATATCTGTAACTGACATATCGCGATCGCTATCAATGAAAATGGTGAATCGAACGCATAATCGTCGAATCGTCTTGACGGAACATAACTAGAACAACGACTGGTCTTATAATCGCGTCCAAACTAAGGCCATTGACATCGAACGTTCCGACCAGTCGCGTCCGGACGATATCTGTAACCGACATGTGTAGCGATCGCTATTCAATGAAAATGGCAAATCAAACGCATAATCGTCAACCGTCTCGATGGAGCTTAATTGGGACAACAATCGGTCTTGTAATCGCGTCCAAACTAAGACCATTGACATCGAACGTTCCGACCAGTCGCGTCTGGACGATATCTGTAACCGACATATCGTGATCGCTATTCAATGAAAATGGCAAGTCAAACGCATAATCATCAAACCGTCTCGACGGGGCATAATTGGGACAACGATCGATCTTGTAACCGCATCCAAACTAAGACCATTGAGATCAAACGATATCTGTAACCGACATATCGCGATCGCTATCAATGAAAATGGTGAATCGAACGCATAATCGTCAAATCGTCTCGACGGGACATAACTAGAACAACGACCGGTCTTATAATTACATCCAAACTAAGACCATTGACATCGAACGTTCCGGCCAATCGCGTCCGAACGATAACTACTTCAATGTCTAAATTAAATTGAATTAAACTCGGCTTGTAAAGGACCGCGGATATAACGGTGGATAATTCGTATATTGTCAATTATAACACGGGATAACAGGGGTAACGCCAAATTTATACCAGTCGCCAGAATGATACCCCGAGTATGATTTTAATATTTAATATTGGTATAGGTATTAACGGGAATTAAATATTAAATAGCGTTTAGAATCGTATCCCGTCCATACTTTCGTTATTTAATACTCGTGACGTCTAATGGTATATATTAACACGAGTGTTAAATAGTAACAAAGAAATATACACGGGGTATCATATAGCACTGGACGTGAGAAATATTAAATAAAAGGAAAAAAAAAACACGGAGCATGATTTAGGTGACCGGTACATAACTTTCCTCTAAGCGCCGAAGATGCGCGCGCACGCGAGGCTCGAGCTCTATACGTATCCCAGGTGCGAAACTGCGGCCGAGTTTACGAAAGGGTGTGCCCGAGACTATCCTTCCCTTTTAACGCTGGTTGCAGCCATTTGCATACCTTCCCCGTGCTTTTCTCTCACGCGAGCGCGCCTATCTTGGGGTAGGTTAGCTCCGTCTATCCGACGCTTTTGCCGGGTCTTAAAGCCTCGCTCTCCTTTTTTTCTTTCCTTTGGCAATCTTCGAGTGACTATGCATCGCATCGTCAAGGGGACGACCGCCTTCCAAGCGATTCTTTAAAAAAAAAAAAAACGTTCAAGAAGGTGCGACAAGTTCAAAAACGAAGAGCCTGGCATTAAACGAATCGCTCAGAAAAATTCTCTACCTGTTTGTTTTCTTTTTTCTTTTTTTTTTTTAATCATAGACCTACTTTTTTTAGAGGTGCATTCTGATACTTCGCGCATACAATCCCCGTGGAACCTTTACCGGCTCACGTGAACTCATTAAATCCGTCGATTTATTCCTAATCTATTTTCTTTAGAGTACACCGTACCCCCTTTCCATGCCGGAGGTAACGAATCGCGGCAGTCGTCGATAATTTCCTGAATCGCAAAACGTAGTACATCCCGGGGTAAACCGCGCAGGGAACTAGAGCAGAGCTCGCGTATAAAAGAAAACGGAGGGAAAGGGGCGATTTAAACGACTGTTCGCTTGCTGGAAAAACCGAATTCGCGATGCATCTATCGAAACACCTTTGGCCGTTACCTTTCCGAGGGGCGGGCTCGACCGGGCGATAAATCGTCCCCGCGGGCTATTTTCGGCACGTTTTTATTTTTATCGAGTAAAAAGACTCGGCCCCGATTTCAGGATTTCGGAGTCGAAATCGAAAAGCGGCCTGGCCCGCCTCGAGGAAGCGATCGACCGCGTCTGGGACCGATTTCTATTTAAATTCGGTACACCATGGACCACAAGCGCGCAACGACCACTTCGGCCCGTACAGCAACATGAATTTCTCTACGACGAATCGACTTCGTCGCTCCGCGTGGTTTGGCCGAGAAATTCTCATTTCTAAGGCATGCATGAAGAAACCGGGAAATTCCTCCCTCGATTTCCGGAAACGTCGATCGCGAGGTCTGGGATAAAGACGCCGCTCTTCTTGGTGCGAGATACCGCCTAGATCTCGCGTTCCCGAGTAATATGTTTGGAACGCGTAGGCGACGAATCGGTTACAAGCCATCCTCCCGATGACACTCGATCGAGTCAATCTCCTCGGGCAAACACCGACTCCAGGGTGGGAAAGGGATAATCTACGGCACCCGGGTTGTTCGAAAGGGCGTTAGATTAAATCCGAGGGGTGCGCAACCGAGTTCGACTTCGACGCAAGATTCCGCGGTCGGACCTGCCCTGAGATACCTTCGAGATAGGAGGTATCCTTGGTCAAATCTTTCCGGAGATAGCCCTGTGGGTAACATCTTAAGGGGGAGGACGAGTCGCTTCATGCCGCTTTATTTCGGTAGACGCTGGTCGACGGGACCGGACGGAAAATGAGCGCAAAGGCAGCGCGATCGAATCCCGATTTGGGGCGTTTCGTTTTGGCGACGTTTTGCCGTTTATCGAGAAACGATCGGCGTGCAGCCAACCGCGGGGAGACGGAAGGTACGCGAGTCCGGCAAGGCGGCGAGGGGTCCGATATCGGTGGTACCAACTGACCGTGAAACGAGGACGCCCCGTCCTCTCCTCCACCCTTCGATTTCCCCCCAGCGCTCGATTCGCCGCCCCGGCACGCGACGCGTTGCATTTTCCGCTCGACCACTCGACGTCGTTTCGAGCTTCGACCGGTTAACTCGGATCAGCCGCGAATTTCCCTTTCTTTCCTCGCCTTGACACCGTCGAGTGCTTCCTTTGAAAGGACACGCTGATCCTTGGGAGACACACATTTTACAAACTCCTGTTAACGCGTTAATTTATAAACGAGATTAAGCGCGTTGCATTTTCCGCTCAACCACTCGACGTCGTTTCGAGCTTCGACCAGTTAAATCGATGCAAATTTCCCTTTCTTTTCTCACCTTCTTCCTGTCGAACGCCTTCTCCGAAAGAACAAATCGCGCTGATCCTTGAGAAATACAAATTTGACCCGTTAACCCGATCATTTGTAAACGATGAAACGCGGTTAATCCGTTCCTTGGTGCGACGAAGTTTTAGATTCACGTTCCAGGACCCGTTCGTCTTCGTATCCATGCCGCATCTCATTGTTCGCAGAGACGAAAGGTGGTCCTTAATCACGGAATCCCGTGCCTGGAGGTCGACACGAGTGAACTCAACAGCGAACCTCGACAATTACCGGCGGACACGAACGCCTTGCCCCGTGCTTTGCAGTTACTGCTGCAAAAACGATTATACCAGCATTACTTGCGAACAAATACCTCGCGGGCGTGTTTCTTCCTTCGTTATGGAAATTCCTTTTCCAAGGAAGCCCACAAATGTAAGCTCGGGCAGGCCCAAGGAACCCGAAACCTCGCCACTCGATTATCGTACCTCGCTAACTTCCCTTCAAGTTACTGAAAGAAAAAAAAGTTGAAAGAAATATCTCTCGTATCTTAAAAGTAGGAATTAATCGCAGGAATTGTTTCCTAAATTTGGACCGATCGACGCAAATTTTCCAGACAAAGTGTCATAGGAAGATAACTGGGTATACATTCTATCGACGACTTTAATATCCGTATCTATCAGGAAAAAATGATACACTCCTTCCTCATTTAACTGGACCTGTAGTGCTTCAGGTTAACACTGATGTACGCTGGATACGCGATTACTCCCACGGAGATTAAGGCCACGTGGAACATTTTCTCCTGAAAAGAAAAAATGTCATTCACTGATTCCACGCGTAATCGTCGAAGCCATGTTAAAACATTTCCTCTCGATCAGAGTATTCATCGAAGGAGGTAAATTAATTCTTTCGCCTCTACATCTCCCTCGTAACCGTCACCAAGGATCCAGATGTCCTTGTCGCGAAAAGCTACCTTGTCATCTCGTTCGCCCGGAAACTAAACCTGACATACTTTCCTCGAATAAAGTTTTTACAACTTCCTCTCGTCCGTACAAACGTTAATTATCATGTCCTCCTTCAAAGGAACACCTTCGATAAAAACATTAGCCGGTTAAATTATTTTTCGGCCATGTTTAACGCATCCTGCTCGAGATAAAATTCTTTTCTTGAGTTCAGAGTGCGGGTAAAAAATACAAGAACTTACTTTGAATGGGATGCGAACTCGAGGCGGCCCGGAGACGATGTTCCTGGCAAGGATCCCAGATCCAGGACTGGTCCCGACGGCAGCAACGGATCTCCTGACAGCAACTTTGGCCAATGCGAGCATCCCTCCCGATTTATCGTCTCACCTTCGACCTAAACATCGAGAAACCTCTCGTCAGCACGAAAATCCAGAACCTAGCTTCCGTCGACCGGAAGCGAACGACGCCTCTGCTGCGAAAGGACTTTCGGCGATCGTCCTGGAAAAACAGGAATGCATCGTTTTCCCGATTTTCGAGGACTCACCGAAATCTCGAAGGGAGCTCGTTTCGTCGAAGACTCGATGAGGCGACCTTACGATGCTCCGGTTTATACGACCGAGATCGAAGACTCCCCGACTTCTCGGCGAGGCTTCGGTGCTTAAACCTCTCGCGAGTTCCTCGAAATTTCCCAACAGTGGCAAACTTCTCGAGAAGTTTAAGTAATAACGACCGAATACCGGCCGAACCACTCCTCGTTGCTTCCACTCGCGTCGAGCACGCGTGGAAACGCTCGCGACACTCCTTTCGCCCGATAACGCGATCCTGGCTCGTTCATAAATTATAATTAAACTAACCGAAGGTGGCATAAGTTAAGGAACTTCTTCCAAACGAATCTTCGTCGATTAACTGTACGTATTCTGGCAGCGTCAAGGCTTCGCAGATCCAAAAACTCAGAGCGACGTTCACTCGCAATTTCTTCAGCAAAATCCGTACCTCGATTGTTCGCTCGATTACAGGTTGACGTAGATAACGGCTTCTCGGTGGCAACCTGGATGTTCTCGAGAAAAAAGATATCGAAAAGATGGCCGAACCTGATATTCTGTCCACGTCCACTGCACGGATGAAATTCCAACTCCAAGAGACCTCGGTCGGGACTTATTTATCCAGTAAGAGGCGTTCAAAAAAAAGCTTTTGGTTGATTTCGGGCCCAACTTGAAGTAAAAAATTCGCAGGCGTTGTGACTTGCAAAACTAATCACGGCTGATACCGCTTACCCTGTTATCAACGTGATACACCTCGATAACACCTCACCAAGTACGGGCAAAACTCTCCCCTTCTCTCGGCGGACTGGCGAGTCGCTTGTGCTAACACGAGTCAACGTACTTTGTCAAGAGACGGCTAACAGCCCGCCAAGAGCGAAAACCACTGGTGGAAGAGGTGACTGCGATCACGAGCTGGGTGCATGAAAAGACCAACGTAAGAGACCGATTTACCTTCAAGTAGATACGGATTGACCACTAATGGCTGACGGATGCGACTTCCTTAAACACCTCATTGCCAACTTCATACGGAGACTAGAGTCAAATACCTGAAAGGAAAGCAACATCGCCCGAATGACAAGCATACCGAGCACGGCTCAAGTTCCAAGAACTGAATTTTTCTTCATATTGCAAATATTAAATTAGTAATTAATACCGAGAACCCAGAGAAGAGTTTAGCTAACGGCTAGTTCATCCCTTTTTTTTTTATATCGTGTTTATCGACTTGTTTGTAAACTGAGAATAGTCTTGGATAGTTTATCGGTACCAGAGTCGGCTACCTAATGTCGGAATACTATATAAACAGATATAAAAAAATATATAACGTGGCTTAAACATAAATTTGTTCTCACACAATGTGTTTGCAGAACTCACTCTGATTCAAAACTGGAACCCGACTTCGTTTGGAATAATACAAACGATTCAAGGTAAATCATTTATTTCTTCCCTCGTCATCGCTCCATCTTTAGCATGTGTTATAGCAGCTTTACCGTTACAATGAATCTTGCTGTATGGCATGTAACATGAATCCTTATTTATATCTACATGTTATTCTATAAAATGGGTGCACAATTTAAGCTTTTCGGTAATTCTTTATATTCACAGCAATATACATAGGGACAACCAGAATTCCAATGCTAATTGCAATCCCATGAGCTATCTTCTCCTGTAACAAATATTTAAAAAAATTATTAGGTGAAATATAATAATTGAAACACTAAAGAGTTAATAGATATATATGCAGTAATCAAGACTTAATATAATCTGGGACATACCAATGGCAAGTTTTATAGAATTCAGACATTACACACGTGATTGAAAAATTTGCTACCTCGCTACTATCCATTATCTCATTTACGCAACTGCTTAACTGTTTCAAAAGTAAATAAAAGGTTTTTGGTTATTATCCAATGCTATCACTGTCTAATAAAATGTATGCAGGGACATCTAAACACCTGTGGTAATTCTACTACTAATTAATGAGCAAGTGCGGAAATACAAAATTCATGTTCCCTTTAAAAAATATATCACAACATCGATTGGCCTTGTAGTTCAGCATCGCTGTTCAAGGCAATATATAGAAAACGTGAAATAACCTAAACGAAAAATATGTAAAACGACAATAGTGTACTTTCAATATTAGAAGTTACATAAGATAATCAATTTCTTCTTTTCAGAATTACTTACGCCTAATGGTATCCTGACCCGGGGAGGTCCAGAAACAATGGTTCGGACTTGCTGCAACTTATAACCTGCTGAAAACGTGGATCGGGCAACGATCGATGAAATCATTTTGAAAATTGAAGAATTCTCGAAAGCCGAAGCGAAGAACGTGGGACAAGTGATCAAATTAGACCTAACACGCAGAACCAGTTACGCAGCTTCAACAGACACCACTAGAGGAATAAAAACGATTGGATGCTTCGCCACTTGCAGAGCAAGTCAAATTAGTAACAAATTACAATAAATTGGATACTTGATATTTTTTAAACAACTACAGTGAATGTCAAGATAACAACGTTAATTCACAAGAAGATTTCTACATAACTACTGAGAGTTGTAGGACGGTGAATGGTTTTTAAGTAATTTGCAACTAATCGATATTAAACGTTCTTATGAATTTGACTCACAGCTGGTCAAAAATTGGCGCCAAGTGGAAAAATGAGATCATTTGTGTTCAAACCGAACTTTCAATAAATGAACAAATTATCTAGTATGTAATCGTTTTATCTTTTACCTACGGTGTTTCACTTAATCGAACTTTATTTTCTAATGAACATAGGACACTGAAGAAATATTTTTAAAATATTCTGAATACAACCAAAGGAAAATGTTTAGGCATCTAAATTACCACTTAAAAAACCACTTCCAATATTCCGATCGTACTTGTAATCTTAAAGTTTCCGTAGTAAAATATTGACCAGTTTGTTCAGAAAATGGATATGGCATTAAAAACTACGTAAGATGGCGATAGTATCGTAACCCGGGTTTATAGTCAAATACACTAACCAATCAGACTCATCGCTGAACCAATTTACACCTCTACCTCTCTCACAAATTATGTAGAGGTGAAAATTGTGTTACTGTCGTTTGACTATCATCGTGGAATAGTTCATGATTGGGTTTCGAAAATTCAAACTGTTGTTCGATGTGTTAAATTGTGCTAAAAACAAAGTCTGGGCTATAAATAGAAGTTAACAATGACAAATACAGCAAAAGAGCAAATGAAAGACCTTCTAAACGAGTCCAAAAAATACCGTTTACGATCGAAGGAATTGAACTACAGATTCCCATCAAATGATTCAATATACAAATTACAAGTTGATACAGAAGAATTTGTTGCTGAAATGGACTTTATAATACCATGCGTGGAATATTCGAATATGAATAAGATGTTAGCTCGATGCAGTTTTGCGGTACATACAAATTTTCCTTTCCATACTACTGAATGGATTCAACGCAATTTTTTTTTCATTCCTATTTATTTTAGCAAGAAAAAATGAAAGAGGGTATTTGTTATTTAATTGAATCTCATTCTGTTTCTCAACGTCAACGAATACTTCATCGATTTTTAAAAAATGAAGCACTAGAGTATTCTTTGCATGAGCCACAAAAATATGGTTTGGATCCGATGTCTGCAAAGCTTGACATCACAGGTCCTGAAAAGATTAACAAACTGAATACTGTATTAAAGGAATTTCCTAGTGGTAACACAACTTTGAAATAGAAACATTTCATTGAAATAAAATGGAATCAATTGGATCCTCTGATTCCAAATCTATTCATTTGTAATTAATGTTGAAATCCATTTTGTAGAATGGTACATGATTCAAGTCACTGCACAGCACGATCACCGGAAGTTCATTTACAATGATTTGCAACGATTACCTGCAATGCACTCGATCCACATTACCGTTCTTCCAACTGGTCAACAAAGAATTCCTCTGCTATGTATAACAGTACCGACACCAAAGTCTCAATCTACTTACGATGTTTGTCAAGAGATTCACGAAATATTAGCCAATTGCAAATTTGAACTTCAAGCTCCTTATTCCAGTAAACAAATTTATTGGAAAATGCGACAGCGACAAAATGATAGAATGAAGGTACTTTATGTCCAATTATATAATTATTCAGAAATCTTTAACTAAGAACTGTGAATTTCATCGCAGACAGCAGTGGATGGGTTAGAATATACATGGCTAAGAGAATGGAGAATTCTCTTCATGGCAGACCCAATAGATGATTTGAAGTCAGTAAAAGAACTTCAAGACATGGTTGATCAACTTATTGCTAATAATTCCTTGATGTAAGTATTGTTAAATAATAATTAACCCCAATAGTTACACTGGCATAAAATTAATTAAGCATCTTTTCTGTACAGAGGTATAACCGAAACATCTCGATGGTTATTAAAGAAAATTGTTACAAGTGCATGTTTTTTAACAAAAAGAGAAATCGAATTAGCAATAAAACATGTTTTACCTGGACATACGAAACTTATGAAAGATATTATATTGTTCATAAATGAAAAAGCAGAAGAAGTAAAACCACTATCTTCCGTGAAGAGGAAAACATTAATTTTAATCATAGATGAGGTAAGACCCATAGTGTATTTTTGTTACAAAAATTCTAAAGAGCACTTACAAACTTTTTCTCACTAGCAAATGGATTACATTCCTTTTGAAGCAATGGAAATATTAAAAAATCATCCAGTAACACGTTTTCCATCACTACATATCGCCCGTGCTCTATTCAAGGAACATCGCAATTATATTGAAAATGGTTGTAGAGTTGTTAAGAATCTAGGAGACATCGGAACATGCATTGTTAACCCATCAGGAAATTTAATGAACATGGAGAAACGAATGAAGGTGTTTATGAAATATTGGTTGCCACGATGGACAGGTTTATACAATGAAGAACCGCAAGAGGACTTTTTTGAAAAGGCCCTCACTAATCATGATGTACTAATGCAAGTACACCATTTCGTTTAGTTTTATATAAAATAATACATACATGACATTAACGTTTGTTTAATGTTCAGGTATAATGGACATGGCAGCGGCATACAGTATTTGTCGGGTGAAAAAATAGAAAAATTACGAGTCAGAGCAATTGTCCTATTATTTGGCTGCTCCAGCACAAAATTAATACCTATTGGGGGTCGCTTTCCACCTTATGGAGTTTCAAACCAGTATTTAGCTGCTTGCAGGTCATTTTAAAAATTCTCCTTCTGTAATTTTTTTAACGTTTAAAGACCATTTTTTAATTAACAAATGATTTTAAAATTAATACAATTCATCAGATACACTTTTTGTGTTTGTTTGTAGTCCTTGCATTTTAGGAATGTTGTGGGAGGTGACTGATATCGATGTCGATAAAATGACAGCCTCCTTCGTTAGTAATTGGATACCGGCTCCACTTAATGCCCGGCCATGGACTGACGTAATTGTCAATGAATGGTGCAATGGAAATTTGAGTCAGTATTTTTCATAAATTCATTTTTATAGATTATAAAATAGTACGAATGTACATAAAAGAGATGATACACATTTACGTTAATATTGACATTCTATCTCTAAAGTATATAACATCCTTTATATATCTGATATGTATTTATTGTTATAATTTTATGCTTCAGAATTCAAAGATAAAACCGAGGATATTGGCTGCCAGTCGGAGGAACCAGAAATGCTAAGAGCAGTAGCTAAGTCTAAACAAGCTTGCTCGTTTTATATGACTGCTGCAGCAGCAGTTGTACGTGGTTTACCTATCATACACCAATAAAAGGTCGAAATTTACTGTACATTTATTGTAATATATTAAATCATCTAGATTCTTACTTTTTATAAAAGATTTTCATACGTTATTGATAATTTATTCAAGCTCTTTAATAAACATTTTCACATTTCGTAGCAAGTGCACGCGTTATGCTAACTCGACTTTAAACTAATAAACTCTTACGCCTATATATAAACAAAACAGAGTTGCACCAGTTGCAGCACTTGAACGTGCTATGAGAGTATAATACGTACACGAAATTCCACACTCATGGTTACCTATTAATGCGTTGCTCTTCTATGAGAGCCATTAATCGTTGTCGTGCCTTTTTACTATTTTGACAGGTGCATGAAATTAAGCCGGTTAAATGCTTCAATGTATACTCCTAAAAAAATTGAACAGCATATCGATCAGATATTATATTTTTTGCTAATCTTACCGTAAGGATTTTTGTGCATTGTTTAATTATCTAATAACATCACATTTAACTTACCTTATGTTCCTGCACCCATTCTTCTAGACTAATTTCGGGTAAATAGAAAGCCTTTACGTATTGCTCAACAAATTGTGAATGAGGCATTGGCCTTAGAGCGGTTAATTTTTCAAACTTTGATCTTAGTTGAGTAAAATCAAGCTGCATAAGAGCTCTACCTCCATTTGTACATTTTTTAGCATTTGAAAAACTGCAAAACAAAGAAACATTTCAGGTCCAGTCAATTAATGTTTTATTATCTTAAATTATATTTATGTGCTTTATATAACATAATAAAATGGTTAAATGGACTGTACTTGCCCTTCAACTAATGTGCATGCTACAAGTTGAGCAACGTTCTCCCATATCAAGTCAGACACTTCTCGTGATAACGGTACACGGCTTCCCAGCTCGGCAAGCCTTGTACTTAATACTTGCACATCCTAAAGTTAATATTCATATACCACTACGTACCACTTAAATAAATAATTTCCTATGCAATATAATCCATATTAAATTGGAAAGTCACTTACATAAAGTAAAGTGTCGACATAGGCACTGTGCTGTGACATAACATCTTGAACTTCCCAATTCACTTTACTCATGGAATTTAAAATAGCATTCGTATCAAATGCTTGGGATATCGCAGCCATATAAATTGGTTTCCTTAAGTCAACTGCTGAAATCAGTGTCTGGGTATAAAATTGATGTAAGAATTCATGCTGCGACCCATCCGTTAGATGTTCTAAATAAGGCCTTAGACTAATAAACTGTTGTCTGAGAAATAACAACGATTCCACTGCTACTATACGTTCAGCCAGACCATACACCTTTTCCGGTTGTTTTAAATTAACGGTAGATGAAAGCTTTGGTGGTATAACTTTATATTTCTGACTTACAACCTCTTCTGTAATGTGTTCACTGACGATTAAATTCTCTTTGATTCGCGCTAGTGTTAACTTCAATTTTGGGCTGTACAATAAGTCACCATTAATTTGCTGAAATATACATAATACAATAGGTATTTAGTTGGTTGTAATTTTTAATTAAAAACAAAGTAATTATATTATCACAAATTTATATTGTAACTTACAAGATCAGCTGTGAAGAATGAATGTACTGCATAAAAGCACAACTCAAAGAATTCAATCATGCTCTGAATAACAGCTACTGCAATTGATTGTAGTAATCGTGACATTTGTAAATATCTGCCACATACCCTGAGTATGCTCAACGTAGTGTTTGTAACCATAGGACCGATATGTTTAACTTTGGTTTTCTTTCGAGTCACTTTCAAATGGTCTGATTCTTCTACATATTCCCGCTTGAGTTCTTCCGGCAACTCATCATCGGAGTCTTCCGAGAAGTATTCTGATGGATCATCCTAAAATAAGTATGTAAATGCTTTAAAAATTCAATCTCAATATTTAGATTTCCTTACCGGTATGATAGCCAATATATCTTCATCGATTGTCTCATCCAGAGAAACCTCAAATGGCGAAACCCCACATTCGACACATCTCTGTAGCCATCCACCAGAATTATCATTTTCATAAAAATTCAAACCTTCTGGACTGCTTCGCACTTCACTGTTGTTAAAGACAGAATTCAAACTTCGAAATTCTTGGAGTTGAATTGCCGTGAAGTTAGTCTTAACAGGACATAATTTCCAACCATCATTTTCCAGAAATATCCTTAGTTCATCTAAACGGGATGCATGATAATGTGAGAAAAACGATAAACATTGTTTTCGTATAGATTTCTGAAGACTTTCAGAGCGGCTTGCACACAATTCTTCTCCAACTTCCATAAGCCTGTCACGATAAACATATATATATATGAAATAAAATTCTGAAAATTTGACAGAATAGTAAAAGAAGATATTATTTAAAGAAACTAGTTCCTCAATAAATTAATGACCGTACCACTGAGGAAACGGAGAGAATTTCTTAAATACGTCCAATCATGGTAATGAATAAATACCTATGAACAATTCCTAAGATCTGAACAAAATGTTCAAATGGAAAACATGTCAAATCAGTTCCTATCAGATAGGTAGATATTTTCATTTCTATGTCATGCCATATCCGCACCATGCCATTTTCTAATTTTTGGTCAATATACTGCTTATTGAAAGTTGCTTCTGCATCCTTTTTACTTGCATCACAATTCTTATGCATTTTGGATTTATTGTGCCAATTAACGACTAAATAGTACGATGTCAGTATAGTCCAAAGTGACTTGCACAGATCTATCAAGCAAGGTATAAATTTGTCATCGGAAACAGATTGACATAATTCTTTGTAAGGCTTTTTCATATCTCCTGACACATGTCGATAAACCGCTGCAAAAGCAGTATTATGAATGGCAGCGGTAAAATACATATGGAGTTGGTCCATTGCAGTTTGCATTTTTCCCAGTAATTTATAGGCTCCTTGAATCGATGAGTATGTCGTCATATCAAATTGTGTACACATTTTTGAAAGCATTACATCTAATTCTTCTTCGGTTTGTTCTAAAACGTCTTGAAGCTTTTCTTCTAATACTGCTATGCAATTAAAGTGCTTGTAAGTAATGGCAGCACTCTGACATTCTAATACTAATGAAATTGCACCAGGATAATTCCCTTCATTTAGGAGTTCTTGTAAATGATCTTCCGTTTGTTGCTGAAAAACAAACTCAGATTCAGATTTATTATTCTTCACATATTCAACATATCAAAAATGATAAAATTAAAGTACTCACTAATGTCTTAATTGTACTGAGATTACTTAATAATTCTTGAACGACTAATCGCTTGCGATAATTTGCTAAAACACCTAAACCAGTTGTTGTAAACTGACTTTTCGCCACAAGTAAGTCAGTTCTTCCAACTCTGCAAATGTTTATCATATCCTGAAGCTGTTTTTGAAGCATCAAGACTTTTTCAAATTCACCTTTACAAGCGTTTTGTTTTCGTAATATAAGCCTCAAGACTGTTTTTGACACAACGTCATGTTGCTGTTTCAGTCTTTTATAGCGTTGCTCTATTTCCTTGGAATTTAAAGTTGGCGATAGTTTATTAAGCTCATATCTAAGAGGATCAAAATTCACGTCTGTTCCATAATAAGCTTGTTCTACAGCTTCTAATAAATTCTGGTCAAGGATCAAATCACTTTTGTAAGAATGGTCACCGCCGGAAGGATCGCTATCGACTTTTTCAACTTCTACAGGATTCAGAAGATCAGGATGTAGGCCCATTGAAGGAACTTTTACCTGATTCTGAAAGTTAAAGTAAAAATTTTTAATCTAGTAAAATCTAGACACATTAATATAAATGGAATCCTATGTTTGTCTCAGAGAGAAGCAACGTTATCACTGTGCATTAGATTAAATTAAAAACAGGATTCCCTGAAAATTATATATAATATTCTGATTAATGAACATTTACTATGTTGTTAAAATGGTACATACTAACAACACTTTACAAATTCGTCAATTACAATACTAGATACACAGTGGTAAAAAAGATAACCTATCGATAATTACAAAACGTACAGAATGACGTTCAAACCTGCTTATTTATAAGTCCGAGAAATTTGAATTTCAAATCTTCCATGACACAGATTCAATAATTAAAAACTGTATCAAAAGCACATACTAATTAGATGAAAATATTTTAGAAATGTTGTCACATACTATGGTCATGGTTTCGCTGTACTAAAGTCTAGATGAGCATGCTTATGCTCCGCGATAGTTGACCATTGGACAAGCACTACCCTGACGTCCATAACCTATAATAAATCCATATTACCAAAAGTGGATTTCGTTTTGGAAATCGTTTCTCATATATATCTTGTGATTGGTTAATTCTTCTCTACCGTAGAACAGCATTTCATATAAGCAACAAGAGATGATTGGACTTTATTTAAAACTAGACCAGACTATTGGTCACATTCTCTTGTCACGTCGATCGTTGTCGCTCTTTTTGCATACTACCTTAAAGGCTAAGTCGGATTGTTGATATTCAGCCATATTCAACTGTGGTAGTGTGATCACGTTTTACCATAGTAACAATTAGGTAAACTGTTCATTATTTTGACGTACAATTTCTATTTAGGTTGACAAGTTTTTAAAAGCTTTGTACTAAAGAATGCGAGGTATATGATATAAACATTTTGGTTAGATTTGATAATTCATCATTATATATAGAATATTTTTGTAGTAATAATGTAAAAGATGTTACTTCGAGAATCTAAATCTAATGCTATATTTGTGGTTGAATATTTTCACAGAATTATATTATGAAAAGCAAATGTTACTAGTCATATTTTAGATCTATTTTATTTTTCTAGAATGACGGGTAAAAAAGATTTATGGGATGTTGAACAATACAAGCTGGAACACGAGTGCGAGGATCATTGGGAATTAAGACGAAAATTTCTTCTTGCCCATCATAAAAAATTTCCAGAAGATGAATTATTATGTTTAGCTCAAGTATTTATTAATGTGGAATTATTAGGATGCAGGTAAGTTAATTGTAAACTATAATCCAAATATGTCTAGCTAGATTATTTAATATCTATTGTCACTTAGATATCCAGAAGAGACAATGCAGGTAGTTGCTGATTTATCTCATGATGTTGCTAAAGATTACAGAGAGAAGCAAAAGACAAAACTTCAACGAACATTTGTTAAAGCATCGGATGTTGCAAATGCTAAGGTTAAAGGTAGATTAACAAGCTGTGAGTTCTTTCTATTAAATTAAATTTATTTTTTGCATAGTTACTTATTAAACTCAAATGATAAACATTAATTTCTGAGTTTGAAATTTTTAGGACTACGTCAACCACCAACAAGTCAAGAAAAACCAAATTCACAACCCCGTCGCCACAAAAATTCATCTCTTTCCACGGTAACTTGCATAAATGACATTCCAAATAAAAGATTAAAATTAGATACACAAAATCTTCCTTACGGAGACATAGTCTTGATCGAACATCCAGGGGATGCACCGCAAAGCATAGTTGCGAACGCGGTAAATGCCAGTGGTGGCAATTTGCAATGGAAATTTGAAAGAACAGAGAATAACTGGTAAGTAGGAAATATATAGTGAATTCAATAACTTCACTTTGTAACGTATACTTTTTTTTTACAGCATTTGTAATATTTTTATCGATACAACATTCTTAACAAAAGGACTGGGAATAAATCAAAAAGCTGCAAAAAAGGAAGCTGGAGAGAAGGCTTTATTAGAACTACGAAAATACTACTATACTATTCAGGTATAGCATCTCGTACAAAGAAATATTTTGATAATTTAGATTAATAAATTACTGAGTAAATTATATGTTTAGATCACAAAAGCAGCTAGAGAAGAATGCAGTACAGCTATAAGTGGACCTGCACTACGTGACGATAAAAAGAAGAATGATTCACTTCCTTGCGATAACATTGGGCAGAAACTAATGAAATTAATGGGTTGGTCCGGTGGAGGTTTAGGGAAAACTCAACAAGGCATTACCGAACCCATTACGTAAGTTGTATAACATAAAAAAATAAATTACACATGACTCGAACAATTAGATATTTAAATTATATCATCTGTTTTTTTTATATCATTTAACACAATACTTTTAGCGTTCAACAACAGATGAGTAGAAAAGGCCTTGGTTTGAATGTACAATGTTCAAATATGGATGTACTGAAAAGAAAATGCAAAGAAATATTTACTCAATACATCAGTGGTGATATGACATCCGATTTAGTGTTTGCTACCGATTTTACTAACGAGGAAAGAGCATTAATTCATCGGCAAGTGATCATCTTTTACGAAATCGAATAATTTTAAAACGATAAATAATGACTGTATTTTATTTCTTTTATAGAGTCGCTAGACAAATGGGAGTAAAGTCGCATAGCTATGGTCCAAAGGATCAACGGATGTTAATAGTTTCACGCAAGGTAAAACCACGAGAACTCGTGGAAGAGTTAAAAAACCTTGGTGGCTCTACCAAAAAATATGTACTCGTTGAACCATCGGGAACAGAGTAAACTAAAAAAAAACAATATTTGATCATATGTAGCTTCTATTCCTTTCTTTAAGGATTAAAATAGGAATTCTACCGAATAACTATTATTCTATGTACAATTGAATCGTAGTTCGTTGCACTATCTCTTTTTTCTTGAGATCTTTCAAGTGTTAAATTACAACACCTCGGATACAAATTCTACTAAAACATCTATCCTAATGTAGAACTCCCTTAACGGATAAGTCTCTAGATGATAAAGCAAATATTTTAAACTGTATTTTTTGCAAAATAAATTCATTGGGGAAAGGTGCAAGCGAATATTTTTTTTACACAGCATGCTTCGGTGTAAATTATTTTTTTACTCCAGCAGGTCATCGGATTCCTTCTGGAATACCTTCCAAGGAATTACATTTCGGAATCCTCCATAAGTCCATGGCAAAGGAAAACCGACGTTGCCCTCTAGAACGAAATTACCTCCAAAATACATATCCTCAAATAAATTCCGTGAAACAAATAAATCCATTGCCTCGATATCCGAAGAACAATTACCAAGAGGGCGGCATTCAAGGCCCGATAAAAAGGGTTTCCCGGTCTCCGTGTAAAATCGTTATTACTACAGAAGTACCCACACTCAGAGAGTGTCTCGCGTCCGCGCACCCACCCCCGAGCGTACGCTCACGAGCTTACGTACGCTCGCAGCTTCCGAGTCGAAAGCGAGGACGCCCGCCCTAGCGTCTCGATTTTTCGAGAAGAACGATCAATGACAATGACCATGCCCGCGAGGTCCCCCCTCGAGCAACCCCGTTCCAATAAAAACTATATCCCCCCCGCGACGTGAAATCGTTATCGCTCCTCGAAGCGATAGTATCGAGTAGCATATCTCGCGTCCGGGACCCCGACCCGGTCGAGTAAGCAAAAAGCGAATCTCGTAGGCGTGGGTCCGGGTGCTCGACGCGGGGTTACATCGTCCGCGTCGGGTGCATAAAGTACGCAGGGCCGAGTCGCGGTATAAATACTCCACGAGAGTGCAAAGCAAAAGAAGGATAACGTCACCTAGCCCCCGTCAGTGAGACGCGCGTACGTAAGGTATAGACGTATGTTTAATCAATGATGCCGAGCTTGCGCGATGTCACGGTCGCTGCGGCATCTGTCTGGGGCTCACCCCGCCCCTGAGAAAAGCGCACCGCGGCGCCCTTACTCCGCCCTGTGCGCGTCTCTCTCGGCCGCGCGGGGCCACCTATCGCACCCTCGCTCTCAGCCGCGCGGGGCCACCTATCGCACCCTCTCTCTCAGCCGCCGCGCGCCGCCGCCGCGGGCGGTTCGCGTCGTCCTCGTTCTATCGCGCACCCTCCTCGCGCCCTCTCGCTCGCGCCCACCGGCGGCCAGTCCTCTTTCAACCCATATCCGCTCTGCACCACCCCTAGAAAAGCTCGACTCCTAAAACGCGTCCGTCGGTGTGTAGTGGAGACGGTTACGGTAATACAAGCACTAACGCCTGGAGCGATCGAAACCCGCTCCCGCGCCCTCGGTCTCGAGATTCGAGTAAATATCGTTAATCGCCGCGAGTTATCGTGTCACCAGAGTCGGACGCCGCGCTAGGAGGGACTCCTCTAAGCTCCTCCGGCCCGCGGCAGAAATCCGGTAGAAACCCGCATTCGCAGCCCGGCAGGAACCTGGTGCACGTGCGCGGCGCGCCCGACCTAGCCCCTGGAGGTCAATTCTCCCGAATTTCGGACCTCTCCCCTCGTTCCGTCATATTTTTCTCCCGAGAGATGAACGCGTCGGGCGGGACGGACGCGGCCCGCGGAGCGGCGAGTTCCGGTCCCTCTTGAACCCTTCCCCGCAAAACCGGAAGGCGCGACGCGTTCCAGCACGTTCGGACACGAATCGAAGTGGGTGGATTACCGAGGCTCCCGATAGAGTCGGGTTAACGTCAAGTTACGTACGTTTGAACGTTCGCAGATCCGAGGAGGTGGAAAGAAGCACCGGAAGAAGAAGGTGCACCGGAAGATCTCGAAGATTTCGCGGAAAAGCCGCAGGAAACCGAAGTGGACCCCTCGAGGCCTAAACCTGTCCTCCAGTAACCCGGATATATTCCCGGTTTTTATAATCGAGGAAGGAGGATTCCCTGATAAGCACGGACCACAGGCCGAGGCCACTGAGAAATTTAACGTAGCCTAATTATATCGCACGGTACACCTCGCCTGATAACGAAGATTACGAAAGGGATCGTCAGGATACCGAAAAGAGCGAATCAACCCCGAAGATAGACCGTTCCGACGCAACGATTAAGAGATATATATATACATAAATATATAATCCGTTACGCGATTAATATAGAATACGTGATAAGCATTAAGAGTCTGATAAAACGGAGCACCGAACCGAACGTTAACGCGTCGTCGTCCTAGACGAGAACGCGTTAGAAGAAGAGCACTCCGTATAACACGGCGGATAAGAATTTTCACACGTTATATATCTATTATTAATATAAAGTATGGAATATTAAGAGCCTAGTCTGACGCGGCGGGTGAAACGTCGAGTTTTTTCACGCAAGTCCCTGGAAGGAGGACGTTGCCCTCGAATAAGGGCGGACGGCGTCTGGACGATTCTACTATAACGATATACGTTACGTTTCTATTGATATTATTCTAGTTTCATGAAATCATATCACATATTATATACGGCACGAGAGCCTAACCATGTCGGGCCTAACCGGTGTTGAGCCGCACGCGAGTAATACTCGATTCTACACGGAATCGCGCATTTCTTTGGAACGGGCGGATCGTAGAGAAGGGAACTTTTGAAAAAGTTTAATCGATAGTTACACGTCGTTATTGTTTTTAATGCGAGCTCTCGCAAACCTCGGCGATGTCGTCGATATCAGGTGAAACGTTTACCTCGACGTCCAGCAGAGACAGAAACGATGAATTTCGGAAAGAGTGGAGAAAATCACACTTGTGCCAATGACAATATCGTACGGTATAAAGGCGGTCTAAATACGATCGTTAGCTTTGAGCAAAGCTAAAAGTTATGTAAAACGTGGACGAGTGCAACGCGTTTATCCTCCTAGGTCGGATAATACTCGAGGCGTGGGAAAGAGCTCGATCGTCGATAATTCCGCTCCTGTGAGAATTGTCTCTAATCGTGGAATCCATTTACAGACCGATTGGAAAGGAGTGTTTTTAATATGCCTCGGTACATCGGGAATTTGTGCTTTACTGCTATATTATTATTAATTGTTCATATCAGCGGTCAGCAGGACGAAGATATACCCCATAATGAGTAAGTGCCCTGCGTAGGAGGAGAGAAAGAATTTCCTCCTAATTTTCAGTAAATATTCAAAGTGGCTATTTAAAAATCTTTGACTCTTCGAGAATGTTTAAACCAAACGAATAGCGATGAAATCTCACGTAGCGTGACCGGCGGTCAGCGACGTACGTTTTCGTCGATAAAGCCATAAACGCATCCCCTCCCGAGTGACGCCATAACAGTCCGGCATACTTAACGCTTCTACCGTTTTATTCTCTACAGGGAATAAAATAAAGAATGTTGAAGATTTATGTTATGGCTCGTTTTGGAATAATAATTTATAATAGCTGTAAATCTGAGAGAATTTTTAACGAATATTCGGTCGGTTCCAGAGTGAAGAACTGGGCTCTAAAATTTGGTGTGGACCTTTGGGCATTCGGGAAACAAGTCACCAGAATAAGCGAGATACAAAGAGTAAGTAATAATTTCTATAAAACGTTTACTTCTCGTGGTGTCTCTTCGTCGAGCGGAGAAATATTAAAAAGAAGTCGTTTCAATATTTTTTGCCTGTTTCATTAGAAATATCATAACGTGGATGCCGATATCACAAGGAAGGATGGGCTCGTGCTAGTCCGTGATATGGCGGTTGAAGTTAAAAATATGATGGATTTCAAAATTAATGCTATAATGGTAAGCCTCGGTATCAAACAAAAATAAATTGACTAGCTAACTTAGTCTTCACGGCAAATTTCTATTTCCGATTACACGCTTATGGTGCATGGATTTTTTTCAGAGGTTAATGGACAGCGCCGAACAAGCTGCAAAGGAGGGTATCGTCTTCCCTAAATATGCTTCTCATCAGTCGAATGTAGGTAAAACGAAAGTTGATGCCGGATCAGTGATGACTCCTAATCGACACTTTGATCATCTGATCGTTAACGTGAATCTGTCCGAAGTATTACTACCGGAGGGGATCGGAAACGACGGTAGGAACTTAAATTTGTTTAAAAAATTCTCTGATTATTTAAACGTCTGCGGAAAAGGAAGGAATAAATTGATTTCCTTTTTTCCAGAAAGCCAAGTAGCAACGGGTATCCAGTGGAGCGAGTTCTTGAATCCTCTGTTCGTTAATAATTACAACAGCGATCCCTCGCTTTCTTGGCAATATTACGGGGATAGTTCCGGTTTCTTGCGTCGTTTTCCTGGTAAGATTTCCTTCGTTCCACCTCGGCATTAAATCGTTGAGATGTAGTTATTCCGAAAACGTACATTCCGTCAGTAACACCAAGAATTTGAGTGGACATCGGCTCGGTAATTTGTTTTATTTCTACTTAATTTCCAGCGATATCTCAGGTATCCGGGGACATACCCTTTCACAGTACTCTGGACAGTACACGGGGGTTCGATGAATTTCGAATTTCGAATTGGTTCGTCGGTGCGGCTACCAGTCCAAAAGATCTTGCCATCCTGATCGATAGTGCGAGCTTTTCACCGGGACGAATTCGGGATTTGACCATTGAAACGACGAAAGTCATTTTGGATACTTTGGGGCCGGATGACTTCGTCAATGTATATAGATATGCCGAGACTACCGAAGAAATCGTCCAATGTTTCAAGGATCTCATGGTGCAAGCGTCCCCGGAAAATATTCGAGAATTGAAATTCGCTATAGAGACAGTATTACCTGACACCAAGGCGAACATATCCGCGGCGTTTAACGTAGCCTTTAATATTCTACACAAGTATAACCGAACTGGCCAAGGCAGTCAGTGTAACCAAGTTATCTTGTTATTGACTTCTGAGGCGAGAGAGGCTCCTATGGAATTAATAAAAAAGTACAATTGGCCTCATATGCCAGTTAGAATATTTGTATATCAGATCGGAGGAGGAAGAAGTCCAGAGCTTCAGAGCGTAGCTTGTACAAATAAAGGTACCAAACGCTGACTTTCCTATTATACATTAAAAAATGTTATCGCGTCGAGAGCTGATGAAGAGTTACTGACATCTCATTTTTTGTTAAGGTCATTACTCAAGGATTACAAGTATCAAAGAAATAACTACAAATGTCTTCGATTACGTTAAGGTACTCGCACGTCCTATGGTGTTATATCAACACGATCATCCTATTCATTGGAGTCCTGTTCATGTGACAGGAAAGGTCAGTTCTATTGGAAGCATTACCATTGCAAGTGCATACCATATTAACCAATTATCAATTCAATTTCAGATCAATAAATATACTAAAGAATATTCGGCGCAACTTATGACATCCGTAACCGCACCTATATTAGATCGCCGAAATCATACGGTAAAGTGTAACAAGGATAACGTTTAATGGAAATTTGTTTTAGTTAATAATATTCATATTTTACATTTTTTTTCACTTCAGGTAAAATCCGCAAAAATATTAGGGGTAGTTGGAACGGATGTACCTGTGGAACAGGTGCAGAAGCTAGTACCTGCGTACAAGGTACATTTTATTTCAATTTAACGTCATGAATTTAAAAATACTTTATAGAAAAATTTGACACTTTTTTACTTTTTTAGCTCGGCGTGAATGGATATTCTTTCATAGTTGACAATAATGGCCGCGTTCTGTATCATCCAGATTTGCGTCCAACGGTAAGGAAATTTTAATAACAAATTACTACCATCAACGTTATGATACTGTACGGTCATAATACAGTCTTCCATGCAACGACAAACCGATTATCAAATCGTCAATAATTTTTTATATTCTTATCTATTTTAGCACGATGAGTCTTCCATACCTAGATTTGTAGGCGTGGATTTAACTGAAGTTGAGCTTGCCGATTACGATGGACCATTCCATCCTGTGAATAACTCCTTTTTACTCGACGTAAGTAATTAACAAGAAATATTTGAAATCGCACTATTAATACATCACGAATATCACTACCGATTTAACGCGCTTTTTCCATTCCCAGCTCCGACGCGATATGATCGAACAAAAAGAAGGAGAAACTGATTTTGCAGTCAAAATACATTACGACAATATGGTAAGTCAGAAAAAACATGTACTCGCGTTAAGATATACTCCTCTTAAAATGAATGAATAATACCGATAATTATTGAATTTACAGAAAAGAGTCGTAATTAGGCGGCACAATTACTTTTACACGCCGATAGAAGGTACTCCTTTCTCTCTGGGGTTGGCGCTGCCAGAAAATTATGGAATGTATGAATTACTGGCAGAGCAGGAAATAAAACACGCAACAATAAATGGTAAATTATAATTCCAAGATTTGATATTGTAGAATCTTAAAAAAATATGTGCAGCATTTAATGGCGTCTGTTATGTGCAGTGACTGAATACTTTAATGGAACGAATTGGAAAGTTCACCCTGACTGGGTGTATTGTGAGTACAGCGCTTCCTCTGAAAAAATATTTGCCACCCCAGAAGAGCAAATACTTCACTTCCTGGGCCGCTCGCGTCAGCCTGGTTGGAAGTGGATGTCTTTGAGACCAAGGAGTCCAAGCTCGCATCATAAGCAAGCGAGCATACCTGACAAAGACGCATATTACTGTAAGTACCCTCTTAACTTAAATACACAGTGCCTCAGCATTCCTTTACATTTATTAAAAATTCACTTTGTTTCTGTAACAAACAATTTCATATCAGAATTCACGTATTTCAGGCGATAAGACGTTGGTGCAGTCACTGGTTTTAGATGCCCTAGTGACGGAAGGATTTGGCAGAAGTGACGGAACTGCTTTGCATAAAGAGGAGAATCAAAAGTAAGTCGATTGTTTTTAAGACTGTGGACCTAGAGCAGACTAAAAAGGTATACGAATTCAATTTCAAGCCTAATTGCACAAGCCCACGTTTCAGATCTGTAATACTGGACAATGTGTCCCAAAATTATTTTTCACTGTTACTAGTATGCTTTCGTTATTAAATTCGTTCGAGAAAAACATTCTCAGTCTAGTTATACCAGAAATATGGCCTTGTGCAAAATTGATCACGGTTCGGCTAGTTTTTTGTTCGCACAACGATGTTGTATCAATTTATTACATTATCCTGTGTGTCTCCATCGCTAGCCCAATTGCCATACTGATGGCTCTTCTGCACAGGTAACGCATTAAATACAAATATTTTTTTCAATTACCGTCATCGTGTAACGTAAACGTATTTCGTCAATTATACACGCGTTCAGCTCAGTAATGACCGTTGCATAAAATAGTGTCCGAAGAAAAAAGTGAAGGTACATCGAATTTAATATGCAAAGTGTACCGAATAAGTCAACGTTTCTTCGATCAACATCATGGGATAATCACGCTCGTAAATTCCGGATGTGATATCAATCACGATAGGTTCACATGACCTAAAATTATCTACATCAAAGGGAAAGCACCGAGATGCGAAAATCGTATGGGTCTAATTACCCAGGGTGACAACCTGGAAACCCAGCTCTAAAAAAAAACCTTCGATTCCAAGAGATTCACCACGCATAAAAAAACAGCAAAAAATCAAATTCGAAAATCGGAAACACCTATACTTTGTACCGGGTTTTTTTTTTTTTTCGTAAAATCTATAGTGTCTACTTCGTTGAAGGTTTATTATGTCAATAGACCTGTGTGCATAAAAAGTGTCTTTCCGATTTTCTTCATTCGTGGTAGACTGCAAAATTGGACGAGGTCGATCAGATAAAATTCGACATCTCTTATGAAGCGAGATCGTTAAAAAATTCCCCTTGGATGAGGAATATAAGAAGAGAAGGAAGAGGTGGAGATCTAATACCTGCGTTCATTGTGGTTATAAAGTGGATTTGGGTTAAATTTGTATACTCGTTGTATTATGCTGCACCTGTATATATCTAGTGCTAAAATTTACATATATCCTAGTTGATGAGTACCGATATTTGTATCGTACAAATATTCGTCTTGGCATAAGTAACCGGTATTTTCTACGCAACTTTGAAACTCGCAGTGCGTTAATATCCATGGTTCTTTTCAGCCAAGGGAAAGGAAGATTTGGAGTAACCCGTAGCTTTATAGCAACCAGAAGTGGCCTTCTCCGATGGCACGATCATCAGCAAAATGAAGAGATAACGGATCCTCGGTAATGTCTAGTCCTGTTCCACTTTTAATTGCATGGTACTTATTCTAAATTTTAAACACCATATCCTTTACTGTGCCAGGCATTTCGCGAATGTATATACAAGAGCCATGGAAGCATCGTGGTATAGAAGAGCTGTTGACCAACACGACGTCGAACCTGAGAGTTTCGTATTCAGTGTTCCATTTAATGCCGGTAAGCAAATCATTAATTTCCTCCATTAATCATCCTCGGTTTTTTTAAATACACGTAATACATATGAATCCAAAAAAAATGTAATCGGACCCTTTATAAGAATATACATCGGTATATTTTATCACATTCGCACATTTTCTTATATTTTAATCTGCCATCACTTTTCCGTGTTATATCTTTTAAACGAGAACTTTTCAGGGCACTTCCCACAAGGGACACTTATTACAGTTACAAGTTTATTCAGCTCTTATACGCACATAGTATAACTCTTACAACAGAACACAGTTCACATTACATCGAGGTACAGCTATATCTTGTCGATCTTATTTTTCCCCGGTGGAAGGCGGTATTCAAATACCGTATTACCACTACTTTATTAAGTTTGTTCTATTGTTGATAAATAATTCTCGTTATTTTACAAGCTGAGAGTACTTCACCGCTGGTTACCGCTACGCACGCCGTTTTCGTAGAAAGCAAAGGACATCAGGCACCAGCTGCGGTTGTAGGATTGCAATTTCGACACTCCTCATTGGCATCTCATTTTCTGAACGTTACATCGACCGTAAGATAATACATGACATAATTATAACGATATCGGAAGATTGAAAAAATTTAGTAGACCTAGTATATCACATATCATTCCTAACGTGTGTAAAGTTAAAAAATTGTACAATTTGGAAATTGTAGTATGTGAGCATAATATGATATACAGATTAAGCAAACTGTGACAATCGGGTTTTTAATCTACTGTTTTCGTATTTATTAGTGCTCCGGGAAATCAGGTTGCAAGAAGAACTGTGCATCGGAAGAACTGGACTGTTACATTTTGGACAATAATGGCTTTATTATAATCAGTGAGCAAAATGAACACACAGGGAAATTTTTCGGAGAAATAGACGGCACTATCATGGACTCCCTCGTACAAGACCGGATATACAGGTAGGGATAATTATTTCACTCCGCAATTATAATTGAATCAGTCGTCTATCATAGTGATTTTTTTGGAGATCTTGGGTTTTCACCTTTTTTTTTTCTTTTTCAAACAAATGTTACTTATGGTGAAAATATATTCTTGTTTCAGGAAAGTGGCAGTAACGGACTATCAGGGTTCGTGCTATCCACAGGAATCTCACATTTCCTCAGCTACTACGACGATTTCTCAGTCGATCGCCAATATGATTTCAATATTTGGAAGTTTTCTTTTAGACATGACATTCCGATGGTGTTTCCATGGCATATGGTTACCAACTTGGGGGTTGTCAGAAGAAATACAAAGTAATGGTAAATTCTTCGCGATTCCTTGTATCAAATTACTCACAGAAAAACAGATATCCTACACATTCTACACAATCATGAAAAATGTATCTGTAAAATTAATATTTTTTCTAGATAATCACATATATACCGATGATGACCGGATGCAACATTTCGGACCACGAGCAACCGATTCAACCGATCGACCGTTCCTAAATAATGAAGAATTTGCTACGACCCCTGATGCAATTTTAACTTCGCCATTCAACCCAGCAGGAAACTCATCGGGAACGCACAATTATCCATACAGATTAAGTTCATGCGAGAAGAAAACAGATCTTTACATTTTACAGCCAGAGCGACTTAATACCAGCGGTCAAAGTAATCCACTCAAAGGGAAACTTACTAATTGCCATGTAACTGGCTGTGAAAGGTAAATGCACCATTCATTTTCTTTATTATAAATATAGTCGTTATTTGATTAATGATAAATTGTGAAAGATATGAGAAGTTTGGTAAATATCAAACTGCCTAAAACACTTTAAGGAAATGCAGAATTCATTTCAGGATGTTCCGATAGCCATATGCACATTAATACTAATGTACTTTTTCTCCCGCTTTTATAGACCCTTTAGTGTGCAGAAGATTCAGCATACTAACTTAATTCTACTGGTAGTAGACACATTATGTCCTTGTGGAAGCAAGAGGCTTACTATCGAACCTGTACAAGTTGATATTCAATCAGGGGCATGCACTACTCGAACGGAACATCTGTATCGCCGGAGGCCACCAAAGTGTATAAATTACCACCCTGAAGAAATGGAGATCAAATTTTGTGGCGGAGTACATCGTTACGTGCTAACATTAGATTTGTTTATCATTACACTCCTATTAAACTTCACATGACTTATGACAAGTTAATAAACATATTCAAAATGATCCTTGAGAGTGTGCAAGTTACGTCCGTATGCAGGAATCTCATGGGTGCAAGTCCCCTTAATCGAACCCGGATCGTCGTTATAATGAATAATCTTTGGAAACAATAAGCTCAAATTATCCTCCCCATTGTATCATACCTCAGCACTCTTCCGCAATCAGTTGACAATAAAAATGTGATTTTTAATTCGTTATTATTAACGAATAAGAATTATTTTACAAACACTAACTGCTCTGAATATTAAATGTTATGAATTTCAATGTATTTTATATTACGCTTTCTATACCTTTATAACTACGATTACACCACCAAAAATGTTCTGTCCTCCCTCATTTAAACAAAATGAGATGATTGACAAGTGCGCGATTGCATGACCTTGCCTGTGAGCAATCTCTCATCTCATCTCTGAGAGAACAAACATCCTTTAACATCTTTTAACAACTTTTAGCAACAAGTCCAGCAAGCTCTGCGGCGATTGCGACCTCTTATCACGGCGTGTTATCCGGGGCAACCAGGGGCCAGTCCGTCGGCCCGGACCACGACCGCCAACGACCGCTGACCGGACTCGGGTCCCGAATTGGGCCCGGCCTCAGCTCTTGAATTGGACTCGGCCTCGCCCAATCCGGCAGATGGATCGCGGCCAGGGGTCACGATATATCAGAGTTTCTGGCTGAGATAAGTTGCGCCGCCACTGAGGGGTAACAGGTGGTAAGTACGTTAGCCATCCATACCAACCACCAGGGGATAGCACAGAACGCGATCAAGCGACCCTGCTCGTGAGCAATCTCCCAACTCATCTCTGCTTTTACGTGGTGAATTTCTCAGTATTGCACTGCATATCGTCCAAGTGGCGAGGCGTTTCTCTCGGTTATGATATTTCGTGGTCGAATGCGCTGTAAGTGGCGTCCCCTGGTAGGAGAAAAACTAGTTGAAGGGCAACACATTGAAGGTGTTATCATTCATTCATGGGCACAATTATCGAAACGTGAATTGTAATCTGATAACTAATGCTCGGGAGACGTAGCTCCGTGAATAGTTTAACTTCAACCATTCACGAAAGGTGAAACATTCGAAAGATGAGCTGGTTCGACTTAAAATCCTAGCCAAGTTAAAACTTCTCTTAAGAAGTCGTTAACTATTCGGTATCTATGGTTAGTTAACCTCGAATTTAAACTATCAATTCCGAGCTCCGATGCAACCTGTCTCACGCATGGGTTCTCACTCACCCTTCGAATTCAAACAAACCATCGTAAGATCGAAAATTTCTATTATTAATTATCCTTGAATGAGTTGTCTCTGACGAAAATTCCGTCAAATCAGAGGGTCACTTATCATCTGTCACATTAGGAAGTATTCGAACTTGCGGTCGGTTATTAATTTCGGAAGATGTATGAATATTGTCGAGATAAACGTGTGGTTGTATGCTTACAGATTAATGTACACAGTGTGTGAAAATTGTTGATTCGTAGTTATCCGATATCCGGCTGTTACGTGATTATTGTCAGTGCTCGAATACTTGTGGGCATAACCTTTTTATGTTGCTCTTGCCTCTGACTTGCATCGAATTTCCGGATGCGTGTAAACGAGTACAAGACGCTGTTGTACCGGACTGACATCACAGGTATGCTCGATTAATTGTTGCTGCATTTTTATAAAGGAAAATTTAATGCTAAATTTGGGTTCGTACGAGCTTCATAAAACACTCTTATACAAACGTATGTTTTAATGTGTGCTACTGACTTCATCACTTGACTGGGTGTGACAAGTACACTTGCTGCATATATTGCAACTGATACTTTCATATTGTAAATCTATCGTTCACAGAATTTTTTATATAATTTTGTTACTAAAATATAAACCCAAGCAAAACCTACTCCCGATCAAGTGGAAAAATAAATTATGAAATAAAATTGATAATCCTCTTAAAAATGTTAAGTGAGGATCAAAATCGTATTAAAGAACTATAGGTTAGGTAGTTAACATGAAATATTTTTACAGGTTCCGGATACGTAGCGCGAGTGTCAGAAAAATGGGCAAGATCTTGTCAAAAATTTTTGGCAATAAGGAAATGCGTATTTTAATGTTGGGGTTAGATGCTGCTGGAAAAACTAGTATCCTTTAAAAAACTTCTTTTGGAACTTAACTGTTATTTTTAAATCTATTGCTTCATCTTTTTTGAAGCACGAACAGGTGGTCTGAGTCATTGAACTAAGTAACATACGGTTGCAAATTTTGCACTTTTAGCCGTTTTCATTACCACAATACTTGACGTTAAAATGTGCAGCTGGTTTGTTACACGAATATACTTATTTTCCTTAATAGTTCATGTCAGCTATACTGTATAAACTCAAGTTGGGACAGAGCGTAACTACCATACCTACTGTAGGATTCAATGTAGAGACAGTGACCTATAAGAATGTCAAATTTAATGTGTGGGTGAGTGAAATACTTGTTATGCCTAATGTATTTAATATAATATTTTTTTATAAAATACGAAAATATGTAATATATTTTATATGAAAACAAAAGTGTTGCATGAATTTAATAAATAAATCAGTTTCTTTATAACTTGTTTTCACAGGATGTTGGTGGTCAAGATAAAATAAGGCCACTGTGGCGGCACTATTACACTGGAACACAAGGACTGATTTTTGTAGTGGACTGTGCCGATAGAGATCGAATCGATGAAGCCCGTCAGGAGTTACATCGAATTATAAATGATCGAGAAATGAGGGATGCCATAATTCTTATTTTCGCCAATAAACAAGATCTTCCAGATGGTAAATAGTATTTACCAACATGTAATCTGGAGTAATACGTAATGGTGATATCTTAGAAAGGGCAAATCATGTCCGGTTCAAAGCCTATATAACAAAAACAAGACTAAAGTCACAATGGATAAATTGCAATTTTCAATTATACCTTTTTGTACAATATTTAAACTACTTCACCAGGTTTAAACAGAATATATTATAGAATATATATTTTCAGCAATGAAGCCACACGAAATTCAAGAGAAATTGGGTTTGACAAGAATCCGGGACAGAAACTGGTATGTCCAGCCATCTTGTGCCACAACAGGAGATGGACTGTACGAAGGCCTTACGTGGCTTACTAGCAATCATAAATTATGATTAAATAGTTAATTATCTTTGGTCGCACGCACCAAGAGTAAATACCTGTATCATGATTGCATACTAATGCACCCATGTTGACGCTCTGTAAAAACTGAAAAGAAACTTAAGTGACCAAATTTCATCAGTTTCATCGTTTGTGCGGAAAAATACAAATCTCAAAAAAACTTTGCCGTGATACAGGTTACTGTAACATTAGGACAACACACCTGAAGGTACTTCAATAAATATATATATATATATGAAATTGCGACGTGTACAGGGGTGTTCGTCTCAA
This sequence comes from Orussus abietinus, assembly GCF_000612105.2. Taxonomy (NCBI): domain Eukaryota; kingdom Metazoa; phylum Arthropoda; class Insecta; order Hymenoptera; family Orussidae; genus Orussus; species Orussus abietinus. The sequence goes on from NW_019395981.1 coordinate 1,787,101, forward strand.
ACAACCAGTAGTATCAAAATTACTCTCAGTATTGGCCCATATATGATATGCTCGTCGGAAAGCTTTGTTATAAAAATAATTTATTATTTGAGAAACGTTAAATTATATCTGGCCAAATGGCGATAAAAAGGGAATTTTTGCTTTGAAATTGCAGAAAATTTGGATGTCACGGTGACGCGTCATAAAAATGGTTAAAAAATGGTACTGTTAGACTTTTTGGAGTTACATAGAAAAAGCATTACATCATACATGTATGAAATCTAAGGAAAAATATGAATATGCTATATATCACACTGAAAATATTCTTTTATATTTACATGACATAATACATAAATACTGAAATCATATTAAAAAGAAATTCAAGCCTTATAAGCCATTGCATCCATGGAAATATATTTGCCATTCTTAACTTCACAGATGTTTGAATAATTTTAATTTTCGTTTCCAATGTCTGTACTCACAAATTGCCTTCATTGTCAAATAATTTTCACATTACCATTAACAGATCTATTTCTGAATAGTTATTAACAATATGAAATGTAAAGCAGAAAGACTTCCTTGCGCAATCAATGTATCTTAGATGACCATTTCTGGGCTCTGTTAAAGTCATAGAACTTCTGCTATATGTCGAATATGTTAATTAATACATATTGCATAAGTTATTAATATATACGTCTAATTTAATAGAGTATGGAAAGTGTTCACTTTGTAAGCTTGTATTTCCAATGATGATTTTTTATTCTAGACATGTAAAAACTGTATTACCTAGCTTCTAAGATTTTTAATACAACCTCGTTCCAAGATATGAATGTTAAAGTGCAAAATTCTATTTCTTTGAATTGATGTTTACAATTTTTGAATGTAATCATTTAATGGATATGTAGAAGGTTTAACGCATCGACGGATGCCATGAATACAGTGCCGTTTATTTTGTTATTCTTCTTAATGTCAGTGTCAATGTAGCATGTACGCTTTAAATTACATCACTATTCCTCTCTGAAAACAATGGAGATTAAGGTGATGCTTTTAACCTTCCAAAATTATATTGTTAAGGCAAGGTTTCTGTAAGCTTTTTATTTTAAGTAATTTATACATTTTGTAATTAACACCGGAGAAAAAGACATTAATTTTGTAATAGAAATTGTAAGTTCAGGTAAACATTCATAAAACATAATTAAACTTTAGAAAACAGTCCTTAAAATTCAATATTGATTCACTAATACATATTCCCCTTAGATAATTATTATGGAGTTACATATGGTGAATATCAATTTTAAACCAACGAAAGCATGTGTCGAAATGGTATAAGTGAAAGTGCAGATTTTTAGAACTATAAAATATGCCATGGGAACGTATAATATACTGTAAATGTTTTACAGCTTTCAAAAAGTTAATGAGAAGCAAAAATGAAAATAATAACTAATTCAGCCACTGCTATAGATGTATAGAAAAATTTTATTTTCAGATTTTAATGTTCTTTATCATACGTGACGTGTCACACGTGTTACCCGTCTTATTCCTTGCTCCTTCGCCCCTCTTTAATCATTATACATTATTCTCATTTTAATGAGATGTTGAACTCAGGTCAAGGTGTGTCCTTTGACTTCCGCGCCACTCAATGAAACTTGTAATTTCTTCGTTTCTGTCGGTAAAATCGGCAAAAGATGACCAACTAAATTTCTGCGTATAATACAGAGTACATCGTAGTTTAGCTTTTACATTATGAGATGGCGACACCTGTGATAGACCAAGAATTAAAATCCGTGGCTACGCTCGTCCCCTCTTTACTTCATAACCTGCGACAGTTCACGAACATCCCGTGAGCTGTAAGCAGCTGTAAGCACGTACAAACATACGTACCGGTCACAGTAAGCGATTCACTCCCGAATTTCCAATTTTGAATTTTGTAAAATAATTTCCGAATATCAAAACCTTATTTGGAGAACTTAAATCGAGTGTTTCGAATTTTTCCATCATTCAATAGAAGGTAATGTTATATATCCGTTTTTCCACATCATGCTTCGGCTCAACAATGTCCAGGTTATAAATTGTATTTATGTATAATTTTTTTTCTATACTTTGTTATTTGAAATGGACTGATTTGTTTTTTGTAGGAATTTGGGAAATTTGCATTGTCTCAGTAATTCGACTTTGCGGTTGACATCTTAAGAATGGCGAAGTGGGGTGAAGGAGATCCTCGATGGATTGTGGAAGAAAGGCCAGATGCGACAAATGTCAACAATTGGCATTGGTATTGTAATACTTTGTTTTTAACCATTAAATAAGATTTTATTTTAATTTTGAGTCACCATTATGTAATCAATTTCCTACATTAAGTATGAGAAAGAAATTCTAGAAGCCTAACTTACGGAAAGTTCTAGAATTCTGCAGAAAGATACAGAACAATTCAAACTGTTTCTCTTTTTTCTGTTTATGGTAGAATAAGGCAATAAAAATGTCTTTAATCTGTTTTCATTCATTAAAGGTATTTTTAAACATAAGAAATATTTTGCTTATTTATTTTTATAATAAGTAAATAGTGGTGGTCTTTTATATGCTCATTATTAAAATATATGAAACCTGGAGTATCAAAGGAAGTTACTCAACTTTTTATACTACAATGTTAAATATTTAAGCTAAGTTTTATTGCTTATTAGGACTGAGAAAAATGCCTGTTCCTGGTCGCAGGATAAGATAAAGGATTTATTTACGAATTTAGTCATCGAAGGAGATGGGAGTAAGTTGTTTCATTTATTTCTCAATGAAATTTATGTTAATTAATAAAATCCCATTACTGTATTGTAATATTATTATTTATAATTTTCTTACAGTTAAGTGCATTGTAAAAGAAATAGAAAAGCAAGAAGGTGAAGCAATAGCAAATAATAGAAAAGGGAAACTCATAGTTTTTTATGAATGGAATATTGTACTTAAATGGATCTATGACGGAGATTCCGATAGCAGTATTGAAGGAAAGATCAACATTCCAAACTTGTCGGAAGAAAATGACATCGCAGAAGTAGATGTATGAATTGCATGCCTATAATTCCAAATATCTAGACATTTTTTTCCAATACTTTCATTTTCAGTAGTTTCATTCTATTGCGGTTTATCATTCGAAAAGTTAATATGAATATTTTGACAATAACTAATGCTTTTGTAGGTTGAAATTACTTTGAAGGACAGTACGGATTTAGGAGAAAAAGTAAAACATTTTTTGCATACTGTAGGAAAGAAACTTATTAGAGAAAAATTAAAAGAATATGTCAGCTCTTTAAAAGATGGTAATGTGTTAATAATATTAGTATTTAATATAACGATTAAACTATGTATTTAGTACAATGCAAGCATAAATAATAGTGAATTATGCACAATGGTTTCACTATATTTCCAGAGTTCACAAAAGGAATGATTCTTCCAAAGAAAGACAGTGTTGCCGAAAATATATCAAATATAACATCAGGATTTGACGTTAAGGTAATTAATATATCATTTTAAACAAATGTGATTAATTCAACAAACTAGTAATCGAATTATAAATTTAATTTCTAGATGAAAATGGATTCTGTTATATTGCCATCATCAAAAGATAGTTCAACAAAAAATAAAGTTGCTACTACAACACTAACGCAGCAGCAGCAATTTCAATGTAGAGCAGCAGATTTTTGCAATGCTTATCTAAATCCTCAGGTAATATAATCACACTTTAAATCTCCATTATTTTGATATGCATAGTTCATCATATTTTTAAATATTGTTCATAGATGGTGGAAGTCTTTACGAAGAGTTCAGTAAAACTTGATCCAAAGAAACATGGAAAGTTCGAGCTTTTCGGAGGAAACATCCATGGTGAATTTGTAGATATAACTCCTACTAAAATTGTGCAGAAATGGCGGTGTAAACAATGGCCTGCTGAACATTATAGCGAAGTGACTCTTGAAGTAAACGAAAAGAGTGATCATACGGAAGTTAAACTCACACAGATCGGTGTTCCAACCAGGTAATTAAGGCGTATTATTCATGTATTTAAGATTTTAGGTTAGATATTTTTAACCGAATCACTGCCATTTGCTATTTTCAGTGAGGAAAAAGTAACCAGGGAGAATTGGGAAAGATATTACTGGGATGCTATAAAAAGGAGTTTTGGTTTTGGGTACTTTATGTGATCTTGCTATGAATTGACCCAGTATGTATTTATTAATAGGTAGTAACAATTGCGATGTGTTGTGTATACCTTATGCTAAAAAGAACCGTTAAAAACAAAATTATTGTTTCACAATGTTAGATTAATATTATCGTTTAATTATGGCACGTAATCAATGCTAGCAATGCATGCAAGCAGATTTTAAATCTGCAGCAACGTTGCGTAATAACTTTGAAGACAGGCGTATGATTAGTTAAATAAATTGCAGAAAAGCTTTGAACATTTCTTTTTGTACATCAAGCAAGCACTATAAAATTATGATTTAAGTTTTTCACATATTCAGAAAAATACTGCCACTACGAAACAATGGAAGTACTGGGAAAACAAATATAATTGCATTCATTGAAAACATTTATTGTAAAAGAATATTGCTACTTTCCACAGCCTTATAATGTATAACACCAGTTACTGTATCGCATTTAGCTTATTCTACAAAAATAATATATTTTACAAGACACAATTGTAAGTATAAAATGCCATTACCAATCAGTACATATTAAATATAAGAATTTCTATACGAAAGTCACTATAAATCAATAGGAATGAGTACTGTATAAAAGTTTTTTTTTAAACCTACAAACAAATAGTAACAATATTTAATTTGTTCGTTATTTAGTTTTAGGCAATATCTACGAATGCGTGCTAAGAAATTTGCATTCACTTAAACAAAGAGAATGATATTCGAAAATAGATGTAAAATTGATTTTTAATTGCAGACGTTTCTATACGTTTGACAATTCGAGCTCATATTAGGGTCTTTTCCCAGATTACTGGCATGAGTTGTTGCATGCATTCTTTAAAATAAATGCGAATGATTTTCGGTAATATTTAATATATAGTTCCTCTAATAGAGAGAAATACTATTTCTAGTACTTCGAAAATGTCATTATAAATGAATTTGTTTCTTTAGTAAGTCATGCCGTAAGTTGTTTTTTTAGATTATCAGCCAATTTGTCCATGAACTCAAAAGTCTCAAGATAGTCTGACCGAGTAACTTTGTTCATTCCTTTAATGCAAATGGCAAGATCTTTTGTCATAGAACCAGACTCGATTGTGGATACACACACCGTTTCTAGAGTCTCGGCAAATTTCTTTAAATCAACGTTATTATCCAATTTAGCACGATGAAGTAGACCTTTGGTCCATGCAAATATTGAGGCAATGGGATTTGTTGAGGTTTCCTTTCCTTGTTGATGCATTCGATAATGGCGAGTTACAGTACCATGGGCAGCTTCGGCTTCGACAGTACGACCATCCGGACAAAGCAGCACAGATGTCATCAAACCGAGAGAACCATAGCCTTGTGCAACCGAATCCGACTGGACATCGCCATCATAATTTTTACAAGCCCACACAAAACCACCTTCTGATTTCATGGCGTAAGCAACCATGTCATCAATCAAACGGTGCTCATACCACAACTTCTTCTCTTCAAATTTACTTCTATACTCTGCTTCATAAATGGTTTGGAAGATGTCCTTAAATCTTCCATCATATTTCTTGAGTATAGTATTCTTGGTTGATAGATATAGAGGGTAATTTCTAGATAATGCATATTTGAACGAGCTATGAGCAAAGGCTTCGATACTCTCATCCGTATTAAACTGAGCTTGGGCAACACCTGGTCCTTTAAATTCATTTACAATATGTTTAATAACTTCGCCAGAAGTTCCTTTCCAAGTGATCTCTAATGTACCAGGACCTGGGACTACAAAATCGGTAGCTTTATATTGATCGCCATGTGCATGTCTTCCAATAATAATTGGTTGATTCCAATTGTTTACCAGCCTAGGAATGTTTTTACAAATGATCGCCTCACGGAAAACTGTACCACCTAATATATTTCTAATGGTTCCATTTGGACTTTTCCACATTTTCTTTAAATTAAACTCTTCTACTCTTTTCTCATCTGGAGTAATTGTTGCACACTTAATGCCAACATTATAGCGCTTAATTGCTTCCGCACAATCAACTGTAACTTTGTCTTCAGTTTTATCTCTATTTTCAATTCCTAGATCATAAGTATGTAATTCTATATCTAAGTATGGGAGAATAAGTTTATCCTTAATCGACTCCCAAATAATCCGGGTCATCTCATCACCAAGAATATCCACAACGGGTCCTGCCTGTAAAAATACAGTTGATCATTTTATAATGATTAGAATGATTTTATCAAACATCCTTAGACGGTATTAGATATCTCATCACTTTTGTAATAAGCAAAGCTGATATGACGAAACTTAAACATCACTGTAATTGTAAAATCAAAGTAAAACTTGATGGCAATAGAAGAAACGAATAAGGCATAATAATACCGTGATATTGCCTCATAAATTTGAACCATTATGAAAGTAAATATTTTTCTATTTTTTAGAAAAATAAATCTCCAGGGACATAAAATACCAGCTCTTGATAAGCTTCATAGATAAGGCACTGCCTAATGGAAGAAGTGGTTAACCATGGCTGATAATACAATTTGATAACCAGTGATGAATTGATAACGGTAAAAAAAAAAGGTCAATTACTATTCCCCAATATTAAAGTTATTACTTCTAAGTATATACTATCTGTAAAAAAAGTTAAGGCCACTTGCTCATATAAATCTCTTATGCAATCCTAAATGATAAAATAACTTTATCACTTCCATACTACTAATGCACATTCAATGCCATTTAATGTGTTTGTCAGTACAATTTGTGCTCTTCGACCTTTGCACCAAGAATAATCAGACGGTTCCAACGCTCAGTTTCCTATTATATCTCTAACCGAATTCTATTGTTTTATCAAAACGATCTAGTTAGTTATAATTGCCGTGTAACTAAATTCTATATAATTGGGGACATTTATTACAGGTAAACCAAAATATTTCCATTCTTGTATATATAGAGTTAATTTTTAAAACGTTCACGTTCAATATAAAATCTATGAACAAATACATGTATTACAAAGTTTTGTAGGAACATCATTGAGAATTAACTGTCGAGCTTGACTCAGCAAATATTTATGAAGCTTTGATTCTGTAGTCATGTACTGTATCCAATATTTTCCAAAAATGAAAAGTAGCCATAAACCCTTAGGCGCTTATCTACATACCTTTATCTTAGCCATCGTGCTGACCGGTGCGACGTAGGATCTAACGAACGACGGAGAAAGAAATCTCTGCTTCTGCGAACCAACTGTCAGGGAGGAGAAGATCCAGTCGTCGGGGCCAGCGGAAACGGGACGGCTGAAAAAGTGAGCGGCTCGCTTAATCGTGCACCTACATGCCCCGGAGATGTGCGGTGAAAACATGACAACAGGTTCTTTCAAATCCTTGCACTGCCCACTAGATATTTCTCTCTCGCTTCCACGAATGCTTCGACTCGATGTACTGTCTCACTCTGAATTGCCACCTTCGTAACATTCAGGCGCCCGTCGCCTCCCCACTCTTCTTCTTCGTTCATGGTCAGCACGTGCAGATCATAACCATTGACGTCACCGGCTTAAAAGAATCAACCAATGACTTTGAACGATCGAGAAGAATAATCACGATAAAAGGGAGATCAGGTGTACCACATTTTTCAAGAACCAGTTGGAAGAAGAACTTTAAGGCGCAGTCCTATTTAAAATGGCTACTCAGCTTGGAACGTAAACTGGTGAGAGTTTAGCGAGTATATGTTTTTTCTTTGACTGTTTTATTTATCTATAAAATATAATTTAAATTTGGGTTAGATGCCTGATTGCAGTGGATGCAGTTCGAAAGATCTGCTGGTTCCACTTGCAGTAGCCAATAGGAGAGCAGCATTTCTTGTCACTTTCCCTTGGATCGCCGATGATGGGTGCTTTCTGATTGGTCAGACAACGGGGGATTTACTTTCGGCGCGAAATATGACGTTTTGCTCCGCGCGCGCAATGGAAACTCGACATGAGTTCGAACACGTTGCAAGTGGTGATGCCGAAACTTCCGGGAACGGAGCTGTCAGCAACTGTCAAATTGGGCCAAGCGGAGAAGTGTCAAAAGTCTATCGAGGAGGAAAAAGACAAAGCAACGTAGAAGCCAACACTGACATTTCATGTGAAAGGGAGAAAAAAGGAACAGTTAACAGAAGAATTACACGCCGTTGGTAGAATCATGGATAAAGTACAACTAATTGACATACTTTCTAAATACAACCAGGAACATCTGCTTCGCTTTTGGGATGAACTTTCAGAGAGCGATAGATGTCAGCTCAGACAAGATATTCTGGAACTTGATCTCGCAGAGACCAAATTATATTTTTCCAAAGCTATGGAAGGATTAGGTAACAAACAGTTGTTAAAAGAGAGGATTAGTCCGATTCCATCCGAAGCGATATCCTCGTATCGGGACATTAGTCCTGAAAAGGTGCAACACTACGAGGAATTAGGATTAAAGGAAATTTCTGAGGGGCGTGTGGCTGTCATTTTAATGGCTGGTGGTCAGGGTACTCGTTTAGGTATGACAAATCCCAAAGGAATGTGCGATGTTGGTTTACCTTCCTCCAAGACGTTATTTTGCTTACAAGCAGAACGTATACGATCTTTACAAAATATAGTTGAGAAAAAGTTTGGAATACGTAGCAAGATAATGTGGTGAGGCTCTTGGTTTCAATAGAATCATGTGAAATAAGCATATCTGTATATCGAAACTTGCCTTTATATATAGAACATATTTAATTTCAGGTATATACTCACAAGCGAGGCAACCGATCAGCCTACAATTGAGTACTTTCAAGCAAACAACTATTTTGGCCTCGATGAAGAAAATGTGAAAATGTTCAAGCAAGGCATGCTTCCTTGCTTCACTCTTGATGGAAAAATCATTTTAGATAAGAAATACCAGATATCTAAAGCCCCTGACGGTAATGGTGGACTGTATCGGGCACTTAAAGTTCAAGGAATATTGGATGACATGAAGATACGCGGAATTCGGAGTGTACATGTACATTCGGTTGACAATATTTTAATCAAAGTAGCAGATCCTGTCTTCATAGGGTACTGTCTGTCTAGATCGGCAGATTGTGGAGTCAAAGTATTAGGAAAATCATCTCCCACTGAAGCAGTGGGCATCGTTTGCCAGGTAATACTTGATTTCCTTAAATGTATGCTACTTATATCATGGTTCTTTCAACTAATAGCAATGTGATTAACAAATATTTTAATGTTATATTTTTAAGTTCTACAAAGAATTAGAAATCGAACGGATGGTATAAAATTTGCAGGTTGACGGAGAGTACCATGTGGTCGAATACAGTGAAATTCCTCTGGAAATTGCCCAGCTTCGTAACAACGATGGTCAATTACTTTTTAACGCCGCCAACATTTGCAATCATTATTTTACTGTAGATTTTTTATATGAAATTGGACATAATTGTGAGACGAATATGGAGTTGCATGCTGCCAAAAAGAAAATTCCATATGTAGACGACAATGGCGTAAAATGCACGTCAACAATTCCAAATGGTATAAAAATCGAGAAATTTATATTCGACGTGTTCAAATTTTCTACCTACTTCGCAGCTTTAGAAGTAAAGCGCGAGTATGAATTTAGTCCAGTAAAGAATTCCGACTCTGTTGGAAACGATTGCCCATCTACTGCCAGAAAAGATTTGTTAAATCTTCATCGGACCTGGTTATTAAATTCAGGAGCTGCGTCGGTCAAAGGAGACGTTGAGGTGTCTCCGTTGATATCTTATGCGGGAGAGAATCTAACCGAAATTGTGCAAGGAAAAGATTTCGAAGGACCATTAACATTGAAGTGATATGTAAATACATGCGTAATGTGTAATCCCTTCTTTACTAACGGACGGGTCGGATTTTAATCTGTACCATGAAACTATTTTATATGCTTGTTATTCTTTTTATATTTTTTTAGGAATTATGAAATCTGTATATTTTGGGATCATGGGGGTGATGTTACACAAGAGAATAAAATAATTTCGTACATTCGTTACTAAACATTTTGAGCAGCGGTTGTTCATGATGCGTCCTGGCTGTAAGAAGAGAACGGTATCCAATCCTATACGTCGTAGTTACATTCGCGATGTATTTTGAAAATGTCACATGGGACGACTGAACATGTAGAATTAAATTATGCAATTTCATATGCATATAAGTCTACATCATTTAAGATCGGTATTAAACCTACTAAACATTTTTAAAACATTCCCACACACTCCCCGTATGCTACCCTGTACAGTACTCTATTATATTAATTTCAGTTAGGGTGATGTAACTGACATTACACAGAGGGAGATAGGATAATGAATACCGGACATCCCGTCGATCACACTTCAATGTTAACGATTCAGGTCACCGCTGTGGCCAATGATTATATCCTTAACCGACCTGCGTCACAAGAGACGGAAAATATCGGTTGATCGGTACATTATAACTTGTTACGGTTAAAAGGTACGTATTACAAGTTCGAAAGACTAAGAGCCGACATTAAATGATAATTTGTCGATCCTAGGAGCCGTTCGTACAATTATCAAAGGTACATTATTGTTAGTCATCTTTTAACAAGAGCAGATCTCGAGTAACGTGTCTTGGAGCAGACTTTGCGTCTTCGCTTATGTAAGGCGTAACGCACGTCGTAATTTTTCCCGAAGATCATATATATAACTAATGTCGTGACAACCCTAATTCAGAAAATTATTCGGATAACAGAAAAATTGTAGTTCATTTTACGTAACTGCCCATTGTAATAGTTCACAATTATGCTTCAGGGACAGCAGATAGAAATGCGTTTAAACTTATCTCATTAATAAAATAGAAGATGATCTATTATAACAATTACATAAAACAACATAAATTTAATAGATAGCTCATTTCTACAAACGTTACGCGAAGCGATTTTAAATTGAATATTTAAATCGTTAGTTTTGTATATTTTTTATATTGTTTCTTTTTTTTTTCTTTTTTTTTTATCAGACAGCATGCGATGAAATGAAGTCCAATAGACGCCACATGCAGAAGCGAATAGGTGGTCTCCCCTCCCATTCGACGAGAGGTAAGTACTGCAATAATGAGCGAATACGAGAACCTATAAAGCAGGAAGATTTATCACAACTAAGTTAGTCCCTGTTTCAAAGTCAAACCGGTAACAGGTTTAGGCACCGTCCAGATACAAAGCCAAACCGCGATTTTCATCTAGAGTAAGTACAATCATTTAGAGAGAATTAGAATTAAAGAAAAAGAATGAAAATTTTCTCTGTCAAAAAAGGAAATGCGCGGGAACCCTGTTTAAATAATTTTGCATTTAAATTTGTATTGGTTACGACAATCTCTGATGCTCCAATTAATCTCTATTGTTGCGTCTTCGCGTTGCTCCGTGCATGTAGGAGCTCCAATGCGCAGCGCAACATACCTTGTAAATATCGTGTATTGATATGTGAATATGTTTTATTCGTGGACAATCGAATACTCTTCTTAATCGAGCTCTTTTTACACGCTTCGTCTTTATATTTCTAGCGTCGTCATGTCGGTGCTTCAAGATTCTCCCAACGCAGTCCTGGATAAAACCATAGTGAACCGATATCTTGACTTGCCTCAGCCAGATGACAAAGTTTTGGTACGATACATCTGGATAGATGGTACCGGAGAAGCCTTGCGCAGTAAAACCCGAACCCTCGATTTCATCCCAAAGGACCCTAAAGGTCGGTAAATTAAAAGAAAAATTTAATTCCGCCGTTGCCATTAGCAATAAAAAGATGGTTTTGAATTTTAACAACTAGTTTACGTAAGCAGATGACGTAACCGAACATCCATCAGCGGTTTCAGAAGATTAACGAGTCGTCCTTGTGATTTATTGTTAGACCACATTTTCATACATTAACTTTAAGGAATAATTTGATCTCGAAATAGTGTACGCTACTCTTGTATTACTATTAGGCAGGACAAATTATTTACTGCGGCATTCTTCAACATCTTGCACGCACGTGTAATACTTAATTTGAGTGCTCCCCTTTTTACTGCAGCTATTACGCCGATTATTGCTTTCCGAGCGTTCAAAAGCGTGGACTAACATATAAATCCAAATTGATGTGGTCCGTATGTGTAATAGGCCTGCTAGCGAGGAATTACGCAAACGAAGTTGCAATGAACTATTTCCCCCTTTTTTTTTTCGGGTTGCCCAATGTGGACGTACGAAGTTACAATTAACTATGTCTCCCGTCTTTGCAGATTGCCCAACGTGGACGTACGATGGTAGCTCCACGTACCAGGCCGATGGGGCTGACAGCGATATTTATTTGTACCCTGCTGCTCTGTATGACGATCCCTTTCAGAGGGGCAATAACAAGTTGTTGCTATGTGAAACCTATTTGCCGAATAAAAGACCGACCAAAACCAACAAGCGATGTCTGGCCAATGAAGCCATGGAAGCTGTAAAAGACTTGGAGCCTTGGTTCGGGATCGAGCAAGAGTACACCCTCCTGGACATGGACGGTAGGCCTTTTGGCTGGCCTAAAAACGGATTTCCAGGACCCCAGGGTCCTTATTATTGCGGAGTAGGTGCCGATAAGGTGACCGCCCGCGAAATCGTGGAGTCACATTACAGGGCATGCCTTTATGCCGGGGTCAAGATCGCTGGAACGAATGCAGAGGTCATGCCGTCCCAGTGGGAATTCCAGGTCGGCCCTTGCACGGGAATCGCAGCCGGAGACGACCTCTGGATGGCTAGATTCCTGCTGCATAGAATAGCCGAAGAGTACGGAGTAGTCGTGACCCTTGACCCGAAGCCCGTTAACGGGCCCTGGAACGGAGCAGGAGCTCACACGAATTTTTCGACCAAGCCCATGCGCCAGGAGAATGGGATCGCTGAAATCGAACTTGCTATCGAGAGACTCAGCTTGAAGCATGCCAAACATATCCAAGCTTACGATCCTCATGGTGGAAAGGACAACGAACGTAGATTGACCGGCCTATGTGAAACCAGCTCTATCAACGACTTCAGCGCGAGTGTTGCTAATAGAAACGTTAGCATTCGCATTCCTCGAAACGTTGCTGAGGATAAGAAGGGTTATCTCGAAGACAGAAGACCCAGCAGCAATTGTGACCCGTACTCCGTCTGTGAAGCTCTTGTGCGAACATGCATTCTCAATGAATAATACTAATTTGTCCTTATTCTTTTCAATTTATCAGTATAGTCTCCAAGGAATATGAAGCTTCGCATTTAGAGATCAATTCGGTTGTGTTAGGGTGCTGAAAATGCATTTCACATTGTAAATGCTATCAGCTTGAACGGGCATATCTTGACAATACTTGTTGTCCTTGTTTGAGAGTTGGATTTAAGCTTCGCTTTATCGTAACAATCCAGACCGTAACTTAGATCTACTATGCTTGTATTGGCTGATGCGGAAAAAATATAATTAACAATAAAAAGAGCTTGCTTGAAAAAAATAGATGAATTATTCTACTTTTATTGCGCTTTTGATCATTTTGCAAATAAAACCCGTTTTTAAACTATTCATGTGGTAATATTTCATGTAATTTAAAATTTTTCATTTAGAACGAATTCTATTAATTGTTAATCCCCGGGCTGTGAATTTTCGTATTTTAAGGCTTTTATTAAATTGTTACCGACTGAGTAAAATAATGTCTGCATCGTTCTTGTAAGAAAAAGAATGTAGTACTGAATCCATCTTCGGGCGGCGCTATCCGACTTTAGTTTAGAGTGGTGTCACATTTTCCATGAGAACTACTCATCTAACTTACTTGATTTCATTGTCAAAAATAATCCAGGTTTTTAAACCAGAGACTGTTTTAAACATTGTTAAACATTTTTAGAAGACACGTACGTTTTACTATTTTAAACGGTAACATTTCTATTTAGCTATTTTATCGATATTTTATATATATATTAATGCAAAAATGGGTAAAACGTCTAAAGATAAAAGGGACATTTACTACAGACGAGCTAAAGAAGAAGGCTGGAGAGCTAGAAGTGCATTTAAACTTATTCAAATTGACGAGGAGTTCCACATATTTGAAGGTGAAGAAAAATTTCGAAATAAATGCATCCTATTTTGTATTATAAAATTTATCGCTGAATTTATTGGTACAGGTGTAACTAAGGCAGTCGATCTGTGTGCCGCTCCAGGCAGTTGGAGCCAAGTTTTATCCCGTAGATTGAAGTAAGTGCAAATTATGAAGCTTTATTTATAGTATTTAGTACGATACATACATATAATGGATATGAAGTCTTTTCAACCTTGCTTTAAATCTGAATATTACTTTTATAGTAAAGCATTACAGGATGATACTTCAACGCAGCAGAAGGAGCCTGCTAAAATCATTGCCATCGATCTACAGGCAATGGCCCCGGTGGAAGGAGTTATACAATTACAGGGCGATATAACTAATGTAGTTACCGCAAAGAAAATTGTTAGCTACTTTGGGAATACACATGCAGATTTAGTGGTTTGCGATGGTGCACCAGATGGTTAGTTCTCTACAATTTGTTATACTGGTATTTTATTAAGATTTTATTAATTACCTATAGCATATTTCAGTTACAGGGCTCCATGATATGGATATATATATTCAATCGCAGCTTCTTCTAGCAGCTTTAAATATTACTACACATATATTAAAACCTGGTGGCACATTCGTGGCAAAAATTTTTCGAGGAGATGATTTATCCCTTCTGTACTCTCAGTTAAAAATATTTTTCACTTTTGTATATTGCGCAAAGCCAAGAAGTTCAAGGAATTCAAGTATCGAAGCATTTGTCGTGTGCAAGGATTATTTTCCACCAGAAGGTTACGAACCACACATGCTGAATCCACTCCTGACTCACAAACCTTATGATGTAGCGGAGCTAACTGGGATTAATAGATCCTTTGTTCCTTTTGTTGTCTGCGGAGATCTTTCTCAACCTGATTCTGACACTTGCTACCCACTGAATGTAAGTCAATAGTAAAATTACTTTTTCATGACGCAGTAGTTTACGGCATTATTTTATAAGGCTTGAAATTGCTATGAAATATAATACCATTCAAATATTTTTGTACAGCTTGGCAATGAAGAATATGAACATCGTGAACCAAATATGCAGCCAATACATCCGCCGTACGAAGAAGCAATTGCTTTACAGGAAAAAGTAGACTTAAAGAAACTCACCACCAGTGTAGTAATTCAGAATGACCCAAAAGTGTCGATTGCAGAGTTTAAAAGAAAATCTATTCAACACAAGGTTAAACTCGGAAACTGTCATAACGAAAAATGTGAAACGAGTGCAGAAAACTCCATGGCTCTCTCGGGAGATACAGTGACAGAATCTTTAGCTAATCTATTTGTATCCGACAATCCTAGTTAATACTGTTCATCAAAATTAATAATAACAATCATTTAAGAAATTTGTATAAATTCTAATATTTCTACCTTTTATCTTGCAATATCTTTTCTTAATAATAGAATACATCCGAAGTCGTACGATATCACAGAGTTTATAGATCACTGTTTAGTTTATAAGCTAACGTTACACTGCCATGTCAAGCTGCACTGATTTCAAATGTGACACTTGTCTCTAGAAAGACAGGAGTGGGAATCTGGCATTGAATAGAGACCATAACAACTACTTAGGTAGATCATCATCCTGAGATAAACACAATCGTGACCGACATCGTGACCTATCATCGAATATGCCCCCGTTAGAGGTAAGTTTCGATTGTGAAATAGTTTATCTTCTATCCTTAAAATTATATATCAAGTTAATTATTTAAACGGCATTTTTTCGATTTCGATAGGAGAAACGTTGTAGAATTTGCCAGAAAGTATTCTGTTGCGTGGATTGTCGAAAGGCGCATCAAACAAAACGACATTCCGAGCTGAATCACGACTGTCCAATATGTATGGTTCAGAAATTAGCTCTACCGAAGTGCTATGAAAACTCGGAATTATTGTATCATATAGCCATCACTCATCTACCACTGATATGTACGCTTTGTGGTGAAGAATACAAGAAGTACAAAGACTTGGTGCAAGCTGAAAAGTGCACCTGGTGGATGGAGCGTAGCCAACATCTACTCCGTCGAAGTATTCCATTTCCAAAGTCATTACCAGTATTGGATACACCGTCTCCATTAAACGACATTCAGAAACATTCCGAATCGGATATAAAGAGACTATCCGTTGATAACGAACGCAATCGTGGCTTTGGTAACTTCACCTCTCCTCCAGAGCTATCGAGGAACACTAGTACACCTATGCACATAGCTTGTGCAAACAAAACTAATTATCCACAATTTAAGACTCCTAATGTACCAAACTTTTCTCTAAAAACGCCGAATACGCAGACTCCAGCATCTTCCATGTCTTCAACTTACTACGACGCATATTCTTTACCTACAAGAGACGATCTGGAGAAAGACGACACGAAAGGGACTACTCGTAGTGCTTATCTCACCGGTCTTTCTTCGCTGTCGAAGTCACAATTATTGGATGACAATTTTAAGTTGTTGGACATAATCCGAACTCCTAGTGCCTGTCATAACAGTGAATATCAAAAGAGCAGTGCTACCAGAAAATTGGAAGTAATGAGGGAAGCAGAAGAGCCAAACCTTTCCGAAGCTGACATGGAACTAACCGAGATTCAAGGAGCCATCATAGATTCCAATCCGACGGACGAAGAGTCCAGTGAGTCCCTATCAAAAATCAGTCGTATAAGCGAACGCAGGGAATCCATTAAAAAAGTCCGTTTCTCTGATCAATTTCTTGCCAAAACAGAGACCAGTAGCAGCGTCGGATATAATGTAACTGAAAATGAAATATTCTTTGAGGCCAGAGAGTCAATTTCAGAGATAGCTGTTGGAAACCAAGAAGAAAACCCGCCGCAGGAGGACGTTAACGTGAAAAGTAAAGGAGATAGCAACGCGGACGCGAAAACCACTGAAAATCTGAGCAACGGCAATGCGGCTCATCCAATTTCTTGTCGGTCTGGACAATCACGGGTCGTCATGATGTTATTGTTGGAGAACAATGGTAGCTTAAACACCACGGATTTGGTTCCGTTGATTGACTCCAGTCTTAAAAAGTTGGAGCAGACTGCGGCGATTGAGTTAAATGCTATGAATCGGACGGATGCGACTTCGTCGAAACATATGAGGACCATTACCTCGTCAGACCGCTACGTTAGCGTTTCTGCCGTAGAGAGAACTACGGGCCACAATTCCGCGTTATCAATGTTCGGAATCCCTAGGATATTATCAACGTCGAACGAGGAAACAGGCTCCAAAGGAATATTCTCGGCTGTGGCACGTGCAGTCAAGTGTGCAATAAAAAATCTATCCGGTAAGTTTCGTTGTAGAAAATCATTGGGAGAATTGGTAAGATTGTCCATGAAATGGTATCAAAGCTAAAATATTGAATGTCATTTTTTAAGGTTCCAGTGTACCGTCGAGCGCTTCGAGGAGAACGGCTGTGCAAAATGAAAATGCCGATCCAGCGTCGTCTATTTCATTACCATCGACTTCTCTTGGAAACGTTTTGACCGACGCCACCTCATCCGTCCTTAACCGACCCGGAAAGAGATCCAGGGAGCTTATCGAAAGCCCACCTGCAAGGTCCTCCGCAAATTTAGGTCCTCAGTACGAAACTACAAACAGTCCTGCTACGAAAAAACACCGTACTTGGGTTAAAATCAAATGTAGAGAACCCATCGCAAGAATGAGAGGTAATCCTTCGGAGAACGATCAAGCGGCGAATCCAGTCTCGACGAAAAGTGCATCTTCCGAAACTCAAAGCTTTCAACAGGGACCTCTTAAAGTTGCAGACCCTCTACTTCCGATACCACCTCGAGCGCATCAATCTACGCAGACTGAGTGATAGATTCGCATACCTTAAATTAATCTATACTAGTCGACAGGTTTTAATTTAAGTTTAGTATGTTATTAAAATTCGTAATCGCTTAGCACGGCCCCACATATTTATCATTTTTCATAGAGTAATTCGTTTGTAACTAGTAACGCAATATGTGTTTCGGTATAAAAGCACTACAGATAGGATCAAGTATTTGTTAACACTAAAAAAGAGTTACGTTTATCAACATTTTTAATGTATTTGATAATTTGGAGCGAGACTGCGTATACCGTTCTTCAACTATCTAATACGAGGTGGTTCCTTAGCGTAATCTTAATAAAAGGTCGATTGAAATCAATTGCGATTAGAGGGAGTTAATCGGGCCTTTTACATTACGAGGTTCAACATCCTCTCCTCGCATTTATTTTTGTCAATCATTTACCACTGGATTATTCAAATTTTATTCCGAAGCTGCTTCGTCCCGCTTAAATACAGATTATTATATTAATATCTCTGTGATTGAAAATCGCATCGGTTCGTATCGTGAAAAATAGAATTCTGTAAACAGCTCAGTGAATCCAACTTTTATCGCACAGCGAACTCGGCATATCCCACTCGGCCGACAAGGAATTCGTTGGCGAGCTTAACGTCATCATCAATACAATTACCATCTTTTTACGCGGTTACAAATTTAAGGTGTACTATTTTTTCTCACTTTTCCAAATTGTAAATGGCTATTGTTACCGTTATACAAGTACGAACGGCAATGTCATACGTACATTACTAACTTCCTTCATAAAACAGGTTCAAGGATTCGTCCTTTGGTAGATTATGAGAGTACGCTTCACATTCAATGCGCGTTATTGAAACAATGGTGACATCGCAATTGGTGTCATTGACGACGCGACGTATTTGGTGTGGTCAATTCTTTAATGGAATTGCGCGATAATACTTGGAGCATATCAAATTCTAATTTGTTCGTCGATACTTATTATTCGCTGCGACTGAAAAATATTTCCCTTAAATGTAAATAGAAGATGTAAGGTGCAAAATTAATTTAAGTAGATGCGCATCGAAGGCGAGTTTAGAAGGAATTTTGGCAAAGCAGACTTTTCGAAATCGAGCGGCAATGTGCGTGCAATGTCGGTTAATAAAGTAAATGTAAATAAACAATGTAAAGTACGAAATTGGTCCTAGTAGATGCGCCTCGAATGCGAGTTTAGAAGGAATTTCGGGAAAGCAGACTTTTCGAAATCGAGCGGCAACGCGCGTGCAAAGTCGGCTATCGGTGAAATGCCTGAGAACAAAGCCAACGTGGGGGGGCTTCGTTTTTTTACTCGTTCCGGTTCGAAAGGAACCGTCCACCAATCGTGTTCTCAATAGAAGATGATTTACCGAGGTACACCAGTAGTTTGTCTGGTTCGTGCGATCGAGCGAGTCGACGTGGAATCGTCACGCCGATTAGATCCTATCCGATCGAAGGTATGATCTCTCATTTCTATTCCTTCACTGAGTACTTCCTAGCTCTTGATAACTTGTAATCATTACAAAATATGCCATATTCAAGTAAGCCCACGTACCCAGTTGTATATAATTGAAATGTTCCCCTCCCAGAGAATTTGAAAATAAGGAGCGTTATCTCGCTGCAAAGAGTCATACGTCTGAACCAGACACTGATTACGATCGACATTTTTTTCTTTGACCGAAAATTCCTTGACTTACAACCAATACGTCCTCGATCGAACTTCACCTAAATTTTTCTGCCGCTATTTTGAAAAGAACGCTTACCAAATTGGTCTCAAGATAAGGAAATCAATGGCATAAATAATAGCGGATAGGAAATAGATAAGCAAATTAATGGATGTAAATTCTACGTATGTATACGAAAGAAAACCGGGATTTAATTGTAAGACGGTATACGAAGACAGAGTGAATAAATCGGAATTTCAAACTTTATATTTAGTTAAGTACCGTGTCTAGAGATTAACGCAAGAGATACACGTTTCCTTGACTACGTACATATGTATACTCGGGCTCATTATACACACGTAAATAGTTATCGGGTATGTAAGTTCGAATCTTGGAGTGTAAGAACTCGAGTGGCCTTCCAAGAGTCGGTCGATGAATCGGTAACCACGCGCTTCCATGAGTACGTACAAGTAACGAGTTGGAGTGCAGTATTTGTTTGAAACCGGTAGAGAGAAGTCATATATTGTGAAGTGTTAGATACAATAAATGACACGGTGATACGTGTGCGTGCCCCTAAACGTTTCCGTGACACCTGATTATCGCGATAGAAATTCAACGCGAGATAAGTGGAATCGCTCTTAGATTTATCAATTAAGTCGACCTCTTATCGCGGTGAAAATTTATTCCGTTTTTCCTACTTGCCCGCACTGCAAACGCGTGTGTATGCTTCAAAGTTGATAGTTCCGTTTTTCAAAATAGTTGTAATTGAATACAAATAAGGCAAGACTAAGAAATGGCACCACGGTAAATGTCCATTCCTTAAAACGCGGATCGTCGCGCAAAGTGTGCCTGTTAATTCCAATTACCGTAATTGTAGCTGTTATTTCCGATTACCCATCCGTGACCAGTGGATATGTAATTTGTTATTTGCCCCAACGTTGATGGCGAGTCCAGATATTAAGTTTCGTTGGTAAGATGTGACAATAAGACACGATGCGATTAAACGCATTCCTCGATCAGCTGATAAAACGATATTCTCCCCGCCGTCAAAGATTGTCAATTGATACAAATTAAAAGACACTGGATTAACACCGACGTGAAACATTAAAATGGGCCATTAATCTTAACAATTGCTGATAACCGGTATTTAAATGTTACTTTTATCCGCCTTTTTCCGTCTTCGCCTCGGCTACTCTTTCTCATTTTTCCGGCGATTATGTGCGATGGAGAATATATCAGATATCTCGATATATTGTAAATTGCTACCTGCAATAAATTCGGAGAATGGGACAAGTAATCCTAGATAGCCATAATTATCGGAACGCGTTAATTCCTTAATTTGAGTGACCAGCGACGAATCCTGTGTATTAAAAATCAGGTCGGTCGCTGTGTAGGAAAGCATCGTTTCATATTTCCTTGTTATTTAATACTTGCATCGTAGATAATATTTGCAGCCAGGTCGGGAATGGTCAAAGAGTTCGACTCGAAGATCGAGTTTAACAGCGGAAAGTCAAAAGGGAGACCCGAGTTGTCCCTAAGGAATATTTATTGGAGGAAAAGTCACTTCGAATTCGCATGCAGAGCCAAGGACCCGCAAGGTGAAATCCATCTACAATGGCAAAGAAATCATTGAACGTGACGCAAACTCTTGACTCGAAGTCTAACGCCGAGAACGAAGGCTGTGGCATTAGATGGAGGAATCTCGTCGCATTTTGGATTTTGGGCCTGTGCAATAATTATGGATACGTGGTGATGTTAAGCGCCGCTCACGACATCCTGAAGGATAAGTTTGAAACGACGGTAAGAATTTTTACCTCATTTTCTCACATAAGCCACAATGACTTAAAAAATATTACTCAACGAAGAATTTATAAAAGCACGTTCGGAATTAATTTAACAGGAACAGCACCCAGAAGATGAAATTACAAATTCGACGTCCAGCCGTTCGTGTAACACCCTCTCCACCGGTGCCATACTTTTGGCAGATATTTTGCCATCTCTAGGTATCAAACTAGTAGGGCCATTTTTGCCGGTTTTTATACAGTAAGTATTATCTCTATACATTGATAAATATGTTAGAAATCCGCAAGTATCTTTCCACGGATGTTTCTGTAAATTATAAACTGCTATTTGTAAGTACATGCGAATTAAAATCTGCTGTTTACTTTATGGAGGAATCGATTTTCGGCATTTCTTTCCTGACAGGTACTTCCGGTATCGGGGAAACGACTGTATATGATTCAAGGCAAATATTCTTAACATTTACAGTGTCCGACTGGCTATCTGCGTATTTTTTTCTACTGCAGGATTCCTTGCCGTGTCGTTGAGTAATGCGGAATGGCTCGCTATATTAGGTGTGGCCATAACATCACTTTCCTCAGGTTTGGGAGAAGTGACGCTGCTCAGTTACAGTCATCGGTACAGCAAGTAAGTACTGGACAATTGATAATAGATGCAGACTGGAATAGATGACGATTTTAATGGTACTTTTTAAATTAGGCAAGTTATCTCGACATGGTCATCAGGGACCGGAGGTGCAGGAGTTATAGGAGCTCTGTCCTATGCCGGGCTCAGAATGTGGATCAGTACCGAAAACACGTTGCTTTTAATGCTCATCGTGCCAGCGATTCAAGCGATAACCTTCTGGTTGATCTTGGTACACCCTAAGCCAATAAACATTTCCATCGTCAAGGAAGGCACGGAAAGTCAGCAACAAATAGTCGACGTTCCTGTAAAAAGTTTCCTGGACAAACTGCGTATAGTTCCTCAGCTACTTAAATACATGCTCCCTCTTGGATTCGTGTACTTCTTCGAATACTTCATCAATCAAGGATTGGTATGATCAATCTCTTAAAGAAAATTGCTCATCTTACTTTTATCAAGATTAAGACAATTTTACCCTCTATAGATTGAGCTCATTCAGTTTGATGGTATTTGGCTGACGCATGAACAACAATACCGGTGGCTGCAAGTTGATTATCAAATAGGAGTCTTCATTTCGCGGTCATCGGTCAATATAATCTCCATCAATAAAATTTGGATTATGGCTGTTTTGCAGGTAAATCGATAATCTTTCGATTACTTAATCCGAATGAAGCATCTTAGCTTCAATAATTCATATTATAATATAGCGAACGCAATGTGACTTAAATGAGAGGTGATTTTTAGTTCATGAACGTTATTGTTCTACTCTTCGAAGCTCTGTATTACTACATGCCAAATATATGGATCATTATCGCCTTCGTTCTTTGGGAAGGACTTCTTGGAGGAGGAGCGTATGTAAATACATTTTACAGAATGTCAAAGGAGGTAATAAAGCATTCTACCATTGTAGCGTAAAGAAAAAAAAAAGCAAATGATTAATATTGAGCTTTTATGACTGTTCCGTTAATAACATTAGTGATTTATCTTGGTACAGGTTCCACCCGATGATCGGGAATTTTCATTAGGAATCACCGCATTAGCGGATTCCATAGGCATAACTTTGGCTGGATGGATGTCTATGCCCGTCCATAATGCTATTTGTAAATTACCAAGACCTGAACGATTGATCATATAATATAAAATAAGATAATTATAATAGGTTCGGCATTCCATTCAAGTTATTCTGCAGTGTATTTAGAAATTCCTTTACAGAATTCAAAATTGGACTTACTATCGTGCAGAGTAATAATAATGTTTGAATGTTCGTATATCTTGTTTATCAATGTTGAGATGGTCTCCGATATAGGAGATATTTGAACTACGTTATGTGTACATAGTGAAAAACGTAAGAAATATATATATTAGTATGGCTGTAAAGTATTATGAAGTAGATTATTTTGTGATAGTGCACAACTAGGGGTAGCAATGCGTTTGTCGTGTGATCTGTTCACAATAGGACATTTATAAAAAATACATATATTATAATGTTAATGTTATATAGCAAGTTTATTAAAAATATATACTTATATTATTCCTGATCGCTATGTGTATCATTTGTTTGTTCACTGATATATGTTCGCGCAACTATACACTTTGTTAAATAGCAATAACAAGGTAATTCATGTTCCACGTCATTTGCATCCAGCAAATCTAGTTCTAATTTGTACCATTTTAAGGTAGCACTATTTTTTTTTAATTGCAATTTAAATGCAATTGGTTCATCCTTTTCTACGGCGTTACTCTCAGGTAAGACGATCACTGTTTGTTTCCAATGTGTTGGTTGATTCATAGGACTCGTAGAAAATTCGTGCCCGTTTGGGAACTCAACGGTAAACCAAATACAGACACCTTGATATTTTCCATTCTTATTACACGTTATTACAGTATCGACTCCGGCAAGAGTATCCAGTTCGTCATGAGTTACAGAATGTAAATCTAACCAGACAAGTAATTTCCCTTCAGCAAGGAGATCCTCTTGGTTTACAGGCAATATTTCTGGCTTAAGAGATTTAGATTTTCTGTATTGTTCTCCAACACACCTGATCGTATATTATTAGTATATAATTATTATAGCATAATTAACTAGTCACATTGTATTACCTCATAGTTACACCGTGAACATTATCCCAGAATTCAAAAAATGTTGGCAGCTGACAAGGTGCGGCATACAGCTTAGCCACGCAAGGAAATAATTGACCATCCTCTCTTAAAAATTTATCTCTTGCCGTTATTATGCTATCGAGCATTCCTTCATGTACCAAATAAAAGCCCATCCACTCTGAAACTATAATATCCACTTTCCCAATAATGGATATATCTAAATTTTCAACTTGACTTTTTATCACTTCCACAACTGATTTCAAGCTATTTTCATTAATAACCTGTTCAGCAAGTTTAGCAAGCTCACTAGCTTCAACCGCATAAACCTTTTTGGCACCAGCTTCAGCACAAAATACTGATAGTATACCTAATAAACATATAATTTATACATCAGAGCATAAAGAAATACACTTGTTATGGTAAAATTAATTAAAACATATTAACAAGCTAGGTTAAGAAAATAAAACTTGCATGACAACTGATTCTTCATTTTCCTGCGAGTATATTAAATCCAAAGTCGGACTCTGAGTGATTTGTACCTGTTCCAGCACCGACGTCCATGACCACTTTGTCCATAAACATTTCTTGACATTCAAGTATTGCATGTTTGTACGATAGCATTCGGGGTTCATCTGACAACATTAAGTGATGCACCTAAAAAATAAAAATTATGTAAAATCCAATACCTCTAGCCACGGTCATTGTACATATATCAGCAACTTACATCCAAATTTTCATAGCTTTCAAAGTATTCGGAAAAATTATCGTCACTCATCTTTTAAAAGATATTAGGAGAATAATATCAAATAAGAATAAAAGCTCTGTAAAAGATAAGGTTTAATAAATATTAACTGCCCTGATTCCATTCTATAAACCATTTTGTATGTGTATTTGAACACATATTCTAGTCCTAATATTAATCTATGAATCGCATGTATAATTATATTATAATATTAGTATTTCAAGTATAAAAAAATACATGATCGTATAATTTTCACAGTCATAGTTCTCAATATAAATATATATGTAGATACATCATACATAACCTTATATAGCACACAACATTAAGTATGTATATAGGTTTACACATGCTACCTTACGCCGGTTTTATAACCACCGGTATTATAGGTTTGTCGTTTTACCTGTACTTTCTACACTTTTACGAAAAGTGCACACTTTGGCATTCGTTTTGAAGGAAGTGACGTACCGTAGCTGTTCGTTTTGCGAGTGCATTTACACCGAGTGTACACCGTAGTGTAGATGACACCGCCATAGCGAGTGCGCGAGCCCCTACCAGAAATTCGTTGCGCCGCCCTTGGGGGCAAAAAACGGTGAAAGCTAACGTACGAAACCAGAGGGCAGCATAGGATGCGATCGCGCGACCCTTCCCGTGAGCAATCTCCCAACTCATCTCTGACTTCTCGCACTTTCATCTCACGTAGGTTTCGTCGAATTACGTATTCCCTATATGAAAGAACGAGATCACTAGCACTTCCGGTTTAGTAAGAGAGATTTCCGAACTACTCATTTTTCACATTTTCGCTCAATTTGCTTTACGTAATAGACCCCTTGCTCGCCCCACACCATTGGAGTTTCCCGACCTGTATACACGGCCTTGGTTTGAACAATTCCTTTGTGGATCAAATCAGATCAAATAAACCTTTCATTCATCCCATTTTCTGTCATTTTAACGAGCTGAAACTCTTCCTTACGTTAACGATGTTTATAAACACTTAATTATTGTCCTTCTAGTTTACATATTTTCTCGTTTTTACTATTTTTATATGGAGGAATTAATAATGTTTATAGAAACTCCATATTATAGACGAGACACGTGTCAAAAATTGTCTTTATAAATATTACAACTTTTTGTTCGGGAATAAAGCACCTTAAAAGTGGTTGTTTGAATTTATCCTAGTTTACTTCGTCTGTGTCGATACAAGGAAAAGTTTTATTCCTGACTTGTTATCTCCCTGCAGAAGACACATTTCAGGAACTGATGTCAACGGAATACATCTGTTGGAAAAATACGGACATAGTTTTTTATTTTAGTTCATCAATAGAATTGATTACCAAGGTATGTACCCATGAAAATATCTAACTAATGACTGTTAACCTGAGTTATGGTTTATATTTTGCAGATTTTTTCTATGGCTGAAATGAAGTACAATATCAATTTTGTTTTCTTATGAATTAGTGTTTGGACATTGCTTATGTACAATGTGATGTACTATTCTGCGATCAGCTTCAGAAATAATATATAAGCTCTACAGGGTTGATCAGAATAAAAACTACGAGGGTATTCACAGTTTAAGCAAAAGGAGCAACAGCGAAAGGATGTTGAATCGATTTAGATCCGTGTTCTTAAATGCAGTCGGAGCTACCGATCTTGGTTTGGAGTATTCTGTTGAATCCGATAATGAAACTGTTGCGGATTATATTAATTCGAATGTATTATTGCAAGTTGAAGCTAAACCTTATAGTAGACCAAGTTTTTTGGGTTTAACAAATGAAGAGACTCAGGTATACTTGTGTGGTCAATTGTTTCTTGAAGTTTTTAAGATTGCAAAAATATATTTCATTCAATCAATTTTGATTTAGGTCAGTGCAGATCACAAAGTTAGGCCTATCATAGTTCCAAGAGACCTTAGTCGCCTACCATGGTGTGCTGGATATGCAGAATGTATAAATGCGGGAAAAAGTACTTGGAACGAGGATCAAGCTGCCGCAACAAGAGGGGATTTGAAACTGCGGGATGTAAATTTAGCTTTACCATATGTAATGTTTTCCATGTTTGATGGTCATGCTGGATATCAAGTTGCATTAATGTCAAGATTACACCTACATAGAATTATTCTTGTGAGTAAATATCTTAAAATTGTATATTTGAGGTTTTTTAAATACTTATAAGTTGTGATTTTCACAGGAGAAATTAATGGCAATACCTGGTCATGTATTGCTTAGTGAAAATGCAGATAATTTGATAGAAAGCAGAGATCTCGTTACCGGCGCTATTGAAATGGCTTATAGACAAATGGATGAAATGGTTGAAGCCCAAGCTCATCGAGGAGGTGGTGGTTGTACAGCTATTACTATTTTATTTTTAAATGGCAGATTATATGCAGCTGGTGCTGGAGATTCTAGGTTAGATCTCAGAATTAGCATATTATTTTTTTATAACAAATGGATAATTTAATATATACAAATAATTTTTTGTTGATAAATAGAGCAGTGCTTGTTAATGGAGATACTCAAAGGGCTTTAACAAGAGATCATACACCAGATTCAGAATCTGATCGAGTAAGAGCATTAGGCTTTCTGAGGAGTGGAGAGTTGCTGAAAGGTCAATTTACACCGTTAGAATTTATAAGAAGACCATTACAGAGTGAGTTGGGGTCCTCAGTGTTGTACCGAGAACCATATATGACTGGTTGGGCATATAAAACATTAAGTCATCCTGATTTAAAACTGCCTCTTGTATCCGGACGTGGAAAAAGGGTAATAGTATTTATTTGTTGCTTTACCCGAAGTGTATGTTGAATTTCATTTTAAGCACTCAGGATATTATTTTTCAGAGTAGGGTAATGGGAACAATAGGTGTCACGAGAGGCTTCGGTGATCATGGATTGAAAGCTGTCAATACTGGAATCAGCATTAAACCATTTTTATCATCTCAGCCAGAAATACAATCTTTAAATTTAGATAAATATAATCTTTGCGAAAGGGACTGTGTAATAATAGCTACGGATGGTCTCTGGGATGTTGTTTCAGACGAACATGCCGCAAATGTACTTCGGAAAATTCTTGCACCTGAAACACCATCTTTAGAATACAGGTACTTTTATATGTTATGTAATTTTCTTAATCTTTAGGTTTTCAGGATTCTGATTAAGTTACCTCTGATATATGCATATTAATTCTTTCTTGTTGTATGAAGCTCAATTCTTCAAATATTTTTAATATAGAAAAGATTTTTCTCATGAAATCAACTAATTTATTATTTTAGGCTTACAATGGGGGCTCAGGAATTGGTACAGACAGCGAGAGGTCGATTAATTGATGGAGTTTGGAGAGGGAAGCCAGAAAATTCTGATGTCAACGGTGAATCGTGTTTGCCATTGGCATCAGTGGATGACATAAGTGTTTTAGTAATACCTTTATATCCTTATCTATGCGAACATAGGCAATGGTTTAAAACCAATCGGCAAGAGAATCTCGCCAATTGCTGTGAACAATTTAGGACAAAACAGGTGTAACTATAAATCACAATTCCACGCTTAGCAAAACTGAAACTCAAGCATCTGGTGATATCATAAAAATTTTATTACGACGAAATTTTCAATTGGAAGAATATTTATAAATTTGATCACCATATCAGATTTTCCTTTGCAGTATTCATTTATACATTTGTATTCATATTTACACTTCGAATAGAAACAAATTTACATTCCACAAAAAAATTGTAGCTCTCTTAACAACTGTTTGTTGGTTTGTAGTTCTACTTGTATATATATGTGCATGATTTTGTACGTTAAATAATTCTAAAGAGGAAGAAGCTTATGTAGATCATTATCTGACATTCCTTGTTTTTGTATTGCATTGTAATTTCAAAATAATACACAGGTTGTTCATGAAATGAATACTCAAGCCTGTAAATACTAAACGAAAGTATATGATTTTCATTATGATTTTTCAAATGGTAGCATTTACCGCACTAATGATGTATTATATTGAACTTCAACGCTAATTGTAAGTAGTGTAATATATGAATTATTATTATATGATTATTAGCAAAAATATGTGTACGTGTTAATCAATACTGTCAACATTATGAATTAATAATTTAGTCTTGATATTCGACCATTCCTTTGCAATGAAAATCAAATGAATGCATTTTTCAAACATTTTTACTCAATGTTCGATCAACGAGGAATAACACTTGCTATTCAAAAGTATTTTTACTTGATTGAAATTCTAACAGTTTATTGCATTCACCATTAGAAACTTACTTTCATTTGCATACTTTCATTCAGTATAAAGTTAAGTAGTTGTGAATTAACGTGTTTTATGAGTAAATGAATATAAATTAAAAGTTTTTGTTGGAGAAGCAAAATCTTAATTTTTCTTTTCCCTTAGCTGTTGCAACGTCTTCGTAATCGTACGTCTTTTTCAAGATTTGTAAACTTTAATGCGCTGAAGTTCCGGCATAAAGAACACTTCGGCAGAGTTCAAATTACCGCTTTTA
Source organism: Orussus abietinus (assembly GCF_000612105.2). Taxonomy (NCBI): domain Eukaryota; kingdom Metazoa; phylum Arthropoda; class Insecta; order Hymenoptera; family Orussidae; genus Orussus; species Orussus abietinus. Next base: position 1,816,560 of record NW_019395981.1, read on the forward strand.
TTCTGGATCGTAAAGAGTAAGTTAGCTGGTTTGCTAGGTAAACGAGGAATTTATTCTTCAATACCGTGGCCTTGGGTGAATGTCGATCTTGACGAATCTTGCATCGAGTTGCTGTAGAATTAATTCAAATAAATTGGTTGAAACTACAATAGGTACATTAGAGAGTAATTATTTTAAGATACACTCCTTAAGTAAACTTACGACAGAATCATTGTAGATCACGTTATTTTCCGTGATGTCCGTCCACTTGCAGCCGTTTTGCGTAATCCGTTGAGTTGAAACTAATGGTAACTGACTTTTCGAGCCTGCAGAAACAAGGAAACTCATGTTTCACAGATAATTAAAATTTTTTAACATATGGTAGACTTACAGTAGACGTATCAAGTGTTTTTAAGTACGATAAATGAGTCTATTTTCTTTTCTTTTTTTTTTTTTTCTTAAGACGACATCGGACTGACACATCTGATGTTGTCAGCGAGCGTTTCGGTATAAAATGTTTCTATTCATCGACAGTAACAGAATCGAGCTTTACTTTAGGGAATAGCGAACCATCGGCGCGACGCCATGTACTTGTGGAGTCGAGTGCACTGAAACGTGATTTCATTGTTGCATAATGTTCAGCACTGCCGGTCAAAGGTTCTGCGCTGGGACTACGTCGTGGAATTTTGTAATGCACTTGCACCCTGCTGCAACGGGTGCATTTTGGACATACGGACGGTGATGCACTCTCTGCACGACGGGAAACCGTAGAAGGGGCTCTGGTACTGTAAATTGGAAAATATAGTTGGTCCAATTTTTGATTAATTCATCGTAAAACGTATAATGTACAGGAAGATGTACGTACGAGGAACGGCTGTGATGACTGGAGCTTCGTGGTACAGTACTTGAATCGCTATCATCCCTTTCTATTTGGTGATTGGGTTTATTGATACTTTCAAAATCATCTCCAGGCAAAATTAGGTCGTCTTGTTTTTGACTGCTTAAAGTTAATTCGAGTTCTATCATATATATATATTTTTTTTTACTAAGAAACATGAGATAATGTTTGGAAATATTGAACGCACTTAGCGACTAAATTCTTCGAAAAAAAGTATAAACATATCAAACAATATTCTGGAAGAATGGTACTCAAGTAATGTTAGGTGCAAGTGACTACTTCGCGATTTCAAAGGAATGAGTAATATCAGTAAATAATAATAATAACGTGTACCGGATGGAATGACTAGGATTTTCCATTTGCCCCTTTCCTTTAAATTCATGTCTATCAAGGTTACGATCACCTATCCTTTCCTTATTGATCTGCGGTGCAAATAATTAGTTACAATTTATTTAATACAGAATGTAAAATTAATGGTGGTTTATAAGAAGACCTTGATATTTAATGAATCCTCAGGTTCTACTGAATAATTGTCCATAGGAATTTGCGGTGGTTTAAGGATTGCATCTAAATTAATTTGCGGCAGTGATTGCCCGCGTCGGTGTCCCAACACGTTTTTTTGATGTCGAATCTGGGAAAAGTAACAGGATGTTACGTTGCAATATTTCGAACTTAATCATCCTTAAAACATGAAACGAACCCTGTTTATCTACGATTGATCGACGGATTTACTTAAATTATCATGAATAATTGTATTCAATTTTGCAATACTCATTCAGTAAAGATGATACCTCGGATGTGTAATTCTCATTTCGGCGAAACGACCTTCGTCTTAAGTTGCTGTTTATGGTCGCATGTGTATCGTCGGTGTTTTTAGCAACCATTGAATCGTTATCATTACGCAGTAAATCGATCTTTCCACGGATAGCGGGAGTTGATTTTGCTCCTCCCATTTTCGGCGAGTCGGTGATTTTTCCGCCATGTTTCATCTGCCTTTCTTCAGGGTGCATATCCGCCTCATCTTTCGAAATCGGATCCAGCGAGTCAGAATCGTCGTTGATCGAATCACTACTAGTCAGAACGTAGAGAGACGAGGAACATTTGGTCAGTTGTACCGGCGAACGAATTTCCTCCAAAGTATCCTACAGTAAACGATACAGGTGCTCTGCAGTGGGTAGTCGTTTCTTACTTCGGGCGGTCGTTAAGTTAAAAAAACCTTTAACCAGTAATTCATATAAACAAGTCGAATCTTCCTCTCCTCGTACATTCTCAAAGCCGTTAACGGTCACGTTAGGTCTACAATTACGGCTGATTGCATCTTTACCAAATTACCGTTTCAATTCGTCAAGTACCTCAATGCTCGTCCATAGACCAAACGTGACTGCCCGATATTTAACAGAAATAAGTGTACCAAGATTCGAAAATGGTCGGTAATATAAATATTCTAATAAATGAGATAAAGCGAAAGATAAACTTTCGGTCACTTCGTCCACCGAATGATTCCCTCGCGGCGAACTGGCTTCCAACTAGTCGATCTTTTAGAATTTGTCGAGGCCCAAAGAATTCTCTACAGACGTCCTCACGGTTAACGAGGTACCTGTGAAAATGAAATTCATGAAATCTGCACGGGGTGATATGTTAAAAATGTCATATTTTTGCAAATCCCCCAGTCCGTTAATCAGAGGAGGGCAAAGGTACGGGAAATAACGCGCGTCAGCTCATAAACACGAATTAAATAAAAACTCGCGCTTTAATTCCCCTTTGTCTACCCGTTCGTATTAAAAAATTATACCTATGCAAAAATATCACGTCTTTTTTATTTTACCTAAAATCGCAGGATGCCTAAGCACTTTTTTAACGTACATCATACGACGTGAGTCACGTAACCGAGGCGAGTGTGTCTTCTTTTCTCAACGTCTGAAATTTTGTAGGATTTAAGTAAAGCATTCGAGGAATAGATACTATCACGAGACTCGGAAAAAAAGATGTACCTACAGCTAACGTGACTCGCTCCGTACCTCCTCGGTATCCTGCGATAAAAGGACGAGGGACCTCGGTACAATTACTTTCGATCAGTCGTGGCCACAACCGAGGACGTTGCTCTATAAAGGTCCTTAATGTTGGTTTCACGAGCGCGATGAGAGCCACGAGAGTCGTGCCAGTTTCCACGAGGGTCTCTTCCAGTGAACGAAGAAGTTCTCTTACGATTGCACTCCCGTTTATCCTCCCGACGTGCAGATTCCTCTTGGAGGCGCGCTTCCTCGAGTCGAACGACAGTACTTCGGCCATCACCTTGTAAACGAAGAAACTGAAATTTTCCAAGTAGGGTCTCGTTAACACGCTTATACTCTGCAAGCCCAGGAGCCTTTGGGAACTAGATCGGCGAGTTTACGGGCCGACCGATTAGATCGAACTTGACCGAACTTACGTGATAGCCAGAGTCATAACGATTATTACGCCGATGGAGTAGTGGCCGCGATTCCGAGGCGCGGTGTACCCCATTAATTCCCATATATAGAACCCGAAGTTATGTAGCCAAGAGAGAAGCTGCTCAATCAACGTCTCCTCTGCTGCCCCGTACATCAGCGAGTTCCACTCCTGATTCAACAGCTGATACAGCGGCTGCAGATCGCCCAAAGAGTACATGGCCCGCGTAGTTCGGTCCTAAACAAACGTCGATATGGTCAAACAAAAGACTCCTCCATGATTTATTTCTTTATTTGTCCGTGACTCAGACGAGGCAAATTAATCGCTGAGAAATAAAAGTTTCCACGGAACGCGCATCTTCGTCTCTGGTAAAATTATAATTTATCAGCTCCTGCATGTATCCTGTGAGGGGAATAGGTACGGTGGTTAGATACTTTTTTCATTTCTGAATGCGCTTCATATGTCAGACCGAATAAAGGATGAATTGATTGGGAGGAAGTGTCGAGTAAAAATGCAAAATTTCAAGGGACTTTCGAGCCTGAGTGGTCGCCGTTACGGCGACGAGCGATCGCCCCAGTTGAACAAACCAGATCAGCCATTAATCCCGCCCATTTCCCCAGATAATTAATTCCGGGGCACGCGTACATTAGCGGCGTTCCGAAATGATTTTCCTGGATCACGTTAGCCGGCGAACGCAAAAACAACGATCGCGAAAAGTTGTCGACAGTAGCTGACAGATAGCGGCGTCGCGATCTCGAGTTCTTTCCGAGAGCTCTCTTGATATCGGAGGGTGATTACCCGAACGTTACTTCCAACGAGACCCTGCGAATGATCCAACTTTACATTTTGTTAATTAAAACGGAAGTTATTAATCGTCACCTAGTGTATTTTAGAACTAGCTGGCCGACGAGATTTCCATTCCGCAAAGTGATTACTACATCTACAAAACTCGCTTGTCATAATTTCTAACAAATGTAACACCTATTTTTAATGATTCAATGCGCATTTCAAACTCATTTTTTACATCATTCCATGTAATTACACGTCCTCATTGCCGCAGGATTGAATACCCGCTGGCAGTGAATTGATTGAATTTTCGGATGGAACTTATTGTCAATCGTAATTTGCTCGGATTGTATGAAACGGGATATTTAATCGTTACCCTACATTCCCTCTGCAGCACAAAAGAGCATTTACAACGTTAGCAGTGGCAGTTAATCAACGAAATTGTTTATATCATTTATGCTAAATACTCGAACGTATCTCTCTAGGCTGAGATATAAATTTTTCAGGATAAGCAGCGTTAAGACAATTCCTGTTTTAATTATAAAAAATATCTCTTTAATTTAACAGGGACGGAGATAATAACGGGAACATTTAACGAGGTTCTGCTTATTTCCATAACCTTTATAACCAAGATGGAGGCGAGGGCATACTCACGGTACGTCACTCGGTAAAACATGTCGCACATTCCCGCATCTCCAGAAGTAGGTGCGTCGCCTTTAGTCCTGGCGATGCAACGAACGATGCAGGAGATTTGTAGAATTCCCGTAAAGTCCGCGGAAGTTGACAGTGGCGGCCATAAGCGACCTTCGACGAAGACCACCCTCGCCCCGTCGAGACAAACGCGCGTCGGTACCGGTGGTAGAAACTTTCGCGAAGTTTACCGCGGAAAGGCGAAAGTCCTGGCCTCCCTCGGTCGCGATTGATTTCCCACTCGAAGCATGGACCGAGGGCCAGTTCAACGGGAACAGGGAATCGGAAGGAAAGAGCGACGAAACGTTTGAAATCCGCCTGAAAATATCGCTCGGTTCGACCGCAACTCCACGTTCATTAATGCATTTATTAAAGCATCGATACAAGCTGACGAAAAACAAGGATTTCATTTTATATTTCCCATCTCTCGATATCGGTGGTACAGTGATTTATTTATTGCTCCTTAAACTGTGCCTTAACACATTCGCGACCGCTGACGTGAATTCACGTCTTATGAAGTTCTATTCCTGGTTGCCGCTGACGTGAATCACGTCCATAACGATACACGATACAAGTTTGCGACAACCAGTTTCAGAATTTCATTGTTTCCGCCAGTACTCAGTATTTGAATCGGAAAAAATTTGCCGGTCGCGAATGTGTTAAATTTAAATTGAAGAAAAAATTTTTAAGGACAATTAACACGACAGCGATTTCCTGTACAGAAAGAATGTGAATGTATTTCGGAACCGATAGAGGATTAGAGATAAAGAATTGACGCGTGCACGCTTCCGAGTGATTTCTGATAAGTGATAATTATCATGAAAATAAATGGAATAATTTCTGAGAGCTTTTAACCAGAAAGGGATTACTTTATCGAAAATCTCCGCGTTAATATTTTATCTTTAAAACGAGTACTCGTTGAGCTCGGTGGGTGGAGAAAAACGTTTAGAATGTTCGCCCGCGTAAAGTACCCTTTTCGCGATTTTTAGGTTAACGAGGAATGCTTCGGAGCGTCCTTAGCAACGGTTGCCGAAAATTCGAGGATCTAGGCGTAGCGTCCAACTTGCGTGTGAGGGTGTCCGCGTGTTGGCACACGCGAAGTACCTAACTAAAGTCGACTATACTTTGCATGACCTATATGTGTAAGGAGACGCTCACATTTTTATAGCGTCGCTAAACATCGCTCATTACACGTTGCGTTTTACTCGTCAGAGTAAGAAAGAACATTTTGGTTACCTCCCTCCGAATTCGACGCTAATGCCATCTAGCGGTTGAAATCGACGTCTCCGTTTTGGTAGCAAACGATGTTAGATGGTTAGATGCGTTGCGTAGGAGTGATTTGAACTTGGTGACGACAGAGTCTTCGCACTACCGTTGTTTACTACAATTAGAATTTTCGTAAGTCCCTTTGGACAGATTTCAAGTATAGATACAATCTGCGATTGCCCAGTATCGGTCACGCGGGTACATTTGTGGGTCTGCTTCGGCACTCGTACATTGACGGACATGGATGTCTGCCCTACGAATACGGTACCATCAGGGCATGATGAGAAGATATTCATGTCCGCCGCTGTACATACTTACGTGCGGTCGGCCATATTTACATGTGGGCCCGGGCTCGGGTGAGTATGCGTACGTTTTCCCGTGTGTGTATATATTTTGCAGGATGGATGACGGAGTGCACGCGGTGCCCTCGCACGCACATACGTGGATTCGGAAGTGCATTTCCACGTAACGGAGTAGATAGGAGGACGCCGACGACGTCGAGCATCGCCGCAGCGACGGCGGCGTCGACCATGGCGACGTTTCCCCGAATGTAAAGTCTCATAAATTTAATTACGAAACGTAGCCAGCCGTCGGTGAGCGGGCGAATAAAATGGAAGGTTATCCCCAACGAATCGTAACTTTGTTTTACTGTTTAAACGTCACTGTTTCCGAGGGCGGAGAGTACTACCGAGTGGATTTGCATATATGGAACTTCGTCATTAGGATAATGCCGAGGACGAGCGGCGGCGGTCCTGGCAAATATATTTCAGTGAATTCCCATGATCTTCTCAATGAGAGAAACCGAGACGAGAGGAGAAAGAGGAAAAACGTGAAAAATCATTAAAGCCACCGGCGAGCGCAGAGGGTGAGGAATGGAGCGCGCGGGGAGAATAATTCACCGGGGAGTACTTGCGAATTAAATTGCATTTTGGAAATAATTGTTATTACCTTTTTAGGTGGCACTCGAACGCATTCGAGCCAGGGCCGCACTAAAATCGATGGGGACGAAGCGATAGATTTGGCTCAACTATACAGTCTGATTTTCGTAGTATCCTCCTCACATGCCGTTCTCCGGGATAATCATAAATAATATCTTCTGGCACCGGATAAATGATTCGGCGAGGAAGAGGCACTTCGGTGATGAATTATTCGGGTAAGGATTCGTCTGCCGAGCAACGATTGCCAACAATTATTCTCCGGATCGCTTAGACGAGGGTCAGACGGACGAGCTGTATACATTCACTCCCGGCATTTAGGGAGGAAAATATAAAATGGCGGCCTCCGCCGTTGGAGCGGGAATGCCGAGGGGTTGGCGCTTATTAAAACGATCCCTAGATGCATTAGCGAGGGCTAATGAGAATCCTCTTACGGCAGAAAGTGAAAACGAATAGAGAGAGTATACTCGAGAAGAGAACGAGGTGAAACGGAGAGGGAGATGGCGCGGGAAGAAGAGAAAAGCTCGTATTAGCCAAGTCGTCTACGATTTAGCTGGAATCAATTTTACATCTCGCAAAAGTCGGCTCAGACCCTGATGTAAGTATTTATTTGAGCGTGGAATTTTTTTTCGCCTTCCTTCCGAGGATTACCGGTACCTTTGCAAGAAATTTCGAAAAGTAGACAAAAAGACCATTTTGTAGACGTTCGAGCGCCGCCGCAAAATAATGTTTTTCATGATGGCGAGTTATGACGGACGATCAGTCACGGCGAAGAGCAAGGGGGCTGTGTCGGAGGGGTTCGTTCTGGGGTTCGTTATCGTGGGCAAGGGTAGAGAGTGTGCCGGCACCCCGTATCAAAATGGCCGCAACATACGAGGAAGGTTACTTTAGCCGGCCTTATCGATTTGGTTCATTTTAGGATTTATTGTGCCGCATCGAAATCTCAGGCATTACAGGATTTACCAGAGAAAACCTCTACCTATATGCATTGTTATCGCTTATCATTGCCATCGTTCTCGCATTCGTGGCAGTCAAATCAGTAAGGTGCTTTTGTACTAAACTGCTGAACCTTGCATCCTGATGCACTTGACCATCCTAGGAGGATGTTTTAATTCGTTAACAATGTTTATTAGGAGATATTAAAAAATACGTGTCTCCTTGATTTGGATGTTCAGCAATATCTCCTAAAATGAGGCAAATCGACGGGGGGGATAAAGTAAGCTTCCTTGTTAGAGGTCCCGCAGCGGCGCGATACATCATCGTTAGGAAAGTTTGGACGGCTTCCTCTTCCGGCATCGACGACTTCGACGAAGTGATATACCTCTTCTGCTCCCTGTCCCAGCTCTTCGAGGCGCTTCAAGTCGGGGGCATCTCGTAAATGCTTTGTACTTTAAAGCCCTCGACAAATGTCCCCCGAACTCCAAGGAAGAATTTCGTGGAAACGATTTGGAATAATTATAAGGTCTATGAATCACGGAGTTGGAGGTGAAACAATTACCCAAATCGTATCGGTTTCAGATGTGCCGAGATTTCTGAAATTTAAGGAACATTAACGAGGATGGGAAGTCGCCTTTAAATCGAGGAGAAGTACAAGGACCTGAAAAAATGGTTTTCCTGGGAAGTCAGGTCCAACTCTGTTCACGAATTTATCGAGAGGGTGACTAAAAGCGTCTTGGATTCCACCGTCCAATTAAACTAGTCGAACAGCCAGCAGAGCATAAGACCTCTAGGAGGTTATGTTTTGACGAAACGTCGTCTGCGACGCGAAAGTCGCCCGAACTTCCGGGAAGAGCTTAATGAAGATCCGACGTTGGCACTCTCCGGTTCGTCTCACCCGAAGACACAGGGATGCCTTTCCATGTCTAGGGTCCCCACATCCGTTTCCAATTCTAGGGGGTTGTCTCCGTCGTCACCTGTTTCTCGTTAGTTCGCGGCTCGGTCCTGTTTTTGACGCTTTTAATGGCGTCAGAGTGATGGCGTGCTGCCCCTTACACGAGGAAACGCAATTATTTTGATTCGACAATCGACTCGATGGATTTCCGTGATCGTATCCTTCCTTGACTCCGATAATTACGGTGAAGTTCAAGCCAGACGTTACGCGACATTTCTCGGAGGGCAATGTTTACTCTCAGGGTTCCATGATATAGATGGATCTTTTCTCCCCAGACTGAAGATCATCCGAATAAATTAGGTCCTTGAATAGGCGAGCTAAAGTCCTTTCAAAGACCGCCCCTGTCTAACGACACTTTCAGACTCCGGAGACACATCCGAGGGTAGCCTTTGCTCCCTCGAAAGCTCGACTTAGACCGAAATCAACCCCATCCGGTTCTCCCCAGCACTTAGCACGCGCAGGTGGACCGAGGGATGATTTATAAACGAGACTAATGGAAGTCACCGTTTCCAGGTTCATTGTCTTACAGGTCCCTGGTGTAGGGCGTACGACGTGCCGATCGATCTCTCTTCCTCTGTCGCGATCTAACGACAGGATTTCCCCTGCAAAAACATCTCGAATTTGCCACGGGAGTGGTTGATCGATCGACGTCGCCAAAAGGCACATCCAAGAAGGGAACGACCCTCGCTTCAAGGTATCTCTTTCTTATCAACTATTTCTTTTAATTAATTCCATTTTTTGAAAGGAAATAACGACTCCTTTTTTCAAAGCGTTCGCAATATCTAACATCCCCATTTTTCAGCTCACTCCAATCCATGTGGTTATCGGAATACCGGACTCGAAATCCAACCGAATGGCCAGAAAGCGAACGTTCCCGTGAAATTCGACATTTCTCCGCATTCAGCGCGTTTCTCCTCTCCGGGCACTTTCCGGGGAGAGCGGCGATTAAAAATCTCGATCCCATTGAATGCCAGGAAATTAAAGTGTCGCTATTGTAACTATAGGCCGGCGTCGCCCGCGAAAGGCGATGACACGTCGGTCCGAGGGGCAGGATTTGACATCCACTTCCAGGCATCCTTGGGCGGAATAATGCGCTTGGCGCGGGACTCTAGATACGCGCATATTGCGCACCCTTCAGAGACGAGGTCCGGGTGGTCGAGGACAGAAACGGTTATTCAATATCAAATTAGCCTACGTCAAGCCGAGCTCCTCTACGGCCGGTCGCGCCCGCACCGATAACTCCATTGTCGCGCTGACATAACCCGTAATGGTGTAATCCACCGGTTGGCCAGCCGTAGAGGTTCTTTGTGTCCGGCGCGGAAAATGAAAAATATCCGCTCCCTCCTTTTGCCCGGGCAATCGGCCGGTCTCGAATAATCCAAATCCAATTTTGTCCAGAGACTCCAGCGTTCCCGAGCTGTCGGCAGCCACGTGTGCGTGTTCGCGAGCTTGCGAGCTTTCCGTGGGAGCGGCACCGGCTATGCCGACAGATTTCAAGATAGAATCCGCGAAAGAACGCGACTACGAGCCAAGGATGACCGCGGATCATCCCTCGGAGCAAGGTGATCCGACTTGAATCCCTTCAGGAAGTGCTTAGCCTTTAAAAAGCATTATATGATAATATTTCGACTGGTCGTTTGGCTGATAGAGTGTCTTCAGGAGAGATGGAAGTAGATTCACGTAACTAGTGTTGGTTTGGTGACTTAATCTTTGAAGATTATTTTTATATTAATTTTTTCAGGGTGTAAGGAAGTGTTGTCGACTTGGCTGGTCAAATTTTCTGCAGGATCGTCGTTGGGCAACTCGAGGGTGATCTCCAGGACGTGGAGGAGATTTGCATGAATGATCAGATCGTGCTCGGTCAGGGATAGCAATTGCCCAGGCAATGCCTTAAGCCAGTTACGGACCTCTGGACAAACATGGACGGACAAACGGTTGCTAATTGTACCAAGAATTGTTTGCCGTTCCTCCTGCTAAACAGCGAGCTCCTTCTGCAGTTGCAACTTCGGGTAACCCGGTCAGATCCGTAGTCTTGGGTTCGTCACTCTCGTCTTCTGCCACCTCTTCCGGAAGGACGAGCGACGCCATCGGAATTGCCGGATGAATCGAGGAATTATAATCAGGGGAGGACCTTCCGGTTCCTTTCCACGCTTCGGCTCTGCTCTGACTCGCTAAGATCGCAGGTCACCGTGGAATTCGATTAAGGTTCGGAAAAAGGAGGAGATTAGCTTTGAATATTATGGTTCGCATTGAACGATGAAGAACTTATAAGGTTGGACGGATGTACGCCGAGACGAGGGATGATGGAATATGAGATACGGGAGATAACACCACGTTGAGTATGAAATTAAATAAGTAGCAGGTAAAATACCAGAATATTAATATTTCGTATATACAGTTTACAGGAAATGGGAAAAAGTCTCATGATGAAATTCGAGAGCCGTGGGCTCCAAATAATTATGGACACGATATGTACCAGGGGATTTTAGCGGTTTCAGTACATGGTTGGTACGTAAGACATCATTTTATTTAAAGGGTACACGGGTTTGTAAGTACCTCATAGTGACGGGGTGTCATGGTTGAACCGACTTATCGCGTCGGGTGAAATACTTATTTTAACGGCGCGGCCCGTATAAAGATAGTTACGTGCATAAAGAAAGAAAGTTATCCGGGCAAATGTATGCATCCGCGCGTCAAGTTGAGCGCGCGTACGCGGAAAAATATATCGGTCCGTATAACACCCCGAGCTTGCCGATACGACGAATTATTGCGCTCCATCAATCCGCGGGAATTACCGTCACGGAAACCGCGGGGATATCGTCTGGCTTTTACAGCCGTGTCGTTGGCCTCGTGAAAACGCGCCGCAGATCGTTTCCACGGAGGGCCGGAAGCCAAGGCGAGAGAGCTTTCAAGGGAATTAAGGACAACGTAAGGGGCCCTGCGAATACGGGATTTCGAACCCTCCGAAGGGAATTAAGGAACACAGGCGAAGCGATCGAGGAATTCTCCTCCCCCTCCTCCGAGGAGGACCCGACACTAATCGCAAGGGTGCTTTCCATTCGAGGCTTTAAATCTATCTTTATTCGCACGTAGAAAGTGGAGGTTTCGGTTCCAAAGCCCTTATAGATATACGTCTAAATTTAGTAGATAAATATTTATCCGACTCCCTTTGTTGGGACGAATAGATTGTCGAACCTTCTATTTCTAACGTTTCAGGCGAGGAAAGCTTCGAGATCAAGGCTGGCACACGTCGAGTGCCGGGAATATTAGAAGGAAAAAGGGGACCTGGGCTACTCAAGGGTCCAAAAGGTCGGCGAGTCGCTAGGCTCGAATCCGAGATCTGGCTTTGAAAAATGTTCGAGTACCACTCGAACGCGTCAACTTGCTCCACCGCCCAGCATCGCCCACTTTTCAGCCCTCCTTTGCTCCGCCCTCGTAATCCACGATAAAATGCGGAAACAAAGGAGAAACCGAAGAGAACCATGACACGGGAAGAGGGGTGGAATTTAATAACGACGACGGACGGACGAATAAATTTGGGAATTTCTGACAGAAGGTCCCATCAACGAGATAGATCGCTTGATATTGAAACAATGGCAATTAAAAATGGTGCCTTAATTCCGGATGCACCACGAAACTGTAAATCACGAGTCATTAACGGTAATTAGTGCGTATTTTTATTCCTCCCTTTGGATTAACTAAAGAGAAAATTGGTTAATAATTTAGATGCATGATTTTTTTTCTGTTTTTATCACTACTATGATCAAGACTTTGTGTCAATTTTCAGCGTGCGGATGTAGTTCAGAGAATCGGAAACTTTACATCGCTGTAACCGGTCCTCAGCTCGTAACTAACCAACAGATGACAAAATGTTAATACTGCACGAGATCTACAGCACGTTGAAGCACCCTGATCCTATGCAAGGAATTCCTTCCACGATTAGAGACGGAGCTTTGAAGATGCCGACAGTACTGCGCAAGGGGATCCTTGATTTTACGGCAGTTCCGAGATGGCAGGTAATCAGGCAGTTTCCGTCTAGACGGAGTAAGGATATCAACTTAGATCTAATGAATATAATATTTTGATGCTCACCCCTTGAGTGGGTGTGCAGATTTAGTTAGCCTTCTTTTCGGTGGGAGCCTCAGCCACGTATCCGCACCTTCTGGTTAAAGGGTTAATAATTCCTCTCCCAAAATGGCAATTGAAATCGTGCTTCGACCCAGGACAATCTCTAATGAATATTTGACGAAGGTAATACATTTACAATAATCAATAAATTTCCTGTGAGTTCGTTCCACGATCCTGTCTGCACCTCGAGGAAGAGTATTTACGGTACCTGGATCTCGAGTCTCAAAATGGAAATCAAGTTCGATCTCGGCAAGGACAAAACGTTAATACCACATAATGCAGCAGGTTGCAGCGTCTTCGCCTTCGGCGCGGAGTCCCATCGACGGTCATGGCCGGAGCTTCGAGTCGAGCGGCGTCACAAGAGGAATCCTTGACCTCGCAGTGCCTCAAAGATGGAAGGGAACCAGGTAGTTCCTATCTCGCAGGTGGATTTGCGGTTAATTAACGAGGAAAGCCCACTGTAGGTTCCATGGTTCACACATCTCGGCACATCGCGACAGGTGCCTTCGTCCTGGTGTACCCAGTCAGGGTTGGTCCATTGAATGATGCGGAGGCTGAGGTACCCGCTGTATGCAAGATGCGGTTTAAGTTCTAAGATGCAGCAGTACACGAGGGCGCAGGTGCGTAGAGTGCCTAATTGCGAGGTGAATCTCGGTCGGTCGACCTCGAGACACGAACGACCTGGTGCTGCGCTGCTCTAAATCTCGGCCTGGAGAAAGACCATGGTGGCATTCATCGGACATCGGCGTTTCGCGGCATCAGTGGGTCCATTCACATTGGCTGAGTCGCTTCGCAGTAAATTAACTCAGCACAAAATAGCCGGTGTATTCCGTGCCGGTGCTTGCCGGAATCGCAAGACGACGGTCAATACGATGAAGGAGAGCCAGAGGAGGCGGCAACTTGCTCGGAGTTGCAAGCCGAGATTATCGAAGGGATAGGTCGCTCGCGAGTATACGTACTCCGGGTGATTACGAAACGCCGGCCTCCCTTTATGGACGTAATCTCCGGGAAAAATTTCATCCGAAGCCTCATCTGCGGAACTTTGTAAGAAGTTTACTTTCTGAGATATTCAATGATGAACTTGAGCTGCGTCCTGACGAGGTCTCGGTGGGAAAGCTCTTTGTTTAATGCTTTTCAGCGGTCGCAGGATTTTCCTGGACTCGCCTTGTCACTTGCTAAACCCGTCTTGTTATCGAGACGTACCTTAATACCTATAGAAAAAATTAATAAACGAATTCGTCTATGAAGTATTTCCACGAGAATTCATGGGTGAAGGCTGAGCATTTCGCAATTTGACAAACGAATGTGAGATTTTCTTGAATTTTGCTTTACAAAAGTTTCCTATCTGTATTTCACAGGTGAGGGACCATGTACGTTTCTGCGTAAGGATGTTAAGACAGGTGCTAATGATGTCATCGGTTGATAAGGCTTGTTTACTGACTCATGTGAAAGCAAATGAGAATATTGAACGTCTCTTTCCAGGGGTCCTGACTTAATTAATATTGATGTATGAAATTGCACAAAATGTTGATGAGGTATCGCGTCAAATTTGCGAAAGTGTCTTTTGTCATCAGCGTCCTTTCGTGGGAGTAGAAACTGCGCATGGGATTGCTTAGGATATGTGGGAATGGGGAATCGATACGTGGTTATACATGTATAGGTACACCCATTGATGCAATGCTTGGTCAATTGAACAAATCTAAAGGGAAATACCTTGTCTCCGCTGTCCTGACATCTATCTCCACGATTTCAGGGATGCTCGCACAGTCCAACCAGATGCTGACTTAATGATCCGAATATATCTACCCTCGGCAAACCTAAGTACATGACTTCACGCCATACTGGGTGGTCAAAGGGTTAACGAGGTCTTGAGTGAGTCTAGATCTATGTACAGAGTAATAATATATACAGAGATTCCATTGATAATGAAAAATCGATTAATAGTATAAGTACATGTAACACAAGGGAGAAACTTTGGCCAGCATCATTTACTATCGAAAATGCGACATAATTTGCAAAGGTGATTTCTGACCTCCCAGTATGGAGGGTGGGAAGGGGTCCTATCTATGATGTATGGATTTCGGTTTTGTGTACATGTATGATGAACAGAGTGTACGTAGGAAGGCTCAGGGTTAGATAGAGTTGGGCTACTCGTGAATTATCGAGGTCGTCGTCTATTACGAGGTTCAGGTACGACACCTCGCTGTAACCGGGCGCAATGACAGTAATAATTATGAATTGGAGCGGAAGACGTTTCCGGTGGTAATCGATAGTCGATATCCTAAGAGCCGAGTAGATATTTTAACTTCCCATCGTTCTAAAATATGCGATATATAGATTAGGTAAAATTGTTATTCTATTGAATTCATAGTATGTAGGCCATTATTATCGTTTCCGAAGAAGCGGTAGATAAGCACCTCGATCCGTTCCTATCGATTCCGTTCGATCCAGATCAAAACGAACGATGATCGTTTGAGCACTTTTCGGAGCGCAAAATCATTTCCGTTGAGATTTCGGCCTTATTAATTTTGTAATTACGTCTGAAATAATGGTTGCAATTCGCGGAAGTGTAATTTATTTCATTTTCCCGGGAAAACAGGACCGTTGTTGGTTGGTACCGATAAAGTGAGTAGAGAGAGAGAGAGAGCGACGTAGTTTCAGCTCGCAATTCCTCTGAAAAAAGGGCACCCGTGTT
Organism: Orussus abietinus; assembly: GCF_000612105.2. Taxonomy (NCBI): domain Eukaryota; kingdom Metazoa; phylum Arthropoda; class Insecta; order Hymenoptera; family Orussidae; genus Orussus; species Orussus abietinus. The sequence goes on from NW_019395981.1 coordinate 1,832,255, forward strand.
GGAAATTGTCGGATCCTGATCAAAAGCAACGTTTTAATTATCGTCCGTTTTGATTCGTATTGCGGAAACGGAATGAATTTACATTGCCGGACGAAATTGTATTTCGCAATAAAAGCACCTTTTCATACGAGTGATGTCGTGATTTACTTTCCGGCTTTTTATATATTTAAAGAGTTTCAAGTAATCGATTCACGTGCTCGACCGATTCTCGCGAGCTCTCAAATCGATTCGATGAAGTATATCCACTCGGCATTATATCATAGGCAGATATCGCAAAATATTTCCATCTCTTGGAGACTCATATCAGTGAGACACCTTTTTCTCAAGGCAATTCTTGGATGTGTCATCGCGACTCATGCGGTGTTCCAGGTTCAAGGAAAGATTTCTTCCAGAAATCGGACAAATAAGAAGATACTCGCATCTGGTTGTCGACATCTCGTATGACCGCTTAAACTGATTGCTCTAGGAATTGCAATGATTACAAACGCGACGATATGTGCGCGATAATGCGTAATTCCTTTCCTTATCGTACAAAATGAATTTCCTTCGATTATAAGTCCATCACATGACGCGCCTAATTTGTTAATAATTATAATTCCCAAAGAGTCTTTTCAAACGTTTGCACTCGTTTCATACCTGCGTGGGTATTGGTATCTTTCCCCGAATCGTGTTATTTATATCGATGTGGATCAGACTTTTCCTTATCACGTCAAATGTGTGGCACCTTGGTTACTCGAATGTAGAGCGATAAGGTAGATAACGTGGCGGCTGGCTTTTATAAGTAAGCCTTGCCAACGGACTCCAGAGTGCAAACCACCTTGCCAAAGAGAAACGTTCTTTGTCAAGAAGTGCATCTACCCACGTCTATCAATATGCAGAAGTACTTGTTTGGCTTTTTGTTCGTGGCGGCTGTTGCCATTGCCGCGAACGCAGTTCCCAGCGCATACGTGGCCCCATTGGCAGCTGCACCTGTCAAGGCGAATCTGTCGCACAATTTGATTCTTGGGAGCCGACTTCCTGGTGACAGGCTGATCATCAGAGAGAACATCATCAAGCCTTCGAAGTGGCTCCAGGTAATCACCGTAGAGAGGACCTACAACGCCTCCAAGTACGAGCGCATCACCCAGGTCAAGGCTTTGGACCAAAAGACCAACGGAAATGGGGCTTACGCGACTCTGAAGTATGGAGGTCCAGGAAACCAGAACGTCACTTTGAAGTTCAAGAGCCAGAGGGGACACGGCATTAACTTCGTCGTTGAAATTTACGCCCGGTACTAGAGAAATTCACGACACGACGCAGGGCTATGAAATCCGGCAATAAAAACGCGGCATGTCATCATTGTGGTCTATGTATGGTGTCGAGGAGCTCATGACTGATTGGACGTGTTGGAGTCATCACCCGGTTCAGTCATCATACAAATTTGGACAGCACCTTCATCGAGACTTCCTGAAGTTACGTGGCTCTTATCATCTTCTGTAAATTGGGCGACATTTTGAAAACAATTGTACGATGGTGGGAATGTATAGACTGTATAAATTGGAATATACTCGCTTGGGTTGTTGATCGTAGAGGAGCGTTTCAGAATCCCTAGAAGTCTGTCCAATGGGAATCAGTGAATTTTGGGGGAAAAAGAAGTTTAAACTGGACGCGACGTAAGTGCGCAATTAGAACGGCTGCCACTTCGGTGGATGCCAGTCACGTCTAGTACGAGGAATAAATCACGTTTGGCTTTGGAATTTTTATCGTGCCCTATCACATGCACTTTTTGTCCCATTTCCACGCACGTACAGATCGTAACTTGTTCCTCTCGTCGAACCTTTTTCTCCCGGGGTCCCATTGAATTCCAAACGAAACGATCCCACCTACGCTCAGGACCTTAAATCTGCCAATAGTTGCCTAACTTTCTATTTTTTCACCTAAGCACCGAGGATGTAGGACTTGTCTTATTGAAAGAATAATAAACATAGTAATGCGCTGAAGTCCGATTCTCGAATTCTTGCGACCTTAAGGACCTCGGTTCAAAAGAGTAATCGTCCCGTCAAACATAATGGAGAGCCCTCCGTCTTAAGCAAATATGAAAAATAAATATAGAAAAAAATTCTAAAATAAATTCCTTGCGCTTTATGAACGAAATTCTTCCGTCCTGATCAGACCGGCGCTATAGGTATTTTGAGCTCAGATCTTCCTGGAAGGGTTCCAAGCAAGAGGGAATTACCTCCAAGAAGGAATAGGGATCCCAGGGTGGTGGAAATAAAAGAATTCGAGAGGTGACTACAAATATGTAATTAGCGCAAAGTGGAATGAGCTCCGGTCCGAAGCATAGATAGGTATAGGAAGGTTTAAAAAAATTGCAGCGAGAAAATCAAGGGTGGAACACGAAAAACTAGTCCTTGACACGTTTTGCCAGAAGGAAAAATGAATGGAGAATTCATAAAGATATAAAAAATAAAAATACGTATTTAAGCATCGAGCCAATTAGAAATGATGTGTTCAGAATTAACAACACGTTTTGTATGAGTTATGAGTCTAACCTTAATTGCGGTCACTTCGCAATGGCCGGTTTAAAAAAAAAACCGTAGAGTGATATTAACTGTAAAATCGAGTCGGTTATTAACGAGGCGCATTTTTCTTAAAAACCTTCAATTTCTCTGGCTTTTACAGCATCGGATGGAATCCCGGGCCCTCGGCCTCGCCCCTTCCGGGAAGGTCTCGGAGGAAGGAAGAATTAGCTGCAAGAAGGAGGGTGGCCCCGGGTGGCGGAAATAAAGGAATCCGAGAGGTGTCAATAATTATGCAATTAACGCTAAGTGGAATGAGCGTCGTAACGGGCCGAGCCGGATCGGGCCGGCAACGGCAGGGGGCGGGCGGAAACGGAACGCGAAGAATTCACCCGGGGAATGCGTTTTTTGCTTTCGCTAATCAACCGGCTCGCAGCCGAAGCGCGGACGTCTTTTTTCCTGGGCGCTTTCATTTTTTCCCCCCTGGCCCGTCTCGCGTAGTCATGTACGCGAAGGGGAAAGAATTTCCCCGGAATTCGAAATTCGGGCCCGAAAGTGTCGTGAGAACGGCCGCGTGTGCGTGCCCCGGAAGCGCGTTTCACTCGCGGGACACGCAATTTCGACATCCGGTTCTTGCTTCTCCTGGTACCGGGAAACATCGGCTTCGAGGGGGGCGTGATTGTTGCACCGGAATTAGCAACGAACGACAAAACGGACCTCATCGATGTCAAGAATTTTAGACATTTTTTGGTCCTTTAAGTTTCGGTAAGACGTTAATTAAGATGAGATGCATTTTCGTGACGAAAGTTGTGATTTGATTTGCAATCATACCTATCGGACGTTTTCTTGTTCCGTCAATCCCTTGTGCAGTCCGACGTGCACTTGACGCAGGCTCATCGCAGGTCTGATAGGGAGCGTAGGATTTAAAGGTCCGTCATTTCTCGTCGCGTCACTCTTCGTTTCGGGCAATCATCGGCCCGCTCGCTCTTTCGCGTTTTTGCACCGTCAGCCCTTCGCTTTATTCGTATGAGACATTATTCAGGGTACTATTAGAGCTTGCACGTGGCTCGAGGCCGCACCTCGACCGAGTGCTGCCGGCAGGTCACGCCGATGGCAGAAAAATGGTTCGTTGGAGTGAAACGTCATAATCGAGGGAAAGCGGAGTCCTTAAAAAATCCAACTTTTCTTTCCGTATCACCTCGTTTTCTCGTCGATTTTCCAGTGGCTCGAAATGACCTATGCATTAACACGTTGAGTGCGGCGTCGGTCCCTGGGGACCGACAGTGAACTTTCCGTCTGGGCGGCGTTGGTCCCTTGGGACTGACACGGCATCAAGAATCCTATATATAAAAAATTGTGCCGCCCAAACGGAAAGCTCAGCAAAATCGGTTCCGCGCTCAACGTGTTAAACAAAACTAAGCATTTGGTTCTCTGCAATTTTTTGGGAAAAGTCACGCGTTCAGGGAAAAGGGAGACGAGTCGACTTGGGATTAGTGGTACTCGCATGCGCGGTCAGCCGCAATGCGTATCAAAATATACGGATACAAGTAGGGTGCAATGCATTGAAGGGAGCGCTTCGACAAGGTCGAGATATGGCGCTGTAATCATGGGGCAAAACGGGAAAATTCGTTCCCGGCAACTGCGAGTCCTCCGGAAACTCATCGACGTCGGTCCTCTTTTTGGCGGTCGTACCGCAAGGACAGACAATGAATTATAAATCGCAAACACGCGAGTGGGGGAGTTCATCGGGCGGGGAAAGAAATTTAAAAGTGGAGATCACCGAGTGCCGGGGGGGAACGAATTTAAAAGTTTCTCACCGGCAGCATCTGGATCCACGACTTTATCTCGCATTTTATGAAAATCCTCCGCGGATAGCTAGGAGGTTTCCTCGCGAAAATCACCTAATCGCTCGTGCCGGACTTTTCTCAAAAGAGAAATCGCTTCCCGAGATAAAGTCTTGGTTCCTTTTCTCTACACACTTTCCTTGACGTATGGCTGTCGCATAAATGTGGACGGTAATGTCACGCGAATACTCGTTTCCGAGGTGACCTCGAGTATATGCATTACGCTTCCCGGGAGGTAATTCTGAGCGAAAATAGAATTCTAGCGTATCAGCGATAATAGCGCAGCGAGACTAGAAATTCTGCGATTGTGTTATAACCGAAATTAGGTAAGAGGGCTCGAAAGAATCGGAAAGGACTAATCAGCGGTCTTATCGAGGGATCTCGATTCGATCATTTAATATCGTGATCTTGAAATAATTGGATCTAGTTCGGGATCCAGTGCCTCAGTTGCTATGCAGTTATCAATAATAATAGAAACCCCGACACGATTCGTAGACTCGAAAACAGCTTCTGGCAATTCAATATTGTGCGATTCCTCGATCGCGTGATTAGATATAATAATTTATCCTCGCGTTTCTTTGAATGTCGCGATTTCTGCGAAATGCCAGCTCACCTCGTCATCTGATAACGTTAGTGAAACGATGTGCTGTAGCCGATTGTGTGCGAAAGTGAACGAACGTTGTCGCTTCGAAATTGCTTTGGTCCTGATTCACGATTCAGGCCCGCGTCAAATTAAGAACATCCAATTGGCGATTCAGAAGACATCTTCACTAAATTACAAGGTCTTCTATGATCAGACCGTCAAACCTAATTTGAGACAAATGCATCGGTGCGAAATGCAGCAGGTGCGTGGCTCACTTCGACCTGGAAATAGGCAGGTCTAAATTATTCGTTCGTCCCGCAAATGAAAATACATCTATTGACGTACGTAAAGTGACGCGGATCTATAAGTGGCTCTAGAGCGACGGTTTTACCTCGTAACGATGTTAGTGGCCCTAAGTCGATAGGGACGACGGAATGCCCCTTTGAGGAAGCTCGGTTGACGACCTAGACTTCTGCAAAATTCAGATCTAGAACTCGATATTCCGCGAGGGTAACCCGTTTTAGAAGGAATTATTTTACCCCGGAACTGCGGAAGTTCCCCTAGGAATAATTTACAGGAAGGCGAGGGATAAGCAGTGCTAAGCATTCTGCAGGGGTACATTGCGGCCCGAAGTACAAGAATCTTTCGTTCGACCAGCCACCCCGTAGGGAATCCGAATCCCATCGATACCACCGCGTACCTAGACCAAGCTAAAAATACTTCCATTAATTGCACCCCCTCACCTACTAAGTAGAAATCGATCATCCATATCCATACTCGCGTCCACGTTCCCATAACGCCCTAATTCGTTCATGATATCCAGGTAACGTATCCAAGGTATGATCAGCCCATAAATCGGTCGTAAAACCTGGACCCCAGAAATACCGTCCCCAGAGCCCGGTATTCTCGGTCCGATAAATCCGCCAAGATTTCCGCGGTAGGGAAATTCGAGCAGGCCATTCGGCCGCAAAGAGCGACCGCGGCCGAACCGCGGCGGCAGATGTCGTCCCTAGGGAGCGAGAATTAAAGATCGTAAAACCGTGGCGGCCGAGAGAAAGACCGGACAACGGCGAGCGAAGAGCCGAAAAACTATAAACCCTCGGCTGCTCTTCTGGGGAGGAAAAATGACGAGGGCGGCAACGGGCCGACAAGGTGGGAAAACACCGGGAATATGGGCCGCAAAGTCCCGGGGAACGCGCTAATGCTCCCGGGTGCGTCGAGGCTCGTCGATGATCGCGCGCGTTAACGGCGCCCGGCGTCTCCGCGGGAAGAACCGCGAGATCGTAAAAGCCGCACCCCTGAACACCGAAGGGGTTTGCCGCGTACGCGGCCATCGCCAGGGCTAAAAATCTCTGCCACCTGGGGCGATTTTCCCTGCGGTGCGGCCACCGCCACCCGCCGCCGTGTGCCCATAAAACGCGGCCACGCGTCGTTTGGTTACGGCTTGTAAAGTGACAATTACCGACGCGCTGGCCACTGGATGGACGCGCCGACCGACGCCACGGGGTCCTATAATTATGCGAGCCATGGAGTCCTAATGTTTCATGGAAAAAGAACCGCCCTCGGATTCGCAGCTCGTCGTCAATGATTACTTTTCTCTGGGTTTTAGGACGGGGTGAGTGGATATATTTTTTCATGCTCCCTCTACCGAAGGTTCGACTTTCGGTGCCTGTCGAATGTGGAAAAAGTTGCCTATTATCTTCACGCTTTACCTCCCGAGGGAGGAGAGTAATCACTTCCTGTGTGTATAAAGTGGAGTTCGAGAGGGAAAGTATCGTTGGCCCTTTAGTGGTGTATCAATTTCTTGAAATCGACAGGATAGGAGGTGGAGCGTTTTTTATACAAATTTCTTGTACAATTAAATGGTTTATAGCCATTTATAATAAATTTATAAATAATTTCAAAATAATTCAATTATTCGAAATTGAACATTCCCCCGCAATATCATAAGGTCCCGCACATCCTCGACAGGCATTCGAAAGTTGGACTTCCGATTTTGTAGGGCGGATGCAAGAAAAATGACGTATCTTGGGAGTGCAGTTAGTTATTACAATCCATGCGGCAAATTCGTGCTCGTACACGGTCGTCTACTTTCTCTTCTCGTTACGTAATTTGCTACTTTAAGCGCCCTTTTGTCTTCGAACGGCCAAGACTGGTATCAAGGAGTCTGGTTGAAATAAGTGCAGCAAAGATTGCCGGCTAATAATCGGGAATGTTCAAAGTGTCCGAGCGCGTAATTCCCGATCCTTTGACGGTGATCTGCTAATTGTAAGTCGGATTTAGCCCGGCCGACACGTGGCTGATTAACTGCGAGCTCAAGATCAGAGGACGACCATCGCTACGGATTTGACACGGATCAACATAGGGACGCCCCTTGCGGTGAGCTCGTTACCGGGCATGAAGCGTACCACTCGTCGGTGTAACTACCCGCAAGCAGGGCGTACGTATGACCATTCATGGACGCATGGGAATTCGTTAATATCCCTTGAACCGTCTTTGCAACCGTCTTAAAGGGAAGGATCGCTTTAGCACTCCAAATGATGTTAATCAGGTGTTTTCAGAAGACTAACGAGAAACAGCGTAATGAGGTAAATCGGATTTCATATACATGAATTGAGTTCAATCGGCCCATAGAACCTCGTAGGATGAAGGGGAGAAAATTCGTTCCGAATAAAGGAGACGGATGCTTCGCGTTTCGATAGATCGAAGGAAAAGACGCGAGTCCACCTCGTCTTTCGGATGTAGTAAACTGAAATTGAAAGAAACGCGACAGATGAGATCGAAAATACCTCTTATCGACCCTTCCGATTTTAATATTGTCAGGGGTAGTCCGAATTCCGTCCATGCGAATCACGCACCATCGGGCCCTAAATCGAGAAGTATCTGCTCGGCGAAAACTAAAGATTAAACCTCGGATAATCGAAGCAAGTGAATCCAAGGGCCGGGGTTTATGGGGCGAACGGGAAGATGGATACGCCTCGGGAGAGCTCTTGGTTGGAGTGACACTTCGACTCGGCCGAGCCTGCAGGAAGATTGAAGGAAAGGTCAGTAAAGCTCGCGAGAGGGATGCCGGGAGAAACAGAGCGAGAAAGTCGTTAGAGGTTCTCTCCATCAAAATTTAAGAGAGGAACTGGGCCAGCACTCGGCGCCTAACGGATGCAGCGACTCGAGGAAACCGAGGCTGCTTACATCCCGAAGAAAAGAAACGGAAACGAGCTTCCATACAGCTTCCATTAATTGGCCCCTCAAAGCCCCCTCTATATGCTCGCCATTAATAAAAACTAACCGGCACCGTTCCCCATGGTCGGCGGCGAGGTTCGAGAAATTTAACGCGAGCGTCGCAACGAGTACCTGTGCCCGACGTTGGGCACTTCTCCGGGGATCTTTTTCTCCTTCGTGGAAGTCGACGCACTCGAGTGCGCCCCCAGGTGCAAGTCCACGTATCGACTCTCGGCGGCTGCGGTTCATGGAGCGAATTGCATTCTCGTTTATAGTCACGAGCCTCTCGGCAGGGCGGAACGGAGGACGGCGCGGACCGGCGGTATTGGTTTCCCATCGCGTCTCGACGTCGGTGATGCCGTCGCGATGCCGCCCTAATACCGGCACAGGGCAGTGCCTACTCAATTTTTGTACTCGTCCGATGCGCGCGCGGTCACGTCCGCGTTTTCCAAGAATCCAATTAAATTCCAATTTCGGCCGCTTCCCGGCTACGTCGGGATTATACTCCGGGGGCCTCCTCGCCTGTCCTTCGTGTCCGGGTAATTTGACATCGAGGTGAAATTACCCGGCCGGCATTGTGGATAGGTAAGCTGTCGAGAAAATGGCCCGACATATCGTGCTTGGCTTTGGCACATGATCGTAAGGCGGATGAATGCGCCTCCTGTTCGCCCCGATGGATAGGTGGAGGGTGGATAGGTAAATCGGGTGACAGAGACGGGCGAGCGCGTTTTCGTGGAGAAAAGAAGATGCGCGGATGGACGGGGCAAGGAATGGATAGATTTCGGTACGTACCCAGACAACTCGCTCTCACGGAAAGAGGCGATAAGGAAAGAGAGACCGAGCGAGCCTTGAAAAGGATATAGCGAGGAAAGGGATCAAAGGTCATTGCGCCATAGTGGTCCTCCCGTCATCCCGCAAATGATATCATTTTGAATTAAATTTTTGATGTTTTACTTCCCGCGAGCAGCGGGACGTTGAAGGTAATGCGAATTGCAAAGGGATGCGTGGTTTAAGGAAAATAAACTAACGCGTTGAGCTTGCCTCTAGCGATGGATTTTTATTCTAGCATTCAGATGTGCGGATAGTTGAGCGTGGAGGGGCCTGTCAATGCTGCGGGGACAAAGAGTGACGTGGATCTTCAGAGCTACCCGTTATTTATTCCCACATGGGCATAATCGGGGGCAAGTACGTGCTTGCCTCGTCGTTTCTGGAACGAGACAAGCACGTAGACCATGTCCGGGTATGAAAAAATAGACGCTGGAATTATTTTTTTATTCGCTTTCCGTACCACATCAATTAAGCTCACTTACGTATGTGCGGGGCTCGGATCAGAATGCATTCACTCCGTGGCATAATTTCCGCACGGTTCAGATGGGGTAACTGCTTTTTAAAGCGCTTCCGGCAAAATATCCAGATCTGGGGTGGAGGACTTCAACCCTTTCCGTCGAAGGTGTTGACAAAGCGACGCCTCGATTTGTCACCCGAAACAGTTTCGGCACAAAGTGGCGAGAAAGTTTCTTCGTTAATGTATTAATTTCTAATTAGACATGTATTGTTCCTGGGCATGGGTAGCTGGTGTACGCTCGTCGGTGTTCCTTTTGGTAATTTCCAATGACAGGGAGGTGTTTTGACGTTGTTTACCCAAGCGGTGGAATATCCGCAATTTTTGCCGACCGACTAAAGGGCCTTGTACATCACGCACGTCTTTGCTGGATGTGTGTAGAGAGACGTGCACACGCGGTTCTACGACGTGTGTGGCATGGCGGAGTATCGAGCTGGCCATTAAATATTTAGTCGTACGAAGAAAGTTCAATACTCCGAGGGTGACGGAGCTCTTCCAAAGTCGGAGACCGCTCTTCGAGTCCGTCCGGACGAAACGTAGAAACGTACATGCGTGCATACACGGAATCGCGTGCGTATCGGGCCGGCTGTTTGTCCTGAATTATTTAGAGCATCACCCTCGAGTTCCGAGGGAGCGTGAAAGAAAACGAGCATCGATAAAATTCCGTTTTAGCGAAACGGTCAGCCACGTTCCTGACGACGTGTTTCTACAACAGAATTCATCCTGTTTCTATGAAAAACAGTGACCGATTAAGGAGAGGCGGCACCTCGGTCTCCTCTTGACGTACCGCGTCGAACTGTAAACGGTACTTCATGTAACTCCGAGGAGAATTTTTCTCCATACTGTATACAAATTTGGGATGTGTATAAATCTGTAATTAAAAGGCAAGGATATAATAATATAGAATATGAACAATGCGAGTCAATAGTGATTACCTCACGTAATCGCGGAATCGAGGGAATCCAGGTTCTCCTGTCCGAATTTCCTTCCTTGAAATTCATGACCATTGATTCTGTGCCGGCTTCCACGGTCTCTTTGCGACGTCTATTCTGCGTGAAATTAGGTAGTTTTGTGTAAACAAGGTCGTCCATGAGCAGAGTGCATCAGCGGGGTCGAAACTGGAAAAATTCGGAGCGATTGAAGTTTTCTGGCGAAGGAACGTTGGTCGGAAGGCGCCGGAGACTTTCGACTCGTCAGCCTCCCAACTCCAGGAGTTGGTTCGCTTGTTAAGGAGGTAGTTTGAAGGTAGGTCAGTGGTGGTTTCTCTGGGAATACCTCAGAGATCTCCGCTATCACCGGAGGGTTGAATCTTTGAGTGCGGAAATTGTCGGTGAAACGCACCGCTTGCTTTTTAATGAGTTTGCCCACCTATAGGGTAGCTGTCCAAGTAATTGTACATGCTCCAGTGATTGGATACTTGGCAAAGTCTTCCCTAAGTAATTAGAATTCGTGGCATTCAAGATGACGTATTAATGTTTAATTCTATGCACGAATGAAATCAATGCGGTATCCTTTAAAGCAATAAATATAAAAGGTCCGACGTCGGCGAATTTTGACCGTGGCCTTCGGGCCATATATTGAATACAGCTTATCTCCGTTTCCTTTGTCTGCGAAAAAAAAAAGAGAAAAATCAATGTGGGGTGAATCTTCTTAAATCAGATAAGTCACCCACGGGTGGTATGAAAAATAAGAAGAGGCAGTACATAACGAGGAAGCGAAGAAGATAAACAAGTGCGATATGATCTTCCTGGTTGGACCAAAGTAACTCGGGTTCTCCCCGGGTGCACTATCTTCTATTCGGTGTTACACATTTAAAGGAGTTTTTAGATAAGGGGAGTTTAATAGCTAAAGGCGACCGACTTTCCTCCACCCACGGGGTCGTTCTTCTCCGCCGTGCCGACTTTAAGATCCAAATCACGTAGTTTCGAACTTTTCTTCCGGTTATCGAATTCGTTCCCTTTTTTTACCACTGCTTATTCCGTTAACCTGAAAAGGAGAATGTTCGGGAAAAAATAAAAGAGAATCAAGTGTCGATAGATGATCGCGACCTACCATTTACACATAATTTGACCGCAAAATCACTGTATCAACGGCGTTTAAGAACACGATTGTTTTTAAAAATTGAATTCTTTCTCAGTCCCCTATACTAGGATTGGTTGTTGCCGTGCATCCATATTCTAGTGAAGTTTTAAACATTAAAAATATCCTAAACTCGCTATCCCGTTCAATGCCGAGTATCTCGAGGACGAATTTCTAAAAATTGCTAAATTAATCTCTTTTCTTGCAGGGTCGAAATTGCATCCCTCGTATTTCTTCAAATTATTCGCCTGGCTTCTTTAAACGTATACCTCCTCGAAGTGCAACGCTCATGCCACTGTTGGGTTACTTGAATTAATGCAGATCGAGCGAACTGCCGGATCAGCATCAGGATGCACGTATAAGCAGCGGTAAATTGGTTTGACGTAAATTTCAATGAGCTCGCCTCGCTCTTGCTAATTCCGCGCGTCGATACCGCTCGTCGGGTAGGGAAGTTCCGAGGTTTCCGCGTTTTCGAAACGTAAAGCCTGCCATTGGATCCGGGCGCCAAACGTTTCCGCGGTCTCGCGGAAAGTTGCCCATTAGTTTTTCTTGTTTCCCGGCGGGCTTTCGAGGTTGTTAGCCCGTTAAAGAGGAACGCCCGAAGGTGATTCGCGAGACGCCGGGCTATATCGGCGTCGCGGCGCTCGGATTTAAAGCAGTAATGATTTTCCGGGCATTAATTACGCGACACACGGGCGAATCTTGCGCACCCCTTAATGAGGCGACCACCACGTCGCGCCCCGGCGTGTGCGAAAAATGTTCCCCGCGCATAGAGGGACCGGCAGAGGGGCGGAAAGGAACGCGGAGAGACGCCCGGACCCGGGTGGCTACGGGGCGGAGAGACGGGTACAGAGAGACGGGGATGAAAGGTATTTTTCGTACATCCGAGCCACCCGTGAAGAACACTTGTCCGTGAAACTTCATGCCCGTAGGCGTCACGCGAGGCGGCTGGGGTGCGAACGTGTTACATTTGGATAAAACGGTCCAAGCTTTGCCGAGTGATCTACGTGTCTCTCCCGACCGTGGACTGGATCATGGATGAGAGACTGCTGACCTCGTGGTCAAATCTCGCCGGGTTTCCCCAATCGGCGACGTATCCGGGTCTCCTGTCAAATTTAAGAAGACTTAAGCGAGAGTAGAGGTGAACGCTCGGTAATACATTTTTCTTTTCTTTTTCAGAAATTCGATCGTTGCAAATTCAAGATAATGTAAGGGAATACCGAGCCAACAGGAGTCGATGCGTGGCCGCTCGTCCGCTGTCAAAAGTGCCCCTGGGTTGGGCGACCAGTTTCCTATTGCGCTCCCAGACGCGTTTCACATTGTGCCTCGGCCACCCTCGTATCAACGGAGGGTGCACTCGTTCCGCCAAAGTCAAAAGCCTGTTGTGACGGAGTGCTTGTAACTGACAAGTCTATTTTATGGCATTGATTGTAGACCTTGCGAAACCCTAGACCGTTTACGCAAACGCTCGCCTGGATGCTACGCGCGACTTTGATGGATCGGCAAGGAAGTCTGTGATTTCAAACTACTTCGTTAATCCGTCAAATGCGTCGCAAACTTTGTGATATATTTCGTCGCTTCCGTATTCGTATAATTTAACCGAGAACGATCAATGCTTACTTTGCACCGTTTCCAACCGCCACTGCAATCATCCAAATTTTACGTACTCTGCAATACTCCATTAGGGCCGTTCGATAATTCCAATTGAAATGTTTATCCAGTTTGAACGAGGTCCAGTCGAATCGCCGTGGTTTAATAAAGTTGTACTTGAATTCGAAGGAAAATTCCGGTATCGCTGGAACTGCAATAAAAAAAAAAAAAATGCGTGAAATATCGATGCATATAAAGCATTTCCATCGCTAATTACGAGGCAGATAAAAATGTCGAAGCGTGGAGATCACCTCCCCGAGTTGAACCGTGGCGTGGCACCGTTGGCACCCGTGTCACGGGCGTGCAACCCGTGCAACCCCGTAGCAAGCGGGTAGTCCTTTTCCGCGGAAGTCCGCGTTCGCGGGGGGTGCTCTCCCCGTTTAGGAGTTTCCAGAGAGTCGGCGCCTGCGCAGAGGGCATCGGGCTCTCTCTTACCCTCATGGCGCCCCATTGGTGCAGGTTCGTCGGTCCCTCTCGCACTCGCTGGCCGGGTGAGAGCGCGGTTGCGTGGGGATAGCGCAGCCCGTCATTCGAAGCCCGCCAACGGACGAGCGAGCAGCCACGAGACGGGACCACGTTTAAGGAGCCCACGCGAGCTCGCGAGAGTATCGCCGAAAGAGAGAGACCGAGGACAGATCCCCAGGGAAGGTGTGCGTGACCGAGAGAGCGAGAGGGAGAGAGAAAGAGAGAGAGAAAGGAGACGGCGTAACGAGTCCTCGGGACGAGCGGAGTCGCGCCAGTATCCCAGTGTTGTCGTGGTCCTTGTCATCGCGAGCGCGCCGGCCAGCTGGAGAGAGGATCCTCGCGAGAGCGACGAGGACGGAGAGCGGATCGGCAGGTGGATCGAGCGAGGAAGAGCGTGACGGTTGCGTGGCGAGCCACGCCGCGGCATTCTAGAGCGTAGCCGGACCATCTTGCGAGCCGTAGCCCTCGTAATCCACCGTGGTCTGCGGTCCACTGCGGTCCATTGCGGTCCACCGGTGTTTCGATCGGCAAAGTATCGCCGCTCTCCCATATCTCCCGCCGACCGAGCTCCCGGCGCCCACGCGGAGTACTCCCGGGCTCGAAATCGACGGTGATGTTCCAGGAACGGGCAGGCCTGTAAAGTGACCAGGTTGCCGGATACAGTGGTGGCTTACGCGGGTGCAGCCGAGAATCCGCGAATCGAATTTGTGAGAAGACCAGACCGAACATTGAGCCGTAATTGCCCGCTCGACGATTAAGGTCGAGAAGAGCGCCGATTCCGCGATCGTCCTTGGCATCGACCTCGTGGGTGCCGGTATCGACGGAGTTCCCGCCGCGACGTCACAGAGCTCACTGGGTAAAAACGCCTAATTGGATGCCGCGGACGCTCCTTCGGGATTCCGGAAAGCTGCGGACAATAGGATCGGGCGCGAACGTCGACTTCGACCCCCGAGGATAGTCGGGGTCCGTAAGCGAACGCCCCAGAATTCGACATATCGGTAGTTAAAGTCCGCTCGCTATACCTGGGAGAATTGCCGTCCAGTCCTCGACTCCGACTTCGGAAAGATCTCCGGAATCGCATTTACCTTGGATGCTGCAAGCCGCCGCGAGAACGTCGCATCGTCCACCATACGTGACCCTAAAACAAAGAAATCTACGAATCGCCTGTACGGAGGACCATTAATTGGGAGTATCACTTGCCGGATTCCTGGAGAGTAAACGTCTGAAGTGGCTAAGCTTCAAGGAGTTGAAAACCGCTCGGCTTTGGTCCCGGCGTGAGCGTCCCGAAGTTCGCTGCGTTCCCGTTCTCGTTCCCGGGCGAATTGCCGCCGTTTCTCTCGGCCACCGTCCCTCTCTCTCTCGGTGTCTCGGCAGGGAGATCAGTGCCCCCTCTCGAAGAGGACCTCGTCAATCTCCGGCGAAGAAACGCGAAGCTCCGTTGCACCGAGTGGCTCCAATTAATCGGCGTGCCGAAGCGGCGATTAATTAACTGACCGATTAAATCGTCCTGCCTGAGTTTCGCCGCTTGGCCGCCAGGCGTCGCCGCCGTCGCCCTCGTGGATATCGCCGCTCGCCCCTCGCCATTTCCGCGCGCGAGTGTCAGTGCTCGCTCGCCGCTCCCGCCTGTATTTGCGTCCTCCTCCTTCAGCGAGTTTCGGGAACTCGAGGACCGAGATCGGCACCGGAAGAAAATCGGAATTCCACCAACCAACGCGTCCAGGGCGCCGATCGACTCGTCCGCGCGAGTCGCCCATCCGCGTTGTCGGCGCCGCTCCCCAGGTGGCGTAGATAGAGTCCCGACTTTACGCGAAGATCACCGAAGATCGCGAGGTCTCCCTCATCCGTGCTTCATTTAACTCATCAATCCGCCAACTCGCCGTTCGAATCGGCCGAGTCTGACTGTTTACCCTTTCCCGCTCTCCGAGGGAAATATCCAAATCGCGAGTGACTCCGGCCACCCGATGCTTCGAAGTGGACTCTAAACCCACCCACCGAGAGAGGTAATCGACTCGAATCTGGCGTGCGGGGTCCGATTGGAGGTGCGAAAACGACGGTTACGATCGGTTAGTTCGAATCTCTGCCGCGTCGCCGAGTCCGGCAGCCAGGAGCACCAGTGTCGCTAGTGTCGCCCCCGCGGATCACCGGCCGCGTGTGTGCGCGTCAGTGTCGCGTCCGCCGGTCATCTTTGTTTTCTTTGTCATATCGTCCGTTTTCTGCTCCGGTTTGTTTATACTCCTGCCGGCTCTCACCCAGCGTCTCGTGGGCGCCATTTTCCGGAAGGAGCGACGACTGTTTAACTGATCACCGTGCGGTATATATCCGATACACCCGATTAATTCGATCGACAGCGCCGCGTCGGAGGTTCCGGGCGAGTTGCGAATCTACTCCCCCGATTTCGCGCGCCTCCCGCCGACCCTCGAGGTAACTCGCGGCTTGGTTCGCGACTTTTGAGGTTAGGTTACGCGACCGGCGGAGATCACCGCCGAGAGAAAGAGAGTGCGCGAGTGAACGAAAAGCCAAGGTTCGTCCGCGAAGACGTGAGGTGAAGTCCCTCGAATTTACGTGCGTCTCTGTTCCCCCCTCCCCTTCCTCTTCCCCACCGCCCAGAGCTTTTACGCCGCTCTTTCGCACTTCCGGTTGCGCAGGGCCGATCCGGAAGAAGAGCGAGCGGTGAAGCGAGTCGAGAGTGATAAAGCGTCGAAGCTTGAACCAGTGTCCGTCGCCTCGAGCGTGATTTTAAGTGGTGTTTAAGTGAACAAAGTGCGGATACCGCATTCCCGGTCACTTGCGAAAAGTGAGTATGTCTGTATGTGTGTATATACATATGTATAAATTGGTTATACTTTTTTTGCCGCATTCCTCAAATACCTTCGAGTTGATAAACAAAGGGCTACTTAAAGCAGAGCCAGTGACCAAGTAACCTCGCGTTTATTTTGTTTTTTGCAGAAATGGTTGTAATTTACCGCACTCGAATTGAGTTGTACCTTACGGTGATGCTGATGCAATGTTTTATGGATATGGAGGGTAGCACGTAAAATTTCACGCTGCAATATTTGCCGAGCACGAGGTTCCTCGAGTACTCATGTGTGCACGTTAATACGAGATCCTGGGAAAAGAAATGAAGTTTACAAGGTTGCCCTTGAGGTCGACATTCTTAGGTATGCCGCGAGAATTTTATTATCGTACTTTCGTTCGGTTTCTCCGAATTTCATGAAAGTTTGGTCTTTGGGTGTGGTTTAACAGAGATCGCTCAATTTTTATGTACATTTTATACGTTGTCATTAATTATGTTCTTCACGGTTTTTAAGTTTTATATATTATTTATTATATATTATATATAAAGACAACGTAGAAAGTATACTTAAAAAATGTATATAGCATACATATATATATATGCTATATACATTTTTTTTAGAAAGTAAGAAAATTTTAGAAAGAAACGTTCTTCGGTTTTATGGCGGGGAAACGTTGGGAGCGCGTTTATTCTCAGATGGAGCGTTGACTGGGCATTGGGGAAAAAAATGGTACGCGTTTTTAGCGGTTGGAACTTACTTCCGGGAACTCTTAAATCTTAATCGCTTAGCGGAAACGGCCCGCGAGACGCTCAACATAGGAACGCAGTTGCGGAACTCCCCCCGGCCGTTCCCCCTCGCAATTCCTCGGCCAAAGGGGAGTTTTAAACAGCTAAAGGGTTTTATTCCCGTGCATCTTGGCTTATTTTCCCAGCGATTCGGTTTGTGTCACGAGCTTTCTCGGCCCGGGGTTGGTTAAGAGTTTGAAGATACTTCGAATTTCAAGAAGACTCGAAGTTCCCCCGAGAAACGCCCCCGGAGCTTTTCACCCCCCGGGCGTTTTTCTTCCTCCGAGGCTCGTCTTCTGGAAACCCACCGGTAGGACTCTCGTGAATTTCCTAGAGTGCAAGACTTAAAACACCTAGCCAGTGGGGAGGAGTCCTGCTTGGCGAATGAAAAATTGAAAAGATTAAAAGCGCTCTTGAACGCGTCGCCAGAGACGAAGAGGAAAGTCGGAAGAATCGCGGCCGCGTCGGGGCGCGGACGGAAAACTCACTTTGAAATGCGTCGGCAAAGAGGGAAATCCTGGAAATTGGCGGTTGCACTCATTACGCATTTACGATTCCCACCGTGGAATATACGAGGGAAAAGTTTCCAGGGAAGCGTCAACTGTTCCTACCGCTTTGACACGCGCTCCCAATTTCATCCCCCGACGTAAGTGGACGCACTTACGTTAAGCAGGAAAAAAGTAGCAAATTATTAACACTTTATTAGGACCTTTTAATGTGATTTTGTTCAAGGGTATATATCCCTCGATTGGCATAAGATGAAATGTTAATGTATTGCGAGATTTTATACGGGCAGGTACCTTGCAGTCCTTACAAAATTCAATCTTCATCAGTCGCGGTACGGAAACGAGCCAGCGCGTTATTTATCACTCTGCGGAAATAATCAAGGACTTATCTTAATAAGGACCGAATTAATCCTGTACCTTAATTCGCGGCGATAACGCGACACCGTTACCGCACTTACGCGGCATTCTCTCGGTACGCGGGGCAATCGACGTTAATTATACGACAATTTGATGTTTACGGGGAAACGCACCATGAAGCGGTAAATTACTCAATGTCGCGTGATTATCATAAAACATTTAGCAGCGGTAACGCAACACTTGCTGTGTTTACATTGAAACGTCGCTAGGTGCGCCGCAATTACCGTTCCTCTCACGCGAATATCGCGTTGCACCGTTGTCGCGGATTCGCCGTTCTTCCGGAGGCGTCTACCCTCTGGACGAGCCAAGTGCCCAAAGTGAGCGAATCTTGGGAAGAACGCTCCCGAAATGGAACATGGAACCTGATGATTTCGCGCCTTCCATTTGGCTGTATTTTTTTTTTTTACCCCACCCGGGAAGGTCCTGGGCAAGAGCGGCAGCATGGTACGTCCTCTGGAGCCCTGGGGTGTCCTCCCCGATATAAATGCAGACGTCTAGGGGGAAAAAAGGAAGTCACAAATCCGTTCGAAAGGCCCGAATTGTCAGGGTTCCAATTCGCGGTCGCCGATGGAATTTGCGAAGGGGGTTCAAAAGGGGGGTTAGCCACCGCGTTTAAAACGAGGCCTCCCCCGCGCGGGCACTCCTTGCCGCCCCTCGGAGCGGACTCTCCAGGTGGAGGAGGAGAGGGCACCGAGTTGGCTCCGGATGTGCCCTCGTTAATAATTCCTCGATCCCTCTCGTGGCCCCTCCCCCGACCCTGGGGTCGGGGGAGATTATTTGAGCGAAACGCCGGAGAGTGTCTGCCGTCACGGATCGGGACTCACGGGACACCCCGTGAATACCACGCCCCACAGTGGGCTAGAATCCCAAAATCCTGGCCAAACATTGAAAAACCAAGTTCGTTGTATTCTGTTTTAATTCACATAGTTTTGTAAAGCAGGGCTTCCTGCGTGTAATACTGGAATTACAGCTACCTAGGTTTTATACCTGCCGTTCTATCTCAGTCGGAACTTGGCCACCTTTGAGTGCGTAACGATACGAGAATCGGTCTCGAAATACTCAACGTTCGTGTTTTGTGAATTTTTGATGTCATAGGGTGTGCTTTTCACTACAAAAAATGGAGGCTACTCCTGAAGGTATGTAAAATATCTATGCACTGAAATTCAATTTTTTTTTATTTGTTATTATGGAAAATAAATATTAACTCTGCGCTTGTAATGCAACCGCGCGTGCTAAGGTAGCGAAACAAAAGTAGGAAAATAGTTTGTATCTAGAGAGTTCCAATTCACAATTTAATATGTAGGAAATGTTTGTGGAATAAGAAATTCATCATTTATTATACCTTCATGTTTATAGTCAAAATACTTATTATTTTTGGCCATCCATTTCTTCAGGGAGTTAGATTAAATTCTTAGTAATAAAAAATATAAATAATCTTATTCGAATCAAAGAATGTAGCTTCTTAAAAAAAATTGTTTTCTTTGGTAAGAAACCTTTACCGATTTTTGTACCTTCCTTGATTTTTGACCAGGATGTTCGGATTCTAGTCCACTGTGCGCCCCGCGTAGATCCCGAAAGAGAGAGATCGAGAGAGGGAACGGCATGGGGGAGGCCGCGGAGGAACGAGACCGAGAGAGGGAACGGCACGGTGGAAGATGCCAAAAGAGGGAGACCGAGACAGGGAACGGCACGGGGCGCTGGGAATAAGAAAAAGGGAGAGAGGATGTAAGGGGAACGAGGAAAAGGATGATCTCGCGGCTCGGGCCTGTCCTGCTGACAGGACAGCCGGCTATCCAACGGCTCGGTGGCTCTTTAATGGTCTTCTTCTTCACTGGATATACACTGTTTTATGCTTTATTCCGTGTCCCCCCCTACCCCCTGGCCGGGCCTTTCCGTTCCATCTCACGTCGGGGGGGAGAGCACCTCCTCGAGAGCGCTATAAACTTCCGCTCTCTCGCTCCGGACTCCTTCGTAGACCTGAAAGCAGGTGACTGCCTTCGGGATCGAGGACCCCGCCTCCGTGGGGGGTCCCGCGCGTGCAGGACCGATACGCCGCCCGGCTCCCCGGATTCGCCTCGTCTCTTTATTATTCGGCCTTCCCTCTCCGTATTTCGAGTCCACCGTGATCGATGAGTCGGCGAACGTCTCGGGGAGCCGATTTTTCCCAGCCGTCCCGACGGTGGTCCCGCGTGGACCTCCTCGAGGGGACGCGTTCGCCACTTTCGGCAGCGAAGTCATAATTAATTCCTGATACGATGGAGCACCGGAAGCGGACGACTGCCTTGGGATCGAGGACCGGCCTCCGTGGGGGGTCCTACGGGTGCAGAAGCCACGCGGCGCTAACAAGGAAACATTCCCAAGTGTCCGCCTCCGATCTTATTGAGTTTCATATATGTTGA